>NC_091994.1:112925897-113525897 GCF_044704955.1 Pristiophorus japonicus
GTCGGGTTTGACTCCAGCCGATTATTCAGAACTGGTTGGCACTCCTGTTTAAAGAAGCCTTACAGGGTGAGAATTAGAAATGTCATCCTTCCCCAGTATGGAGTGTTGTTCTGGTTGGGACTTTGTTGGTTTTGGTGTAAAGGCAGTGATGGTGAACCAAGTCTACACCAGAGATGTGAGTCTTCACCCTGAGCACAGAGCTGCCCCTCCCCAGCAGACACCCCGGAACCGGACGAGGAGGACAAAGGAATCCAGGTCCAGTGTAGAATCTCCAGCTTTCAGCACAACTTTACACATTGTTCACTGCACAGCACGAGTCCAGCACAGCAACAAGATCGGCCCTGGTCCCAGAATCAACCACAGGAACCCATCAATGTGGCCCCCCCCCACTGACCGACCAATCGTAGCCCCCCCCCCACTGACGACGATCGTAGCCCCCCCCCACACTGACCGACCGACCGATTGTGGCCCCCCACACTGACCGACCGACCGATTGTGGCCCCCCCCACTGACCGACCAATCGTAGCCCCCCCCCACTGACCGACCGATCGTAGCCCCCCCCCCCCACTGACCGACCGATCGTAGCCCCCCCCCCCACTGACCGACCGATCGTAGCCCCCCCCCCACTGACCGACCGATCGTAGCCCCCCCCCCACTGACCGACCTAGCCCCCCCCCCACTGACCGACCGATCGTAGCCCCCCCCCACTGACCGCGACCGATCGTGGCCCCCCCCCACTGACCGACCGATCGTAGCCCCTCCCCCCCCCACTGACCGACCGATCGTAGCCCCCCCCCCCACTGACCGACCGATCGTAGCCCCCCCCCCACTGACCGACCGATCGTGGCCCCCCCCCACTGACCGACTGACCGATCGTGGCCCCCCCCCCACTGACCGACTGACCGATCGTGGCCCCCCCCCCCACACACACTGACCGACCGATCGTGGCCCCCCCCCCCCACACACTGACGATCGTGGCCCCCCCCCCACACACACTGACCGACCGATCGTAGCCCCCCCCCCACTGACCGACCGATCGTGGCCCCCCCCACACTGACCGACCGATCGTGGCCCCCCCCCCCACTGACCGACCGATCGTGGCCCCCCCCCACTGACCGACCGATAGTGGCCCCCCCCCCCACTGACCGACCGATCGTGGCCCCTCCCCACTGACCGACCGATCGTGGCCCCTCCCCACTGACCGACCGATCGTGGCCCCCCCCACTGACCGACCGATCGTAGCCCCCCCCCCCACTGACCGACCGATCGTGGCCCCCCCCCCACTGACCGACCGATCGTGGCCCCCCCCCCACTGACCGACCGACCGATCGTGGCCCCCCCCACTGACCGACCGATCGTGGCCCCCCCCACTGACCGACCGATCGTGGCCCCCCCCCCACTGACCGACCGATCGTGGCCCCCCCCCACTGACCGACCGATCGTAGCCCCCCCCCACTGACCGACCGATCGTGGCCCCCCCCCACTGACCGACCGATCGTAGCCCCCCCCCACTGACCGACCGATCGTGGCCCCTCCCCCACTGACTGACCGATCGTGGCCCCTCCCCCACTGACCGACCGATCGTGGCCCCTCCCCCACTGACTGACCGATCGTGGCCCCTCCCCCACTGACTGACCGACCGATCGTGGCCCCCCCCCCCACTGACCGACCGACCGATCGTGGCCCCCCCCCCCACTGACCGACCGATCGTGGCCCCCTCCCCACTGACCGACCGATCGTGGCCCCTCCCCCCCCCCCACTGACCGACCGATCGTGGCCCCTCCCCCACTGACCGACCGATCGTGGCCCCTCCCCCCCCCCACTGACCGACCGATCGTGGCCCCTCCCCACTGACCGACCGATCGTGGCCCCTCCCCCACTGACCGACCGATCGTGGCCCCTCCCCCACTGACCGACCGATCGTGGCCCCTCCCCCCCCCCCACTGACCGACCGATCGTGGCCCCTCCCCCACTGACCGACCGATCGTGGCCCCTCCCCCCCCCCCACTGACCGACCGATCGTGGCCCCCCCCCACTGACCGACCGATCGTGGTCGCTCACATTCTTACTCCTTGGAAAAATCAACTGCCAGCATCCAGGTTCCCTTTAGTTCTGGGCTTAAATACACCCCCCCCCCCCCACCCCATCACACCCAGTAACCCCTCCCCCCACACAAACATAGCCCCCCCCCCCACACCTCTACACCCCACCCCCCCACAGACCCCACCCCCCCCACAAACACAACGCTCTCACACATCCAATACCTCATCCCCCCCACACACACCCCCCCACGTACACACCCATCCCCCCCACCCCCCACATACACACCCCCGCACCCTCCCCACCCCCCACATACACACCCCCCCACGTACACACCCAACGCCCCCATCCCCCCCACCCCCCCATCCCCCCCACCCCCCCATCCCCCGCACCCCCCCCACCCCCCCATCCCCCACATACACACCCCCCCACCCCCCCCACCCCCCCACCCCCCCCCATCCCCCCCCATCCCCCCCACCCCCCCCACCCCCCCACACACACACCCAACACAAAACTGTTTTCCCAACGCCTCAGAGAGCCATGGGTTTGCACAAAGTGAACGAACTCGTGAACCGCTGCCGATTGCAACACGTCACGACTGAGCTCAGTTTGTTCGGCCAACTACAGCGCGGGGCAGCTGGGAGTGAGGATGTCCCTGGCTCGGAGTGAGGGCTGTGGGCAGAAGCACTCATCTCCTCCTGCACCAACGCCACTGGGGCGTGACTGCTGCGTGTTACATATCCATGGTCAGAGGGACAGATTACTGTCCTCAAACCCCCACCCCACGGCAGGATGCCCAATACACGTGTCGGATTCCACCTGCAAGGTGAGACTACGTTCATGGCCACATGACCTACAGGAATGAAATCTATAATCTTATCAGCCCTCAGCTACTAATAGCTCACCATATGTTCGCCAGTCAGAGCTAAACACCTTCACAGTAAGGCGCTTGATTAACTGCATTCAAGAACAGAGAGCTGCTACATCGTTACACAAGGATATTTACAAGAAATGGAACTTTCTACATGCAGCATTTTCAGAGCGAATGCATCTCCACTTGTTTAAAATCACTCAAAGGTGTGGCAGCTGTTTGGGGCGGGTTCCAAAGCAAAACGAAAATATTCCTTTGAAGCTTCCATTCCAGCTCAGGTTATGTTCCTTATGCTTTGGTCGTCATTTTCCCAAAGTGCAAAGGCCTGACCTCCGGTCACAGTGCTCCTAACCCTGACCCCTGGTCACAGAGCTCCCGACCTCAGTGTGCATTCACCATGACTAATCGCCTTTTAATGGGCTCTGAAGTCAGAAAGTCTTGTTTGTTTCATTTCTCACCGGAGCTGAAAACTAACGAGATGTATATATTATGTCTGTAACGTACTTATGAATAACTCCATGAGGCAATGTGTTGTACTCAAACTGTAGTGACCTTGGTCCTTTATTCGTAACTCCAGAGTGAGGCACAAGCATGGTGGGGCAGCCTTTTATACAGCCCCTGCCACCAGGGCAGGAAACCCCGGTCTCCGCCAGTTGCACCCTCTAGTGGTGCCAGCACAGTATATACACAGTGTAAACCTTATTGATAGTACATCAGATAACAAGTCTCCATCTTATGCAACAATACAGTGACTACACAGAGAGTATATCTATAGTCTGCATATATAACATCACTCTCCCCGTCCTTTGTGCCGATTACCTTTGCACTATGTGCTCTGGCTTAGCTCTCCCCAGACTTAAGTGCCAATAGCCCTTGCACCTTGGCTGTGCTTTGGTTTGGCTCTCTCCATGTTAACCCCCAAGTCCTTTTGCCACAACGTGGGGTAATGGTTACCAGATTGGATGGTTCGATGATGCAGTGGAGGTTCCAGTGGGTTCTGGGTGTGATCCATGTGTGTGTCCATGGCTACATACATCCATTCCCACCCCCCCCCCCCCCACTCCACAGCGAGATCATATAGCTGGCCCGTTACATTAACATACAGGATCAGACACAGTGCTAGTACAGTGAAAAGAAGAAAAAAATTTTTTTTTTTTTTACAGTTTGTATCGTGACTCCTTGGTTCAGTGACTTACATTCGTTACGTTTTGCGGTCGTGCGCCAGGATTGGGTAGATTGCATTCATCCTTCAGGCATGGTCAGTACTGAGGTATGTACAGGTATGCGAGGACGCAGGTTCCAGAGCAACCAGATGGGTCCTAGTCATCTGATAGTGGCGTGCACCCCCTGCTGGCGGGGTGGGCTTGGTTCGCTCACCTTGCCAGGACTCAGGGCCTTTGCCGTTGCCTAGTGGTGGGCAGAGCCACAGATGTGTGTGGCCTCCCTGTCCTCCTTTAAGGGCTGAAGAATCTTCTGCCTGCTCTCTAACAGTGTTGGGAACCTGGCTGTTCCAGGTTCCGTTTGGGGAACTCATTGGTTCTGACCTTTCGCTCCCGGACATGGCGACTGTGTCTGGGGGCTGGGCCGTCTTCATCCGTGTGGTGGGCAACAGTAAGCTTTTTTAACCGCTTTCTGAACCTGCCCTGCCACCTTCCACGATTTATGCACATACCCCCAGGTCTCCCTGTTTATGCACCCCCTTTAGGATTGTACCTTTTAGTTTATATTGCCTCTCCTTGTTCTTCCTACCAAACTATCACTTCACACTTCACATTTCATCTGCCCCATGCCCACCCATCCCACCAGCCTGAAGTCTATCACTCCCCTCCTCACTGTTCACTACACTTCCAAGTTTTGTGTCATCTGCAAATGTTGAAATTGTGCCCTGTACACCCGAGTCAAAGTCATTGATATATATCAAGAAAAGCAGTGGTCCCAGTACTGACCCCTGGGGAACACCACTGTATACCTTGCTCCAGTCCGAGAAACAACCGTTCACCCCTACTCTCTGTTTCCTGTCACTGAGCCAATTCCGTGTCCATGCTGCCCCTGTACCTTTTATTCCACGGGCTTCAACTTTGTTAGCAAGCCGATTATGTGGCACTTTATCAAACCTTTCCCCAACCTTGCGCCCAGTTTTTTGGCGATATTTTGCCGTTTTTGGCGAAAAATGATGATCCGTGAAATTCGCCAAAGTCTTGCGCCGGAGGTTTAAGTACCGCTGGGGAGCAGACCGCCGGCGAGCAAAACTGGAAAAAACCTGGCTCACAGCGCACCCGCAGACAGGACGGAAAAAACGCTCGGGAAAAACCTGCGTTGCAGCCCTGGGAACGCCAGTCGGTGTGAGGACCTGCAAAAAAGGGAAGTTAAAAGTTTTGATTTTTTTTTCATTATTTTGCAGCGATTCGATAGAAAAGGGTTTTATTTTTTGGAATTTTATTTTTTTGTTGGTTTTCCCCTCCATGGGCCCGACTAGCATTGGTAACGGCCTCGGAGAAAACGTGCAGAAAATTCACGGTTTGCGCCGCGAATCCTCGTGCAATGCCGATTTTTACCGCTGGGCGCATTTTTTCCCGAATGTCAGGTCTCAGAATGATAGCGGGTATTTCTGGCGGAAAAATACCCACTATGACCAAAAAGGGAATTTCGAGCTCATGGTGTACTGTCCAAACATTTGCAATACTTGCATCGAAAGCACACACCCATTGTGTCAGCGCAATGCTTTCCCTGGACTGTAAGATTGTTTTCACACTATTCCTGGTGTTACGCAGAGAATGCATAGTGAGGATCCCCTTTCCCAACACATATTCAAACCTTTGCACTTTTTACACATTTATTTCCTGAAGAGGTTTACCGTTTCCTAAACAGGAAGTGCACATCGGATAATTTCACAGGCAGGAAGATGATTTACTGCAGGGGCAGGACAGCAGAACTTCAAACAACGCGTTATTGACACAATTAACCTCAAACCAACTAAAGCATAGCCCATTTACAACCTACACAGAAACTCATTTACAATTGTTCCCTGGTGAAAGTTCTTAGAGCTTTCCTGTGACCCTTCAGGATGATCCACCCAGCTTTATTTTGGCTGTAACATTTTATTAACTGATTTCCGATCATGTTCCGTGCAGTTTGAACTGAAATGGATCCACCCTTATGACTAAGTCTGCAATATTTTAGGGCGCAGTTTTCAAAAATAAAACTTTATTCAGCCACTGTGGTCTTGCTAATTCTCCCTCAGGGGCATTAATATTTATTTTGTTGGCAATTTAAAATCTCACTTTCTGGGGGTTGCTTTTTATGGTTGGAATTTTTAAGCAGACAAAAACTGGGAGGAGAACAGGGGAAAAAATGAGGACTCCAAACAACTTGGTTAAGTTTGGAGATAATGAAAAATACATTTTTATTCATACTATTGTTAAAACACAGGCGAATACCCCATAAAATATCTGGCAATAATACAGACACCCCATTAAATAACACACACAGAAACCGCCTATAACCTACACTTGAAAAGGACAAATGTGCAGGGCTTATGGGGAAAGAGCAGGGGATTACTTGGCTAGCACTTTCAAAGAGCCGACATAGCCACGATGGGCCAAATGGTCGTCACCTGCTCGGTAGAAGAGTGAGCCATATCCCAGAAAGTAACACACGAGTAATTCTGAACTCATCTCGATGCTCAGTGATGTGCTGTGGATTCCTGGTGGCAGAGCATTGATCTCGGAGTAACTAAATCTTATCCCACACAGAACACCACTGCTAAATAAAAGGAGAATTTGATCCGCGATTTAGATTTAATCTCAAGCCCAGAGGCAACAGTTCTGAAATTGCATCACCAAATTGGCAGTGTATATCCCTCTTCCTCCCACGATGCATTTTAAGGAACTGGTTTATTTCAAACATCTGCTTAACTAGCCTCCTCCTCACCCCCTTACCCTGCCTCTATACTTGCTTAAAAACATCGATAGCTACAACTCCCAGTTCTGACAAAAGCTCTTTGACTGAACCGTTAACACTGTTTCTCTGGCCCGCTGAGTGATTGCAGCACTCTCGGGTTTGATTTCTGCATAACTCGGGCAGTGACAACCTGTTGGATTGTTACCTGTATCGATCCAATACAGGTAAAGACCAAAAACAATCGCAGAAACCATCCAGAAAGCCACATCACTGATGCACAAACTTCAGTAAAAGCAGCATTTCTACTGCCTTTACCGTCAATGGAAAGAAACAAAATTCTCTTCAATCGATCAAAATGGGTGCTACATCTTTGGCCAATGTTGGTTCGAAATTAAACCCAAACAATTACAAAGTGATTTAGTTGCACAAAATTGATATCAACAGAAACGTTGCTCATACGACGTTTGTAACAAATTGACGCTTGGTACAAATCCATTTACCTGATCTTCCAGCTGCCTTTACAGCCTCACAAGTCAAAGATCCAAAAAAAAGACTTGGATTTATATAGCACCTTTCACAACCACAGTACAACTCAAAGCGCTTTACAGCCAATGAAGTACTTTTGGAGTGTAGTCACTGTTGTAATGTGGGAAACGCGGCAGCTAATTTTGCGCACAGCAAGCTCCCACACACAGCAATGTGATAATGACCAGATAATCTGTTTTAGTGATGTTGATTGAGGGATAAATATTGGCCAGGACACCGGGGAGAACTCCCCTGCTCTTCTTTGAAATAATGCCATGGGATCTTTTATATTCGCCTGAAAGAGCAGACGGGGCCTCGGTTTAATGTCATATCCAAAAGATGGCACCTCCGACAGTGCAGCACTCCCTCAGCACTGCACTGGAGTGTCAGCCTTGGTTTTTGTGCTCGAGTCCCTGGAGTGGGACTTGAACCCACAACCTTCTGACTCCGAGGCGAGTGTGCTGCCCACTGAGTCACGTCTGATGCTACAGATGCCAAGTCCAGGTGATGCAAAACAATTTGCTCAGTATAAATCTATGGTAGGAATTTCAACACTGTCGAGATATTGTTATTATGCAATAGAAATCAGATTTGAAAGGCCTGGTCTTAGGATTATCTTTTGCAATAGCTCTGTGCACAGGCTATTTTGAAACTCCATCTGTAGTTTTGAATTGAGCAAACTATTTCAGCTTCCCTGGCAACCAGTATCTTGTTTTAGTAATGAGGGAAAGGAATTATTCAACTCTAGCTCCTATTGTGCAAGAAACCTATTGACTGGCATTATGCAATTCATCAAGAGCTGGGATTCATCAAAGGCGTTCCCTGCCCACGTCCCGTGCCTCATTCCTTCATGTCTACGCCCAGAGAACGATCACGCTAAGCTGCGCGGCCGGGCTGCGGTCTGGGGGTTCTGCGCAGACCACTCACCGGCTTTTCAATGGAAATAACCACGCATGCGCGAAAATATGAATGGACCGCACAACCAGTTGAAGGGACCAAGCATGAAAAAACATTACAGGGAACATTGTGCCCAGACAATAAGTTCTAGCATTTATTCAACCACCAGTTGCTCCACAGCCAAACCTCATCCGTAAGACAAAGGTCCTCCACCAACCTGACCCTGCCACACAGCACTGCCCCCCAGACATCAAGATCCACGGCGCAGCCCTGGACAAAGTGGACCACTTACTATACCTCGGGAGCCTATTATCAGCAAGGGCATACATCGACGACGAGATCCAACACCGCCTCCAGTGCGCCAGCACAGCCTTCAGCCACCTGAGGAAGAGAGTGTTTGAAGACCAGGCCCTCAAATCTACCACCAAGCTCATGGTCTACAGGGCTGTAGTAATACCCGCCCTCCTGTATGGCTCAGAGAGGTGGACCATATACAGTAGACACCTCAAATCGCTGGAGAAATACCACCAACGTCGCCGCAAGATCCTGCAAATCCCCTGGGAGGACAGACGCACCAACGTTAGCATCCTCGACCAGGCCAACATCCCCAGCATCGAAGCACTGACCACACTCGACCAGCTCCGCTGGGCAGGCCACATTGTCCGCATGCCTGACACAAGACTCCCAAAGCAAGCGCTCTACACGGCAAGCGAGCCCCAGGTGGGCAGAGGAATTGTTTCAAGGACACCCTCAAAGCCTCCCTGATAAAATGCAACGTCCCCACTGACACCTGGGAGTTCCTGGCCAAAGATCGCCCTAAGTGGAGGAAGAGCATCCGGGAGGGCGCTGAGCACCTCGAGTCTCATCATCGAGAGCATGTAGAAATCGTGCGCAGGCAGCGGAAGGAGCGTGCGGCAAACCAGTCCCACCCACCCTTTCCTTCAACCATTGTCTGCCCCACCTGTGACAGAGACTGTAATTCCCGTATAGGACTGTTCAGAGTGGAAACAGATCTTCCTGGATTCCGAGGGACTGCCTATGATGATGATGTTATCCTTGCCTGACACCAGCGGGAATATCTGGATGAGGACGATGAGTGGAAGCACTAGATGCCCTTCTTGGTTGAGGGACTCTGGCCTATCACTAACTTGGCGCTGACCCTTGGGTTTCAGGTTGGAACGCGTGCTCTCAGCACCACTCGCCGTGCCTTCCCCCGCCCTGTCCCGCCATTGTGGGATATTTTCCCCAGGTGGTGAGGAGTGCAGCTTCAGTGTTCCACAACACTCAGTGCTCGGACGTAGGTTCATGTTGACACCTGTAAACGCGCGCATACAACACGCACACTGATCTCCGCTGTATCGCTGTGACGTGTTGCGTTGTGAAAGCCATGTGTTTCCTCACAGGGAGGGAACGTCGCCCCCAGATACCCACCTGGAATGTCCTAGTCGCTGACTTCAGGGCCAGTCACCTGGGAGCAGACCATCATCCCTCTGGGGACAGTGAAATCAAAAAATCAGACGTTGACCTCCATAACATTACACTAGACATCGCAGGCAACACATTGAATTTCAGCAGTTTGATTGGAAAACTGGCACCTTTAATTAATCAGTGCTGTGTTCCAAGTGATCTTGCAACCTCTCTCCCCAGCTATTTCTTGACAATGTGTTCATTGCGTTACTGGGTGGACCCATGTGAAACGTTCTGGCACTGCCAGTTATGTGGACAGTTTAATCCCCGGACTCTGCTTGTGTTGCAGGTAATTGTTCTGTTTCATTGATGAGAGACGGACATTTTTCTGGGTGAACGTACTGGTTCGGGAGAGAACCCGGCTTTTCATTTACAGTAACTGAGGGATTTACAAATATCTAGCTATTTCTTTGGCCGCAGTTAGTGCCAGCCGTGGCTCAGTGGGCAGCACCCTTGCCTCTGAATCCAAAGGTTGTGGGTTCAAGTCCCACAAGTCAGTGCTGAGGGAGTGCCGCACTGTCGGAGGTACTGTCTTTCGGATGAGATGTTAAACCGAGGTCCCGTCTGCTCTCTCAGGTAAAAGATCCCAGGGCACTATTTTGAAGAAGAGCAGGGGAGATATCCCCAGGTGTCCTGGGGCCAATATTTATCCCTCAATAAACATCACAAAAACAGATTATCTGTTTGTGGGAGCTTGCTGTGCGCAAATTGGCTGCCGTGTTTCTCACATTATAACAGTGACTACACCTTAAAAATGACTTCATTGGCTGTTAAGTACATTGAGAAGTCTGGTGGTCGTGAAAGGCGCTATGGAAATGCAAGTCTTTCTTTATCTATTTAACAATTAAAGGAAACAAATCTAATTAAGGACATTCCTTATGTTAAAGGCACTGTATAAATTCAAGTCGTTCATTCACATCCAGCTCGTGATGGGTGAATAGCCCACTTGCATTAGTCGGCCAGAACTAGATGCACCGAGGGCTTGTTGCCCTGTCCAGTAATAATGCAAAGATTATGCCGGGAGGTCCCACTATTAGTTGGTCTTTTTGCTCATGGGCAGGTAAATAGCACAACTCCCATACTTCACAATGTAGGACTCCAGATTGTAAGTACAACCTTGAAACTGGGTTCATAAGAACATAAGAAATAGGAGCAGGTATAGGCCAGATGGCCCCTCGAGCCTGCTCCGCCATTTAACACGATCATGGCTGATCTGATCATAGTCTTCCCTGCCCGCTCCCCATAACCCCTTATCGTTCAAGAAACTGTCTATTTCTGTCTTAAATTTATTCAATGTCCTGGCTTCCACAGCTCTCTGAGGCAGCAAATTCCACAGATTTACAACCCTCAGAGAAGAAAGTCCTCCTCATTTCAGTTTTAAATGGGTGGTCCCTTATTCTAAGATCGTGCCCCCTAGTTCTAGTCTCTCTGCATCCACCTTGTCAAGCCCCCTCATAATCTTATACGTTTCAATAAGATCACCTCTCATTCTTCTGAATTCCAATGAGTAGAGGCCCAACCTCCTCAACCTTTCCTCATAAGTCAACCCCCTCATCCCCGGAATCAACCGAGTGAACCTTCTGTGAACTGCCTCCAAAGCAAGTATATCCTTTTGTAAATATGGAAACCAAAACTGCACGCAGTATTCCAGGTGTGGCCTCACCAATACCCTGTACAACTGCAGCAAGACTTCCCTGCTTTTATACTCCATCCCCTTTGCAATAAAGACCAAGATTCCATTGGCCTTCCTGATCACTTGCTGTATCTGAATACTATCCTTTTGTGTTTCATGCACAAGTACCCCCAAGTCCCGCTGTACTGCGGCACTTTGCAATCTTTCTCCATTTAAATAATATCTTGCTCTTCGATTTTTTTTTGCCTAAGTGCATGACCTCACACTTTCCAACATTATACTCCATCTGCCAAATTTTTGACCACTCACTTAGCCTGTCTATGTCCTTTTGCAGATTTTGTGTGTCCTCCTCACACATTGCTTTTCCTCCCATCTTTGTATCATCAGAAAACTTGGCTACGTTACACTCAGTCCCTTCTTCCAAGTCATTAATATAGATTGTAAATAGTTGGGGTCCCAGCACTGATCCCTGCGGCACCCCACTGGTTACTGATTGCCAACCAGTGAATGAACCATTTATCCCGACTCTCTGTTTTCTGTTAGTTAGCCAATCCTCTATCCATGCTAATATATTACCCCCAACCCCATGAACTTTTATCTTGTGCAGTAACCTTTTATGTGGCACCTTGTCAAATGCCTTCTTGAAGTCCAAATACACAACATCCACTGGTTCCCCTTTATCCACCCTGTTCGTTACATCCTCAAAGAATTCCAGCAAATTTGTCAAACATGATTTCCCTTTCAAAAATCCATGCTGACTCTGCCTGACCGAATTATGCTTTTCCAAATGTCCTGCCAAAGTTCCTTTCTGAACTCAGCAAGTGAACTTTCAAAAACATGTAAAGACCCAACTTTTTCTGCTCGGTCAATATCGGCTTAGATATAAATTAGAATGCACTTCATTCTATATACAAAATATACAATGAACAGGCTGCTTGTTTTCAAATCCCTCCATGGCCTCGCCCCTCCCTATCTCTGTAACCTCCTCCAGCCCCACAACCCCCCCGAGATATCTGCACTCCTCTAACTCTGCCCTCTTGAGCATCCCTGATTATAATCGCTCCACCATCGGTGGCCGTGCCTTCTGTTGCCTGGGCCCCAAGCTCTGGAACTCCCTCCCTAAACCTCTCCGCCTCTCTTTCCTCCTTCAAGACGCTCCTTAAAACTTCCCTCTTTGACCGAGCTTTTGGTCACCTGCCTTAATTTCTCCTTATGTCGCTTGGTGTTAAATTTTTATCGCATAACAGTCAAGTGAAGTGCCTTGGGACATTTCACTACGTTAAAGGCACTATATCAATACAAGTTGTTGTTGTTATTGATATTTCTCTCGCTAGGAGAAGCCAGATCTGAATATGATGCTGGTGGAAATAAATGATGCAATTTAAAGGCAGCTGTGATAAATTGCTATTGATGGTGAGGTCTCATTTACTGTGAGCAGTTTACTGAGTCCCAACGCCCCTCCCTCTATTTCCCATGGAGACACTGCTTGGTCCTCACAGTACAGCTGGTGTGCAGCGTCCTCCCTCCTCCTCGCAAAGCTATGTTCTCACTTTTGCATATGCCACCAATATATTAACATTTTAAGTGGAGCAGCGACCAGATTTTACAGGAATGGTATAAAGATGAGACAATATTACTGCTGAAATTCTGGCTCACGCTCAACGCTATTTATTTGTGTTCACAGCAAGAGACAGTTTTCATAATCAGAGCTGCGTCTCCCATAATCTAAAACTTGCAACATTATGTGTGGCATGAATGGGGTAGCGAGCTGCAGGGCGGACTTATTTGAATTTATTGAAAAGAATATAATCAAAAGCAAATGAGTACAGAAAGTAACGAACAAACTGGACTTACAGCCTTATAATGTTACGAGATAAAAAGAATAGAGTTCAAGATCACGGTAGATCAAAATCTCCCAAACTCGCGACCTCTACCACCTAGAAGGACAAGGGCAGCAGGCGCATGGGAACACCATCACCTCCACGTTCCCCATGTTGGAGGTAGTTCAGAGAAGGTTCACGAGATTGATTCCCGAGATGAAAGGGTTGACTTATGAAGAAAGGTTAAGCAGGTTGGGCCTATACACATTGAAGTTTACATAAGAACATAAGAAATAGGAGCAGGAGTAGGCCACCTGGCCCCTCGAGCCTGCTCCGCCATTCAATATGATCATGGCTGAATGAGAAGAATGAGAGGTGATCTTATTGAAACGTATAAGACACTGAGGGGGCTTGACAAGGTGGATGCAGAGAGGATGTTCCCCCTCGTGGGGGAATCTAGAACTAGGGGGCATAGTCTCAGAATAAGGGGCCGCCCATTTAGAACTGAGAGGAGGAGGAATTTCTTCTCTCAGAGGGTTGTAAATCTGTGGAATTCTCTGCCCCAGAGAGCTGTGGAGGCTGGGTCATTGAATATATTTAAGGCGGAGATAGACAGATTTTTGAGCGATAAGGAAGTCAAGGGTTATGGGGAGCGGGCAGGGAAGTGGAGCTGAGGCCAAGATCAGATCAGCCATGATCTTATTAAATGCCGGAGCAGGCTCGAGGGGCCGAATGGCCGACACCTGCTCTTATGCATGAATTTTCAAAATCCATCCAGGCTCTTGTAATATTCTTTAATGAATGTAACGTGGACAGTCAGCTCAATATCGCAATATGGAAACAGGCAAGCAAAGAGAGAAGTAGAAATAGTGAAATCCAGAACTATTGCACCATTCCTGGAACGCCAAGAAAATTACACCACAAGCAGATGTGTTGGTTCCTCCATTAAACAAAGAGTTTTAATTAGATCAGCTCTACCTTTGTCTGCAGTCTCAATGGGGATTTGATTTGACATCTGCTCGGCTAAAAAGAAAATATAGTTGAAAAGAAACATGGTTTTGCAGTTTGAATGACTGGTGCATTCTGTAAAAGAACGCTCACCTCCGGAAAGGAATGTGTTAACGGGGCAAAGAGCGTCCTTGTGCACGAATCATCCACAACCTTTGTGCTACTAAACAGACTGGTTACCTTCACCACCTCGTCATAGCATCCAGAAGGCTAATTCATTCCTTGTAGTCATTGCAAAGGGCATGGATGTCTGATTGTTGCATTGCTCAACTATTTGCATAATCCAAATTCTGAAGCTTTCATGTAAATGAAGACTAGAATTACTTCAGTGTCTGCCGTCACTTAGTGGGCAGCACACTCGCCTCTGAGTCAGAAGGTTGTGGGTTCAAGTCCCACTCCAGGGATTTGAGCACAAAAATCTAGGCTGACACTCCCAGTGTAGTACTGAGGGAGTGCCGCACTGTCGGAGGGGCAGTGCTGAGGGAGTGCCGCACTGTCGGAGGGGCAGTGCTGAGGGAGTGCCGCACTGTCGGAGGGCCGCACTGTCGGAGGGGCAGTGCTGAGGGAGTGCCGCACTGTCGGAGGGGCAGTGCTGAGGGAGTGCCGCACTGTCGGAGGGGCAGTGCTGAGGGAGTACCGCACTGTCGGAGGGGTAGTGCTGAGGGAGTGCTGCACTGTCGGAGGGGCCGTCTTTCCGTTAAACCGAGGCCCTGTCTGCTCTCTCAGGTGGACGTAAAAGATCCCATGGCACTATTTCGAAGAAGTGCAGGGGAGTTATCCCCGGTGTCCTGGGGCCAATATTTATTATCCCTCAATCAACATAACAAGAAAACAGATTATCTGGTCATTATCACATTGCTGTTTGTGGGAGCTTGCTGTGCACAATTTGGCTGCTGCGTTTCCCACATTACAACAGTGTGCCAATTCAAACCTTGTCCTCGAGGTGAAAGGTCAGTGATCTAAAGCAGACTGTAAAGGGATTGACAATGAACCCATTATTTAAAATCCTACAACTGTAATTTGTAGGGTGCATTCCATTAAAACATGTACGGAGATTTTGATCGATTATTATTAGTATGCAAACTTTTAGTTTTCCATTACCCTCGTGGCTCATTTTCTTCTTCAATTAAAATCAACAGGGAACTTCCAAAATGATTCCAGTCGTGTCTTTTGAACAAACTAAGTTTCATTGGTTGCTGAATGTTCTCCAGTCCAGACTACATTTGTTCCCCCCGTACTGCCATTGCTTGTGTTCAGCTATTTCTGCAGCAGGTTGACAAGAGACTGGCTCTTAATTGTTTAAATTTGACAGTCTGTCTAACATCAACTCAACTTCCTCCAGCTGAACACCCCCTATCGCGCCCCACTCCCCCCCAGCCCCCTCGCAACCCCGTAAAACACTTTGGAAGATGGTCGCTATCAGTTATAGCTCCCGCCACGGACACTATCCTCTCCACTCATTCGGACTGAAGCAGAGCATCGGAACATAGGAATAGGAGGCCATTCAGCCCCTCGAGCCCGTTACACAGGAACAGGAGGAGGCCCATTCAGTCCCTCGAGCCTGTTACACAGGAATAGGAGGAGGCCCATTCAGCCCCTCGAGCCTGTTACACAGGAACAGGAGGAGGCCATTCAGCTCCTCGAGCCTGTTACACAGGAACAGGAGGTCATTCAGCCCCTCGAGCCCGTTACACAGGAACAGGAGGAGGCCCATTCAGCCCCTCGAGCCTGTTACACAGAAACAGGAGGAGGCCATTCAGCTCCTCGAGCCTGTTACACAGGAACAGGAGGTCATTCAGCCCCTCGAGCCTGTTACACAGGAACAGGAGGAGGCCCATTCAGCCCCTCGAGCCTGTTACACAGGAATAGGAGGAGGCCCATTCAGCCCCTCAAGCCTGTTACACAGGAACTGGAGGAGGCCATTCAGCTCCTCGAGCCTGTTACACAGGAACAGGAGGTCATTCAGCCCCTCGAGCCTGTTACACAGGAACAGGAGGAGGCCATTCAGCCCCTGGAGCCTGTTACACAGGAATAGGAGGAGGCCCATTCAGCCCCTCGAGCCTGTTACACAGGAACTGGAGGAGGCCATTCCCCATTGGATTTCTTGGTGACTATCTTATATTGATGGCCTCTAGTTATGCTCTTCCCCACAAGTGGAGACATTCTCTCTGTATCCACTCTATCAAAACCTTTCATCATTTTAAACACCTCTAATAGGTCACCCCTCAACCTTCTCTTTTCAACAGAAAAAACAGACCCAGCCTGTTCATCCTTTCCTGATATGTATACCCTCGCATTTCTGGTATCATCCTTGTAAATCTTCTCTGCAACCTCTCTAGTGCCTCTATATCCTTTTTATAATATGGTGACCAGAACTGTACGCAGTGCTCCGTGTGGTCTAACCAAGGTTCGATACAGGTTTAGTATAACTTCCCTACTTTTCAATTCTATCCGTTTAGACCTATATTTCTCTCACAACCAATAAAACAGATTGACTGGGCACTTGTCTCATGTCTGTCTGTGGAGCACAGCCGGTGCAGAATGACGTCACATTTGCCAAATTAACAATCATCGCACTACGGAAATAATGAAAGGCGTGAAGCACATGGGAGATGTTTTCAGGATGAATTGAGGCATCAAATAAAAATGTATTTAAAACTGCCTGGAGTTTATTTTAGTTGAACAGTGCTAAAATATTGAAGCAACAAGGCTGTTCCTGGTGGTTCAGTAGCTTTATTATTGTAATATTAGATTGAAGCTGACAACTTGAAAAAGCCATCCAGGACCCTGGAATTTTTATGGACTTATCGAAGAATTTAAACTGCACAACTTGTGCTGGGGCTCATCAAGCGTGATCCTCAAATGGAGACCCACGATCTCCGCTCATTAGCCAAGGCCTTTTCTGCACTGGGGCATGTTGCTGGTCTCTGTTGGGAGAGGCCCATGTTACCCAGGCTTATATTGGGACCCGTGAGAAGGTAGAGTTGGAACGCTGTCAGAGAAGTGATGCGCACCTCCTAGACACCTAGACACAGTGGGACCTTGGCAGCAGGGTTACAGGAAACCTGTTGCCAAGAGCGGGTCAATTTAATAGCGTCTGTACAAATATTTCAACTCTGGTTGGCATTTCAAGACATACTGAAAAATATCCTTCAGATGAGATGTTAAACCCTGCCTGACTGTTCAAGTGAATATTAAATATCTCAAGTGTCAGCCGTGGCTCAGTGGGCAGCACTATCTCTCGCCTCTGAGTCAGAAGGTTGTGGGTTCAAGTCCCACTCCAAAGCCTTAAGCACAATGATCTAGGCTGACACTCCCAGTGCAGTACTGAGGGAGTGCTGTACTGTCGGAGGTGCCGTCTTTTGATTGAGACGTTAAACCGAGGCCCCGTCTGCTCTCTCGGGTGGACGTAAAAGATCCCACGGCACTATTTTAAAGAAATGCAGGGGAGTTCTTCCCAGTGTTCTGGTCAATATTTATCCCTCAATCAACATCACAAAAACAGATGATCTGGTCATTATCACATTGCTGTTTGTGGGAGCTTGCTGTGCGCAAGTTGGCTGCCGCGTTTCCCACATTACAACAGTGACTACACTCCAAATGTACTTCATTGGCTGTAAAGCGCTTTGAGACGTCCAGTGGTCGTGAAAGGCGCTATATAAATCCAAGTCTTTCTTTTGAGGCACAATCACCAAGAAGATAGGGATTCCCATGATGTCCCGTCACCATTCCTCCTTCAAACAGCACCACCAAATACAGATTACTTGGTCCTTTATATCATCTCTGTTGATGGGACCTTGCTGTGACCAAAGGCTGCTGTGTTTATCCACATTGCTGCTCAGCATAATGCCATTGATCGTGAAGTTTTTAAAAAAATCATCCCTGGAATGTGGGCATCGATGGCAAGGCCGGCGTTTATTGCCCGTCCCCAATTGCCCTCGAGGCGATGGTGGTGAGTCGCCACCTTGAACCGTTTTGAGCGCTTTGAGACATGGCAGAGTCTCTCTCCCCCCTAACAGACCGACACACATGGTTCAGAACGCGAATCACACTTGTTTAGATTACAGCCGCGATGAGAAATGTAATACAGAATTCTAAATAATTAGGACTGAAAAAGCTGCCGCATTAACTGACGCAGTTTAAGTGACATCACGTGCTTGTTATTAGAATCTCCGTATTAATCCAGTCTCTCTCTTCACTACTTCTGCCAATTTTCTAAGATTGAAAATTTCTTGCAGAGAATTCCATAAATCAATATTAGGGTTTAGATAAACAACTCAACCTTTGCCATGATGATTAAATTGCAGATTCATTATTCTCTCTCAACAGTAATTCAGCTTGTTCCATTATATCAAAGTCCAAATGGAGACAAAACACAAAGAGGTAGAATAGTACAGTGCATGGGAGGTATTACAAAACCATCCGACAAAGTTTAATGTCAGCATCTTCCAAATCATTATGGCATTGCTGACAAGTCACAACACCACCACTTTATTGTAAGATACCAGAAATGTGGTCAAAGCAAATGCATCAACATCCCATGCAACTCATACCCAAGCCTTTAATGGTAAAATAATATCCAGTGACTAAGGGATTGTTTCACTGTTCATTTCCAGAGAACAGCACTCACACCAATCCAAACACTCACAATTCCCAACTAAACAAGCCACCTACTATAACCCGCAATTGGAGAACAGTTGCAATGGTTTGAGAAGTCAGGGTAAAGTTCCTGAAATATCACAAATGGAATGTGATCAATTTCTCGATTGGACTCCACTTATTCTAAAATAAAAACGTACTTTATTTTGCATGTACCAGCCTTCCCATCAATGACATAATCACTTCCTTAAAAAAAGATTAAAATCTCAGAGGCAGGAGCTCTCGACACCCGACACAGAGCCTGGAATCACGGAATCACAGAATTATAGAAAGTTACAGCACGGAAGGAGGCCATTCGGCCCATCGTGTCCGCGCCGGCCGACAAAGAGCTACCCAGCCTAATCCCACTTTCCAGCTCTCGGTCCGTAGCCCTGTAGGTTACAGCACCTCAGGTGCACATCCAAGTACTTTTTAAATGTGGTGAGGGTTTCTGCCTCTACCACCCTTTCAGGCAGCGAGTTCCAGACCCCCCCCACCACCCTCTGGGTGAAGAAAGTTCTCAACTCCCTTCTAATCCTTCTACCAATTGTTTTAAATCTATGCCCCCTGGTTATCGACCTCTGTGCTAAGGGGAAATAGATCCTTCCTATCCATTCTATCCAGGCCACAAATAATTTTATACACCTCAATAAGGTCTCCCCTCAGCCTCCTTTGTTCCAAAGAAAACAAACCCAGCCTACATAAGAACATAAGAAATAGGAGCAGGAGTCGGCCATACAGCCCCTCGAGCCTGCTCATGGCTGATCTGATCATGGACTCAGCTCCACTTCCCTGTCCGCTCCCCATAACCCTTTATTTCCTTATCGCTCAAAAATCTGTCTATCTCCACCTTAAATATATTCAATGACCCAGCCTCCACAGCTCTCTGGGACAGATAATTCCACAGATTTACAACCCTGAGAGAAGAAATTCCTCCTCATCTTAGTTTTAAATGGGCGGCCCCTTATTCTGAGACTATGCTCCCTAGTTTTAGTTTCCCCTATGAGTGGAAATATCCTCTCTGCCCCCTCATTATCTTATATGTTTCGATAAGGTCACCTCTCATTTTTCTCAGCCTCTCCAATCTTTCATCGAAGCTAAAATTCTCCAGTCCTGGCAACATCCTCGTCAATCTCCTGTGCACCCTCACTAGTGCAATCACATCGTTCCTGTTGCTTACCTGTACACCCTTCCAGGGATCAATGCAGGGGAGGCAGACAAACTCCTGGACTTGGCTCGCCCCCTGAGCTGCGGCCCTCTGCTCAACTGCTCCCTGCAGCAGCAGCCCAGGTGCTGCTCGCTGTCCAGTGACTCTGGTCCCGGAGAGGTTTCTTGGGAACACTCCATCACCGCCGCGTCAGGGATTCATGTGAATGAAAGTCGCGACAGAAGCTGCCTGTGAAGACCGAGGCGAGGGAAAGATATTTTAAAACATGAAACAAAAAAAACAGAAATGCGCGGGCACACCTATCAGGAAAGGATGAACAGGCTGGGTACCCGCTCTTTAAAAGAGAAGGCTGAAGGGTGACCTAATAGAGGCCTTTTAAAATTATAAAAAGGTTTTGATAGAGTGGATACAGAGAGAATGTTTCCACTTGTGGGGAAGAGCATAACTAGAGGCCATCAATATAAGATAGTCACCCAGAAACCCAATGGGGAATTCAGGAGAAACTTCTTTACCCAGAGAGTGGTGAGAATGTGGGACTCGCTGCCACAGGGAGGGGGTGAGGCGAATAGTATCGATGCATTTAAGGGGAGGCTGGATAAACACATGAGGGGGGAGGGAATAGAGGGTTATGGTGATGGGGGAGGATCGCCGGCCTCTAGTACTTCTCTTCCCCACAAGCGGAAACACTCTGTGTCCACTCTATCCAAAGCTTACAGCATGTTACAGAGCTGTACTGGCCGCCCCTGGGGCAGAGTGAGAGGCTGAGCCCGGGGGGGGAGCGGGGTCTGTGCGGGATTTCCCGGCATGTTGCGGGTATGTTGCGGCGGCCAATGGGAGCGCGAGCTGCAAAGTTGTTACTCGCGGAAACTTAACGCGGCGACAATGTGTCAGTTTCAGGGGCCCCGGCCCCGCCCCCCCCGCTCACCGCTCACCATCGCCCCGCAGCCGGGTCAGCGCTGCCCGCAACACTGGCCCCGAGCCCCGGCCGCTCCCGGTCCCGAGCACCAGCCGCCAGCCTCCCGTCCGCACCGCCTTCCCCACATGCGCACTGCCGCTCTACCGTATTCCCTCCAATACTCCTCCCCTCCCCTCCCCTCCAACACTGCTCCTCTCCTCCCCTCCCCCGGTCACCTTCTCATTTATTCTTCACCCAATGCTGCATTGCAACAGAGCAATAATATAAAACACGGGCTGCCCCCACCCTAAACCCATCACACAACTTCCCTTTTGTCCCGTCCCTCTCTCCCCCTCTAGCCCCTCCCCCTCTCCCCACCACCCCCCTCTCTCTCGCCCCTCCCCCTCACCCCCACCCCCTCTCTCGCCACTCCCCCACGCCCCTCTCTCGCCCCTCCCCCTCACCCCCACCCCCTCTCTCGCCCCTCACCCTCACCCCCACCCCCTCTCTCGCCACTCCCCCACGCCCCTCTCTCGCCCCTCCCCCTCACCCCCACCCCCACCCCCTCTCTCGCCACTCCCCCACGCCCCTCTCTCGCCCCTCACCCCCTCTCTCGCCCCTCACCCTCACCCCCACCCCCTCTCTCGCCCCTCACCCTCACCCCCACCCCCTCTCTCGCCACTCCCCCACGCCCCTCTCTCGCCCCTCACCCCCTCTCTCGCCCCTCACCCCCTCTCTCGCCCCTCACCCCCTCTCTCGCCCCTCACCCTCACCCTCGCCCCCTCTCTCGCCCCTCCCCCCTTTCTCCCTCTCTCGCCCCTCCCCCTCACTCCACCACCCCCCTCTCTCACCCCTCCCCCTCACCCCCTCACCCCCTCTCTCGCCCCTCCCCCCTTTCTCGCCCCTCCCCCACTCTCGCCACTCCCCCACCCCCTCTCTCTCTCTCGCCCCTCCCCCTCACTCCCCCACCCCCCACTCTCGCCACGCCCCACTCTCGCCCCTCCCCCTCACTCCCCCACCCCCCCCTCTCTCGCCTCTCCCCCCCCCCCTCTCTCGCCTCTCCCCCCGCAGCCCCCTCCCCATCTCTCCCCAAACCCCCCCCCCCCCCTTCCCTGCACTTGCTTAAAACCGACTGGACCTTAAATCACGCTCCACACAGACATGTACGAGATGCGCACGCGCCCGTGAGACCCTCGCAAGTTCCAGGTTTAGGTAACGCGAAGCGCATGCACCTAAACCCGGCACTGGCAATCTGTCAAAAATTCCGCTGTCAGATCACCACGTCCAAAAACCAAAGGTCCTCGGCGGGCAGCGAGTTCAGTATTTGCCCGGCTAATGTCCTTTAACAGTCTCACACTGATAAAAGCAGGCCTTTTTTCAGATGTAAGAATTTGAAGGAAAAATACATTTAAAAAAAAAAGTTAAATCCCGTTAAATAAGGTAAGTTTATTTTTAGACCCTTTAAAATATGTAAATTTGTTTTTCAAAAATAAAATTTTTGTTTTAAATAATTAATTAAATTACATTTTTATTAATTTGAAATATGTGATTTTTTTGTAGTTATTTTCAGTGTTTGTGTGTTTTTGATGATTTTTTGTGTGCTTATGATGATTCCGTACATATGGGACTCCCCCACTCGAATAGGTTGGCCCACGTGATCCCAGTGATGGGCACGGATCCCATACGCTCCTGGGATACATGGGCCTCAGCGCAGGTGTTTGCACAGAGCCCCAGGACCACGTCTCCGAACCTCCGGGACCACCGGCTGGATTAGTAGAAATTTTTCAGGTCGGATGCATTCGCCCGCGGAAAGTCTCCGACCGTAATTTCTGGGCCGTTATATTTCTAACAATTTACAGTTCTGATGAAAGGTCATCAACCTGAAACCTTGGCCTCCCCGGGTCCATACAGAGCGCGTACGGAGTGTGTACTGACCCGGGAAGGTATCGCAAAAGCCGGTTTTCAGCGTACAATGCACATGCGCTGAAAACCGGCTTTTCCAATCCATCGAGCTGGAGCTGGACAGATCCTCCGCATTTCGGGAGTGAGGACATTCGCACGGGCAAGATTGCGAGATTTCCCCATATCTTGCCCAGCAAATGTCCTCAAAACTCTTGGCCTGATGAAAGCTGGCACATAGCCTACTGTTACAGGTGTAAGAGTTTAAAAACATACAAAAATATAATTAAATAACATTAGAAAAACATATTTTTTTTAAAACTCTGCCCACTACGTTACATTTATTTTTAACCATAATTAAAAAAACGTTTTAAAAACTCAGGAAAAATTTTTTTCTCAAGATATTTATTAACTTTAATTTCAATTAATTTTAATTATGTGAGGTGTATTTCTTATTTTTTATTATGGTGTTTAGTGTCTTTGTTTTTTTTTCATTAATAGCAACGAGAACTGGTAGATACGGAGTTCCCATTGCTATTAATGAGAATGCTGTGGAATACTGAACCTGATTGGCTGAGCACTGCACCATCTCCGTGGGAACCTGGAGGACGGGAGCGCACTCCGGGGCGCGGGAAGAGAAGGCCCCCCCCACCGGAATCCCACGCTTCTCCCGGACCACCAGGTAAATTCGTAGAAATGTTTCAGGCCTCATTAACTCTGTTTCTCTCTCCACAGATGCTGCCTGACCTGCCGAGCGTTTGATCATCTGTTCCAGTATCTCCTGATGCGACGCGGAGTCAGTGAATGTCCCTCTGAAGGTGTGCAGGAGTATTGGCCACACATTGATCACGAGGTCCTGCGCAGGGCCCTCACCAGCTGTTGCCGCCAGAAAATACAACGCAGCAGATTTAAACATGAGAGGGAGCCTTGGTGTCAATCTTTGTCTGATTACGCTGCTGCGAAGCGCCTTGGGACGTTTTACTCTGTTAAAGATGCTATATAAATGCAGGTTGTTGTTTATATCTGGTTACTCTGATCATAGAACGGTTACAGCACGGAGAAGCCCATTCGGCCCATCGAGCCCGTGCCAGCTCTCTGCAAGAGTACCTCAGCCAGTCCCACTCCCCCGCCCTTTCCCCGTAGCCCAGCAAATCTTTTTCCTTCAGGAACTTATCCAACTCCCTTTTGAAAGCCACGACTGAGTCTGCCTCCATCACCCTCAGGCAGCGTATTCCAGATCCTAACCACTCGCTGCCTAAAAAAACTATTCCTCACGTCGCCTTTGGTTCTTCTGCCAATCGCCTTAAATCTGTGTCCTCTGGTTCCCGACCCTTCCACCAATGGGAACAGTTTCTCTCTCTCTACTCTGTCCAGATCCCTCATGATTTTGAACACCTCGATCAAATCTCCTCTCAACCTTCTCTGCTCCAAGGAGAACAGCCCCAGCTTCTCCAGTCTCTCCACGTCACTGAAGTCCCTCATCCCTGGAACCATTCTCGTCAATCTTTTCTGCTCCCTCTCTAAGGCCTTCACATCCTTCCTAAAGTGTGGTGCCCAGAATTGGACACAATACTCCAGCTGGGGCCAGACCAGTGTTTTATAAAGTCACACCATCACTCCTGATGTCAGGTTTTCTTCCTTCACCTGTTGTGCAGTCAGAGTAATATTTTCAGTAATATTTTGAGGAGTGTTGATTGACCTGTGAAGAGGGAAGATAGTTTGGGTAAGTTAATCAAGTTGTAAACACATATTACCCTCCTCTAGAAACTTAATTTATCTTCTGAGGGACCCTGAAACTGAAGCATAGTAAGGTTGGGCATAATATTGATGGCACGTTTAATTCTAAAAATCATCAGGCTTTTATACGAATGCACCGTACAGAGATAGTCCTAAAACATAAGAACATCAGAAATAGGAGCAGGAGAAGGCCATTCGGCCCCTCGAGCCTGCTCCGCCATTCAATAAGATCATAGCTGATCTGATCCTGGCCTCAACTCCACTTCCCTGCCCACTCCCCATAACCCCTTATTCCCTTATCATTCAAAAATCTGTCTATCTCCACCTTAAATATATTCAATGACCCAGCCTCCACAGCTCTCTGGGGTAGAGAATTCCACAGATTCATGACCCTCTGAGAGAAGAAATTCCTCCTCATTTCTGTCTTAAATGGGTGACCCCTTATTCTGAAACTATGACCCCTACTTCTAGATTCCCCCACGAGGGGAAACATCCTTTTTACATCTACCCTGTCAAGCCCCCTCAGAATCTTATATGTTTCAATAAGATCACCTCTCATTCTTCTAAACTCCAATGAGTATAGGCCCCAATCTGCTCAAGCTTTTTTCATAAGACAACCCCCTCATCTCCGGAATCAACCGAGTGAACCTTCTCTGAACAGCCACCAATGCAAGTATATCCTGCCTTAAATAAGGAGACCAAAACTGTACGCAGTACTCCTTCCTTACCCCTGGAGTTCAGGACTGGAGCATCGGGTCCTTCATTGAAACATCTGTGAACTCATTCCTTTTGGTGTGGAAGCAAGTCATCCTCGTTCGAAGGACTGCCTATGATGATACCAACGCCCTGTACAGTTGCAGCAGGACTTCTCTGCTTTTATACTCTATTCCGTTTACAATAAAGGCCAACATTCCATTTGCCTTCCTGATTACTTGCTGTGGTGGCTGGTGTGCAAAAATCCACGCACGGGCATCTTCCACCCTTCAACATGTAGTTCAGGACCTGGATTTTTAGGCCCTTCATTGGAACACGTGAACTTATCCTTTTTTGGCGTGGAGGCAAGTCATCCTCGTTTCGAGGGACCGCCTATGATGATGATCACTTGCTGTACCTGCATGCTAACTTTTTGTGTTTCATGTACAAGAACCCCCAGATCCCTCTGTACTGCAGCATTTTGTAATCTCTCCCCATTTAAATAGTAATTTGCTTTTTTATTTTTCCTATCAAAGTGGGTAACCTCACATTTTCCCACATTGTACTCCATCTGCCACATTTTTGCCCACTCACTGAGCCCATCTATATTTAGATTCTTTGTGTCCTCCTCACAACTTGCTTTCCCACCTATCTTTGTATCATCAGCAAATTTCGCTACGTTAAACCTTGATAATATTGGCATTGGTGAGGGCCACTAACTCAGTACTGGAATCAAGGTTGAAGGACTGAATCTTATCATTGCCATGATTTATACTCCGAGTTCTGGTTCCACGAATTTCTTTGGACGGTTATTTTAGAAGTAATTCTTTTGGATAAAATTGTGCCTGTCCCTATGTGTGGCGATGGACCAAGGAGGACATGGGCAGCTCGGCTTGTAGTTTCAAAGAAAGAAAGGCTTGCATTTATATAGCGCCTTTCACGACCATCGGACATCTCAAAGCACTTCACAACCAATGAAGTACTTTTAGAGTATAGTCACTGTTGTAATGTGGGAAACGCAGCAGCCAATTTGCGCACAGCAAGCTCCCACAAACAGCAATGTGATAATGACCAGATAATCTGTTTTTAGTGATGTTGGTTGAGGGATAAATATTGGCCCCAGGACACTGGGGAGAACTCCCCTGCTCTTCTTCGAAATAGTGCCACGGGATCTTTTATGTCCACCTGAGAGAGCAGACAGGGCCTCGGTTTAACGTTTCATTCAAAGGATGGCACCTCCGACAGTGCGGCACTCCCTCAACACTGCACTAGGAGTGTCAGCCTAGATTTTTGTGCTCAAGTTCCTGGAGCGGGACTTGAACCCACAACCTTCGGACTCAGAGGCGCGGGTGCTGCCCACTGAGCCACGGCTGACACAGGCCATCTGGTCAACATCTGCTCTGCCAGCAAGATCTATTACTTTACAGTTCGCTGAGCAGGCTTATCTCGGATCTCTAGCTCAAGACTTTTGCTGGAAACGTTCATATCTAGACTCGCTTGTGAACAATGCTGATTTGGTCACTGTATATAACAGCATTTTAAAAATGAATTCATGGGATGTGGGCATCGCCGGCCAGCATTTATTGCCCATCCCTAATTGCCCTCAAGAAGGAGGTGGTGAGCCGTTGAGGGCAATTAAATGTCAACCACAGTGCTGTGGGTTTGGAGTCACATATCAGCCAGACCGGGTAAGGACGGCAGATTTCCTTCCCTAAAGGAACATTAGTGAACCAGATGGGTTTTTACGACAATCCGGTAGTTTCATGGTCACCATTACTGATACTAGCTTTTATATTCCAGATTTTATTTAATTACCTAAATTTCCCAGCTGCCGTGGTGGGATTTGAACTCAAGTTCCCGGATCATTAGTCTAGGCCTCGGGATTACTGGTCCAGTAACATAGCCCTCATGGTACCGTTCCAGTGATTTGTTATCTGTGGTACTATATTGGAGCAACATCGAGGGGAGGGGGAAGGATAGGAGAGGAAGGGGGAGGGGGAGAGGAGGGGAGGAAGGCAGAGGAGGGGAGAGGAGGGGAAGGGAGGCAATAAAGATGTTCAGGAAAAGAACTCTTACTGGATAATGCTCCGTCAGTCAGCAATTGATTGAACGGTGAAATTAGGATGACCTCAGTAATACCAACACTTGAACAATGAACTGTTTGTTAATCTATTCTTGTTACTGTAATGTTGATATTCTGTTCATTAACTATCATTTTATGAAGGGATCAGTATGAGAGCTGTAATAATCTAGGGAATTTTATTTCACAAGATTAGTTTAGGCGCAATGTGGACCCATTAAGGTCTTTAATTAATTGAATTTTTTATGCACCTGGGTCTCTCTGTTGGGAGAAGGATTTCATAATTGCAACATTAACTGGCTGCCCTTAAAGATAAGTTATGTTATTCTTAAAAAATACAGTGGAGGGGACTTTCAAAGTGAGTTACATATCTTGCTGCATGTGTTGCAGGGGCATTAATATCATTGGAACAAAAATTTGCAGTGTAATATTAAATTGAAATTGTTATTGGAGGAGTGACATTGACTGAAGGTAATCAGTTCAGTTTGTCCTGGTCCTCAACTGAATGGATCGGCTAAAGTACACAGTGACAGCAAAGTCTTGGTAAACCGAGCTCTGAATGTGTTGTGGTGCCCATCACGGAGAATCCCATTGGGATATGGGGATCGGGCGGGAAAGTGGAGTTGAGGTAGAAGATCAGCCATGATCTTATTGAATGGCGGAGCAGGCTCGAAGGGCCGAATGGCCGACTCCGGCTCCTAATTCTTATGCTCTAATGTATTAAATTCTGGTCAGAGATTCTCACAGCTGGACTGGTCTAATGCATATTAATAAGTAGAATCATAGAATAGCATCATCATCATCATCATCATAGGCAGTCCCTCGGAATTGAGGAAGACTTGCTTCCACTCTTAGAATGAGTCCTTAGGTGGCTGAACAGTCCAATATGGGAGCCACAGTCCCTGTCACAGGTGGGACAGACAGTGGTTGAAACATAGAAAATAGGTGCAGGAGTAGGCCATTCGGCCCTTCGAGCCTGCACCACCATTCAATAAGATCATGGCTGATCATTCACCTCAGTACCCCTTTCCTGCTTTCTCTCCATACCCCTTGATCCCTTTAGCTGTAAGGGCCATATCTAACTCCCTTTTGAGTATATCTAACAAACTGGCCTCAACAACTTTCTGCGGTAGAGAATTCCACAGGTTAACAACTCTGAGTGAAGAAGTTTCTCCACATCTCGGTCCTAAATGGCTTACCCCTTATTCTTAGACTGTGACCCCTGGTTCTGGAACTCCCCAGCAATGGGAATATTCTTCCTACCTCTAACCTGTCCAATCCCATCACAATTTTATATGTTTCTATGAGATCCCCTCTCATTCTTCTAAACTCCAGTGGATACAAGCCCAGTTGATCCAGTCTCTCCTCATATGTCAGTCCTGCCATCCCGGGAATCAGTCTGGTGAACCTTCGCTGCACTCCCTCAATAGCAAGAATGTCCTTCCTCAGATTAGGAGACCAAAACTGAACACAATATTCCAGATGAGACCTCACTAAGGCCCTGTACAACAGCAGTAAGACCTCCCTGCTCCTATACTCAAATCCCCTAGCTATGAAGGCCAACATACCATTTGCCTTCTTCACCGCCTGCTGTACCTGCATGCCAATTGTTATGTCCTTACTGTACAGTACAAATGCACACGAGGCCCATACTTGAGAGAAGGTCACTCTGTGACCAGTAACTGAAGTGATGAAGGTGGGTGGAGCTTCCCCTTTTATACCTGAAAGTCCAGGTTAGGAGTGTCTCCCACAAGTTCACCACCTAGTGGTCAGTGTTCTCACTGTGTACAACTTAGGTCAGTTTATACATGGATTACAATGACAGTTGAATACATGACACCAACAATCAATGAATGATGTACCATGACACCCAGGTCTCGTTGCACCTCCCCTTTTCCTAATCTGCCGCCATTCTGCCTTTGTGTTTTTGCCACCAAAGTGGATAACCTCACATTTATCCACATTATACTGCATCTGCCATGCCATTCTGAAAAGAACCCGTTTATTCCGACTCTCTGCTTCCTGTCTGCCAACCAGTTCTCTATCCACGTCAGTACATTACCCCCAATACCATGTGCTTTAATTTTGTACACTACTCTCTTGTGTGGGACCTTGTCAAAAGCCTTTTGAAAGTCCAAATACACCACATCCACTGGTTCTCCCTTGTCCACTCTACTAGTTACAATCTCAAAAAATTCTAGAAGATTTTTCAAGCATGATTTCCCTTTTATAAATCCATGCTGACCTGGACCGATCCTGTCACTGCTTTCCAAATGAGGGAAGGGAGGGTAGGACCGGTTTGCCGCACGCTCCTTCCGCTACCTGCACTTGGTTTCTGCATGCTCTTGGCGATGAGACTCGAGGTGCTCAGCGCCCTCCCGGATGCACTTCGGGCGGTCTTTGGCCAGAGATCCCCAGGTATCAGTGTACTTTATCAGGGAAGCTTTGAGGGTGTCCTTGTAATATTTCCTCTCCACTTTTGGCTCATTTGCCATGAAGGAGTTCCGAGTAGAGCGCTTGCTTTGGGCGTCTCGTGTCTGGCATGCGGACAATGTGGCCTGCCCAGCAGAGCTGATCAAGTGTGGTCAGTGCTTCAATGCTGGGGATGTTGGCCTGGTCGAGGACGCTAATGTTGGTGCATCTGTCCTCCCAGGGGATTTGCAGGATCTTGTGGAGGCATCGTTGGTGGTATTTCTCCAGCGACTTGAGGTATCTACTGTACATGGTCCATGTCTCTGAGCCATATAGGAGGGCGGGTATTACTACAGCCCTGAGACCATGAGCTTGGTGGTAGATTTGAGGGCTTGGTCTTCGAACTCTCATTTCCTCAGGTGGCCGAAGGCTGCACTGGCGCACTGGAGGTGGTGTTGACTCTCCGCATCAGTGTCTGCTTTTGTTGATAAAAGGCTCCCGGGGTATGGGAAAAACATCACAAAAACATCGAATAGCACAGCACAGAATGAGGCCAATCCTGACCACTCGTTGCATAAAAACGTCTTTCCTGATGTCACCTCTGGATCTTCTGCCGATCACCTTAAATCTGTGCCCTCTGGTGACCCACCCTGCAGCCATTGGAAACAATTTCTCTTCATTTACTTTATCTCAATCTTCATGATTTTGAACACCTCGATCAAATCTCCTCTTAACCTTCTCTGCTCCAAGGAGAACAATCCCAGCTTCTCCAGTCTCTCCCCATAACTGTAATCCCCCATCCCGGGAACTGATCTAGTGAATCTAATGCAATGCTCAATGAATTGTGAACTATGGGACTATGAACACTCACCTTCGGCTCACTCACTCATTCGACAGAACTATCTTTTGGGGCCTGTCAGCTCCAGCCAGGTACAAGAACGTGTGGATAAAGTATTCGTGCGTTTAGAGGGAGTTGAATTCATTTCAGATTGTCTCATAGTCACAAGTGACAATTTTCACAATCTTAATCCTACTCTAAACAGTTTGGATGCTAAGAACATAAGAAATAGGAGGAGTAGGCCATTCGGCCCCTCGAGCCTGCTCCGCCATTCAATAAGATCATGGCTGATCTTCGACCTCAACTCCACTTTCCCGCCCGATCTCCCTATCCCTCGATTCCCTGAGAGTCCAAAAATCTATCGATCTCAGCCTTGAATATACTCAGAGACTGAGCCTCCACAGCCCTCTGGGGCAGAGCATTCCAAAGATTCACCACCCTCTGAGTGAAGAAATTCCTCCTCATCTCAGTCCTAAGTGGCCGACCCCTTATCCTGAGACTGTGACCCCTGGTTCTAGACTCCCCAGCCCAGGGGAAACATCCTCCCTGCATCTACCCTGTCAATCCCCCTCGGAATCTTGTACATTTATGGAATCGAACTAAAGGGACGTAAGTATGTATTGATGCTAGCAGCAGTATAATATTTGTATTTATCACAGACAGAGAACACATCCACTGCTCCCATTCTGTGAGCAGGGCACCTGTCTACCTGGGGGGTTTGGTGAAGAGAGTCCGTCAGAATAAGAAAGCCTTGGATTTTTGTAGAACCTGTCACGACCAACGGACGACTCAAAACGCTTCACAGCCAATGAAGTACTTTTGAAGCGCCGTCACTGTTGTAATGTAAGAAACGCGGCAGCCAATTTGTGCACAGCAAGCTCCCACAAACAGCAATGTGATAATCATAGAATCATAGAACTTTACCGCACGGAAAGAGGCCATTTCAGCCCATCGTGTCCACACCGGCCGACCAAGAGCTATCCAGGATAATCCCACTTTCCAGCTCTCGGTCTGTAACCCTGCAGGTTACGGCACTTCAGGTGCACAGCCAGGTACTTTTTAAATGTGGTGAGGATTTCTGCCTCTACCACCCTTTCAGGCAGTGAGTTCCAGACCCCCACCACCCTCTGGTTGAAGAAATTTCCCCTCAAATCCCCTCTAAACCTCCCCCCAATTGCTTTAAATTTATGCCTCCTGGTTGTTGACCCCTCTGCTAAGGGAAATAGGTCCTTTCTATCCATTATATCTAAGCCCCTCATAATTTTATACACCTCAATCAGGTCTCCCCTCAGCCTCTTCTGTTCCAAGGAAAACAAACCCAGCCTATCCAATCTGTCCTCATAGCTAAGATTCTCCACTCCCGGCAACATCCTCGTAAATCTCTTCTGTACCCTCTCCAGTGCAATCACGTCCTTCCTGTAACGTGGTGACCAGAACTGCACGCAGTACTCCAGATGTGGCCTAACCAGTGTTTTATACAGTTCAAGCATAATCTGCTCTTGTATTCTATGCCTCGGCTAAGGAAGGCAAGAATTCCATATGCCTTCTTAACCACCTTATCTACCTGGCCTGCTACCTTCGGGGATCTGTGGACCTGCACTCCAAGGTCCCTCTACACTATTCCTCTACACTTCTCAGTGCCCTACCATTTAATGTGTATTCCCTTTCCGTGTTAGCCCTCCCCAAAGGTATTACCTCATACTTCTCCAGATTGAATTCCATTTGCCACTGTTCTGGCCACCTGACCAGTTCATTGATATCTTCCTGCAGTCTACAGCTTTCGTCTTCATTATCAACCACAAAGCTAATTTTTGTATCATCTGCAAACTCCTTAATCATACCCACTATATTCAAGTCTAGATCATTGATGTATAGCACAAAAAGCAAGGGACCCAGTACTGAGCCCTGCGGAACCCCACTGGAAACATCCTTCCAGTCACAAAAACACCCATCAATCATTACCCTTTGCTTCCTGCCTCAGACAATTTTGGATCCAACTTGCCACTTTGCCCTGGATCCCATGGGCTTTTACTTTCGTGACCAGTCTGCCATGTGGGACCTTATCAAAAGCTTTGCTAAAGTCGATATACAATACATCGTGCGCGCTGTCAGATAAATAATGATGTGGAAATGTATTTTTAAAGTTGCTTTACACTGTTTTTGTACCTTTTTGCCATAAAACAAAATGGAGTCCCGGTCCTGCCAGGAACTTCTGCAGCAGACAGTCTGTTTGCATAAACATACTAACCCTGACTGAAACTGCTGATAGCTGATTAATAGCCACCAGACAACATTAAGACTGTCCTGCTGAGATAAGTACCACCCATTGTGCTCCCCTGTATTATCAATAGTCTGTCGCGTGTTCCACCCGGACCAGACCTGCGCTGTCCCCGGCAGGAAGATCTCTGATAGCCTCGCGCTACTCAGGGATACGATCGCCTACGTGCGGGACAGGAGGGTGGACACCTGTTTAATCAGCTTAGACCAGGAAAAGGCCTTTGACAGGATATCGTACACGTACCTTATGGACGTGCTCTCCAAAATGGGGTTTGGGGAGGGTATCCGCAATTGGGTCCAACTGCTCTACACAGACATCAGTAGTGCAGTCCTAATCAACGGGTGGGAAACTGAAAGCTTTCCGATCAGGTCTGGAGTCAGGCAAGGCTGTCCCCTCTCCTCTGTCTTGTTTGTGGGTTGTATCGAGCCCTTTGCCGAGTCCATCAGGAGGGATGCGGGCATTAGAGGGGTGACGATCCCAGGCAGCGGAGGCGCTCAGGTCAAGACCTCCCTGTACGTGGACGACGTGGCCGTCTTTTGCTCGGATCCGCAGTTGGTCCGCGGATTGCTCACAATCTGCGACCAGTTCGAACTGGCCTCGGGAGCGAAGGTCAATCGCAGCAAGAGCGAGGCCATGCTCTTTGGCAACTGGGCCGACCGATCCTTTATTCCCTTCACCGTTAAGCCAGATTTCCTGAAGGTGTTGGGAATATGGTTCGGAGCGGACGGGGAGTGCGCCAAAAACTGGGAAGAGCGTATCGCCAAAGTGAAGCAAAAACTGGGATGGTGGAAGCTGTGCTTCCTCTCCATGGCAGGAAAGAACCTGGTCATCAGGAGTGAGGTGCTCTCTGGGTTGCTGCACGTGGCACAGGTCTGGCCCATCCCTCGCTCCTGTGCCGCGGCAGTCACCCGGGCCGTCTTCCTCTTTGTCTGGAGGTCCAAAATGGAACGTGTCCGCAGAGACACAATGCACAAATCTCTGGACAGTGGAGGAAAGGATGTTCCGAACGTGGCCCTCATCCTGTGTGCAGCTGCATCAAGCTGTGCACAGACCCCCGGTACGCAAACACCAAGTGTCACTACGTGCTGAGGTTCTACCTGTTCCCGGTGTTGCGAAGGATGGGCCTGGCCATGCTGCCTCGAAACGGCCCCACCAGTTGGACCATGCCTGTCCACCTGTCCTTCGTGGAAAAGTTTTTCACAAAAAACCCCTTTGACCACAAGGCCATAAAACAGTGGTCAGCACGTAACGTCCTGGACGCCCTACGAAAGAAGGAGAGGGTGGACCCTGTTGGGTGGTTCCCTGAGCGGACTGTCGAACTCGTTTGGCAGAACGTCTCATCGCCAGAGCTTTCACACAAGCACCAAGACGTAGCTTGGTTGGCGGTGAGGAGGGCCTCACCTGTCAGAGCGTTCATGCACAGCTGACGTCTCATCAACACGGCACGGTGCCCCCGAGTCGGCTGCGGGGCGGACGAGACTGTCACCCATCTCCTTCAGGATTGCCCCTTCGCAAGGCAGGTTTGGAAAGAGATGCAGTGGTTGCTGTCGAGGTTCATCCCAAGCAGCTCTGTAACACAGGACTCTGTGCTCTACGGGCTGTTCCCAGGGACACACACCGAGACAGACATCACCTGCTGCTGGAGGGCCATCAACTCGGTCAAAGACGCTCTTTGGTCTTGCCGAAACTTGCTGGTTCTCCAGAGCAAGGAGATGTCCACGTCTGCGTGTTGCAGACTGGCGCAATCCAAGATCCAGGATTACGTGCTGAGGGACGCACTTAAAATTGGTGCAGTCGCCACAAAGGCACGGTGGGGAAGGGCCACAGTTTAAAGCCCTTCCCCACGGTAAACCCAGGGGCAGGAATCAGTACAAAAACCCCCTCGGGCCGTACTTGTAATTTACTTTTTGTGAACATGGAGCACCATGATCTGTAAACACCTATGTAGTGCCATATACAATGCAAGGTCTGTTTCGTAATGCACGTTGAAAAGAAAAATGTAAATGTACCGTCACCCATTCCGTGTACTGTTGAATGTACTACAATGTATCCCGTATTGTACCGAATTGTACTTGAACTGGAAAGCAAGGAAATGTCACGAACGGAACTGCTGTCAGCACCCAAATGTAGTGTATGGGATTACTGACCGCAGCTAAATGTACTGAACTGCTTTTGAAAGTACTGTACAAATTTTATATATGAATAAAGTATATTTTGAAATAATAAAAAAAAATCAATAGTCTGTCGCTATACCAGACCTTAGAAGGGCTGGATAAAGGTTGTAAAGATGTAGCACCAATTCACCCCCTAAGACACCCTAACAGGTCCATAGTTTAGTACACGTGAATCTAAGTTTGATTACAAAAAAGTCCCTGGGTCAAAACATCCCCAAGGCAGAGGACGATGCCCACGGTCTGAAGAGGAAAATCTGCATGTCGACCGACCATTGGGTGGGCCCGCAGGCCCACAAGGTGCCGGACTGGCACCACAACAGATTGAAGACTTCGGCCACAATACACAGTGAAAGGAGGAATCTACAACCCGGATGGCGGCCAACCGAGCGGCGAACCAGAGCGTCCGAAACACCATCCGAGTGATGGTGAAGAAAGTGGAAGGACAGACAATGATCAACCGGGACCTGTTCGTGAAGAAAATCCTGCTGGGAACATGCGGCATGAAAGTTGCTGACATCTTGGCCTTGCAGGACCTCCCGAAGAGAGGTTACTTCGATGTGACCTTCAGAACCGTCGCCCTCTGCCTGAAGTTCCTGAAGGGTTTGAAGGAGGCGAGTGAACCGCTGCGCTCAGTGCTGACTTGGGAGCCACTGTTCACCCTCCCGTCGCAGAGAAGACGCACTATCACAGTGCAGATGTACAACCCCCACATCCCCGTCATCGATGTGCTGACTTTCCTCAACAGGTACGTCGATGGGGCAGGAAACAGCAGCGACGTGAAAGACTTGCACGGGATATGGACCAGCAAGTGCCAGATCCAGGTCACCATGAAGGTGGACGCCAGCGGAACCTTCCTGCAACCCCCCCCTCCAGCTTTGCCATCGGAGGAAGCCGGGGCTACATGGTGTACGCCGGCCAACCCAACGTGTGCCGCACCTGAGGGAAGGCAGGCCATGTGGCAGCAAGCTGCAAAACCGTCATCTGCTGAAACTGCAAGAACGAGGGCCACCAGACAAAGGACTGTAAGGAGACCAAGTGCTGCAACCTCTGTGGTCTGGCTGGGCACCTTTACAAAAACTGCCCCAAACGCAACTTCAGCTATGGGCAGGCAGCAAAGAACATTGCACCAGAGGAGGAGGAAGCTGAGGAACACAACGCTCCAGAGGAGAGCCACACCCTCCCCCCGACCAACGTAACATGTAAAACTGCCCGGCATTGTTTGCGAGGCCGAGATTGCTGAGAAGTCATAAAATAAAAAGGAAAATAAAAAAGACTCGGAACAAGCCGGTGAGGAAGACAAGCCTGCCACGGCGAGCTGCGAGACACCAGCAGCCAGCAGCGAAGCTCTCCCCCAGCGCACCGAGTCCAGCAACGAGGAGACAGCAGATGATGAAGCAGGATGGGAGACCGTCAAGAAAAAGGCCCGCAAGCGTAAGGAGAACAGGCGAGCGAGGGCCCCTGCGGAAACGACAGGGAAGAGGCGGCTACAAACCTCGACAGACAGCAGCGGCGGCAGCTCGTCTGATGAGGAAAGGCGAGAAAAAGCCTCTCACCACCGACACCAAAACAAGAGGCAATACACCATCCCACAGCCGCAGGCGACCGGGAGCAGGGAAGCGACCAGCACAGCCCCGCTCCAGGAACCCGCGAGCAGCGAGGCACCCAGCGCACACGAGCTCCGGAACACCGAGAGCGAACCAGCGACCAACGCAGACCAGCTCCGGGATAACGGGAGCAGCGGAGTGCCGAGCACACCCCACCTCCGGAATACCGGGAGCGACACAGCGATCGACGCACACCAGCTCGAGATCGCTGCGACTGAGGGAAAGAGGGAACCACCAACACCAGGCGAGGACAGTGCAGAGGACATATCGGACTTAATGACAGAACTGCAGCAGTCCCCTGGTCAAAACACCCCCACGGCAGAGGACGACTACTACGCCAGCCCAGCTGTAGTAGACTATGATAGTAATAACCTATGCATGCTGGAAATGGCCATTGAGCACTTAAAGGACAATTTATGTGAAGCGTAATGTTTGAAACTGTAAAAAAATAGCCTTAAAATGGATTTTAAAATTGCTAGTATTAACGTGCGTAGCGTGAAATCTACTACGCGATGTGTTTCCACCTTGGGGTACATCGCCAAGGTCAAAGCGGACCTGCTGTTCTTGCAGGAGTGCGGTCTGCTGCACTTCAGCAGTTACCGGCAGTGGTCACGATGGTGGGCCCATGGAGCATCCATATGGTCAGGAGGCAACGACAGCCGGTCTTCCGGCCTGGGCATTCTGCTGCGGGGAGGACACTTCACCATCACCGAAGTTAAGGAGGTGGTGGGCGGCCGCCTCCTCGTAGCAGACGTAATGTACAAAAACTCCCCTCTCTGGTTAATTAATGTTTACGCCCCAGCTCTCAAGAACGAGAGGCTGGCCCTCTTCCAGCAGCTCCCACTGCTACTGGCAACGTCCAGACCGGTCATTCTGGGCGGTGACTTCAACTGCATCATCGATGTGGCTGGACGATCCAGCAGAGCCGACAGCAAACTGGACGCCACGTCCAGACTCCTGATGGACGCGGTAAAAGACGCCAAGCTGTGCGACGTATTCAGCAACCCTGCAGACGGAGCACCGCGCAGATACACCTGGTCGAGACCAGACGGGTCCGTCCGTTCCAGAATAGACTTCCTGTTTGTGTCCCACACGCTCAAGGTCAGATCCACCGACGTCACGCCGGTGTTCTTCTCTGACCACTGCCTCCTACTGGCCGACTGTCGCCCACAGGAAAACCAGAAAGTTGGCAGAGGGATATGGAAGCTGAACGTGAAACTGTTGACTCCGGAAACCGTTGAGGAACTCAAGAGGGATTACAAAGTTTGGAGAACCATAAAGCCCCTCTGCGATTCCCCGATGCACTGGTGGGAAACAATCAAGACAAACATCAAGAGGTTCTTCATCCTCAAAGGTGTTCAGGAGGCGAGAGGGAGACAGAGGGAATTGTCCCAACTCCAGGAGAGCATGCAAAACCTGCTCCTTCTGCAGTCGATGGGGGTCGATGTCGCGGAGGAACTCGAAGAGGTGAAGGGCCAGCAAGCCTCGCTCTTTGCCTCAGAGTCCTCCAAGATCATCTTCTGCTCCAGAGTCCGCTCCGTCGAGCAGGATGAGACGTGTTCGCGTTTCTTCTTCCAAAAGGTACACAGGGGGAGCTCTGTGATCACCAGCCTAAAGGAAGAAGACGGTTCTGTGACGTCTTCGCAGCCTGACATGCAGAGGATCAGCAAATCCTTCGATGCCGGGCTGTACGACGTCAAGCCCACAGACCGCGCGGCCTCCCAGTCTTTCCTGTCGTCTATTTCGGATGTCCTAGACGACAGCAAGCGGGAGAGTCTGGACCACCCGCTAACTCTGGACGAGCTGACAAAGGGCGTCCGGTCCTTCGAGACGAATAAAACTCCCGGAAGCGACGGCTTACCGGTTGAGTTGTATTCGCTCTGTGGGACTGGATGGGCCCGGACCTGCTGGAAGTGTACGGAGGTATGCTTCTGGCCGGCAGCATGTCAGAATCGATGAGGAAAGGCATCATCACCCTCATCTACAAGCAGAAGGGGGAGAGGGAAGAAATCAAAAACTGGCGGCCTATTTCGCTGCTCAATGTGGACTACAAGATCCTGTCAAAGGTCATCGCCAACAGGGTCAAGTCTGCTCTGGAGCTGGTGATCCACCCGGACCAGACCTGCGCTGTCCCCGGCAGGAAGATCTCTGATAGCCTGGCGCTACTCAGGGATACGATCGCCTACGTGTGGGACAGGGGGTTGGACACCTGTTTAATCAGCTTAGACCAGGAGAAGGCCATTGACAGGATATCGCACACATACCTGATGGATGTGCTCTCCGAAATGGGGTTTGGGGAGGGTATCCGCAATTGGATCCAACTGCTCTACACAGACATCAGTAGTGCAGTTCTAATCAACGGGTGGGAAACTGAAAGCTTTCCGATCAGATCTGGAGTCAGGCAAGGCTGTCCCCTCTCCTCTGTCTTGTTTGTGTGTTGTATTGAGCCCTTTGCCGAGTCCATCAGGAGGGATGCGGGCATTAGAGGGGTGACAATCCCAGGCAGCGGAGGTGCTCAGGTCAAGACCTCCCTGTACATGGACGCCGTCTTTTGCTCGGATCCGCAGTCGGTCCACAGATTGCTCACAATCTGCGACCAGTTTGCACTGGCCTCGGGAGCAAAGGTCAATCGCAGCAAGAGCGAGGCCATGTTCTTTGGCAACTGGGTCGACCGATCCTTTATTCCCTTCACCGTGAAGCCAGATTACCTGAAGGTGTTGGGAATATGGTTCGGAGCGGACGGGGCGTGCGCCAAAAACTGGGAAGAGCGTATCGCCAAAGTGAAGCAAAAACTGGGATGGTGGAAGCTGCGCTTCCTCTCCATGGCAGGAAAGAACCTGGTCATCAGGAGTGAGGTGCTCTCGGGGTTGCTGCACGTGGCACAGGTCTGGCCCATCCCTCGCTCCTGTGCCGCGGCAGTCACCCGGGCCGTCTTCCACTTTGTCTGGAGGTCCAAAATGGACCGTGTCCGCAGAGACACGATGTACAAATCTCTGGACAGTGGAGGAAAGGATGTTCCGAACGTGGCCCTCATCCTGATGGTCACCTTTGTGTGCGGCTGCATCAAGCTGTGCACAGACCCCCGGTACGCAAACACCAAGTGTCACTACGTGCTGAGGTTCTACCTGTTCCCGGTGTTGCGAAGGATGGGCCTGGCCATGCTGCCTCGAAACGGCCCCACCAGTTGGACCATGCCTGTCCACCTGTCCTTCGTGGAAAAGTTTTTCACAAAAAACCCCTTTGACCACAAGGCCATAAAACAGTGGTCAGCACGTAACGTCCTGGACGCCCTACGAAAGAAGGAGAGGGTGGACCCTGTTGGGTGGTTCCCTGAGCGGACTGTCGAACTCGTTTGGCAGAACGTCTCATCGCCGGAGCTTTCACACAAGCACCAAGATGTAGCTTGGTTGGCGGTGAGGAGGGCCTTACCCGTCAGAGCGTTCATGCACAGCTGACGTCTCATCAACACGGCACGTGCCCCCGAGTCGGCTGCGGGGCGGACGAGACTGTCACCCATCTCCTTCAGGATTGCCCCTTCACAAGGCAGGTTTGGAAAGAGATGCAGTGGTTGCTGTCGAGGTTCATCCCAAGCAGCTCCGTAACACAGGACTCTGTGCTCTACGGGCTGTTCCCAGGGACACACACCGAGACAGACATCACCTGCTGCTGGAGGGCCATCAACTCGGTCAAAGACGCTCTTTGGTCTTGCCGAAACTTGCTGGTCTTCCAGAGCAAGGAGATGTCCACATCTGCGTGTTGCAGACTGGCGCAATCCAAGATCCAGGATTACGTGCTGAGGGACGCACTTAAAATTGGTGCAGTCGCCACAAAGGCACGGTGGGGAAGGGCCACAGTTTAAAGCCCTTCTGCCACGGTAAACCCCGGGGGCAGGAATCAGTACAAAACCCCCCTCGGGCTGTACTTGTAATTTACTTTTTGTGTACATGGAGCACCATGATCTGTAAACACCTATGTAGTGCCATGTACAATGCAAGGTCTGTTGTGAAATGCACATTGAAAAGAAAAATGTAAATGTACCGTCACCCATTCCGTGTACTGTATAGTGACACATGTAATGTAATTTGTTTGAATGTACTACAGTGTATCCCGTATTGGACCGAATTGTACTTGAACTGGAAAACAAGGGAATGTAACGAACGGAACTGCCATCAGCACCCAAATAATAGTGTATGGGATTACTGACCGCAGCTAAAGGTATTGAAATGCCTCTGAATGTACTGTACAGATTTTTTTATGAATAAAGTATATTTTGAAAAAAAAAAATCAATAGTCTGTCGCTATACCAGACCTTAGAAGGGCTGGATAAAGGTTGTAAAGATGTAGCACCAATTCACCCCCTAAGAGATAATCAAATTACCAGCCATTATCTCTTGTACAGAACTCATCCATAATATACTAGAAGCCAAGTACCCAATCAACCACTATGAAAATCATAGGCCCAAATAACTGGCCAGGAAACTGCACATTATCACACCCTAATCGAGTTATTGCTGACTGGCCCACCAAAAACACTGACAAAGGAGACATTTGAAAAAAAAATGTAAAGACAAGGATGGGGTAATCATTAACTCTTTATCTGTTTTCGCTGACTGCAAAGGCAGAACCGATACACAGGATGGAACCATAACTTGTTTTTTACTGCATAAATACCTTGTGAAACTGTACCATATTTGGAGTCTTCGCTTAGACTCTTCCTTGCTGCAAGTAAAACTTATTAAAGGAACATCTACTGGAGCTGATTGTGTTAGAGTCGTATATTGAGAGTCAAGATTTCGACAGTTACTTCTTGGAGGTTCCACCGAGATCGCTTACTCTCTACTCTGTGAGTAAACAGATGCGACATAGTGCCTCTTCAGTGAAGGGCTTCACTGGCCAGAATAAGGTGAGCCTTTTGCTCGCAAGAGGTCTCTTTACTGTTGAATCGCATATGTAATCCGATGTCCACAGTGGAGGTACTGCAATCTACGAGACTCGACATTTAAAAACGAAAGTTATTTTTGTAATCATTTCCTTCTCAGCTTGCAGGCAGAAGGGATCTGATCCTGAAAATATCTGATCTGGAAACAGCCCGGGGAGATTTTCATTGGTATAAGGTAAAAAAAAAGAGCGCTATCGATCGATGATCCTTGTGTGATAGGATTAGGGTCCTTGTGTGATAGGACCATAAATTTTATTAAGATAAGCTAAGGACTCAGTCTGTAGTGGCGTACAATGCAGACTGAGAATTGACTATTTGTTTAGATAGAGTTTAAGGTTATGGTTTGTATACCCGCGTGAATGTTGATTGTCCTAGTTTTCCTTGATATACTGTTGTGTTCAATACTTTTGTGCGACATTGCAATTAGAGAAACGGGAAGAGTCACGAGGGAAAATTGTGATTCGGGAAAAAAAACAAGATTGATTGAGAAAAGAAACAGTAACTGATTGATCAACTACGGTTGGTTCATGTCAACATATCTCACACACCCAGACTGAGCCCGAATTAAGAGCCTTTTCAGGCCACGTGACGGCCAGGAGAAGTGGGCATAGAGAACTCGGTTGACCGAAAGTATTGTGAGATCAGAAACTGTGAAAAATCTTAATCATCCAGAATGGGGGCTGGAGCAAGTAAAACACCACAAAATGCACACCAGCCTATTTTATGCTCCAGAATTGTGGTCAGTCTTCAATTAACCACCTAAAGAAATGGGTAAAATGGACTAAGGGTGAAAACAGGCCATTTCCACCCGATGGTTCATTTAATTTAGAGAGAATAACCTGTCTAGAGGAGTGCCTTATAGACAGAGACCCAGGTAGAAGAGGGAAAAAGAAAGTAAATTGATTGGCGTTTGGAGATTGGAAAAGGGAAGCTGAGGAATGACATGAAAGGAGCCTAAGGGTTAGCAAGCAGTGTACTCGAGGGAGAAAGCAGATGGATGAATGAGTAGAGCAGGTGAATCGCCCTCGACATGGTAAACATCCATCTGTTATGGTTGCTAAAGAGACAAAGGCACACTCACCAAGTGCCCCTAAGGGTTGGGAAAAAGATGAGGATGAGGACTGGGACGAGGATTGGACTCCCTACAGCCATCGACCACCGCCGTATGTTCCACCCCCGGGGGGTGCTCCAGGAACAGGGAGGAGGCAACCCTCAGGCCGGACAGGGAGACAGGGTAACACCCGCTCCCAACAATGCGGCTACAGGAGAAGTAGACCTGTCAAAAGGAAATCAATACTGTGACAGCCCTGCAGTACTACGCAAAGTCAGGCTCGTGGACAAGGGCCCAGTGCCCTAGAGCCATCCGCATTCCCAATCCAGTCCCTGACGGAGCTCCCACTCCCATTTATCGACCATGGTCACCAAATGAGTTAAGAACAATTGTGGAAGGATTGGCAGACCCTAAAACCAGTATTGAAAAGACCATAGACCAATTAAAAGTAATCATCTTGTGCCACGAACCCAGTATATTAGATGGTCAAATTTTGGTTAAAGGACACTAAATTTGCCGAATTCGAGACAAAATTCACAGATTTTAAAACCCATCGAGAGGCTCCCAATGCAGATCCCAGCACGAAGCCAGGAGAGGGGTTCTGGGGAAGATGCTGGGAGACCTTACATCAAGTATTCCCTAGGAAAACGAATTGGTCCAAAATCATGGAAACTAGACAAAGAAAGGATGAGGATGTTGAGGATTACGTAGAAAGAGTGCGAGAAATCATGAACCAATGTTCAGGCATGAAAATAGAGGAAGTAGACTCTCCCATGATTCGCGCCATGGTAAACAGACTACGACCCGAACTTAGAGATCCCTTTAAATTAGCTTGTCTCGGATGGCGACAGGAATCGCTATCCAGGGTCATATCTATGTTAAAGGACATACAAGAGCGAAATAGAGAATCTAAAAGCAAGGTCATTGTGTTTATGGAACAAGCAGCTCCAAGAACACCCGCCCCAACGACACCCGCCCCAACGACACCTTCCTACTGCCCTCCACAGGGTAGAGGAAGAGGACGAGGCAGAGGAGGAAATTTCAGGGGAAGAGGAAGAAGAGGTGTAGGGCGAGGACAATATAACATCTGTTACAATTGTGGTCAGACTGGACACTGGGCTAGAAATTGCCCGTCAAAACAGCAACAACCAAATTCTGATTGGGCTCAACAGGCTGGTAATAGACCACCTCTTCCCCCTCCAGGACCCAACCCGTATGCGACCCAAGTCCAGGTACATGCTAGACCTCAGACTAATTTCTCTGTTCAAAATCCATTTGGGCCACAGAATCAAAAGCAATTCGGCCAATGATCAAATTATCCGTATAATGACCAATGACGCCCAATCCCAGATCCAAGTGCTACGAACAAACAGCTACCCGTCGTCTCGTTAAATGCCATAGGAGAACCTGAAGTAAAAATAAGAATAGAAGAAAGGGATATTCCATTCCTAGTGGATACTGGCGCCACCTATTCGGTCCTTTCAAGGGAAGATACAAAGGGAATTCCCACTTCCACTAATCAAACCTCAGTGATTGGACTATCTGGACACGCTCAGCAAATGTTTTTCTCCGACCCTATCAATGTACAATTAAAAGATTACGAAGATAGTCATTCATTTCTACTGTCTAAGGAAGTTCCAGTAAATCTGTGTGGACGTGACCTATTATGTAAAATGAATGCCACTATCCTCTGTTCCCCAGCCGGTATGGAAGTTCGATTCCCCATCGATAAATGTGGTGCATACCCACTACTTCAACCCACAACACCCAGATTGTGTGCCTGGAAAAGTTTGGACTCTACACTAAGCAAAGCCCTATCCTATTTGGTTGGTTCATATTGGTGTGTGACAAGGTTAATCACAGCCTACCTCAAATCTCAAACCTTGGGAAATTGGCACGAAACGTTACACTGTACAGCATATTATGACAAAACTGGATCAGACGCTACAGCATAAATCTTTTATCAACCATTCCTGCAGCGTAAACATCAATTGATGATTGAACAAATTTTTAGCGGACCTGAAGGTATAGTGACAGGGGTTGAATTATCCTCCCACAATCAGACCTTGTTCAGGGCCTTGATGAGGCCACACCTGGAGTATTGTGTACAGTTTTGGTCTCCTAACTTGAGGAAGGACATTCTTGCTATTGAGGGAGTGCAGCGAAGGTTCACCAGACTGATTCCCGGGATGGTGGGACTGACATATCAAGAAAGACTGGATCAACTGGGCTTGTATTCACTGGAGTTCAGAAGAATGAGAGGGGACCTCATAGAAACGTTTAAAATTCTGATGGGTTCAGACAGGTTAGATGCAGGAAGAATGTTCCCAATGTTGGGGAAGTCCAGAACCAGGGGTCACAGTCTCAGGATAAGGGGTAAGCCATTTAGGACCGAGATGAGGAGAAACTTCTTCACCCAGAGAATGGTGAACCTGTGGAATTCTCTACCACAGAAAGTTGTTGAGGCCAATTCACTAAATATATTCAAGAAGGAGTTAGATGAAGTCCTTACTACTCAGGGGATCAAGGGGTATGGCGAGAAAGCAGGAATGGGGTACTGAAGTTGCATGTTCAGCCATGAACTCATTGAATGGCGGTGCAGGCTAGAAGGGCCGAATGGCCTACTCCTCCACCTATTTTCTATGTTTCTATGTTTCTATGTTAAAGGGAGCGTTCCACACCGCACCCTTGCGGTTGCAGACACATATAAACCCCAGGATTTCGGATGAATGGTTAAGAGAATGCAAGGATCCCCAGTACAAGGGAAATGGCACACACTTAATGGAACTCTGGGGCAACGTGAGGGAGGAGAAGACTATTCTGTCAAGTTGAATAGGAAAATATATTTTGATGCTATCTTTGAAGAAAAGATACTCTCAGTCACTAGCTTTCCATTGCAACAAGGAACAGCAGGACTTCTTGCTAAGATCCCAGAGCAACTTTGGTTTACACACGCTAATGAAGTAGGAAAGATGCTCACCGCACAACCATATAAGGTAGCGATCAATTCGACTGTGCCACTTCCTAAGAAGCCCCAATACCCCTTGTCTCCAGCCGCAGAGCAAGGTATCGAGCCAGTTATTACATCTCTGCTGGCCCAGGGAATAATCGTTCCAACTAGAAGTCCGTGTAACACACCGATTTTTTCGGTTCAGAAGCCTAATAGTGACAAATGGAGATTTGTCCAAGACCTACGAGCAGTGAATGAATCTGTATTCCCAACTTATCCAGTGGGGCCCAATCCTGCGACTATACTTACCAGTATTCTGGCAAACTCAACATATTTATACGGTGATTGATCTATGTTCGGCATTTTTCTCAATATCCATTCACCCAGAGTCCCAATTCCTGTTTGCCTTCATGTATGAAGGACGCCAATATATGTGGACAAGACTCCCGCAGGGATTTACCGAAAGCCCTACTATATTTTCACAATGCTTAAAGAAGGATCTGGAAGATGTAATTTTACCAGCGGGTTCTACACTTGTGCAGTATGTTGATGACTTACTGCTCGCCTCACCCTCCAAATTTGTCTGCGAAACAGATTCTCTTGTGTTATTAAAAGCCTTGGCCTCGAAAGGACACAAAGTGTCAAAGGCGAAATTACAATTTGTCTCAGAAAAGATTCGGTATCTCGGACACGAACTGGTCAGAGATACGAGACAATTGACAAGACCGAGTAAAAGCAATCTGCTCGGCTCCATTACCGATAACCAAGAGAGAAATGAAACACCTCCTCGGCATGTCAGGATATTGCAGGCAATGGATTATGAGTTATTCCGAGATCGTTAGACCATTGTTAGACATGTTCATGCCCGCACTACCAGAAAAGTTGATTTGGAATGAAGTATCCCGGAATGCTTTCCAGAATCTTAAGCAGTCCCTCACTTCAGCACCAGCCTTGGGATTACCAGATTATATAAAGCCATTCAATTTATTTGTTCATCACAAGTCGGGTTTTGCACAATCTGTTTTGACTCAGTTACATGGGGACAGGCAGCGACCGGTAGCGTATTTCAGTACCCAACTAGACCCAGTGGCACGCGGACTACCAGGATGTCTTCCTTCATTGGCAGCAGCTTATTATGCTATGCAACAGGCTCAGACAATAACTTTAAATCATCAAACCGTTTTATATATCCCACACTCTGTCGAGATTTTACTCACTAAATGTGCCACCCAACACCTAACTTCTGCAAGAACCACTAAATATGAAGTTGAACTGTTATCAAATCCGAACCTTATCATTAAAAGATGTACTCCCTTAAATCCAGCCACTCTACTCCCCACGGAAGAAGATGGCGAACCCCATTCATGTGAAATGGTAACCGAATTAGTGACTAAACCACGTATCAATCTAACAGATGTACCAATGTGTAACCCTGATCTAGTGTACTATGTTGACGGATCAGCCTTACGAAATGATAGGGGCCAACCTAGAGCGACTTATTCAATTGTAACCCAGTTTAATGTTGTCGAAACAGCCTCTCTTCCAGACTCCTTTTCAGCCCAACAAGCCGAATTGTTTGCGTTAACTCGAGCCTGTATTCTGGCTGAAGGACAAACAGTTAATATCTACACTGACTCCAGGTATGCTTTTGGGGTATCACATGACTATGGACAAATTTGGAAGATTCGCGGGTACCTGACTTCTTCAGGAACCACTATCAAAAATGCAGAACAAGTGGAAAATCTTCTGCGAGCCATTCAATGCCCTTTGAAACTTACCATTATCAAATGGCAAGCACGTACAGGCCAGTTGAATGAAGTGGCACTTGGGAATGCCAGAGCTGATAATGCAGTAAGTCAGCAGCTCTGTCAAAAGGGGGGATGCAGGTGTCATTGTTCCCACTAAGGAACAATAATTGCTCAGACCCGCCACCCACTATTAATGACGTGCTGGCCTTTCAGACACAGGCCAGTACGGAGGAGGTGGTGACTTGGACGAAGGATCAATGTTATAAAAATCCAGAAGGAATATGGGTTCACCACGACGGCCACATGGTGGCCCCCAAATCCTTACTTCCATGGATTGCCCGATGTGTTCATACACTCACACATGCGGGCAAAGGGAGGATGGCAGATTATATTTTGGCAACTTGGTATGCACCAGGTATTTTGGCAATTGCAAAACAAATCTGTGAAAATTGTGTTACCTGTCAGACAATGAATCCGGGTAAGACGGAAAAAGTAGAATCTGCCTCCCACCCAAATCCAATGGGGCCTTTTGTACATTTACAAATGGATTTTATTGAATTACCTATGTGTATGGGATTCAAGTACGTATTAGTTATTGTAGATGTGTTCTCTAGATGGATTGAAGCCTTTCCATGTAAAAAGGCCGATGCCACTATTGTTGCTAAATTTTTGTTAAAAGAAATTGTACCGCGCTTCGGAATCCCTGCTAAGCTTTCTAGTGATAATGGGTCACATTTCATGGGAACTGTTACAAAAGAAATGTGTAAAGCTTTACAGATTAACCAACGTTTTCATTGCAGTTATCATCCACAATCAGCTGGACTTGTTGAAAGATATAATGGAATGCTTAAAAATAAGCTGGCAAAATTATGTAATGATACTGGACTGAAATGGACAGAACTGCTGCCCTTAGCTTTGATGGGAATGCGATCTGCAACCAACAGAACAACAGGCCTGTCACCGCATGAGATAGTTATGGGACGTCCCTAACGACTACCTTTGACAGCACCGTTTACTGCAAAACAAATGGACATCCACAAAATGGAGGAAAATATGTTGAATTATTGTATTGCACTAACCAAATGTATTTCCCGCTTTCATTCGCAGGTAAAAGAAGCTCAAGTCAAGCCAGCGGAAGGGAAGTGTCATAATCTGGAGCCAGGGGAATTCGTTTACATCAAAATCTTTAAAAGAAAAAGCAGTCTACAGCCAAGATTTGAAGGACCATACCAGGTCTTGCTGGCGACTAATACTGCAATCAAGGTAAAGGAAAGACCAACATGGATCCATGCATCCCATTGCAAAAGGGCACCCGACCAGGAGGAAGGAAGAAGGAACCAGAGGAACAGAAAAAGGAAGACTGAATAAGGAACTGTATGGACTATGGGGACTGATGGTGCTGGGCTTGACAGGGTTTTACTTTGCGTTATTGATTATACCCGGGGTACAGACACGTGAACAAAGGGAACAACAGGTAAATGTATTTATGGCACTGAGTCATAAGTATGCTCAAGAAAGAAACTTGTCGAGTTGTTGGATATGTTCCCATGGACCTGTCCACTCTGAAGAGGGTATTCCCTTGAGATCTGTCCCCTTTAACGAATCAGAAATGGTAGAATGGTTGATAGTGCAAAATAGGACAAACCTAACCAAGGTGTCAGAAACGAAGGATCTAACAGAATGGAGGTCAGCAGGGTATAAACTTACAACCTTCCAGGGATGGTACCAGCCAAATTATAATAATAACCATCAGCTATCCTTCCTACGTATTACTCCCGGAATAGGAAATCCTGAAGGTATAATATGCCTAGTGAGTAATGAGACTAAAGGACCAGAAATGGGACACAGCAAGTGTTCCCAAATGACTAAATGGCAAGCCACAACTAATCCCATTGATGGGAGAAAGATAGCAACTGTTGGCTGGACAATGGTCCATAACAAAGCCCCAGGTGAAGGGTGGGAAGGTGAGACCACTCGAGTAGGGATAGTGCGAAAGGACCAGGAGCTGACGTCCTATAATCGCACCTACTTTATTTGTGGCCATAAAGCCTACCCATGGTTACCAGCCAACTGGACAGGGTCCGTTACTTAGGATATGTGGTACCTTTTATTAGGACACCAAAGACTCTAAGGGATGCCAACGGAAGTCATAGACTTAAACGTGATTTGACATGGATAAATGGAATATTCAAGGTAATGATACCACCCAGTGGAATAGCATCAAATGAATGGCAGTTACGGGAACTGGCTAATTTAGTTGAATCGGTAGCCAACGCAACTTCACAAGCCTTCGAAGGGGTGAATGACGAAATGGTAGCCATTTGAACAGCTGCTCTCCAAAATCCTATGGCCTTAGATTATCTCCTAGCCAAAGAAGGAGGGACATGTGCGTTAATTGGTGAAGAATGCTGTACGTATATCCCGGATAATTCAGAAGAGATCAGCAGTCTAGCTGAATATATTAGGAAAAAGGTAATAGAGTACAAATAAACTATTGGCCAGGACGGTACCACCTTGTGGGATTGGGCATCGAGATGGTTGGGATCCCTAGGGAGATCTTTGGTACAGGGTTTGATCATATTCCTGCTGATAGTCTTCGCCCTACATCTTTTGTTTGTCTTAGTTAAGTGTTGCTGTGCCACGTTGGGATAAACAGTGTTACCAACCGAGACCACTGCTAGGGTTATGGTAGCAACAACTACTGAAGGTTCTTTTGTGGAAATGGAAATAGAAAGGTTATGCAAGATTAGAATGAATTAAGTTGTCCTTGTGAAGGACAAAAGGGAGGAATGTGGAAATGTATTTTTAAAGTTGCATTGTTTTTGTACCTTTTTGCCATAAAACAAAATGGAGTCCCGATCCTGCCAGGAACTTCTGCAGCAGACAGTCTGTTTGCATAAACATGCTAACCCTGACTGAAACTGCTGATAGCTAATTAATAGCCACCAGACAACATTAAGACTATCCTGCTGAGATAAGTACCACCCATTGTGCTCCCCTGTATTATCAATAGTCTGTCGCTATACCAGACCTTGGATAAAGGTTGTAAAGATGTAGCACCAATTCACCCCCTAAGAAATAATCAAATTACCAGCCATTATCTCTTGTACAGAACTCATCCATAATATGCTAGAAGCCAAGTACCCAATCAGCCACTCTGGAAATCATGGGCCCAAATAACTGGCCAGGAAACTGGACAATCCTAAAATAATGCAAAGCCGGTGATAGCACATTATCACACCCTAATCGAGTTATTGCTGACTGGCCCACCAAAAACACTGACAAAGGAGACATTTGAAAAAAAATATCAAGACAAGGATGGGGTAATCATTAACTCTTTATCTGTTTTCGCTGACTGCAAAGGCAGAACCAATATACAGGATGGAACCATAACTTGTTTTTTACTGCATAAATATCTTGTGAAACTGTACCATATTGGGAGTCTTCACTTAGCCTTTGACTGAGTGAGACTCTTCCTTGCTGCAAGTAAAACTTATTAAAAGAACATCTACCGGAGCTGATTGTGTTAGAGTCGTGTATTGAGAGTCGAGATTTCGACAATGAGCAGATAATCTGTTTTAGTGATGTTGGTTGAGAGATACCAACGGTTTAATGTCTCATCTGAAAGATGGCACCTCCAATAGTGCAGCGCTCCCTCAGTACTGCCCCTCCGACAGTGCAGCACTCCCTCAGTACTGCCCCTCCGACAGTGCGGCACTCCCTCAGTACTGCCCCTCTGACAGAGCGGCACTCCCTCAGTACTGCCCCTCTGACAATGCAGAGCTCCCTCAGCACTGCCCCTCCGACAGTGCGGCACTCTCTCAGTACTGCCCCTCCGACAGTGCGCCGCTCCCTCAGCACTGCCCCTCCGACAGTGCGGCGTTCCCTCAGCACTGCCCCTCCGACAGTGCGGCGCACCCTCAGTACTGCCCCTCCGACAATGCGGTGCTCCCTCAGTACTGCCTCTCCGACAGTGCGGCACTCCCTCTGTACTGCCCCTCTGGCAGTGCAGTGCTCCCTCAGTACTGGCCTCCGACGGTGCAGCACTCCCTCAGTACTGCCCCTCTGACAGTGCGGCACTCCCTCAGCACTGCCCCTCTGACAGTGCGGCACTCCCTCAGCACTGTCCCTCTGACAATGCGGTGCTCCCTCAGCTCTACACTGGAGTGTCAACCTAGACTTTTGTGCAGAAATCCCTGGAGTGGGACTTGAACCCACAATCTTCTGACTCAGAATGGACAGGTAGGATTGAACAAATACCTTTAGAATAAACTATAAGAAGAACCGTATTTATCGTGCTTAGCAATGGATTTCTAAACGGAGATTTGGAGATGACGGTTGCCCTGTGGTAATTTATTTTAAATGTTCTCCCTGAGTCACACCGCGGGGCGGACACGTCGCCAACATTGCCCTTCTACTGCTAGCCGACAGCTCCTCTGATAGTTCCCTCCCTCACTTGCTGCCACTTCACAGAACCGTGATTCACCATGTGCAGAATGTGTGCTTAATGCCCGACAACCCAGCAGCCCACGGCGCAGAACGTGAGATTATTTCCCACTCCTTCGTTAAACAATGGGGATATTATAGAGCAGAGACAGGACTGTTTACAACAACAACTTGTATTTATATAGCGCCTTTAACACAGTGAAACGTCCCAGGGCGCTTCACAGGAGTGTTATGAGATAAAACAATTTGACATTGAGCCGCATAAGTAGAAATTAGGACAGGTGACCAAAAGCTCGGTCAAAGAGGTAGATTTTAAGGAACTTCTTAAAGGAGGAGGGAGAGGTAGAGAGGCGGAGAGGTTTAGGGAGGGAGTTCCAGAGCTTGGGGCCCAGGCAACAGAAGGCACGGCCACCGATGGTGGAGCGATTATAATCAGGGATACTCAGGAGGGCAGAATTAGAGGAGCGCAGACATCTCGGGGGGTTGTGGGGCTGGAGGAGATTACAGAGATAGGGAGGGGCGAGGGTCATGGAGGGATTTGAAAACAAGGATGAGAATTTTAAAATCGAGACGTTGCTTAACTGGGAGCCAATATAGGTTGGTGAGCACAGGGAGTGATGGGTGAGCGGGACTCGGTGTGAGTTAGGACATGGGGGCAGCGAGCACAGGGGGTGATGGGTGAGCGGGACTTGGTGCGAGTTAGGACACGGGGCAGCTGAGTTTTGGATCACCTCTAGTTTATGTAGGGTAGAATGTGGGAGGCTGGCCAGAGGTGTGTTGGAATAGTCAAGTCAAAGGCATGGATGAGGGTTTCAGCAGACGATGAGCTGAGGTAAGGTTGGAGATGGGCGACGTTAGAGGTGGAAATAGGCGGTCTTCGTTATGCTGCGGATATGTGGTCAAATGCTCATTTCAAGATCAAATATGACAACAAGGTGGCGAACAGTCTGGTTCAGCCTCAGACAGGAGTTGGGGAGAGGGATGGAGTCAGTGGCCGGGGAACGGAGTTTGTGGCGGGGACCGAAAACAATGGCTTCAGTCTTTCCAATATTCAATTTGTTGTGTATACAATAACTGTTAGACTGAGTACTGTTTAACTCCAAGAGGTATGACCTTGGCTCTGCTTTACTAAGGCCCAAAGTGACTAATATACAAAATGGCTGGCCTTTTATACTTGGGCCACACACACGTGTGTGTAGCCCAATGGCCTCCAACAGTGACGCCATCTAGTGGCTAGTGATCCCAAAAATACATACATGACACAACTGGAGAACATCGCTGCTCATGTAGAACTGGATGTCGGAAAAGCAGTTTGATAATTTAGAGACCGAGAAGGGGTCGAGAGAGGTGGTGGTGAGGTAGAGCTGGGTGTCATCAGCGTACATGTGGAAACTGACGCCGTGTTTTCCGATATTTAGTTTGTAATTATGGTGGCCAAATAACTACAAGGATCATAATGGCGTTGAGTATTAAGGGACTCCACATATTTATCATGATCTATACTAAGCTACATTCAATAGTTTTAATTGAACTTTACACTCATGGTGCAAATCGAATATTCAGGGAATATCATTCATCAGGAAAAACCTCACCACTCATTGGAATGTGACCCTTGTGAGCTAATCAATCTCATTCATGGGATAGGATGATATTTCATAGTTACCTGTTCAATACCATTCAAAGGCTTCTTCAGCAGCACCTCCCAAACCCGCGGCCTCTACCACCTAGAAGGACAAGGGCAGCAGGCGCATGGGAACACCACCACCTCCACGTTCCCCTCCCAGTCACACACCATCCCGACTAGGAAATATATCGGCCGTTCCTTCATCGTCGCTGGGTCACAATCCTGGAACTCCCTCCCTAACAGCACTGTGGGAGCACCTTCACCACACGGACTGCAGCGGTTCAAGAAGGCGGCTCAAGGGGCAATTAGGGATGGGCAACAAATGCCGGCCTTGTCACTGACACCCTCGTCCCAGGAACGAATAAAAGAAAATTGTATTATTATATACCATTGTGAACATATGGAATAAAAAGCACAGCAAACTAACTGCAATTTCCACAAGCTTTGAAATGATAGGTTCCTTTACAGGCCATGGCGACTGGACAGTGGAAGCTCGAACCTTCTCCAGCTTGTCGAAAGGGTTACAAAACACGCACTGCACTCTGGGATGGTCCTCCCCACCAATCACTGCCCAGAATCCAGCCAGGCCTCATTATCCCTTTCTTCTGTTTGTGGTCCTGACTTATTTTATCTCAAAACATCTCAAAACTGACATGACCAAGAATCCTCCTCGAGTATCCTGCCACCTTTTCTCTGTTCAATTGATTTCCTGCATCAAATACCTTCTTCTCAAAAATTGCACCTGCCTCCAGCCTCCTGCCTCTGGCTCCATCCTGTTGTGTCCTTGGATGCTCTGATAATGACTCCAAGAGGCAATGTGCTGTACTTGAACTGTAGTGACCTTAGCCTTTATTGCTAACTCCAGAGTGAGGATCACACCTGGTGGCCTGCCTTTTATACTAGGCCAGGCACACCTGTACAGGTAACCTACGAGTCTCCCACTGCTGCGCCCTCTGGTGGCACACCTTGTGATAGTACCGACAGTATAGGATACATGACACATCCGATCCAATAATAATTTGGGTCAAAGCGGGGTTACCTTCTCGGGATTTTGCCTCCTCAGGTTTGCAAATGGCTCCTTGGTTTATTGATGGAGTTTAGGAAGGTAATCAATGTGTATCTAATCCATTTTACGGTGGAGAATTTGATTAAACATTAAATGATTATTATTGATTAAGGAGATTCAGAGAGGTTAGGGTAAATTTCCAGTTTGTAACAGAATCTGGAAATGCAGCACCTTGAGCATTTAAAGGCTCCTGTCGATGTCATTGTTGAATCAGCCACCAGAGGGAGAGCCAGAGCAACTTGGACTGACTCAAACTTTGATTTCTTACTTGGGTTCACCTCAGCTTGGTGCTTTCCACAGGTCAGCTGGTGAACTTACTCTCCTGACACACAACTCTCCTGCTCCATCCAAGAAGTTCCTGGATCACATGTGCCAGCTCCTAATTTTTGTTAGCAACATCGGAATACAGGAACCAGCATGACCTGGGATCCTCTTGGCTAAGTCAGGAGCGCTGTGAAGTGTGCATAGCTACAAACACAAGCCCCGCTCCTGGACGTGGCCACCTAAAGCTAGCCTGACACTCCAGTGCAGTGCTGAGGGAGTGCTGCACTGTCGGACGTGACCTTAAACCGAGGCCCCGTCTGCTCTCTCAGGTGGATGTAAAAGATCCCACGGCACTATTTCGAAGAAGAGCAGGGGAGTTCTCCCCGGTGTCCTGGGGCCAATATTTATCCCTCAATCAACATAACAAAAACAGATTATCTGGTCATTATCACATTGCCGTTTGTGGGAGCTTGCTGTGAGCAAATTGGCTGCTGCGTTTCCCACATTACAACAGTGACTACACTCCAAAAATACTTCATTGGCTGTAAAGCGCTTTGGGGTGTCCGGAGGTTGAAAAAGATGCTATCGAAATGTGAATCTTTTTTTCTATCTATGCTGATGGGCTGACAAGCTGAGGTCCAGTCTCGCTGTTCAAGTCGATATAAAAGATCCAATGACCCGATTCAAATAAGAACAGGGAGATATTGCAGGGTCCTGACAAATACCCAGAAGACATTAACTGCTCATTCATTTTGTTGCTGTTTTTTGAGCCACGTTTGCCTATAAAACGTGAGTGACTACATTTCAAAAATAATTTATTGGCTGTGAAGTGCTGTGAAAGGCGCTATATCAATGTAAGTTCTTTCTACCATTCTATGATGCCGTGCACTGAGTCCCCCAGTATAAATTATCTCCAAACTCCTCTTAATCCTCTGATTAAACTAATTAAACCACATTTTGTGGTGATAAACATGACTTTATTCTGGTAAATCAAGAAATGCAGCAGGAATCACTTCTGGAGTTGTTTGCGGCTCTATTGGGAAAGTCTGCTGTAAAGCAATTTCCCTGAGTGAATCCTTACGGATTGGATCAGTGGTTGGGTGGGACAGCGACTGTTGGAGCTGCCTCAGGAGGAGGAGGAATGAGTGAGGGTCCCGTGTAGCATTACAGGCCGCGGCTTTGGTTTTAGTCATTGATGGGATGTGGGCGTGACCGACTAGGCCGTTCCTACCTGCCCTCGAGAAGGTGGTGGTGAGCCATCTTCCTGAATACAACGGAGTGTCTCGCTGGGCCATTGCAGAGTCAACTACATTATTGTGGGTCTGGAGTCACATATCGGCCAGACCTGGTAAGGGCGGCAGATTTCCTTCCCTAAAGGGCATCAGTGAACCAGATGGGTTTTTACGATAATCCGGTCGTTTCAGAGTCACCATTACTGATACTAGATTTTTATTCCAGATTTATTTAGTTGAATTTAAATTCCCCAGCTGCCCTGGTGGGGTTTGAACTCATGTCTCTGGATCATTAGTCCCGGCCTCGGGATTACTGGTCCAGTAACATAACCGCCTCAGTGCTCAGTAAATATAGAGGGGCCAGAAAGGAAATCTTCTCGTGGAGACAGAAGGCGCGGCAGAGATTAAATGCATACCTGTCTTCACTGAAGAAAATGCTTCTGCCAATGTCACAGTGAAGGACGGGGTAGAGAAACTGGATAGGATAGAAACAGATAACGAGGTACTAAGCTAAGATAAACAGCTAGCAGCGATAAAAGTAGAAACATCACCCTGGCCCAGATGGGAAGTAAGGGTTGAAATAGCGGAGGCTCTGACTACAATACGGGAGCAGTGCCAGAGGATTGGAGGGTGGCAAATGTTACATCCCTGTTCAAAAAAGGTGGGAGGGATAAACCTGTAACTCCAGGCCAGTCAGCCTAACATTTCTTGAGACAATAACCCAGGACAAAATTAATTGTCACTCTTCAGAACAAGGGCTAACAAATAACAGTCAATGTGGAATTGTTAAAGGCAAATTGTGTCTGACAAACTTGATTGAGTTCTTCAATTAAATAACGGCAAAGGTTGATGATGGTCGCGCAGTTGATGTTGTGTACATGGTCTTCCAGAAGGTGTTTGATAAAGTGCCACATAATGGACGTGTTTGCAAAATTGCAGCCCGCAGGATACAAAAGTGGAGGGTAGTGGGGAGCGGTTGTTTTCCAGGCCGGAGGTCTTCCCCAGGGTCGATAGTAGGATCACTCCCTTCTTAAATCAGATTGATGACCTGGATTTGGGTACACGGGGCAAAATTTCATAATTTTCAGGTGACAAAAGCTTGGACAGGAACAGATTTCAGGGACACGGATGGTGAAATGGTCAGACACATGGCCGATGGAATTAAACGTAGAGACGTGTGAAGAGATGCATTTCGGAAAGAAAAATGAGATGTGGCAATATAAATTAAAAGGTACGATTTCTAAAGGTGTTCAGGTACAGAGAGACCTGGGAATTCACAGACACAAATCTTTCAAGTTGAGAAGGCTGTTAAAGAGACATACGGCATCCATGATTTTATAAATAGAGGCGTAGAGGACAAAAGCAAGGAAGTTATGCCAAACCTTTATAAAACACGGGTTCGGCCCCAGCTGGAGTATTGTCCAATTCTGGGCACCACACTTTAGGAAGGGTGTGAAGGCCTTAGCGAGGGTGCAGAGGGGATTGACCAGAATGGTTCCAGGGCTGAGAGACTTCAGTGATGTGGGGACACTGGAGAAGCTGGGGTTGCTCTCCTTAGAGTTGAAGGGGAGATTTAACAGAAGGGTTTTCATCCAGTCAATGGGGATAAACTGGTTCCACTGACAGGAAGGCTGGTAACCAGAGGGACACAGATTTAAGATAATTGCAGAAGAACCAGAGGAGGAGATGAGTGGAAATGTTTTACGCAGCGAGTTGTTGTGATCGGGAACGCGCTGCCCGAGAGTGCGGTGGGAGCAGATTCAATAGTGACTTTCAAACTGGGAATTGGATAAATACTCGAAAAGGAGAAATTTGCCGGGCTGTGGGGAAAGAGCGGGGGGGGGGGGGTGGGATTAATTGAATAACTCTTTCACAGCCGGCACTAACATGATGGGCTGAATGGCCTCCTCCTGTGCTGGAGGATTCTATGAACTCAAACAACTTGGTGAGCATCATGAATTGTGTATAAAAACTGAAAACAATATTGCTTCCTGAATGCTGGAAATGCAGAACAAGTTGCTCAACATCTAAAAGGGAAAGATTGGTTTGTGTTTCCAGTGTAGAAAATATAACCACTTCACTTTCTTCACCTCTGGGAATGGGAGATAGTGCTCACCCAGTTGGGCACCTCCTGCCCATTGGACCACAGAGGAGGCTGCTGCTTGGCAGTGCATCTGATGCCTGTTCATCACAGACCAGCACCCGAAGAGTTAAACCATGTGTCAGCCGTGGCTCAGTGGCTAGCACCTCGCCTTGGGGTCAGCAGGTTGTGGGTTCAAGTCCCACTCCAGAGACTTGAGCACAAAAATTTACGCTGACATTGCAATGCAGGGCTGAGGGAGTGCTGCACTGTCGGAGGTGCCTTCTTTTAGATGAGTGAAAGATCCCATGATACAATTTTGAAGAAGAGCAGGGGAGTTCTCTCCGGTGTCCTGGGGCCAATATTTATCCCTCAGTCAACATCACTAAAAACGGCTGGTCAGGTCAGAGAGCAGGTGAGCTGAAGGTCTGCGATCTCACTTGTCATCCTTTGTTTCACCAACAGGTGGCGAGCAGGTACAATTGGCGCACGTGCGCAACCTCTGAATTGCTTTGGCTTCTATGACTGTCAATTCATAATTGTCCCCAAAGCAACCCAATCCCAAATGTATACATGTCTTCTCTAGCTGCTCAGCAACAGCGATCTATTTTTAAATATGAATAAAAGTCTGGCTTGAAACAAAGTAGTTGAAATTCTGCATAGTTTATTTTGAACTGATGTGTTAATATTTGGAATAATTTCAAAACGTCTTAGTGTAAACTTTGCTGATTTAAATTCCTAAATATATTGGAACTAATTCAGAAAAGGAGCAGGTTTGGAACATTTATGCTGTTCTTGGCTCTCTCAGTGCTTTCATTTCATGTTTGTGCCGTAAGCTCGGTGCTGACCAGTGCCCTTCAGTGAGCTGGTGAGAAAACCGAGGCCTGGCTGAGGGCAGGCCTTGGGATGGTCAGAGATCCACTCCATGGAAGGAGGAGAGGTCAGAGAGGTCACAGCCATTGTGCACATCACGTGTTCGACAGAGACCCCGCCGTTGAGTGGGGCCAGTGGGCGGGGGGAGGGAGGCCAAAGGGGGGAAGGCCCTTGCGTGAGGGCGAGGAGTGAAGGTAGGACCCAGGCCTGTGGTTGGAGCCGGTCGGAGACTCACCACCGTTGAGATCGCCGGGGATCGGTTGGAGCAGCTGAGTCGGCCAATGGGGAGCGAGAAACGAGGGTCCAGTTGGAGGGACTTGGCAGCAGGGAGGTCGATATGGAAGGTGAGTCTTTAATAAGGTCTTTAAAAAAGGAGACAAGTCCGACTGCAGCAACTACAGAGGAATCTCCCTGCTGTCGGCCACTGGGAAAGTCATCGCAAGAATCCTCCTCAACCGTCTCCTCCCTGTGGCTGAAGAGCTCCTCCCAGAGTCGCAGTGCGGATTCCGTCCACTAAGGGGCACAACGGACATGATCTTCACCGCGCGACAACTACAAGAGAAATATAGGTAACAGCACCAACCCTTGTACATGGCCTTCTTTGACCTCAGAAAGGTCTTTGACATTGTTAACCGCGAGGGACTATGGAGCGTCCTCCTCCGTTTCGGCTGCCCCCCAAAAGTTTGTCGCCATCCTCCGCCTGCTCCACGATGACATGCAGGCTGTGATCCTTACCAATGGATCCACCACAGACCCAATCCATGTCCGGACCGGGGTCAAGCAGGGCTGCGTCATCGCGACAACCCTCTTCTCGATCTTCCTCGCTGCAATGCTCCACCTTACGCTCAACAAGCTCCCCGCTGGAGTGGAACTAAACTATAGAACCAATGGGAATCTGTTCAACCTTCGTCGCCTCTAGGCTAGATCCACAACCGTCCCATCCTCTGTCATCGAACTACAGAACACGGACGATGCTTGTGTCTGCGCACATTCAGAGGTTGAACTCCAAGTCATCGTCAACATCTTCACCGAGGCGTACGAAAGCACGGGCCTTACACTAAACATCCGTAAGACAAAGGTCCTCCCACCAACCTGACTCCACCGCACAGCACTGTCCCCTGGTCATCAAGATCCACGGTGCGGCCCTGGACAACGTGGACCACTTTCCATACCTCGGGAGCAAGGGCAGACATCACCGACGAGGTTCAACACCACCTCCAGTGTGCCAGTGCAGCCTTCGGCCGCCTAAGGAAGAGACTGTTCGAAGACCAGGACCTCAAATCCACCACCAAGCTCATGGTCTACAGGGCTGTAGTAATACCCACCCTCCTGTATGGCTCAGAGACATGGACCATATACATTAGACACCTCAAATCGCTGGAGAAGTACCACCAACGATGTCTCTACAAGATCCTACAAATACCCTGGGAGGACAGACGCACCAACATCAGTGTTCTCGATCAGGCCAACATCCCCAGCACTGACCACATCGACCACATGCCCGACACAAGACTCCCAAAACAAGTGCTCTACTCGGAACTCCTACACGGCAAGCGAGCCCCGGGTGGGCTTCAAGGACACCCTCAAAGCCTCCCTGATAAAGTGCAACATCCCCACTGACACCTGGGAGTCCCTGGCCAAAGACCGCCCTAAGTGGAGGAAGTGCATCCGGGAGGGCGCTGAGCACCTCGAGTCTCGTCGCCGAGAGCATGCAGAAATCAAGCGCAGGCAGCGGAAGGAGCGTGCGGCAAACCAGTCCCACCCTCCCCTTCCCTCAACCACTGTCTGTCCCACCTGTGACAGAGACTGTAATTCCCGTATTGGACTGTTCAGCCACCTGAGAACTCACTCAGAGTGGAAGCAAGTCTTCCTCGATTTCGAGGGACTGCCTACGATGATAATTTCATGTTTGTGTTCTCATCTCCCTTGCTAGCTGAGCATCTGTTTTCCTGATGCCTATTTGTGGAGTGCCTTGGGACATGTATTTACATTACAGACACTATATAAATAAAGTTGTTGTTGTTGTCATGCAGGATCTGCTTTGCAAATATTCCCAGTGAAAGAATGAGCTGGGTAATAATGTTTTCTTGCTGTGATCAATGTTTATCCACTGAACCGCTGCTGAAGTCCTCATCCCTGCCTTTCTACCTCCAGACTTGACCATTCCAACGCACTCCTGGCCAACCTCCCATGTTTCCACCCGACGTAAACTAGAGGTGATCCAAAACTCGGCTGCCCCGTGTCCTAACTCGCACCAAGTCCCGCTCACCCATCGCCCCCTGTGCTCGCTGCCCCGTGTCCTAACTCGCACCGAGTCCCGCTCACCCATCACCCTCTGTGCCCCGTGTCCTAACTCGCACCGAGTCCCACTCACCCATCACCCCCTGTGCTCGCTGCCCTGTGTCCTAACTTGTACCAAATCCCGCTCACCTAACACCCCCTGTGCTCGCTGCCCGTGTCCTAACTCGCACCGAGTCCCGCTCACCCATCAACCCCTATGCCCCATGTCCTAACTCGCACCCAGTCCCGCTCACCCATCACCCCCTGTGCTTGCTGCCTCGTGTCCTAACTCGCACCAGTCCCGCTCACCCATCACCCACTGTGCTCGCTGCCCCGTGTCCTAACTCGCACCAAATCCCGCTCACCCATCACCCCCTGTGCCCCGTGTCCTAACTCGCACCCAGTCCCGCTCACCCATCATCCCCTGTGCTTGCTGACCTACATTGGCTCCCAGTTAAGCAATGCCTCGATTTAAAAATTCTTATCCTTGTTTTCAAATCCCTCCCTCGCCTCGCCCCTCCCTATCTCTGTAATCTCCTTCAGCCCCACAACCCCCCTTCCTCTAATTCTGGCCTCTCGAGCATCCCTGATTTCAATCGCTCCACCATCGGTGGCCGTGCCTTCAGCTGCCTGGGCCCCAAGCTCTGGAACTCCCTCCCTAAACCTCTCTACCTCTCTCTCCTCCTTTAAGACGCTCCTTAAAACTGACCTCTTTGACCAAGCGTTTGGCCACCTGCCCTAATTTCTCCTGCTGTGCCCCGGTGTCAAATTTTGTTTGATAACAATCCTGTGCAGTGCTTTGGGACGTTTTAATATGTTAAAGGTGCTATAAGAATAAGGAGCAGGAGTCGGCCATTCGGCCCCTCGAGCCTGCTCCGCCATTCAATGAGATCATGGCTGATCTCCGACCTCAACTCCACTTTCCTGCACTATCCCCACATCCCTCGATTCTCTTTATATATAAATACAAGTTTTTGTTGTTGTTGAACTTCTCACAATATAGAAGCTCGTAGCCATCGCTGGTAATATTTGTTTACTGGTAATATTTTTCACATTTAAAATAAACTAGTTACTCAACATGCGGCAATACTGACCTTAGATTGATGTTAATACATTTTACCAGCAATGCCTTGCTCCCTAATATTTTAAAGGCAAAGTAAAGCCCGTGGGGAGGTGAATCATTCTATTACATTGCTCACTGTTATTTCCATTGAATTCTCCGCTACTTCTTATTCAATTACTCAATATTTTTACTCACATTTGTAGGGGCAAGCCAGTACATTATTGTTCCTGTAAAATATTATGAGTAAATAATGTAATTGAGGACTCCCAATTCTTGTGTAAAATTCATCCCAAGACATTAGTTTCACATAATAGAGCTTGAAATTTCTTTTGGTATCGATGTTGGCACAGGCACGATGGGCTGAATGGCCTTCTGTGTTGTACCATTCTTTGATTCTTGGATTCCCAGGGAATCAAGGGATATGGAGATTGGGCAGGAAAGTGGAGTTAGAAACTTAGAAAGATAGAAACATAGAAATTTACAGCGCAGAAGGAGACCATTTCGGCCCATCGTGTCTGCACCGGCCGACAAAGAGCCGCACGGCCCTCGGTCAGCAGTCCTGAAGGTTACATATAAACCTCTGGTCAATGACGGAAAGGCAAAGAGCACCCAGCCCAACCAGTCCGCCTCACACAACTGCGACACCCCTTACACTGAAACATTCTACACTCCACCCCAACCGGAGTCATGTGATCTCCTGGAAGAGGCAAAAACCAGATAAAAACCCAGGCCAATTTATGGAGAAAAAGATCTGGGAAAATTCCTCTCCGACCCATCCAGGCGATCGACACTAGTCCAGGAGATCACCCTGGCCGTATTCTATTCCCTGCAGTACTTACCATTATATCTGCTCCGTCTAACAAAAGGTCATCCAGTCTAATCCCAATTACCAGCTCTAGGTCTGTAACCCTGCAGGTTACTGCACTTTAAGTGCCCATCCAACCATCTCTTAAAAGTGGTGAGGGTTTCTGCATCCACCACTCTTCCAGATCCCCACAACCCTCTGCGTAAAGAAGCCCCCCCTCAAATCCCCTCTAAACCTTCCACCAACCACCTTAAAACTATGCCCCTCTGTAATAGACCCCTCCACCAATGGAAATAGACCCTTACTATCCACTATGTCCAGGCCCTCAATATTTTGTACACCTTAATGTGGTCTCCTCTCAACCTCCTCTGTTCCAATGAAAACAAACCCAGCCTATCCAATCTATTCTCATAACTAAGATTCTCCATTCCAGACAGCATCCTAGTAAATCTCCTCTGTACCCTCTCGAGTGCAATCACGTCCTTCCTATAATACGGCGACCAGAACTGCACGCAATACTCCAGCTGTGGCCTAACCAAAGTATTATACAATTTAAGCATAACCTCCCTGCTATGCCTCGGCCAATAAAGGCAAGCATTCCGTATGCCTTCTTAACCACCTTATCTACCAGGCCTGCTACTTTCAGGGATCTGTGGACAAGCACTCCAAGGTCCCTTTGTTCATCTACACTATTAAGTGGCCTACCGCTTAATGTGTATACCTTTTCCTTATTAGCCCTCCCAAAGTGCATCACCTCACACTTCTCTAAATTAAATTCCATTTGCCACTGCTCTGCCCACCTGACCAGTAGATTGATATCCTCCTGCAGCCCATGACTTTCCTCTTCATTATCAACCACACAGCCAATTTTAGTGTCGTCTGCAAACTTCTTAATCATACTCCCTATATTCAAATCTAAATCGTTGATATATACCACAAAAAGCAAGGGACCCAGTACTGAGCCCTGCGGAACCCCACTGGAAATATCCTTCCAGTCACAAAAACATCCATCAATCATTACACTTTGCTTCCTACCTCCAAGCCAATTTTGCATCCAACTTGACATTTTGCCCTGTATCCCATGGGCTTTAACCTTCATAACCAGTCTACCATGTGGGACCTTATCAAAAGCTTTGCTAAAGTCCATATATACTACATCATACACACTACCCTCATCGACCCTCTTGGTTACCTCCTCAAAAAATTCAATCAGGTTAGTCAGACACGATCTTCTCTGAACAATCTTCACGATCACATGCTGACTGTCCCTAATTAATCCTTGCCTTTCCACATGCAGATTTATCCTGTCTTTCAGGATTTTTCCAATAATTTTCCCACCACTGAGGTTAGGCTGACAGGCCTGTAATTACTCAGCCTATTCCTTTCTCCCTTCTTAAACAAGGGTACTACATTAGCAGTCCTTCAATCCTCCGGCACCATGCCCAGATCCAAAAAAGGACTGGAAAATGATGGTCAAGGCCTCTGCTATTTCCTCTTTTACTTTGCTCAACAGTTTGGGATACATTCCATTTGGACCTGGGGACTTATTCACTTTCAAAGCTGCTAAACCCCTTAATACTTCCTCTGTCACTATATTTATTTCATCCAGAATATCACACTCCTCCTCGATAGCAGTATCTGCATTGCCCCTTTCCTTTGTGAAAACAGATGCAAAGTGTTCGTTAAGAACCCTCCCATCATCTTCCGCCTCCACACAAAGATTACCCTCATGGTCTCTAATTGGCCCTACCCTTTCTTTAGTTATCCTCTTGCTCTTAATATATTTATAGACCATCTTAGGGTTTTCCTTAATTTTACTGGCCAAGAATTTCTCGTGCTCTCTTTTAGCATTCCTAATATCCTTTTTAATTTTGCCTCTTAACTTTCTATAGATTCTATACTATTTAGCTGTTGATATATGACATAAGTGTCCCTTTTTTTCTTAATCCTCCCCTGTAAGTCCCTAGACATCCAGGGGACTCTAGAATTATTTTTCCCAGCCTTTTTCTTTAAGGGCACATGTTTGGCCTGAGCCTTCCGGATCTCCTCCTTGAATGCCTCCCACTGTTCCGACACTGATTTACCCACAAGTAGCTGTTTCCAGTCCACTGTGGCCAAATCACTCCTTAACTTAACAAAATTAGCTTTTCCCCAATTCGGAACTTTTATTCCAGGCCTATTCTTGTCTTTATCCATAACCAACTTGAATCTGACTAAATTATGGTCACTGGCAGCCAAGTGCTCTCCCACTAATACCCCTTCAACCTGCCCAGCTTCATTCCCCAAAACTAAATCCAAGACCGCCCCCTCTCGTGTTGGGCTTGCTACATACTGACTAAAAAAGTTCTCTTGAATGCATTTCAAGAATTCCGCACCCTCTATACCCTTCACACTAAATTTGTCCCAATCAATATTTGGATAGTTAAAATCCCCTACTATTATTACCCTATGGTTTTTGGACTTCACAGCAATTTGCCGACATATTTGCTCCTCTATCTCCCTGCCACTGTTTGGGGGTCTATAATACACGCCCAGCAGTGTGATTACCCCTTGTTTATTGTTCAATTCGACCCATATGGCCTCGTTTGATGATCCCTCTAACGTATCATCCCTCCTCATCGCTGTAATAGTTTCTTTAATCAATACCGTGACCACCCCCCCCACCCCACCCCCCACTTTTGCCCCCCTCTCTATCTTGTTTAAAAATTGATGTAAAAGGTCAGCCATGATCTTATTGAATGGCAGAGCAGGCTCGAGGGGCCGAATGGCCGACTCCTGCTCCTAGTTCTCATGTTCTGATGATTTAATCTTTCACAAAGGATGTCCCAGAGTACTTTACAGCCAGTGAATTACTTTTGAAATGTAGTTAGTTATGCAGCTGTCAATTCTCAAACAGCAATAAGATGAATGACCAGTTACGATTTTGTGGAGTTGGTTGAAGGATAAATCATAGAATTATAGAACGGTTACAGCACAGAAGGAGGCCATTCGGCCCATCGAGCCCGTGCCGGTTCTCTGCAAGAGCCCCTCAGCCAGTCCCACTCCCCCACCCTTTCCCCGTAGCCCTGAAAATTGTTTTTCCTTCAGGTACTTATCCAATTCCCTTTTGAAAGCCACGATTGAGTCTGCCTCCACCACCCTCTCAGGCAGTGCATTCCAGATCCTAACCACTCGCTGCGTAAAAACGTTTTTCCTTGTGTCGCCTTTGGTTCTTCTGCCAATCGCCTTAAATCAGTGTCCTCTGGTTCTTGACCCTTCCACCAATGGGAACAGTTTCTCTCTCTCTACTCTGTCCAGATCCCTCATGATTTTGAACACCTCGATCAAATCTCCTCTCAACCTTCTCTGCTCCAAGGGGAACAACCCCAGCTTCTCCAGTCTATCCACGTCACTGAAGTTCCTCGTTTGGCTAACAAAGGGAATTAGATATGGCCCTGACAGCCAAAGGGATCAAGGGGTATGGAGAGAAAGCTGGAAAGGGGTACTGAGGTTGAATGATCAGTCATGATCTTATTGAATGGCTGTGCAGGCTCGAAGGGTCGAATGGCCTGCTCCTGCACCTAATTTCTATGTTTCTATCCCTGGAACCATCCTTGTAAATCTTTTCTGTACCCTCTCTAAGGCCTTCACATCCTTCCTAAAGTGTGGTGCCCAGAATTGGACACAATACTCTAGCTGAGGCCGAACCAGTGTTTTATAAAGGTTCATCATAACTTCCTTGCTTTTGTCCTCTGCGTCTCTATTTATGAAGCTTAGGATCCCATAAGATTATTTAACCGCTTTCTCAACCTGCCCTGCCATCTTCCATGATTTGTGCCCATATACCCCCAGGTCTCTCTGTTCATGCACCCACTTTAGGATTGGGTAGCACACCGGGAGAACTCTCTGCCTTAGATGTTTATAAGAAAACCCCTTCATAAAACCCCAAAATCAATCCCAGTCACTTACAGCAGTGCGGTCTCCAGGCGTGATGGGCAGGGGAATTACCCAATCATCTCCTCTCTGGCCGGGACTTGTGGCGTTAACGTATGCAGGTGTAAAAAAAATCGCTTTCTCCACTGTGCATCATCTGTGCATAACTTGTAGAAAACAATTAGCTTATAAACTGAAGCTTTTTCTGCCTAAATAATAGGAATAAAATACAGACAGGTCTGTGTTTCTGTAGAATTGTGCGTGTGTAAGTCTGCTGGAGCCCACTTCAACGTGTGATATGTGACAATATTGCTGCAAAATTCACAGCACGGTTCTGCATGCATCTTGGAACTACATCAGTGAAACTTTTCCTGTGGATGACAGCCTAGTTCACCTCAAATGGAGATAACTCTGTTTCATCTAAAACATGCACAATCTCAGTTCAAATAAGCATTGATGGTACGAGGCAGTCCTGCCAAGAGGCTGTATAATTCACAATTACTTTCTCTGTATAGTCATGTACTTTGATAACATTTTCATATTTAAAAGAGGTGAAATTGCTTTGTGCAATCACATGTTATTCTGTCAGTAGTAATTTACCTAAAACGGCACATTTTCTAAATGCAATGGGTTCTTATGAAAAACAACACTTTGTAAAGGTGACCGATAATGCAAACATTTCACATTTGTGCCCAGATTAGTGCTTCAGTCTCAATCGTAGCTCAGTGGGCAGCACTCTTGCCTGAGTCAGAAGGTTGTGGGTTCAAGACCAACTCCAGAGACTTGAGCACAAAAAAATCTGGCTGTCTTTTGGATGAGACGTTAAACCGAGGCCCCGTTTGCTCTCCCAGGTGGACGTAAAAGATCCCATGGCACTATTTCAAAGAAGAGCAGGGGAGTAATCCCCAGTGTCCTGGGGCCAATATTTATCCCGCAATCAACACCTAAAACAGACTATCTGGTCATTATCACATTGCTGTGTGTGGGAGCTTGCTGTGCACAAATTTGCTGCCACATTTCCCACATTATAACAGTGACTACACTCCAAAAGGTACAGGTTGAATCTCCCTTATCCGGCACCCTCGGGACCTGGCCTGTGCCAGATGAGGAATTTTGCCTGATGAGGGGAGGTCATCGGTGGGGGGCGGGGGGATGGTCGGCAGCCCGAGCAGGCCCCGAAGAGTCGCCGCTGACCATCGATCCGACCCCACCCCCCCGGAGGGAACGCTGTGGGGAGGGGGGGGGAGCGGCCCGACCCCGGAGGGAGCGCTGTGGGGGGGGGGGGGGGGAGCGGCCCGACCCCGGAGGGAGTGCTGTGGTGGGGGGGGGGAGTGGTCCGAGGATGCGGACCGCCAGCCCGACCCCCCCCCCGGAGGGAGGCTGTGGGGAGGAGCGGCCGGCTGGAGGACTGTGGCTGCAGGAGTTCCAGCAGGCGAGGAGGAGGCGGCCAATCGAGGAGAAAGGTTATATTGGTGCGTAGGATTTTGCTGGCTGTGTTCTGCGCACGGGCCACCCAGGAATGGTGCTGGACGAGGAGTAGTGCCGGATAAGGGGGTCCCAGATGAGAGAGGTTCAATCTGTACTTTATTGCTAGTAAAGCACTTTGGGACATCAGTGCTATAGAAATGCATGTTTTTATTTGGCATGTCTATTATAAGAGGCAATGGTTATTGTGCTAGGAAAGCTGAGCCCAGTAATAAAACTAACAATATTTTGAGGTAAAAAACAGAAAATGCTGCAAATACTCAGCAGGTCAGGCAGCATCTGTGGAGAAACAGAGTTAAGGTATCAGGTCGATGACCCTTTGTCAGAACTCAAGTTTATGCTGCCTGACCTGCTGAGTATTTCCAGCATTTTCTGTTTTTATTTTGGATTTCCAGTATTTGGCATTTGTATTAATATCTTCAGGTAGGCCTCTGTTAGCATCTTGTTTTCAAGACTTGAATGGTGACAATCTCTGGATGTAATTCTGTCCCAATTTATCGCACTTGAAAAACCTCTGAACAGGGTAGACATGCAATTCTCTACTCCAGGATCCACATTTTGTTCTGTATACCTGCTGAATTTTATGCTGATCACATTTAAGATCTCCGTATTGCATTAAGGCCAAGAGCTTGGTATTATGTTTCATTTTGCCAATTGACGTAGCAAAACATATCTAGGCTATCAAGCAACACCTTCAAAGCTCTATTTGGAACCTTTTTTTGGAATTGATGCAGCACGAATCATACAACTTTGAATGAAAGCATCTTTTATGTGTAACGTATCACAAAGCAGGCTCAACAGAACTTATAGCCATAGTTCCTGCAGGTGGGCCCCACCCTGGAAGATGCATCAGTCTGTCATGAGACCAAGGAGATGCTTGGAGCCACAGGCAAATCTTCAGGTTTGTGGTTTGACTACTGTACGGCAAATGTCCCTCATCTATTGTAACTTACTGAGGTAGTAAAATGTGCAATGGAGGGTTTGTATAACAAGGAGGTAGTTATATGCGATTGCATAAGCATTACTTGGAATACACAAGTAATGGTTTACCTGCAGCTCAGATCCCATGTGGATTATGGCATTCAGCTCATGTCACAATAAATCTATTTGAAGGGACAATTAGTATTCACTGCCCCATCAGGAAGTTGATTCTTACAAATAGTTCCTCCGGCACAGTTGGGCTAGCTCGGATAGTGAATAACTACAAATATCAGATTATAGTAACCTGATCAAGTATTTAAGTAATTAAGCAATCCCTCCCGTGCCAGTGGGCAAACACTGGATGTTGGTGCCTTTGTTTTGAGAATACATTCCATGCCAAACCTCTCCTGTGGGCTTCTCTGGATAGCTTCACACCCAACAGAGCTAGTCAGGCCTCCTTGCCGTGTCCCTCGACATCTTTGAGCAGGCTGTAAAAATGACGACGGGTCATCAACCCGAACCGTTAACTCAGTTTCTCTCTCCATAGATGCTGCCTGACCCGCTGAGATTTCCAGCATTTTCTGTTTTTATATATGTGAAAATGACTCTCGAACATATACAAGGATTGAACAAAATGTAGCCAATAGCCTTAGCTGTCACTCAGTGGGTAGCATATGCACCTCAGAATGTCAGAATGTTGTGGGTTCAAGTCCCACTCCAGAAACCAGAGCACATTTAAAAAAAAATCTAGGCAGACACTCTATAATGCAGTGTTACAGCTTTCAGAAGATACATAAAATGGAGGCCCCGTCTGCTCTGTCAAGTGGACTTCAAAAACATGCCATGGGATTTTTAAAAAAAGAGCAGGGGACTTATCCCCAGTGTTGTGGCCATTATTTATCCCTTAATCAACATCTGAGATTAGTCATTATTACATTGCTGTTTGTGGGAGCTCGCTTGTGCACAAATTGGCTGCCACGTTTCCTACATTACAACAGTGACTACACTTCAAAAGTATTTCATTGGCTGTAAATCATTTTGAGACGTTTGGTGGTTGTGAAAGGCGCTATATAAATCCAAGTCTTTCTTTGGTGAAATTGAAAGTCATTGCTTGTGATTTACCATCGCCCATAACAGGGTATGCCATAGGAGGGAGTCACAGTAATTGATGCACAAGCTGGGGAAAAAGGCTCCTTCTGGAAGCCCCGACAATACACAGTGCTTGGAGTTGAGCAGTCCTTGGATTGAAAGGACCAAAACCTTTTTAACTGCAGGACTAGGGGTGCATGTGTTTCACATTTCCGGTTTAAAAATCATCTCAACTTGATCTCCACTGAGCCCAATGCTTAAAAATAGCTCCAGCGAACCTTCCTTATTATCGCGTGCAAAACCGGAGATTTAAATGGCACACCTTGTACAACCATTGTCTGGAACAGCCCAGACTAAATACTAGCTATCCAACCAGCATGATGCACCCAACACAAAATATAGCTTTGCTGGTGCATCTTGTAATTACACTTTTCCTACATCACCTGGGGCAGCCGAGCTTTCTGTACTTAGGAATTCAAAAGTCCTTCGTATCGAAAAGCATCAAGGCAACATTGATTGGGATTGCCTTTCAGCCACAAGCACCTTTTTCTGTCTGGAAAAGGGTTTGAGAACTACCAAGATTCTGTGGTAGATGTTTCCACTTATGGGGAGAGTCTAAAACTAGGGATCATAAATACAATAGTCACTAATAAATCTGTTATGTATGTTTAATGTATGTACAGTAACACAACCACTGAATGTATCTTCATACTGTATACACCATACCTATACTACCAGAGGTCGCCACTGGTGGAGACCTGCACACTGCTGGTAACCAGGTATAAAAGGGAGCTCACCTCATTGTGTCCTTACTCAAGGAGCTGCAATAAACGGACTAAGGTCATTACAGTTCAAGTACAATACCCATACCTCGTGGAGACATTGTTAGTGCATTTGCATATGCTACAAAATCCAATAAGGAATTCAGAAGAAACTTCTTTACCCAGAGAGTGGTGAGAATGTGGAACTCGCTGCCACAGGGAGGGGTTGAGGCAAAAGGCATAGATGCATTTAAATGGAAACTAGTTAAGTACAGGAGGGAGAAAGGAATGTAAAGAAATGTTGATGGGTTGGATGGTGTGGAGCATAAACACCGTCATAGACCAGTTGGGCCAAATAATTGGTCTGTGCTGTAAATTCCATGTAATTCTGATTCAACCTGGAGGTTCAGGGACCAACAAAATCACAATATATATTTTTTGATTTTAAAACTGGCTACTCAAAGTGAGCTTGAGCAAGTTGTAACAGTTGACTTTTCACAAACAGGTTAAATGACAATGACTTGACAAGGATTGAGGGTGGTGGTGAGAACATAACAGTAGGCCATTTAGCTCCTCGAGCCTGCTCTGCCATTAAGATCATGGCCGATCTGATCATCGACTCAGTTCCACTTCTCTGCCCGCCGCACATAACTCGTTATCTCTCTATATCCATCTTAAATATATTCAATGACCCAGCCTCCACAGCTCTGGGGCAGAGAATTCCAGATTTACAACCCTCAGAAGAAATTCCTCATCAGTTTTAAATGGACGGCCCCTTATGCTGAGACTATGCTCCCTAGTTTTAGTTTCCCATGAGTGGAAATATCCTCTCTGTATCCAGCTTGTCGAGCCCCCTCTATCTTATGGCTGCGTCTATTTGTACTAAGTGAAATGCAGTCGTTTCTCTGATTGGTCCGCTTGGAGGATAAGCCACACCCTGAAGTTCCTCTGAAATGTGTAACTGGAACCGCCCAGCCCAAGTTGAGTGACTTTCCAATTTGTAATTCAATCAATTTTGACTTCAGAAGCCACAGAGGATAGATCTCCCCAAAAGCCACCAAGTTCCAGCCGAAGTCCATTACCCCAGAGTAAGTGCACCCCTCCAACTGAAGATCGCTAGGGCGTCAGGATGGGAGAAGATGCCTGCGCAGAAAAAGGTAAGTGGGAATTGCGCTGGGGGTGGGGTGGAGTTGGTGATATTTGTCCTAATTCTCGCTTCTGTTCATGTGTCTCCTACTCCATTATCTTGTGTTTCGATAAGATCACCTTTCATTCTTCTGAACTCCAATGAGTATAGGCCCAACCTATCTTCATAAGTCAACTCCCTCATCTCCAGAATCAACCTAGTGAACAGCCTCCAATGCAAGTGTATCCTTCCTTAAATACGGAGACCAAAACTGTATGCAGTACAGAAACATCAACGAACTCTCAATTCTTGGACGTTGTATTTGTCTCAAACAAGTTTGTGAATGGCGATTGTCAATGACGTGGAAGGAATGGGCTAAATGGCTTCTTTATTTCCAAGTGCTCTCACGAGCTGGACCGAATTCAAATCTTCACAGCCCAAATCCTGTCTTGAGCCATTAAGGTAATGGCAGTTTAAAAAAAAAGTACAGAATAAAATATTTAAACAGTTTTTTCCTATATAACTAGCAAGAGTCCAATGATGCAACGTGCAAGGTTATGCAGTTACTTGGAACAGCTTTTCTGCAATTTTTAATCTATAAAATACACCTATTTAGTTATAAAGCTGAAAAATGCCCAGAAATGTTAAAAAGCATATTAAGCAGGCAGCATAAATCACAGCTTGTTTAATGAAACCAAAACAAAACTAGTGCCAATATTAAATGCAACTTCATTAGAAGGCTGCTGCAATGATGCTGAGCTGCCCCATTACAATAGCAGCACACACTATAGATACAACAGTTCTTTTAAGGCATGTGATTTCATTTAGACTGATATTTCAGCGATTTAAACAAGCATCTTTACCCATCAAGATTTCTGCACAAGAGCTATACGGTGCTGCATTAGCAATATTTCTGCTGAACTAGACCGTTTAAATTCCAGGTAGCAGCTCATGGTTATAGATTTTCATTTAAAATCAACCTGCACGTTCCACTCAGGGACAAATGACTCACTGGACGATGAAAATATTGCAGTTCAGGATAATTGCAATGAAATAGGCAAATTAAAAGCATTAAATAATCTGCAAAAATTTGGTTTAACACTGAATTCAATCAGTTTCTCAAGCTCTTTGGGGAAATGCATTGTATGGGAAAGCACAGATCAGAAATGTTTCAGGTCTCCCTTCCAGTCTGGGGAGATGATCCCAGCCAGGGAACCCACTCGATCATTGAGCAGACTCCTGCTGGAAACTGCGTTTGACATCAGGTGAGGCCAAAATTGGGCCTGACGATTATTTGGTTGAATCAACTGGCAGCACGGTTTCTTCCCACGTGGACCATGAAACCATACTTCCGCATCAGTCACTGCTTCCAGGAATGGGAGGGAGAAAATTAAATTACAACATACGATACAATTACCGTATATACTCACGTATCATGCGACTTTTGAAGACCTAAATTTGGGGGGTCGCATGATACGCGAGATACAAAATTTGCGGGTGTGAAGTGCTGGCCAAGATTAGGCTGTTAGGCTGTTAAGCAGACCGTATCCACGCTGAATCTCGGCAGGTATCTCCTGGGCTGGATTGCAACCTCTATTGTCGCTTGTACTGTATCGGGGGGGATGAGAGAGAGTTGCGGAGGTCGGGGGGGGGGGGGGGGGGGGGGGGAGGAGGAAAGAGACCGGACCGGATCTGACCTGACCCCCGCTCTCCCTACCCCGGCGACCCGACCTCCGCTCCCCCGGCAACCCGACCTCCGCTTCCCCCCGGTGACCCAACCCGACCTCCTCTTCACCCCCCCCACCCCCCCGGCGACCCAACCTCCGCCACCCACAACTCCCTCTGAAGTTTGCTGCATTATTAGAGGCTCCATCTATCTCAGCCCATGCTTCTTTTACCTGCAAACACAGTAGAGGCTGTGGCTGAACGACGCTAGTCAAGCCAGCTGGAACGATTGCTGTATCGGTGTTCGATTCGCGAACAGCTTTCACAGCAGAATCCACTCGATGTTTCATGTTAAGGTCTGTATTCGATCTCAAAAAAGTGACTCGCATGATACATGAGATATATGGCAAAATCATGTTTTGGGGACGAAAATTTAGGGGTCGCATGATACGCGAGATCGTAGGATACGCGAGTATATACGGTACAATGAATTGCATGAGAAAAATGACAGTAGAATTTCTGACACTGGCAGCTTAAGGTTAGTATTTGATTTGTTTTTTATTAATCCAATTTTTCTTTGGCTAGATATCAGACATTACATTCATAGCATGCAACACACAAGGTACATGGTATTGTGCAATAGCGAGTAAGCCTTACAACAGGGTTTGAAGACAATGCCGGAGACAAGTTCTGGGGAGTGGTAGTGTTATGATGTATGCTGTGCTTTGCTAAGTCAATATCTAGTGTGTTTTGGCTGTGTTGCCACACAGGAGTAAATTAAACCTACTCTAGTCGGGTGTAGCATGCCCTTCCACACAGTGCCGAAGTGATGCCGATGGTCCATCTAATAGCTGGAAGTAGGCCAGGAATGGGAATTGGATATTACTAAATTTCTGCTGATGTAGCTTCAGTAGCTTTTGGAATGTCTAATTAATCGACATCTTGCTCCTGCAAGTCTATGGAAACAAATCAGAAAAGTAAACAGCCGAGGCATACCTCATGTCAAACTGCTTTATTACATCTTAAATAACAGTACATTTTAATATAGTATCTATCTTGCATCCAGCTTTCTTGTAGTACACCGACTTCAAAATTAAATACAAAAGGCAAAAGGAAAGGAGTGAGGGAAGACCTACAGAATGAATGGAAAGGATTGCCAGTCCAGGCCTACACACAATTACAGCACATCTGTACAGGTTTGCAGGAATAGAATGAGAAAGCCACTAATGCTAGTAAAGAGCACTTCTGTTTACAGTAAAGTATGGGTGCAGAAACTCTGCTGTTCAACTCAGCAAATTCAGAAAGCCAGAAACCTGTTCCTTAGAAAATGATTCTAATATTAAGCTTTCTGCATAAAGGATTTAAATTTTTCATGTATAAACAGGATGGTTTGTTTCTTCAAGAATCATTTGAACAGGCCAAGTTTGTTGTGATAACGCTACTCCAGAAAGTGCATAGCTTTTTATTCTTCATCGATTATGCACAGAGTAGCCATGATTACAGCTGCAATGGTTACAATTTAACAGGTGTCTTAAAAGAACATCTATTGACTTAATTCCATAAGCACTTTTTGCAATTCTACAGCATGCTTCTATAAGAGTAAACCTCCCATGGCAAAAGGAAAAACAAAAAAAAACTCCCAAAAAAAATTAACTTAGAAACCTCAAGATCATTATTTTCAACATTGACTTACATCATTTGATACACACATTGACCAAATCCAAGCACAGGACATCTGCGGCTGCTAAAAGCAGGAATCTCCAGCAAGTACGGGCATGGTCAGCCCTGAGCAACTTGACTAAGAAACCCGCCAGCTTAAAATTCATTGGGGAGTTTTCATTTTTCTACGTTACCCACAAAGGTGAAGGGGAGGGAAAAAAGTTACATTATTTTAAAAACAAGCATTTATTACCAGGACTGTGTGCTTGGTTAGTTGAGATCCAACACATTTCATATGCAATATTTGTGCAACAAAAGGTCCGTGACACAGGACAAGACCAAAAAGATAGCTCTGGGACTAATTTACAGTCATTGACAAACCAGGACCATGCTGGTCTGGGACTCCCTTGTTTTGCGGAAAATTTCATACCAGCAAATGCCTTAGCTAAAAACACAACTTAAAATTGAGATGCGTGTTAAAACAGAGCTTTCAACCCTTAACTGGCAGCAAACCTTCATGGTTCTAAAATTTTAAACTACTGAAAAAATTAGCGGTTTATTCATGATTACCAACTTTTCTTTTATAGTTACATTTTGTGGGATGATAGTGTTTTCTCAAGACAAAAACAAAATAATGGTCCCAAAAGGAATGCGCAATCTCATTTTTATACCACAGAATCTTCCATTTAAAGATGCCTAACATTGTGCTCTTCATTATAGCAAAGGTTAAAAGTACATTTTGCCCTTTGAAGTTGGGGGTGTCCAAGTCAGTATCAGTGATCGGATATGCAATGTCATTGAATGTGGAATGGTCTTCCAGTCACCATGGAGTCCATCTGCAATCTGCAAATAAAGAAAAATTGATTTGGTGAGTGTCGTACCATTACTCCTCGTTTAGGCAGAAATCAGAAATACAGACTCCGAGTGAACTAGCATGTGTTCATAACTTAGCATTGTGTGTCAGGCACTTACTGTTGATGAGCTAACAACTGCGCATCATACCGATTAGAATGTTATGATTTAAAAATGAGGTTGCTAATCCACAGTGCTACTTCATTGGTAGGTTAAGCACCTTAGTTGGTTCCATATTTTTAGACCCAAAACACACAGAATACCCCCAAAAGGTTCCAATACAAACAAGCCCTTTGATCCTTTAGATAATTCCTCTAAATAGGAACCATTTTATTCTCGTGGGATGATCCTCAAGGCAAAAAGATCCCAATGGGCTTATCAAAAATCAAACTTTAAGAAAATTGAGAATGAACCCGTATATTTCTGGATTTTTATAAAGTGGCACTCCTAATGTGGAGGCCAACTTGGAAGAAAATAATCACCAACATACAGGTATAGGTGCTCCACTACCATACATGATAATGAACTGCTCCACCATTCACTTGCAATATATTTCCCTTCATAAACACAAAGTGATAAAGAACTGTACAGAATATGTTCATATTCAGAATGGCTGCAAAATCAGTGCGGGATCATAAAACAGCTATTAAAAACAAAACTGCCAGTGGCTCAGTTCAGCTTGCTGTGATCTGTAAAGATACTAATTATGTTTTCTTGCATTAAATGTAAACTGCTTTTGCAATCAATCTGGATTCCCAGACCAAATTTACACCGAACCTGGTGTAAGAAACAAGCTTGCATACAACAGAAACTACAACACAAATACACTAGATCTTATTCAGCGACAGACCATGACTGCTCAACAAACCTACAGGTTTAGTTCCAGATCTTCAGAAAGCTATCCCATGATCCTGTTGCGACTGCCATGCCATCATCAGTAACGCCCAGGCAGCTTACACGGTTATCATGACCGGCCAGAACACCTGAAATAACACGGGGCAAACACTTTAATAGTACAGAAATACAACCGGTGTTTGGATTGTGGTGGGAAAGGGAGTTAACGGAATAAAACTGAAGATTATCCTTCTCCATTTATCCTAGATTTAGGACCAATTTGAATGATCAAGTATTGTGCAGTCCAGACTTGGATGTCTGCTGACTCATCTTTGGTGTTTACTGGTATTTGAAAAGTTAGGCGATAATTTTTGTAACGGCAGCAAACCTATACTTTTAGCAAACATTTTACTGCTGTTGGTGGTAATGATGCTAGCAGTTTGTTAAATTGCATAGCAACACCTAAAGTAGCCCTAGGCAGCAAGACAATTTTAAATTTACTTATTGGAAATCTATTTTGCACAGGAAATTTTCACATAAAACAAAAAAAAAAATCAGATGCACAATTAAGAGAAAGTGTAACGTACCAGCACGGTCAGCTTTCAGAGTATCCCACACATTGCAGTTGAAGTCATCGTAGCCAGCTAGCAGGAGACGGCCGCTCTTGGAGAACGCTACAGATGTAATGCCACAAATGATGTTATCGTGGGAATACACCATCAACTCCTGATCAGCACGCACGTCAAACAGCCTGCAGGTGGCATCATCTGAACCAGTTGCAAATGCATTTCCATTAGGGAAGAACTGAAAGACAAGAGAACACATTAAACATGTATACACACAATAAAAGGCACAGAAAATATAGGGAGCAAAGTATCCCATCAAGGTCCATCTAAAAGATACTTTTATTTTGCATTTCTAGGCTCCCACCCTCCTGAACTGCTCCAGGGATCTCTATTACTGGGAGGGACCTGCCTGTGCCTTAGAGTGACCAGATTAATTTTAAATGGGGTTGGGCATGGGATCTAGCTGGTAGCTGACCCGAGACAGTTGAATGATGAAAATACTCAAGCAGTTCAATGTGCAGTGACACCACCAGCAGTGTTCAGCCCCTGGAGCCAGGTGGCTGCAGATGGCCTATTATTTTATATGCTGAGGGGAATATTAGTTTTCTCCTGCTTTTGCACAGCCATGCAGAAATAAAACCACCAAGCCCTGTTCAAGTAGTTTAAAGGAGAATTTCTGGGCAACCAACATTCAATTTTAAACTTCAAATGCAAAACAGCACTAGAGACATGCTTGAAGAAAGATCGGCTCTAATTTTGTCTGAACCCCAGAATAAATTATAGTTTGATATTGTACACCACCTCCTGCAGAAAGTTAAACATTCCAATACATGGTGAACACAGATTGATACATTGTCTTTGCTATGCCCTAGGCATTTTTTTTTGATCAAATAGATCAATTTGACACAAGAGAATCTGCAAAGCCTTGAAGTTATTTTAAACTCCAAAGAAATTCTCAAACTTTATTTTTGTGTTATTTACTTTGGAAATATAAACGTGGTCTAATAGAAGGTAAACAGGTATTTTACTCAGCCAGGACAAGACTCTCAGCCATTAGTTTATTGGTTCTGGCTTACTAGTGATTAAAGCAGACAGTCATGCCTCAGTCACACTTAAACAAACCGGCAAGAGGAAAAGCTAAACTTACACAAATGGCATTTATGTCAGACTCGTGTCCGGTGAAAGTCTGTCGGCACATGCCTTCCCGAATGTCCCAAAGTTTGCCCGAGGCGTCACAGGCACCAGACACAAAAAGCCTCGTATCAGGGGCAAGAGAAAGGCTCATGACATCACCAGTATGGCCAGTGAATGTAGTAGTTTGCTGCCCGGTTTCAATGTCCCAAAGAGCACTGATGGTGGAAAATATGTAAAAGTAAGTAACATCGATGCAAAAGACTTCAAATGACACCATAAATGTACAATACACAAGTAACCTTCAACAATCTGAGCCTCCAATATATTTCATGAGAGAAATCTAAAATAGTGTTTAAATCGGGATACAACTTTAACCGGAGCAATACTTTGGGGACGACCAGCCTGAGAAGGCTGGTCAATTAAAGCAGAATCACAAATGTCTCAAATCTGCAACACGATTAAATACCTGGAAATACAAAGTCTCGAGTGTAGCCTCCTGATTTTACCGATTTGCTTGGATACATCAGATTTTTATATAAAACTTATTTACTGCATCCTATCATTTGGTTCCATGCTCATGGCTGACAGGTTATTGCAATCCCCCACCAAATAGATGGGCCAAACAATAGAGATATAATTCACTTCTTCTATAATCACAAAATAACTTAATATTTGAACGAAGACTGGTATTCAGCTGGTGGCAGCAGCTTACTGTGAATTATTTATCCCTTATGCTATGTTTCATTTGTAACTATGCCCTCATTTTACATCCATCCAATTCCTTATGAACTTAAAAAGCTCAGATGAAACGTTTTGCGTTTTCTCCCAAATCTTTTCCCACTAATTTAGCTTGGTCACCCTTTCCTTTCTGCTCCAAGGACACAATCTTTTGCGATCTTTTCAAAGTACACTAAATGCACATGGCATAGAAAAGATTCAATGTTCAACATCTTGCCTCGCTTGCATTCAGTGCCCTAAACACTGCATGAAAATAAGTTGTTCACTTGACAATGCACTTCAAAGCAAACTTTAAACATTAATGCTACCACACTGGCTAAAGCCATTGCCCCTGCAGTTCCAACACTCACCAGGTGGTGTCTCCTGAACTGGTTACAATTTGATTATCATCCAGAAAGCGACAACAGGACAGGTAACCTGTGATTAAAAACAGTTCAAAAAATAAATTCAAGCCGCATGGCTACACAAAAACTAATGCTGTATTCATCTTTAATAACCCTTCTCCTGCAGTCTAATCAAATAGTTATAAAATAGTTAACTACTGTCATGCAGCAATATGTATAATCCTCATTTTCATTAATTTCCTTCTCTCAAGCCATCAACCTCTTGCTGCAGTATGGTTCCATGGGTATCACATGTCCTTCTGTAACTTGCCCAAATGGACGTTGTTTATGAGACAACGTAGACATCTGGCAAGCTGTTCTACCTTGTGGGAATCACAGTTAAGCCCAATCCTGTCCTTACACATGGATTTCCGGCAGGATCCACAGCTGATGTTCCCCTCTAACTCAGGCACTGAGGAAAATTATAATATCCACATTATAACAGCTAACTCTTAAGAATCAAGGATTGAACGTAGGACTTTCCTGTATGACTCAGGTACTCACTGGCGAACTCAACGTGGCATCAAAGGAGCATAATGCTTCTTATCTTAGCTCAATACACAATTCTGGGAATAGCGGACGCAGTGAATTTTTTCCCACTTTTAGTGATTACTTACTACAGGGTCAACATCCACATAAAAGGTGGCACCATCCAAACTCGCGAGCTCTACCAACTTGTATTTATATAGTGCCTTTAACATACTAGAACGTTCCAAGACACTTTACAGGAGTTTTACAAGACAACAAAATTGACACCGAGCCACAAGAAATTAGGGCAGATGAGCAAAAGTTTGGTGAAAGAGGGAGGTCTTAAGGAGCGTCTTGAAGGAGGAAAAAGAGGTAGAGAGGCGGAGAGGTTTAGGGAGGGAGTTCCAGAGCTTGGGGCAACAGAAGGCACGGCCACCGATGGTTGAGCGATTATAATTAGGGATGGTCAACAGGGCAGACATCTTGGGAGTGGGGGGGGGGGGGGGGGAAGAGGAGAGACACGGCTGAAGGAGATGAGAGAGATAGGGAGATGCGAGGGCCATGGAAGGATTTGAAAACATGGATGAGAATTTTAAAATCGAGGAGATGCTTAACCAGGAGCCAACATAGGTCAACGAGCACAAGGGGTGATGGGTGAATGGAACTTGGTGCGAGTCAGGACACAGGCAGCCTAGTTTTGTATGACTTCAAGTTTATAGGGTAGAACGTGGGAGGCCAGCCAGAAGGACAAGGGCAGCAGGCGCATGCGAACACCACTACCTGCAAGTTCCCCTCCAAGTCACATACCAAGGAATCCTGTCTGCTTTTGAAGAAAGTTTGAACAGTGTGTTGTACTGCACAAAAGGTTTTAGGAACCATCCTCAAATAATCTGTAGTTTCCAAACATATGAGCAGCAGGCCAACTCCACTTTCCTGCCTTACCCCCATGTCCCTCGACTGCCTTAAGAGTCCAAAAATCTATCGATCTCGGTCTTGAATATGCTCATCAGTGTTTGGGGCAGAGCATTTCAAAGAGTCACAACCCTGAGTGAAGAAATTTCTCCCCATCTCAGTCCTAAATGGCGACCCCTTATTGGGAGACCATAAACCCCTCATTCTAGACTCTCCAGCCAGAGGAAACAAGCCTTCTAAACAGTTCCATTTGGATTCTTTCAGTGAATGGGGAACTAACAGTTCTTCCTCGTCGGCTGCGAGAAAATTGTACTGAGCCAAGTATCGTTGCTGAGAATACTTTATGCAGCAAATTTGACGTACTTCCAGACCAATTATGGTGGACTGTTGTAGTACCTTGTTATCGGACAGCAGGATTTAGGCATGAGCAGTTCTAAACTGAATAGCAAATTTGTAAATTCAGTTGACCCAACAGATCTAATGAGACCAGTTTCATTTGGACGGTGCTTTGTAAGTATGTCAGTTATCTAATTATACTGATCCTCTCTCGGGACAGGTAGTTCAATTTGCATGGGGATTTACCATAACCTACCTGCATGCGAAAATTTGCATGCTGCATTTCCAGGTTTCACACATGGAAATTATGCAAAATTGGTAGGCAATTGTTGTTGCCATTGGTCACCTGAAAACACTCCCACATTCAATGCTGGGTCCCATCAACAACTGGAGATGATTTGACTGAAGTTCCACCACAGCTAAAGCATTGAGAACTCCTGATGATCAAAACATCACTGAAAAGAAGTCTTACAAAAGGCTTTTACATAACATCTGTCATGAGCTGTAAACCCAATCAAGTATAAAACACTAGCTGACAAAAGGATTTCATCAAGTGGACACAGACCAAGTCAGGGCTGATGGTATTGATGGGTTAATAAAGAAAGCTACTATAGTTCAGGATGGGGACTTAGACAAAATGGAGAAGAGTATTTGACCAAGATGACTCTGCAGCACACAAAGCTCTTAAGCAACGATGTTTGCCCCAGAGTATTGTTAAATGCGAGTCACACTGCAGCATGTTTTAGCAAACATTCAGCATGAAAATGCTGCCATTTCATAATGTGAAGGCAAGTTTGAATAATTTGGATTTTGCAGAACCTAGAACTATTTTTACCCAATTACAAAACCTAACCTGCAACAAAAGCTAATTACATTTTGCAGGATTTTGTAATACGAGAAATTTTTGAACCTAAAAACATGCATGTTTTATTCCACTATAAAATCAGAGCACAATCTGAATTTAAAAGTTTCAGATTTCCAATTATAATTTGTACTACAAAACAATAAAAATTAATTGTTGTCTTATACTCCATCTGCAACACAATTAGGTTATTAGTATGACAAACTCACCCTTCATTGGGCAAGGCCCAGCCTTGTGCAGGGTCAAAAAGTCCATTGAAATTAATACAAACACCAATTTAGTAGTGTCTTTATATGAATATAGCCACAACTTTCAATAAGGTTTATATAAGAACATAAGAAATAGGAGCAGTAGTAGGCCATACGGCCCCTCGAGCCTGCTCCGCCATTTAATACGACCATGGCTGATCCGATCATGGACTCAGCACCACTTCCCCGCCCGCTCCCCATAACCCCTTATCGTTTAAGAAACTGTCTATTTCTGTCTTAAATGTATTCAATGTCCCAGCTTCCACAGCTCTCTGACAGCGAATTCCACAGATTAACAACCCTCAGAAGAAATTTCTCTTCATCTGTTTTAAATGGGCAGCCCCTTATTCTAAGATCATGCCCTCTAGTTCTAGTCTCCCCCATCAGTGGAAACATCCTCTCTGCATCCACCTTGTCAAGCCTCCTCATAAGCTTAGACGTTTCGATAAGATCACCTCTCATTCTTCTGAATTCCAATGAGTAGAGGCCCAACCTTTCCTCATAATTCAACCCCCTCATCCCCAGAATCAACCTAGTGAACCTTCTCTGAACTGCCTCCAAAGCAAGTATATCCTTTCGTAAATATGGAAACCAAAACTGCACGCAGTATTCCAGGTGTGGCCTCACCAGTACCTTATATAGCTGTTGCAAGACTTTCCTGCTTTTATACTCCATCCCCTTTGCAATAAAGGCCAAGATACCATTGGCCTTCCTCATCACTTGCTGTATCTGCATACTATCCTTTTGTATTTCATGCACAAGTACTCCCAGGTCCCACTGCATTTTGCAATCTTTCTCCATTTAAATAATAACTTGCTCTTTGATTTTTTTTCTGCTAAAGTGCATGACCTCACACTTTCCAACATTATATTCCATCTGCCAAATTTTTGCCCACTTAGCCTGTCTATGTCCTTTTGCAGATTTTGTGTGTCTTCCTCACACATTGCTTTCCTCCCATCTTTGTATCGTCGGCAAACTTGGCTATGTTACACTCAGTCCCTTCATCGTTTATGTTTTTGCAGTGATTTGTTAGGTAAGGGCGTCGGTAATGTTTTAAGTTTTTTTTTTACAATCTTTGTAAATAAAGCTAATCACGATTGGGGCACAAAAACTGTTGCTGGATAGAAAACTGTATGGCTAACATGTAATAACAGGAAACACTGGAAAGACAGCATGTACATCAGCCTCTGTGAAGAGAATGGCAGGTTGTTGAGAGAGACTAGGGGCTGGATTTTTGGCTCTCTGTTTCGGGGCGAAAATGGAGGCGATGCGCGAAAATTATCGTCCAATTAGCATTAGTGATTAATTGCTAAACTTTTGGCATTTGGGCCCTGTGCCAGGGCACAGCACAAAGGGAGGAGTTGCACTATTTTCGGGGTGCAAAAACGGAATCCTCACGGGGGGCCGGGAGCGCTGCGAGGCGCCTTGGGAGGGGAAACCCCTCCCCCCAAAAATTCAAAAAAGCATTACCGACCAAATCGCTGCAAAAATATTTTTAAAAACTAAAAATTAACAACTTTTTTTTCAGGCTTGCCAATTTACCACTGCCGGCAGGGCTGGATCACCGCGTTTTCCCTGGCGGTCATCGGGGCGTGGCATACTCGGATGGTAACACAATCGGAGTCCTTACACCCCGGCACAGCTCTCCCTGCCGCAAAGACCGAGCCGAGGACCACGACGGGGCGAGAAACAGTTGAGCGCACAGATTTTCACCGCGGCAAAAAAACGGTCACAAACCCCTCAAAAATCCAGTCCCTAGAACTCATCAGAAACATTAGGCTGTCTTTTCCGATTCTGACTGACGTGCCTTTCTTATGCTGTTACTTCATGTATCCAGTGTTTTGCTTTTAAGATATGTATGAGTACCAGAATTATAAATCAGAAACTGTACCAACACCAAACATCTTGCTATTTCAGAAGAAATTGTTTCAAGTTTACAAAAGCCCTTTCGTATAAAAATACGCAAAGTTACACTAGCAAAAAACTGTAAATAGCATCATTAAAGACAACTTCTACACTGTGTCCTCATCCCCCAGAAATAGAAAACGAGGGGATAAAGATTTAGTTCGGATTGCTTACCTGTATGCCCAGCCAGCTCACGACTGACACGGACATTCCCTTCACGGGTTTTCAGGTTATAAATGGAACAGATGTTATCCAAACCACCACAAGCAACATAGTTCCCAGAAGGAGCATATGCACAGGTCATGACCCAGGAAGACCGCAGAGGAATGGCATGAACCTATTGTCAGACACAAAGAACAAACATCCTGAAGTAGTGCCCTATTTCAACTGTATGGTTTTAAAAATATTTTTTCCCCCTCTCCAAATCAATTAAAAAAATTCACCTTACTTAGCAATGATCACAAAATCATGAATTTCCTTTGTTTCTTCAAATTCAATTTCTACCACTGCCTTGGTTTCGTAATGCAGTATTATAAAGAGTAATTGCATAAACAAAGACTTCAACTCGAGAATCAAATCCTTCCGCACGGATACTTGGCAGAACATCAAAAACTTGCACAACTCAAGAAATGCATGACAGGTGTGGTAACACTGTCGAATATTTTCAATACCAGACGAGTTACTGCATTGCTGTCACTCCAAGACTTCACAAGTTCAAGGAAACCAACTAAACAAAAAAATCAAACACTCAAACACATGAAAATAAACACCCCCTCACCAGCTGCGTTGAATCTATTTTTAATCCTTCATGCCACCAATTTACAGAATTACAATAGTCATATTTCTTCCTTCTGGAGCACAACATAGATTGGTTATTCATTTCTCAATTTAAATAAATGGTTTGAAGCTTCCCATTTTATTACCACAGGATCGTTTGTGATAACACATTTAACCGCTTACGCCTGAACAGAAGCATGTTGGATGAAAGCACCAATTAAGCATTCCTCTGAAGCTCGGGCAGAAGAGGTCAGAAGCAGTTTTCAGAATACATCAATTGGGCAGTCTCTATCTAGCTTGTAGTGGGCAAGGGCACACAGCACAAGGCTACCTCAAAATGCAAGGAGTGAACATGTAGGAAAATGAAAACAATGGAGCGAACAAGCTTGTGCTTTGGAGTTGTTGGGACAGCGTTACTTTGCATCCCGAATATTAACATTACCCGTTAACGTTAATTCACTAGCACTGAGCGGTGGAAACACAAGAGTTTTTAAAAAGTTAGATTAAGCTGAACCTATTGAAAAAGGTGTAGTTCATTTATGATACTGACCCCAAACAAGTGGAATTCCCTTGCACTGACATTGTTCACTGACGAATACAAAATTCAAATATTTAAAAAGTGGTGCACACGCCTATAGAGCACAAGAAAATGTCACAAGGTCAAAAGATCACGATTAGTTCAAAAGCAAATTCCATGAACGAATCAGAAAGCCCCATTACCCAATTAGTTACTGCCATCCATCTACCCCAGAAACTGCCCTGTATCCTCCAACTCCAGGAGCAAAACCACAAGAGATCCATAATTCATACAATTTACAGTGGCAAATAGGAGCTGAACCAAAATGAGAGGACTTAAGATTCCACTGGAAACTGTAAGCTTCGAGAAACCAGGACAAATCAAACACTTCAGGAGCCAACTTTTTTTTAAAAAAAGAGTAAGTTACATGTAATAATCTGAATGGCAGTTGGAGGGGTGGGTGGGGGCGCTAGAGGGGAAGGGCAGGAGAGAGTGGACTTGTGGTAGCTATATATGTCAATGCAGCTTTTTTCCTTCAACAGGAAAGCTTTGAAAGGGAGGGGGACAGTACCAGAGACGAGGGAACCATTTACAACATCAGCTAGCATAGAGGCTAGGAGGGGAAGTTGGATGGTCAGCTGTTTAGCGGCAATGGGGTCAAGTGGGAACAGGTGTGTCTCATGGATAAGATGAGCTTGCAGAGGGCATAAGGGGAGAAACTAGAGAAAGGTGTGTGTTCAGGGCTAGGGCAGGGGAGGGCAAGGAGGAAGGTTTGGTTTGCTGAGCAAGGGAAAATGGGGGAAGCAGCAGAAACACACCGACTTTAAGGTAGAGATGTCACTATACCACTTTCAAAATACGTAGTCAGGGTAAACACGATGGGTTTGGTGTTGCTCCCACCTGAAAGGGTTTAGTTTTTGTAATGCTTTTTAATAAAATTTAGCAGAGTCATCTTTTTGCTGCACTATATCAACAAATTCTTATTGAATGCGAAGTCCTGGGTTTTAAAAGATGAAATTGTTAATAGGACTTATTAAAAATACTTTAAAGTAACTCTAGTTTAAGAATTCAGACTTATTAGTGACTTATAACACAAGACGTAATATAACAGAAATGCCACATAAAATTTGTCAATTATGTTTATGTTAACTCCGTTTCAAATATAGTGAATAGGGCATCATCCTCCTATACTAAAGATGAACCAGCCTCTGAAAACTGCTGCATCACCACACCAAGATTTCCATCTGATTGTATGCCAACACCTTTGTGCAGTCAGCGAACAGATTCTGAACGTTTCACTACTTCTGTGCACCTTCCGAAAACACTATACATATAACCAGATTCAAGTCTGCAGCTTTTTACATGTGCAATTTAAAAAATATCCCATCAAAATCTTTAAACTTCCTTTCACCAAGTTTCATTTTAATTAAATTGGAGAAATCCCACTTAAACTCATCTCTTCTAGGGTATTTAACAAGTTATTTAAGTCCTAGAAAAAACACTTTTGTGGTAATGTTCGGATTAAAAATTACTTTCACCCAATATTTTCTCCTTTCTCGAAGACACAATCTATAGGTGCCAAAAGCTCATCTGTACCAGACACAAATGACCATTCCTGTAAATGAAGGCAGTGGTCATCAGCTGCTTTATTGACCATGGAGGACATGTGCCTGGTCCGGTCACGGCCCAACAGGGGTACAGCTATCAGGAGTGGAAACCATGGCTGACTTTTCCCCTTTCTAAACTAAGGCCACAGGTCAGTTTAGTGCTTACAGATTGGGATTAAACCTAGGAGCCTCCATGCTTGCATGGTTTAGTTATACACCAGGTGATGCTTTTACCCACAGAGCTACCAGAGGTAATTTTACAAATTGAACGGTTGTACAAGTAACTGTGATCCACAGGGTCAAATACTGCAGCTGAACAAAATTAATGCCCAAGGTTTTCAAGGTGCTGTGGGTATATTTTGAATGCTTGTTTGTAGTGTTAAGTGTAGCTATGGAAACTTTTGTTGAGCCAAATCCAGTTCCAAAATTCAGACTGCACTCACCTTGTTTGTGGTGTAGCTATCCCAGATGATCAATTTCCCATCCTGGGAGGCACTGACTAGCAGTCTATAGGGAGAAAAACACAATACAGCTGACACCACTTTCAGAATTATCTGGAGCAAGTCCAACCAGAGCAGTGATCTTTAAATTCTAAAATATATTCAAGTATTTTTACACTTCATATATACAGTATAAACAAGTTTACAAGACAGAGTTTTCGGAAATTAATACCCACAGGTGTATGCCGCACATGGCAAATAAGCAAAGTGTATTCCCCAAAACATTTGACTACCAGTTAAACATAGGGAAAATCACAGGTTCATATCTTCTTTCACTTCAATCAGATTAAAGCATTGCTCAGCTCTCAAAATTACTGCACAAGATTGTTTCAGTCATCATATGAGCTAAACAAGTTCAGCAAAATACTAAAATGATTTAAAACTGAATTTCTTGAATACCAATGTGCCAAAAGTCACAGTACTTTTTCTTTATTATTTCAGATTTAATTTTGGCATTTCAGATTCCATGTAGAAAGTGCACACTGGGTTTCTGCGTTGTTCAAAACCAATGGATTTCAACATCAAACTTGTCTAAAAACGTGTTATATATAAAGGCTGCTCTTACTCATTTTTTACTTAAACATTTCATATTAATTGATTGAGCTTAATGTTTGAGATAAACATTATACTACACTTTAGGCACAAATAATTGTACTCGTTTTATATACTATAATATACTTTGTGTGATCAGTCAGCTTTAACTTGGTGCGTTATTGCACTGGGTATTCAGGCGGCAATGCAACTCTAGAAATTCAGTCGCATGTCATTGAACAGTACCAAGCACAATTACTTTTTCTAATGTTATAATACAGACAAAACAATGAAGAATTTAATGTTTTTTCACAATAGAACAGTAAATGATTCTCATGACAGGCGCTGCTATACACACCCAAGATCTTCCCTTGTGCGTCATTAATTATCAAGGGTTTAATAACTTGGAGCAAAAACAATGAAGCTCTGCAATACAGTGAAATCTAAATGACGAAAAACGAATTCTGCTTTGTGTATGCTTTTGCATTATCTTAGTTATTTCGAAGAAGAGCAGGGGAGTTATCCCCAGTGTCCTGGCCAATATTTATCCCTCAATCAACAGAACAAAAACAGATTATCTGGTCATGATCACATTGCTATTTGTGAGAGCTTGCTGTGCGCAAATTGGCTGCTGCGTTTCCCACATTACAACAGTGACTGCACTCCGAAAGTACTTCATTGGCTGTAAAACGCTTTTGAGACATCCTGTGGTCGTGAAAGGTGCTATAAAAATGCAAGTTCTTTGTTTAAAGGATATCCATTTTAGAATGGGACCAAACAAGGGCTAAAGCTGAAATAAGCAGTGCTAGTTCTTCATACTTTTCCTGAAGGCTGTTTATTTTAATCCCATTTTATTTACAAAAACTTTGATAAGTCACGTTAACCTAATCGCTATGCAATTTAGCTTTCCGCATAATGCTGCTGTTGTGGGATCATTATTCTACCAAATTTAATCTTCAAACACAATGCATCAAATTAGGGTGCTTCTTTAAAATCTACATTCATTTATCAATTAGAATCTTTTATTGTAAGCCACAGTGGAGTGGCCTATAACCATCAAATTTAATGTCCCATTCCATAAATATAAAACATTTGATTTACAAATAGCACTTTGTGTGTCATGTGTTATTTTAATGAAACAGAGCCATAAACAGCAGCTGGAAGAATTGGTAAACAGCAAGCCAGCTGACTGCAAGTGCGGGAGGGCTCTGTTGAGTAACTGCTTCGCTAACATATAAGCTATGGAATGTTTACTAAAACCAGTGTTCCAAAAAGCAAGCTTGAACATTTTGGCAACAATAAATATATCTCTCATGGAGTTATAGGCAACTGCAAAGTGGACAGCTATAGGACAAATATCTAAACTATATTAATGAAGAACATGGTGAATGAACAATGGGGGACATTTTATTTTGCTTGTTTGCTACTACATTACAAAGTTGCAGAAATGCTGGGTCATGTTGCTCATCTACAGATGAACAAGCTCATTCCTTGATGGGCTCTAGGGTGTGTGCGCATTTGATAACATAGCAGTTAGATTTCCCTAATGGTCTAATCCACACCTGCCTCGGTTTAATTAGCTGGAGTTTTGGTTTGTGCATTTATGCTTGTATATTTCTAAAATCTGGATGCTTTAACCCTTCTTTACATGAAGCATTATCTTGTGTTGAAAATGAAAATCGTTCCAATGTCAGAATATGAATATAAAATATAAATTCTATGCATCTATTATGTTGCATTATTACACCTTTTGTTGGCATATTAGATTATGTTCCTTTTGTTGCCTCATTTCAGCAAATCTGGTTTGACTGAATACCGGTATGGATTACTGAAACATGCACGAATATGAATGCAGCCAAACTAGTTTCTCATTAAAAATTACATTGCGATTGATTTTATTAAACTGCATATTCCAGTCATTGCTGAGCTTGTAATGTTGACATACTTCTAATTTTAGTGGCAATCACGTAAATGCATACTTGAATAATGAGAAAGTTGTCCGCAGAACACACTTGAATGTTATTAAGTTAAAGTCAAACCCCACCTAGAATCGATTCAGTGCCAAGTAACTAGTAATATGGTCACCTATTAGATCACTCACTTCAAACTTTGGGAGCAAGTGCACTGTATTAAAAACACTATACGGTTAACATTTCATAAGAATGTTTTCACAGAGTACCACTCAAGTGTTTATGTTGTGCATTGGCCTCTCTCCAGAGTCATTAGGTAATGAAAGCAGGCCTTTTGGGAATTCAAGAAGCAAACAAAATTTCACTTACAATGGTGCTGTGCCAATGGCTAGATTGCTTGTACCCTCAAAAATTAAAAATAAACTCTAATAAACTTATTTGATCCCATACTACTGCTCTACGGTCACTATTCATTTGAATCAATACTAACACTTCGAGAACTAATGAATGATATACACACCTGGAGTCAGTACCCCAGTGCATTGCATAAATTTTAGCAAGGTGGCCTCGTAGTGTTCGCCTAGTACGCATCTGAATTCGACCCACAGGATCAATGTTAGCTGTGATCTACAAAGGGAAAAAGAAAAAGTGACCCTGCATCATATCAATTATTTCCCAAGAATTTTAGAAACAACAATACCCAAAAATCTGAAAACATCCAAGTTACTGAAAAAACTTCTCAGTAGCTAAACAAGCTTTTGTATTTACTGTATTTATGAAACGAACAAATTTTGAGAAAACAAACAGGTTAATGAATCAAATGTGATATTGGTCTATCAGCTTCTTTTTTGAGTAAGGATGATTGAAAGGCAAAGAAAAACACTGATGGACTCCCTCATGTTCTCCAGGGCCCAGGAACTCCTCCCCAGTCAAGTCAAAGACCCATTTGCTATCCAAGCTGAGAGCAGTTAACTCAACAGGGATTGAAACAAAGATCATCCTGATTTGTGTTTTATTGCGAGGCAGAAAGCTTTTAAAAAAAAAGTGGGAAAATAAGAGGGTACAGAGGAGATGGATGATGATGTTGCCAGATGAAGTTGTCTGGAGAATTTTAGCTTTGAGGAAAGATTGGATAGGTTGGGACTGTTTTCTTTGGAACAAGAGGCTGAGGGGAGGTTTAATTGAGGTGTACAAAATGATGAGGGGCCTGGATAGAGTGGATAGGAAGGACCTGTTTCCCTTAGCAGAGAGGTCAATAATCAGGGGGCATAGATTTAAAGTAATTGGTAGAAAGATTAGACGGAGTTGAGGAGAATTATTTTCACCCAGAGGGGTCTGGAACTCTCTGCCTGAAAGGGTGGTAGAAGCAGAAACCCTCAGGGCATTTAAAAGGTACTGGATATGCACTTGAAATGACGTAACCTACAGGGTTACAGACCAAGAGCTGGAAAGTGGGATTAGGCCAGCACAGACACGATGGGCCGAACCTTCTCCTTCTGTGCCATGAATTTCTATGATTCTATTAGTTGCTTGACAGGAATGTGGTGAAATATCCAGGAAACACTAAAAACCTGAGGTGAAAATATATGAAACAAAGTGAACCGTAAAAGCTGATTTAAAAAAAAGGGAGTGGGCGATTTATTGCAGTGGTTGGTTGTGAATGATGTCACAAGTCACGACCAAGTCCACTCAGTGATTTTTATTTTCTGTAAGGCAAATTCAGTGCCTGTGGTTAAGTGGGCTAGATGGACTGAATGAATCTCACTAAGTTGCAACATATGGCAATTTAAATCATCTTGGAATTTTAAGGACAATAGCTAGATTAAATGCTCCCCAATCTTTACCAAACCCTCATATCAATGTACAACAAACATTACGCTACTTTACACAACTTTTATGTAACCTTTGAATTAGACCGTAACACAAATTATAGACTGAAGTTTGCTTATATACAAATCCTATAGACCAGTTCTAACATTATGCATCCTGGGCCTAAGTGGTGGCAGATGGCAAAAACAAACATAAATCATGTTAGGTCACTGTTATTCTGCTGTTGACTTATAAACTGCAAGATGAAAAGAAAAATTATTCAACTGAAACTAACTTTTTAGTCTGAATCTACTTGCCACGTTACAGAACGCATAGGATGAAAATTAAAATCCAACGGTAGAAATGGAATCAAGAACTCATTGACATTGTTGAGACAAGTGAATCTAGCCATCTTTGGAGTTTTTATTAATTTGCACATTGTATAAGTTTTTGGGCCAACAATTCAAGAAAATATAACAAGCTTTTAAAAAAAGAGCGGAAATACAAACATTCCACTGGCCATATCTATCTGGATAACTCCATTATAAAATCACAGAATTTACTGCACAAGAGACTATAGTTTGGGCCATTACAGATGTGCTAGTGGGGGGGGAGGGGGCAGGGGAAAGAGAGATAAAATTGCTCCAATCCCCTTTCCCATTCTTAAAATACTTATTCAACTTTCTTTTAATTGTTAGTTGTTAGCTCAATTGTCACTTTTGACAAGACTTATTCGAATAAAAACATTCTAATCTCGCCCTTTCATTATTCTGGGGATAATCTTGTTTTGACTCCTCGTCACCAATCCTCAACCAGTGGTATTTCATTAATTACCTCTCAAAATTTCATAATTTTGAAGACAACTACCTGCATTCCATCCCTCCCCCTTAACCTTCTGTTTCTAATTAAAATGCCCCGATTTGTTTTATTTTCTTCATAGCTATGACCTTTAGTTCCTGGTATAATTATCTTCATTATACTCTTCTCATGACAAATATCATTCCTCAGTCTAACCAATGTCTTCTACAATTCATCAACTGCTTGCGTATAAATCCCTTATATTTAAAACCCAGAATTCCATTTGCTTCTGTGTGCCCTGTTCTACCTGCACTGCCTCTTTTAAAGCTGTATCTGCACCTTGAAGGATCTATGGATAATATCCATTCTTAACTCTACAGATCCTCCTATTTAGAACATATTTCCGTTCACTGTTCTTTGCCCCACCCTCCCCTCAATGTACTGTCTCATTTCTCATTACTGAACGGCATATGCCTATTTCACTGATCTGTTCATGTCCTCCTGCAGTCCCCACAGTTTGCGATGCTCCCTAGTTTGATATCACCCAGCAAACTCCAATGTTATTCCTCCTCTGCCTACATCCAAATCATTTATATAAACAGCAACAGTTGGACAGGATCGTAGGACAGAACCACTAAGCATGGTCAATTTATTAAAAATGCATTTACTCTTATTTTCTGCCCTTCAACCATTTGCTACTGCTGCAGCTACATTCTCTTCAATACCACGTGCTTTAATTTTTTTTTCAGGTTTCTCCCACATCAATTCAAATGCCTTTTGAAAATCCGCATCTACAATATCCACTGCATTCCCTTTATCAATTCATCCTCCAACTTTCTCAATAGCAAAAAACATTAATTAAATTAGCCAAACACAACCCTTTCCAAATGCACACTGCTGCCCCGACTAGCCCGTATTGTTCAAAGTGTTCACTAATTTATGGACTAGTTTACTTACAACTCACCACCAAGATCATCATTTTGTAGATATCCTTTCCCTTTGTAAACAGGTACACATTTTTTGAAGCTTTCAAATAAATGACTTAAAATATCAAAAGATGGAAAAGCTTTCAAAAAATATGATCCAAGTATGAATCAGTAATGATATCCTTACCTGGGCCAGAGTGGCATCTGCACATGCTTTCCTGGCATCCTGAAAAGGAAAACGAGACAATAAATATTAATGCACGAATATATTGCAAAGCAAGTCTATCCAGAAATAGATCAATAGCCTATACAGCATTAATGCAATTCTGACACTCTATCCCTTGCAAAACCTTTTCCATTAGCCAATTTGGATTTTTTTAATTTCTTGGGATGTGGAAGACAATGGCAAGGCAGTATTTATTGCCTGTCCCTCGTTGCCCCAAGGGCATTAAGAGACAACATCATGTGGGACTGGGGCCACGTTCCGACCCGACCAGGTAGGGGAGGGTAGGACAAGTGAACCAGTTGGGTGCAACAATCCAGCAGCTTTCATGGTCATTTTTAAAAACTAGGCTGAGATCTATTGAATTCTGAATATATGCAACCAACACAAGTACAAATAGTAGACCTTTACTGTTAGTTCCAATTAAAATCTATTTTATCAGACATATCCTTTCATCAAATGATGTATCTGCTGGGTTGGATTCTTATACCAAGAATGTGTTGCAAACTTAGTTGCTTCATCTTTAAAAAGCTGTCCAGCTGGACCTGGGTGGCAGAGGGTTAGGCACTGGCCATTCATATCTGGGCCCTGGGTTCATATGCAGGCCTGACTAATGGAATAAAAATCCCCTGTCTGATGATAGCTTCAATCCAGCTCCTTGGGGCCATGGGCCGACAGCACAAATCTACCCTATATTAAGCACTAACTGCCAAATTGATTCGGAGAGGCCATAGGAAGGCTGGTATGGGAGAAAATGCCTCATGGGTACAGTAGTGCTTTTCTGGAGGATGGGGCCAAGATAAGTTGGGGCAAGCAGAGGGAGTTTTCCTCTGCATCTCACTGTGCTATACCTGATCTGCACAATGCTGACACCAGCTGCCCGAGAAGAGTTCCTTTTCCCAGTAGTAACATCAATATTTTTTTAATGGCCAAATACTTTTCCAATCAATGGTTTTTGTAGAACCTTGACCAACTGCTAGAGAAGCTGTCTTGCTTGGCATTTTCTACATCAGTTTGTTCCTACCCACATTACAATCACTGCACCTCAAGTACTGCGTGAAGCAGTTTGAGACTACAAGGATGGGAGGAGGCTTGTATGGAGCATAATTATTGGCAGACCAGTTGGGCCGAATGGCCTGTTTCTGTACTGTAAATTCTATGCAATATATAAATGCATTTATGTAGAAAAGCAGTAGTTGAACCAGTTAGGGTACATTGCACACAAATTTCAGCAACATCTGATCATTCTTCCAGCTACAGAACCTTTGCTGTCCCCGGTGTCTTGGCCAATATTTATCCCTCAATCAACATCACAAAAAAAATTATCTGGTCTTTATCACATTGCTGGCTGCTGCATTTCCCACATAATAACAGTGACTACACTTCAAAAGTACTTCATTGACTGTAAAGCGTTTGAGATGCCTGGTGGTCGTGAAAGTCTCTTTCTTTCTCTAGGTACTATGGGCCTGATGGACCATAGGAAGGTCACCTGCTGACCAGGTAAACAAGTTTTGCAGTTAATGAGCCTCATAAAGCTTCTTGCTCAAAGCCAAAGCTTCCCATAAATTTTCAGTCCGACTGTCCCCAGTCAAGGTAGAAATCAAAGTCCTGGAATTCGCTGACATGTAGAAACAAACATTTAGCAGGTCTCTGATAGAATGTTTTCTGGAACCGATAAAATGTTTGCTGGAACTTGAGTGCTCAGGAACATCGGTTCCCAAGAAGGCATTGTGCACTCGTAATATTTAATTCAGAAATCTCTTTGACCGACTTGCTTACCACAAGTTGAATAATTTCAATTAAACCACCAGTCCACAATTTGGGAGGGGGGATTTCAACTGCCGGGGGGGGGGGGGGGGGGGGGGGCAATAAACAACCAAGCTAATCAGCCCCACCAAGTAATAGTCCCTACTGGCCAAATCACAATGGAACATGTAGAGAAAGCCAGAAACACTCATTTCTGTTTCACTCACCACCTCCCCCCTCCCCAAATTATAGCATGCCAAGATATTGAACTTCCTATACAGGAACTTGCAGACAAACCCACAATCTACCACAGTATACAGTGCATGGATATATCAATGCGCTGCCATTCCTTTCAAGTTTAAATTTCTAAAAACCTGTCTTCTTATGAATTCAAAGCAAATTAAAATGCAATAGTTCTGCACGTGCGGGGCAGCTGATGCAATACTCACTCGAATCTGATTCTTCAGTTGCTCAGCCTCCTGACGTAACTGTTCCAGCTCACTCATTTTCCTGTACTAAACTCGTGCTTTATTACCTCCACTGGGACACTCCGATATCTAGAAATAAAGAGTAGCAAGTCACATATTTGGACAATGATCAGAGATCGGAGGAAAAATTACTTATGTCAGAACCCATAGGCTCGAGTGGAGCATAAACGCCGCACGGACTGGTTGGGCTGAATGGCCCGTATATCCGATGTAAATAGCCAAATGCACTAGAGGACTTAACAATAAAGACAAAGACTGCAAGTCGAATTTTTTTTAAAAGCTGTATTATTTTTTTTAGCCTTTACCAAAAATTCATAAGGAAAATGTATGGGACCAAACGGTGATTCAAATTTCAAAATGCGTCAACTGAGAATTGCCGTAGAAATTTTATTCTACATTGAGTCTCTCGATTTATATACACAATATATATCAAACAGAACAACAAAAATATACATCCATTATATTGGAACACTCATAGGTTTCCAAAAAGAGAGTCCTACATCACTATTTTCTTTTAAATGCTCTGAGCGTCGAGGGGAAGAACTACAATCTCTACTTGCAGCACGGTATGAATCAAGAAATCTATACAACTTTTCAGTTGCTACATACTCACAATTCTTTTTATGGGTTTCTAAATGCAAGCTTGTCCTAATGGTTCAATACTTTTCCTAGTCTAGTCCATTCACTAGGTGTGTATGGCTGCGTCTTTCTCCGTGCTATAATTCACTCAGGCTCAGTGTTGGTGATTCTGCTGCTAAGCCAAATCGGTTTAACAAGAACCTGCTGATTATACAAACCCGCCACAATCCATGACCCAAATCCAGTTACTGTCATAAGACACTCAATTTGCATTGACACTGTTGCCTATGTGAAGCCCATTGAAAGCTGGCATTTAGATAGAACAATGTCCACATTCCATTCATAGCTGGAGGTGAAATCATGTCATTTTCTGAGAACCCAGAAATATGAAAGTCTTTTCCTCTACCTGGGCAAAGAATTCACTTGGCATTTGACAGACATTGACAAATTCTGTTAGCTGAAATGAATGTCCAAATGACTAATTTTGACACATTAAAAATGCAATGACTAAGTCACGTGCGCAGCTCCGGCCTGACTTGTTCGGGTATGACACCTTTTGTGTTACAACACTTTTGTTTCAACACTGAAGAGTTTCTTGAAAAAGCCAAACGACAGAAGCGAACCTGACCAACTAAACTTCAGCCATTAAGATTGTTTCCTAGTTAAACAAACTGGCGGTAACAGTTTAGGCAAAACGTTGAGCATCTGTTTTTAATTCTTATTGAACAATTCAGTATTTTTGTTATTACAGATGAATCTTTATGAACTTAAATCTAACTATGGTTAACCAGACTGTCACTGTCCTACTCACCAAGTTATCAGTTCTATTTGAAGCAAATTGCTGGACCAGAACTGCGCCAGAATTAAGTCTCAACTGAAAACTGGCTTCCAAACAGCATGTTCATTGGCCCATTCTCCTAAACTGGGTTCGTGGCTAGGCAATGACATCAAATCCTTTAATCTTTTTATGAAAAAATATGCCAGGGTTAATGCTATCAGAACAAGATCTAATCCTTAGGGCTGTCAGTACAGTTTACTGCTCAGTGCAGTGAATGACCTCTGTCATTGTAATCACATGAATTTACTCACCTACAGTGTTGCTTCAACTTTCTCAGTGGCTGATGCATCTCAACGGCTCCAATAAACAGTGGAGGTCAAATTTGGGCCTTGCTAGGTTACCAATGCTATTAACTATCAACTGGGCCAGTGTTATAGGAACAGTCCAATGATTCTAATGTGTTAAGTCTCTCCTATAATGCTGTCAGAGACTGTTCATTGGTTGCATCTAATGTTTACTGTGCTGGCCCATGGGCTACAATCAGATCTGGTTTATTCAATACATTTGGAAACCGACTTTTGTTTTGAATGCAAGTCACTGGATTAAGTAAGTTTGACTATTTTCAGAACTAAATAGTGTGAATGGTTTAGTCTGTACTACAATTGTGGGGACAGTCTTTAGAACTGCAGAGATCTACCTAAAAAGACTTTGTTATTAGCAAAATTCATGTTCTAGATGTCTTGTAAAGCAAGTTAAAAATTGCAGCCAGTGAGTGGAGACCAATTTTAACAAACTGTTCACTGGTGGAACACACAGAACCCAGCTGGCATCCAGCAATGTGCTCGCCTCAGTGGCACACAGACACTTAAAGCTAAATTAACGATACTGTAAGGGCTTCAGCTTTTGTCGGTGCTGGGTTTAAATCTTCCTTGCTTGAAACCAGCAGATAAAGAAATTAACCATTTAATTTTCTCCGATTGAACATTGGGAAGACTGAAGCCATTGTTTTTGGTCCCCGCTACGAACTCCCTAGCCACCGACCCCATCCCTCTCCCCAACTTCTGCCCGAGGCTGAACCAGACTATTCGCAACCTTGGTGTCATATTTGATCCTGAAATGAGCTATCGCCCATATCTCCACAATATAAACTAAGGTTGCCTATTTCCACCTCCGTAACATCGCCCGTCTCCGCCCCGACTCAGCTCATCTGCTTCTGAAGCCATCCATCCATGTCTTAGTTACCTCTAGACTTGACTATTCCAACGCACGCCTTGCTGGCCTCCCACATTCTCTCGGTTGCCTGTGTCCTAACTCACACCAAGTCCCGTTCATCCATCACTGACCTACATTGGCTCCTGGTTAAGCAATGCCTCAATTTCAAAATTCTCATCCATGTTTTCAAATCCCTCCATTGGCTCACCCCTCCCAATCTCCTCCAGCCACCACCCCCCCACCCCCCTCCGTGATGTCTGCGCTCCTCCAGAGCATCCCTGATTATAATCGCTCAACTATTGGTGGCCGTGCCTTCTGTTGCCTAGGCCCCAAGCTCTGGAACTCCTGGCCTAAACCTCTCCGCCTCACTACCTTTCTCTCCTTCAAACCTACCTCTTTGACCAAGGCTGCCCTAATTTCTCCTTATGCGGCTCGATGTCACATTTTCTATCAGAACACTCCTGTGAAGTGCCTTGGGACGTTAAAGGTGTGATATAAATACAAGTTATTGTAACCAGTGCCCAGAGCAGGAAACCCTCAATTACTTTTAAATAATTTAACTGTAGCTGTCTTTTGCATATTTTCATTTATATATGCCGGTGAGAAAATACATGGTTGAGTGCATAATAACAAGCTGATCTTAACAATGTGCTCCCATCCCACTGGATGCAGCTTCACAATTTATTTTGCAAGATATTCCTGTTGGCATAATGTGAACAGTGTCATTAATGTACAAACAGTTGTAAAGCGTATTATATCAGGATTGAAGTACAAACTATGAAGAAGTCAATTGCCAGATCTGCCAGACACTAAGATGGCTGACTTAAATAGGTTTGTTTGAACAACCTCATTCGGCACAGCCACTGCACTGCAATACTTACTGTATTGCGATTGGATAATTTGTAAATCAGAGGTTTACAGATTATCCAATAATACAATGGAAAGTATTGGCAATGACAAAGTAATTTGGACCCCCAGGCAAATGGTTTAATGTGGTGGTTCTCATTGGATGCAGTGCAGTGTGACATCCTGCAAACTCTCCAACATTTCAATGGGGTGCTTTAAAGGGGCCCTTTGTTATGCTTTGGGACTAAATCTATGACCGTGCTCTTACAGCCAGGAAGTGTGTGTGTCTGTGGCAGTCACTATTTTGAACTGCTGTTCTTGCACTCCTCCCAACTATACTCGGTCTGGCTCAAATTGGATTGCTCAACATGGGTGACACACATTGGCCAATTTGGGAAGAGATGATATGGTGACATACAAAGAGGAATCGAGAAAGGGAATGGGGGAAAAAAAGAGAAAATTAAAAGTGAGGAAACAAAAATAAAATAAAACAGGGAGGTGGTTACAGAACAAATCAGAAAAAGATACTTTATTCAAATTCACAATAGTTCTTTATGACTCAACCCCAAAGAAATTGACAATCACCACCCACTTAGTGAGCATCAGATACAAGGCAAACTTTAAACCTGATTGGATCAAGGAGTGAAATGTCTTTAGTTGACCCACACTCTTACCATGCTTACTATAGGAACAGTAAGATGTCACTTACTGATTAGGGCAGATTTAGGTACTTTTGAAAATGACGAGAGGGGAAAGAAAAACAGAAAGAATTGGATTTATGCAATGCCTTTCACAACCACCGGAAGTCCCAAAGCGTTTTAGAGCCAATGAGGTATTTTTGGAGTGGAGTCATTGTTGTAATGTAGAAAACGCAGAAGCCAATTTGCACACAAGCAAGTTCCCACAAACAGCAATGACCAGATAATCTGTTTTTTTGTTATGTTGATTGAGGAATAAATATTGGCCCCAGGGATAAGTCTCCTGCTCTTCTTCAAAACAGTGCCATGGGATCTTTTACATCCACTTGAGAGCAGACAGGACCTTGGTTTAATGTCTCATCTGAAAGACGACACCTCCGACAGTGTAGCACTCCCTCAGCACTGCACTGCAGTGTCAGCCTAGATTTTTTTTAGTATTCAAGTCCTTGGGGCCCAAGTTTCCACATGAATTGCGCCTGATTTTTTAGGAGCAACTGGTGGAGAACGGACTATCTTAGAAATCACAATGCTCCACATTTTTTTTTCTGCAGTTCTAGTCAGTTGGAACAGTTTCACTTTGGAACAGAATTATTTCTTCAAAAGGGGGCGTGTCCGGCCACTGACGCCTGATTTCAAAGTTTCCACAGTGAAAACGTACTCCAAACTAACTTAGAATGGAGCAAGTGAAGATTTTTGTTGAACTGAAAAAACCTTGTCTACACATTAAAAAATCAGGTGCAGGTTACAAATTAGGCGTCCAGAACGAGGTTGGGGGGGGGGGGGGGGAGGGAAGGGAAGTCATTCTATAATAAACCCTTATTTATACTTATACAAATAAATCCAACCTGAATAAAAATTTATAAGCAAAGAAAAGATTAAATAAACCATCTTCCTACCAGTGTGAAAGTGCTTCAGCCAGGGAGAATGCTGCAGGAAGCCTCAAGTTGAGGCAGCCGTTCGTTCCCGCGGGGGGGGGGGGGGGGGGGGGGGAGAAGAGGAGGCAGCCGTTCGTTCCTGACGGCAGTGGGGGAGGAGGCAGCCGTTCGTTCCCGCGGGGGGGGGGGGGGGGGGGGGAGGAGACAGTGAGAAGGCTGCAGGAAGCCTCAAGTTCAGCAGCCATTCCCAACGGCAGAGGGGGGGGGGAGGCAGTCGGGAAACGACTGCATCAACTTTGAGGCTTCCTGCAGCCTTCTCACTGCTGCAAGAAGCCGATGTGCTGATGGCAATGTGCTTTTATTAAAAAATTTTCAAAAATTAAACAGCTACAAAGAACTACAAAAATGGCCGAGTGCCAATGTTTCCTTCACACTGCGCGTGCACAGGGTTGCCGGCAGGAAAAAAAACTAATTTAAATAGTACCCGCCCCCTCCCACTTACAAAATCGGCGCGAGTTGTAGGCTCCGCCCCCCTGGGCGCCGCGCCAAGCAGACATGGAGCTGCAGGGCGCTCCAGAATCGCGCGTTTTTTTTTCCGGCGCGAAAAACGGGCGCCCAGCTCGGAGGGTTTAAAAGACAATTTAAAAGGTTTAAAAAAACAATTGCAAGAACCACCCCCCAATACAGCAGCAGAGTGCTGAGAGTAAATTCCAAGAAAAAGGAACTCAAGAGTAATGGAAAATTCCCAATGGTTGCTTCTTCCAGTTGGAAAAGCTTGAATACAGGTATTACTGACTTCATGTACTGTAGATTAACCACGTCAAACTATTTTAATTGCAGCATACATTACAAGCAAAATGTTGGACTCTCAAAACTTTTCAAAAGGGTGGAATAAGTGCATAAATTTTACTAAACGTGTTCGTTTGTTGAAAAATCAACATACCCAGTACAATCTTCAAATTCTTTTAAAAAGCTCTTAAATGCAGAGAGATATGTCTGAAAAAAATCTGAAAACTATAAAGTTTAAACCAGTTAACTTGAATTTGAAGGCCAATAAAAGCTTTCATCAGTAACAGACATTATAATTTCACTCCAACAAAAGGAAAATACTGCGGATGCTGGAAATCTCAAATAAAAACTGCAAATGCTGGAAATACTCAGGTCAGTCCGCACCTATGGAGAAAGTGTTAGCGTTTCAGGTCGCTCTGATGAAAAGAAGCATTGACCCTGTTTCGGCAAAAGGAGGTTGGGAATGTGGATCCAGATACCAGAGTACAGAAGAAGGGACCAATTATGGTGGTCTGTTCGCTCAGTCATCAAACTGACAGAAATTAGGTTTCTATTTAATAAACAGAACAGCAAATCAGATACGTATTGTGGTAATACCGTGTTGATCATTTTCCCTATTCTACTTCACATTATCTAATCAACGCATTATTCAATTCATTGATGGTATCACTCAATAGCATATATTTATGAATGCCACAAAGCAGTTCCATACTCATTAGGTCCAAGTGGGTATGAACATTAATTTTGTCATGAAACAGACATTTTCAATCTAGCATAAATGTTAGCTTCAATTTGTTATCACGGGAGTTATTTTAAAGTCAGGTTCAAATAGTGATTTTAATGTGTATTTTGAGTGCATTATCAATTCTCCCAAGTATCCTACATAAATGGCGTTTGCTTTATATAGGGCATTTTATTCTTATCCTTGGGTAGGACATATAAATTATAAGCTGCATTTATATTGCCACCAACAGGGGTTTTGTGCCACTTATTCCTGAACCACACAGGTCTTGTGCAACCAGCGATAACCCCAATATAAACTTGGGGGAAAATCACTATGGCCATCCCAAGATGATCTACTTAAAATCAGGTCTTCCTGGACCAATCCAGCAGGTTTACATTCGGGTTGCTGCAAGTAATATGAACACACGCTTTGGGAACCTGTAGCGCAAACACCCCAACACCACCCAATAAAAAGCGGCCTAACTAATCACATCAGCAACTCTGGCTAAGGCCTCCAGATTTGACCAGATTTCTACATGTGCAAAGTGTTGGACGAGATGCAAAAGTGGCACAATTGGTGGGTAAGCACCTGGATGGACTAGTGTGTTACTGCAAGTTATTGTAGGCAGTCCCTCGAATCGAGGATGACTTGCTTCCACACAAAAAAGGGATGAGTTCACAGGTGTTTCAATGAAGGACCTAATATTCCAGATCCTAAACTACATGTTGAAGGGTGGAAGATGCCTGTGCGTGGATTTAAAAAAAAAATGTGTAGCAGCCGTTGCACACCACACCGGCTCGACAGAGCTAGGTCTTAGTCCAGTGGCAGGGATTAACCAAGACAACTGGAGACCAGCTCTGCTGCACGGACCTAGTGCGCACACATATTGCAGTGTGGGCTGGCCCATGCTGCCCCTGGGCCCTCGCCTCTTCTGCAAATAATCATCAATTGGCTATTTCTGAATTGCCTTCTGGGCTTAAGATTCACCCATGGAATTCATCGCCTAGGCCATTTCAAAACCTCAAGAATCTAACAATATAAATAGACAACAGTCTCAGCTAATACATAGCACACAAAAAAGTCTGAATGCTTTCCCCCAACAAAGTAAATTTAAAAACTAAAATGAAGGACACAGTGAATTTTCTTATTTCTGCAATAAACCTAAAACAGGAATTGAAGGTTTAAAATCTACTGAAATAATTTTGCTCTGTTCAAGTTATTGCTGTTTAATATAATGATAAAAGCTGCATTGGTATTCAGGTGATCCCTGTTGGAAACGATATATGTGGACGCAGGTTTAGGTTCAGCTGGGAACCCTATTCAAATTGCCTGCTGATGCTGACAAGGGCTAACGTGAGGAATAGCAATATCAAAGAACTGCTATAACACCCCCGGAACCGCACCTGGAATGAGTCACGGTCATCAGCATGTGTGTAATGCATTTCATGTCCTCAACACTTCGCAAAGCGTCAGCCAATTAAGTTATTTTGAATTGTAGTCATTGCTGTAGTTCACACAAATTTAGTAGTCAATCTGCAGAGCGGTATCCCTCAAACAGCAACAGTTAAATAATCATTAATCATAAGTAAGCAGTGATGGCCCACATTCCACCGCTCGCAAAACGAGAACGGTGTCAACTGTGGCTCAGTGGGCAGCATACTCGCCTCTGAATCAGGTGGTGGGTTCAAGTCCCACTCCAGGAACTTGAGCACATAAATCTAGGTTGACACTCCAGTGCACTGCTGAGAGAATGCTGCATTATTGGAGGTGCTGTCTTTCCTATGAGATGTTAAACCCCGTCTGCCCCTTCGCGTTGACGTAAAAGATCCCATGGCACTATTTCAAAGAAGAGGAGTTATCCCTAGTGTCCTGGCCAATATTTATCCCTTAACTAACATAAAAACAGATAATGTGATAATGACCAGACAGCTGTTTGAGAGTTTACTGTGTGCAAGTTGGCTGCTGCGTTTATAATATAATATAAGATATAGATAGATAGATATAATTAGATACATACATACATAAAATATATATATATATGTGTATGTACATATATATTATATACACACACATATACATACATACATACATACAATCAGTCCCTCGAAATCGAGGAAGACTTGCTTCTGCTCCAAAAATGAGTTCTTAGGTCAGTCCAATACAGGAATTACAGTCTCTGTCACAGGTGGGACAGACAGTGGTTGAAGGAAAGGGTTGGACTGGTTTGCCGCACGCTCTTTCCGCTGCCTGCGCTTGTTTCCTGCATGCTCTCGACGACAAGACTCTAGGTGCTCAGTGCCCTCCCGAATGCTCTTCCTCCACTTAGGGCGGTCTTTGGCCAGGAACTCCCAGGTGTCAGTGGGGATGTTGCACTTTATCAAGGAGGCTTTGAGGGTGTCCTTGAAACGTTTCCTCTGCACACCTGAGGCTCGCTTGCTGTGTAGGAGTTCCAAGTTGAGCGTTTGCTTTGGGAGTCTTGTGTCAGGCATGCGGACAATGTGGCCCGCTCAACGGAGCTGGTCGAGTGTGGTCAGTGCTGGGAATGTTGGCACGTCCGTCCTCCCAGGGGATTTGCATTATTTGCGGAGACATCGTTGGTGGCATTTCTCCAGCAATTTGAGGTGTCTACTGTATATGGTCCACGTCTCAGCCAAACAGGAGGGCGGATATCACTGCGGTCCTGAACACCATGAGCTCGGTGACAGATTTGCGGGCCTGATCTTCGAACACTCTCTTCCTCAGGCGGCCGAAGGCTGCGTTGGCACACTGGAGGCAGTGTTGAACCTCGTCATCTATGTCGGCCCTTGCTGATAATAGGCTCCCGAGGTATGGAAAGTGGTTCACGTTGTCCAGGGCTGCGCCGCGGATCTAGATGACTGGGAGGCAGTGGTGTGTGGCGGGGTCAGGTTGGTGGAGGACCTTTGTCTTACGAATGTTTAGTGTAAGGCCTATGCTTTCGTTCACCTCAGTGAAGATACTGACTATGACTTGGAGTTCAGCCTCTGAATGTGCGCAGACGCAAGCGTCATCCACGTACTGTAGTTCGGCGACAGAGTGATTACATGACAAAAGTACTACATTGGCTGTAAAGCACTTTGGTGGTCGTGAAGGCGCTATATAAATGCTAATCTTTTTTTGAGAAAGTTCCATATTTTAATACCAATCTTTAAACTGTTGTTTGTATTCTGACTGAAAGCCACTGGACTACAGGATTCAGAAAAGCTAACTCAGAATTAAGACATTCATTTAAGTACAGACAAATAAAATAAATTTAAGGTAGAAACTACACGCCTCCGCCATAGTGATGCCAACACACAGTCCAGAGACGAGTGAGCCCATGCGCGAGTGCGTAATTCAGAAATGAGTTTTGCTACCACTCTGGTTATATTTAAAAATTTATTTAAAAAGGTACCAAACATAGGGCTCAACTTTGCCCAAGCCAGTTTTCTGGCATATTGCCAGAGTCACGGCTGTTTTTCTAGGCCAGAAATGCGCCCAAAATATTTTGCCAAAGTTTCCCCGATGTATAATTCAAATTTGGCGCCGCGCAGCGTGTCCAGTCGTCTCAGGGGGTGGAGCCTGCTGTCTGCGCCGAAAAAAAATGATGCTGCACCTTTTGCGTGGGGAGAAAAAAGTGAGACTTTTTGACGTTATTTCAATGGATGCGCATGCGCAGTATAGCTCCAGGTTGGCAATCGGCCATTTTTAAAGAGCCAGTTGTGAGAGAAGGAGTGCTGTGTGAGAGCTTTGGAAAAAAAAATCGGGAGCTGCAGCAATACAAGATGCAACGCGGTGCAAGGACCAAGAATTTCTTACAGGATGAAATGGAGGCACTAGTGATCAAGACCAGATGGCAGGAGCTGGACACCAGCAGAGGTCACATAAAAGTTCCACCCAAAGAAATGAAGAAACACTGGAACCAACTTGCAGAAGATTACTGCGCAATGGTGACCACCACGAGATCTGCAGACCAATGTTAAAAGTGGTAGGGCCTTGGTCAAGAAGTTAGTATAAGTAATATTTTCATTTATTCAATGGAATTGCAATTGTAAATGTGACCAGTTATATATGTCCCAACCAGCAGAAAGACACCCTCTCTAAAAAGTTGCATTTTCATCTTTGCAGAGGAAGGTGGCACATTAAAAAGGGAAAGAACTCGAACAGGAGGAGGCCCGGCAAATCTGCAGCCACTGACACCCTTGGAAGAGAGGGTCGCTGCTTTGATGGGTCCTGCCTGGAGAAAAGCAACCATCACTGCACAAGCTGGGCCCACACTCGAGGGAGAGAGCAAGTCCTGCAAATTCTGGAGTCTGACTTTGCTAAATGTTACGGGCTAGCCATGCTTCGGTTCATGGGGATGTCTCCATCAGCTACGCTTCGGTTGATGCAATGTGTTATCATTCAACATGGTCCTTCAAATCAGCCTGTTGCTTGCGCTGTGAGCGCCTACCCACCCACCCTGCCCCCTCCTCTGCTGCTAACCATTTGTCGGTGTTATATTTCGCAGAACTTGAGGCCAACCCTCACTATGCAGAATATTCAGACGAGGACGAGCCTGAAGAGAACATCTTCCAATCCCACCTTCCAGACCAAGAACATGTGGGTGAGGGGGAGGTGGAGGGGATGGATGAAGCCCCCTCTCTTGTACTCACTCTGGAGGAGGTGCAGGTATCGCCCATTGAGTTGCTAGACCCTTCCCCGACTAGTTGGTGGACATTCCATGGTTTCCCACTGACCGAGGCTGGGGATTCCAGTGAGGTGCAGCGAGGTACATCCAGGGCCCCACCTTACGAGGCTGCGGGTCCCAGCGGTGGAGTGCGAGCCACACCCGTGGGGAGGAGGGGGAAGGAGAGCTCGACCGCACTCTCTTGAGGTGCAGGATCTAACAGATGTAGTTCAGATGATAGCAATGAGCAGGGAGAGCATTGACCATACGCGATCACTCCTGGACACCACCAGTGGGGTGGGTGATGAGGTAGCGGGACTGTCAGGAGAATTAACAGCAATCTTACGAGAAATGGGAAGGGTGTCCGGGACCATGAGTGAGGGAATATCTGAGACAGCTGAAACCACGTCAGTGACTATGAGGGAGGGAATGTCACAGGTAGCTGATGCCCTGTCAGTGAACATCAGGGAGGGAATGCCAGAGATGGTGCAAACACGATCACTGAACATGAGGGAGTGACTGTCACAGGTAGTTGAGACAATTTTTCTCAACATGAGGGAAGGAATGTTGCAGGTCATTGACACCGTCAGGGTGCATGAGGGATGGCATGTTGGAGTTAGTTGCTGTAATAAGGGAACACGCTCAGACCCCGCGCCCATTGACAATCAATTGCTACTCCCACTCCAATCCCCACACCAGCCTCTGAAGCGCCCCAAGCCGGGCCCTCCACATCGCCACCCCCCTCCCCATAACCCGAGATCTTAGAAAGAATAAGCTTGGTACCAACCCCAGAAAAACTGCACCACCACCTGCGGACAGGGGTGGTGGAGTCACCAAGAACAAGCGCGGTGGGCGGTCTTAGAATAAAGGTGGAGGAGAGATGCTGCTGCTGTTATTGTTATTATTGTAATTGTTCTCAAATTAAGATTGCAGGGTGTAAATTTACAAGTTTAAAAATTAGTAAATGATCTTAAAGTTAAGTGATCGTAACTGAAAACTTTAAAGTTTGATAACTTTAATAAAATTATTCTTGTAAATACAAAGAATTGTTTGCTAAACTTTTGAATATATTTTACATTAAAACTGAATCATTTCCATTATTTGTTCCATTGTTAACAACTTTTGAAGTAAAGAAGAATAATTTCCATCATTTGTTCCATTAACACAACACAAAAGTACGGAACAGATCCAAACAGTAAACATGGTCCATGTGGAATAGTTGTCGCTGAGCCTTCAGGCAGCAAAGCGTTCATAAATGAGCTGCTGGCACAAGGCTCGAGCAATCGTTAAAGGGGCATGAGGGCTCGCCCTCCTCCGCCATCGTGCTTCGAGTTCAGATACTTGCATGGCTTCCTCATCCTCTGCATCTTCATCAGCCACTCTCACCACAGGGGAGTCTTCTACCAGCTGCTGCTGCGTCATGATGGCTAAGTTATGCAGCATGCAGCAAACAGTGAACTGATCGTTAATCTCAGGGGAGTATAGCAAGTAACCTCCAGAATGGTCAGGCATCGGAAACGCTGTTTCAAGATGCCAATGGTCCTCTCTATGATGCTGCACATTGCAATGTGCGACATGTTGCATTCCCGGTCAGCTTCCATCTGGGCTACACGTGGGTGAGTCATGAGCCGAGTGGCGAGGCCATACCCTTTGTCTCCCAGTAGTCAGCTCTGCCCTTCTGGCTGCTGCTGAAACATGGTAGATATAACGCTCTCGTGTAGGATGAATGCATCATGGGTGCCCCCAGGGTATTTTGCATCGACTGACATGATGCGATGCATATCACACACGAGCTGTACTTTGAATGGAGGTCTTTTCTGTTCCTGTACATCTCGGAATCCACCAAAGGTGCTCGCAAGGCAATGTGGGTACAATCAATGCAGCCCTGTACCTTTGGGAAGCCAGCAATCCTGGAGAAGCTCTCAGCCCTGTCACACATTGCCTGGGCGGTCTTTGGGAACTTTATGTAGTCATTCCTCCGGGCATATAGTGCAGCTGTCACCTTCTGAATGCAGACATGTGTTGCATGTTGAGAAATGATGCACATATCCCCAGTTGTAGCTTGAAACGATCCGGAGGCATAGAATGAAAGTGCAGTTGTAACCTTCACTTCAACTGACAAAGCAGTCCTCCTGACGCTTCTCGGTTGCAGGTCTGCTTTCACCAACTCAGATCTGAGTTACAACTTCTTTGCGGAAACGCAGCCTTCTGACACAGTCTGCACAGGTGCAGTTACGAACGCCAGTCTCGATATACCAGAGATGGGTAAGGCTTCCTGCCCAGCACCCTACGCTCTGATGTTCCTCATGCGATGATGTCGAATCAATTGTCTCCTACGTAGTACCGTGATGCAGAAGGCTCGCACAAGGTATGACATTGTCAGTGTTGCCCTCAGTTAAATTTTACTTTTGCAAGCTCAAAATGACAGGAAGGCAGGCAGGACAGGTTCTTTGTTCTCTTTCACCAAGGTCTGTATGGTTGGACCACACCCAGGTCTTGTGACTTCTCTTCCTCCCACACCCTCCTCCCAAACCCAACTCAATGCAGTCTTGTGACTTCTCCCCTTTTTCCATCTCTCCCCCCGCCCGCCATACTCATTGCAGTCTTGTGCCTAGTGCAGCAGCCTTCCGATCGCCACCTCCCTCCCGGGCTCAGCACAGAAGGCTTCCGATCACCACCTCGTCTTTCTTTTTAATTTGGTGATCGAGAACTAGCACAGAATAGGTAGAGGAAAAACAGCTGCACAGAACTGGCAATAGGAGCAGAGGCATTTATTCAATTTGTGCTTTCTGATTCATGGCATTGACAAAGTTAGGTCATGATAGCATCCTAACAAAATGCTCTATGAACCAGCAAATTCAAATTATGCTAAAGACGGGTCACAGCACAAATAAGATACAGTATTTTTGGACCAAAGAAAAAGGGCTGCTGTGCTTCAAAAATAAGTATTTTGAATTTATCCCAGGAAACAATGCAAATTATCTGATTGTAGTTCACAATGAAACTTAAAATTACTACAATTTACAAGTCAGTTAAAGTTTCACCAAATCACCAGCAGAGGCCTAGATAGTGGAGAGGTTACGGAGACATCCTCCCTTAAAATTCAAATGCAAATTTACCAATTGCTTCTTCATATATCACTTGGTCCAGTAATTACAGTAACTCCAACAATGTAACTGTGATAGAATGGAATCATAGAACGGTTACAGCACAGGAGGCCATTCGGCCCATGCCGACTCTCTGCAGGGGCACGTCAGCTAGTCCCACTCCCCCGTCCTTTCCCTATAGCCCTGCAATTTTTTTCCTTCGGGTACTTATCCAATTCCCTTTTGAAAGCCATGAATGAATTTGCGTTCACCACCCTCTCAGGCAGTGCATTCCAGATCCTAACCACTCGCTACGTAAAAATGTTTTTCCTCATGTCGCCTTTGGTTCTTCTGCCAATCACCTTAAATCCATCTGGTTCTCGATCATTCTGCCAATGGGAACAGTTTCTCTCTATCTGGACTCATGATTTTGAGCACCTCTATCAAATCTCTCAACCTTCTCTGTTCTAAGGAGAACAACCCCAGCTTCTCCAGTCTATCCACGTAACTGAAGTCCTTCATCCCTGGAATCATTATAAATCTTTTCTGCACCCTCTCTAAGGCCTTCACATCCTTCCTAAAGTGCAGTGCCCAGAATTGGATACAATACTCCAGTTGAGGCTGAACCAGTGTTTTATAAACACATTTAAAATCTTCTGAAGCAATGTTAATTGTAATGGCACTCATTTTCAAGGCACTGGTTAAGAACTGATAAAACTCAATCCACTGACTGCTTGACTTCAATGCTGTGATACAAGCTCAATATTCTACTGTTCCACAGAACTTTTTAAATACACAATCTTTTTGATCCCCTCCCAATGCCAGTCACCGAATTATAAACACGTACTATTACATGTCCAATTGAACATGAGGTCTGCATGCTGGGAGCAGATGGGCAAGTTTAAGTGAAGCATTACTGAAAACAGAGCCTGGAAATAACAGATGTAGTCAGAGCCTAGTAATTACTGAAATACTCGACTGCTCAATCTCCAGTTTGGCTCCATAATTTCCCCCCAAAAAAGGTCACTCTTTATATGCCCTATTTGTTTTGCCGAGATTTTGATTTTGTACTTAATCTGCTCAGAGAATTGCTGAATCAGTACAGATCCCACTATTTCACGGCACAAGATCATTGCCTTCTTACTTTTTAGCTGATCACAAGTTATGAATGAGCAGTTACAGAATTACTGGTCAAACCTCAGCAGAAACAGCACCTGTGCCATGTGTGGATTTCAGTGATAGCAAGCCGAAATAGTCTCTTCAAACTATTCATACTACAAGGTTTGAGCTCCAGCATGCCTATGTCTCGAAAGTCTGAAACAAGCATTACTCCCTCCATCCAGTACATCACTTCAGCTCGGACTAATTTTTAAAAATTAACTACAGATACAGCAACACACACGCAGAATGCAAACAAGCATACAATCCTTTGCTACAACTACCTCCAGCAAACATCACATTTCTTGTTTTGGAGGTTGTTCAGTGAAGATTCACTAGGTTGATTCCGGAGATGAGGGGGTTGACTTATGAAGATAGGTTGAGCCTATACACATTGGAGTTCAGAAGAACGAGGTGTGATTTTAATCGAAACATAAGATAATGAGGGGGCTCGACAAGGTGGATGCAGAGAGGATATTTCCACTCATAGGGGAAACTAAAACTAGGGGGCATAGTCTAATAAGGGGCCGCCCTTTTAAAACGGAGATGGAGGAATTTCTTCTGAGGGTTGTAAATCTGTGGAATTCTCCGCCCCAGAGAGCTGTGGAGGCTGGGTCATTGAATAAAGGTGGAGATAGACAGATTTTTGAGCGATAAGGGAATAAAGGGTTATGGGGAGCGGGCAGGGAAGTGGAGCTGAGTCGATGATCAGATCAGCCATGATCTTATTAAATGGCTGAGCAGGCTCGAGGGGTCAAATGGCCTACTCCTGTTCCTATTTATGTTCTTATGGCTCTTTACCTTGATTGCTATCAAATGACCACTGTTAAAAAGTGCATATGTGGATGGTGAACGAGGGCATCAGGTTTAGATTTAGTGCTCCTCTCCCCAAAAACAGCCCAGTGCTATCTAGTTGCACACAGGAAAATGGCCAATTCAACACCCATTGAACTGCAGTACGTCACGAGTCATTATCTTCTGACGGGTAGGTGGGAGTGGGGAGAAAGAGTTGGAGATACACACACATGAATTGGACTCCCAAAGTAACATGCTTCAGGAAGGTCTGGTTAGGAATAGGAGAAGCCAACCGTACAATGTTTTGAGATAGATACAAATGTTTGGTGCCTTGCTCCAATCAGCGACCTGGACCTTGATGACGTCCCTCTTCGCTGCCATCGCCCTCCTGCACCAGCTCGTGCTGTACCTTGCAGTGGCATGCCGCCGCGTTGCTCCAGGGTCACGGTTCGCCGCTCCTTTTATGGCCCTGACCTGCCGCTGATGGTCTCTCGCAGTGTAGTGTGTAGTGTCTACAGGTAAGTATACCATACCTGTAATAGCACTTACATACATTTAAAAAATAATCATTGCTATCAGACCCAAGAATGGTCGGATGAGGATTCAAATGTGGGCAGGTACAGCAGGAGCGGCGAGGTCAGGGCGAAGGAGCAGCAAGAGTTCGTAGAGGGACGTGATCAGGGCCCAGGAGAGGCGAGAGTTCGGGGGCCCAAAAGAGGCGAGTGCCCAGAGGCAGCACGGGCCAGCCCACACTGCGATGTAAGTACGCACTAGGTCCGTGCAGCAGAGCTGGTCTCCAGTCGTCTTGGGTAATCCTTGCCACTGGACCAAGACCTAGCTCTGTCAAGCCAGTGTGGTGGCTGGTGTGCAACGGCCACCACACATTAAAAAAATCCATGCACAGGCATCTTCCACCCTTCAACATCTAGATCGGGACCTGGAATATCAGGTCCTTCATTGAAACACCTGTGAACTTTTTGACGTGGAAGCAAGTCATCCTCGATTTGAGGGACTGCCTATGATGATGATGATGATGATGATGGTGCCTTGCAAACGTTCTCCAAAGTTGCAGCCAAATTAACTATATGACAACAGGTCTTACTGAATGGCATGACATTCTGGCTAACTCATCAAACTGGTTCTCTCCACAAAATGCCAACAGATGTTATGTAGACAAATTATTTTAGTTATGTGCTTTACTGATACCTACATATGTTAAATGCCTAAGATAAATTATGACTAGCTCTGGAATCTGTCCAATCTTCAAGATCGAGAAAAATTCAATTAACACATGATCACTTGATCTTTCATATTTCTAATTTTAAGAGGATTCAAAGTCCTACACTAATGTAGCTAAACAATTTCTCTGAATTTCTCTTGCTACCTGCCTTAACCTTTCTAATACACCAGTTGATATTATAAAATGGTTGCTAGAAACAAGTGTTCTTCCACAATAATTTTGTTTATCTGGATAATAAAATAAATGCTCTTTAGTGAACTTCATGCTACAGGAATATGGTGGCCCAGATTTTGCGTTAAGTGGTGAAGTGATGATGTTTGCCGCTGACCTTGAAGAAAGCTGCCCATAAAGATCTAGCGATCTCGCGTCACCTCTCCAGATATTAATTTGATTCTGGCACCAAGTCTGGGGGATTCCCAGCATCCAGCGATAGTGACGTCATCAAGCTGACTAAGCAGCCAATCACACTGAAGAATTCTCAGACAGCAAACCAAGAAGTAAAATGCACAGATTATCCTTCACTTTTTAATCATTTTACAGAAAGCAACATTATGGGCTCAATTTACCCCAAAGCCGTTTTTTTGTGCGTACTTGATGACTCCCGGTTTTTTTTGGGCCCAACTACATAAAAAAAAAATCATCCAACTTTCTCCGTTTGAATTTTGATTTTGGCGTCGCCTAGCCTGTCCTTTAGCTTTGGGAGTGAAGCCTAAGATCTGCGGCAAAAAAATCAGGTTGCCAGGGTAACGAGGGACACATTGCGGGCTGAGGCTGGAAAGTGAAACATACAACACATTCTGGCCAGCTCACAGCAACCTGCACAAGCCCCTCGCAAATTGCAGCAGCATCCCAGCATTAAATTATTGAAGTGTTTATGCCAAAAGTCTATCCCCCCCCCCCCTCCCGGTGCCACTCCAACCCTGGCCGAAAGGCCTCCGGGTGCCGGTGCTACCCCCCACCCAATGCCTCTAAATGAGGTCTTAACGTTTTATATAGACTCATCATTAGCTTTTGTTTATAATCCTATCAACCCGAGGTGCTGCGTTTATTGCTCTGTCAACCTGTCCCTCTGCTGTTCCACAGCACTGACCTACTTCCATTCAAACTATAATTAATGCTGCTATTTCTTTTTACCAAAATACACTGACTTTGAATTCCATCTCCCACTTTTTAGCCCATTCTCCCATCTTATCAATGTTCCTTTGCAGTTTCCTTTGGTCTTCTAAAGAATTAACTATACCTGTTTTGGTATCTGCAAATTTTTATACCATTGCTTCTGTAAACAGTGAGTTCAAAGCTGAATTATACTCAAAGGGTTTGGGTGCCTGATATATAAATTGTCAGATACCAGAGAATGAATTACAGCCTGGAATCTAAATTAATGGGTTTGGATGTTTCATACATAGAACAATGGATAACCAGGAGCAAGTTTACAGGTTAGAATCCCAATCAAGTGTTTTCAATTATTTGTACATAGAACGGATGCCCGAGAGTTATAGACTGAAATATAATCGAATGGTTCAGATGGCTTCTTCATGAAATAAGAGACACCTGGGAGTGTGTGACAGGCTGGAATCAAATCCAGGGGTTCAGATGGTTTACATATAAAGTAACAGGTACCCGGGAATGAGTTACAGGCTGTAATCTAACCAAGGCGTTCAGATAGTCTATATTTAGAATAACGGATGTTATTTGGGCGGTTGTCGCTGCTAGCCCTGGCCGAAAGGCCCCCCCCCCTACCCGGTTGTCGCTGCTAGCCCTGGCTGAAAGGCCTCACCCCCTTTTCACCTGCTCAGGTTTTGCCAGAGTGGTCACATACACTGGCCTAAGAAAAATTGGAGTAAATTGGAGCTGGCCAAACTTGCTTATAAATGGCCAGAATTGGTGTGGGGGCATAACCTGCAACCCGATGAGGTAAAACAAATCATATCCTAAAAAAAAATCCTACCTAAGTGAATTACACTAGCGCAGAAACTTTGGGGAAACTTGGAAATTTTAATTTACTCAAATAAAAAAGGTCCACGCCAAAAAAAACAGCGCAGAAAATTGAGCCCAAAGATCGGGACATACCTAGGGGATTAAGATTGAAGCTGAAATATTACACAAACTTAAAAAAATTTTAACCATGAGATTTTTTATCCTCAAACCTATGACTCAGCATGCTGTTTAAAAACCCAGTTACACCTCAATGAACAAGGCTTGACTTTATCGGAGTTTTAACAGTGATATTACAGCATAAAAGAGGAAGTTCAGTGATTTCAATTGATTGGCATCTGTGGGGTCTTCAACCGTGTGAAGGTGCAGCGAATGATGGACACCAACTTCTGGATTTCCATGTTTAACGGCACATGCGCAGTTTCACAGTTGCAATGTCAGCGAACGGCAACAGTTTCGTTGTCAGTGCAAACTCTGGGCTGGAATGTACACAAACTGCAACTCAGCTCATTAGCGAGACATCAAAGGAGATGCTGGCCTGGTCATTTCACATGATTTCCACCCAGATATCTGCTTAATTTTGGCCGAATCAAATGAAATAGTGTTATAAAGATTCCAGAATCATCATCATTTTAGGCAGTCCCTCAGAATCAAGGAAGACTTGCTTCCACGCCTGAAGTGAGTTCTTTGGTGGCTGAACAGTCCAATATGAGAGCCACAGACTGTCACAGGTGGGACAGTCAGTCGCCGAGGGAAGGGGTGGCTGGAACTGCTTTGCCGCACGCTCTTTCCGCTTGACCTCTTCACGTTCTTGGCGATGAGACTCGAGGTGCTCAGCGCCCTCCCGGATGCACTTTCTCCACCTAGGGTGGTCTCCAGCCAGGGACTCCCAGGTGTCAGTGGTGATGTCGCACTTGTATCAGAGCGGCTTTGAGGGTGTCCTTGTAACATTTCCGCTGCCCACCTTTGGCTCGTTTGGCGTGAAGGAGCTCCGCATAGAGCCCTTGCTCTGGGAGTCTTGTGTCTGGCATGCAAACTATGTGGCCTGCCCAGCGAAGCTGATCGAGTGTGGTCAGTGCTTCAATGCTGCGGAGGTTAGTCTGGGTGAGGACACTGATGTTGGTGCACCTGTCCTCCCAGGGGATTGGCAGGATCTTGCGGAGACATCATTGGTAATATAACTCCAGCGATTTAAGGCGTCTTCTGTACATTGTCCATGCCTCAGCCATACAGGAGGGCGGGTATCACGACAACCCTGTAGACCATGAGCTTGGTGGTAGATTTGAGGGCCTGGTCTTCGGACACACTTTTCCTCAGGCGGCCGAAGGCTGCACTGGCGGTGGTGTTGAATCTCTGCATCAATGTCTGTTTTTGTTGATAAGAGGCTCCCGAGGTATGGGAAATGGTAAGGGCAAGCGAGCTGCGTCTATACCCATTTTACACTGGAATATCCGCAATCTTCTACGCTGGTATATTGCGACCGTTCGAGGAGTGTTCATCACACTGTGCCCGGATTCTCAGGCACAGAAGAACCCATGGTTCCGTGAATTCAGTGTTAATCACCTGACCTGCAGTGACCAGGCAAGTCAATTGAAACCCGACCCAGGTCTGCTTCACATGCTGCTGCAATTACTTTAAATCGATCCTTCTTTGGTACACAAGACCTGTGACCAGCAGTCAATTGAAGCCACACAGATGTCCTGCTCTGCTGCAGTCATGGACAAATATTCTACCAATAAAATCCAAGTTCAACCATGAAGAATGCTTTTGGAATGGGTTGCTGGGAACTGTGGAACTTTACCCTACACAAGACATCTGCAATAGGGAGTAAAATTAAAGAAAACCTCCACTGATTACAGCATACTTCGACGTGCTATAATGGGATTCACAAGCATGCAGGACAGGCTTTTGTGCGTACAAGTCATTGAAAATTAATTAATTGAATAAAGAACTTCAAGGTATTTTGTCAGAATAAGGAGCTATATAAATACAAGTATTCTTCTATTCATTCTTAACTTCTACTATTCAATAGTGAGGCTGTGTAATAAATGTTCTGCTAAGGGGTACTAAAACCTGTACATCCTAGACAGATCTCTGCTGCTTGGAAAGGTGATGGCTAAATGTCAGATACAATAGGCCTGAGATCCATGGGCTAGCAAACAAATATTGGACGTCTAGACCCAACTATAGTGGTAGCCAACAGAGGATGCAATACCTATCACTTTGCTGAACACGAGTTAGGCACAGCTAGAATGCTTATGTGAAAGCATCAGGGATGTGGGGTGGTGTGATTGCTCTGATGAATCTTATTCTGATATCTCTCAGTATATTTTCTCCAAGAGCAGAAGCAATAAGCAAACAAATGAACAACACCCTCTGCAAATTTAGACATTCATGTCAACTAATTATCTTCTCCAAAATCTGTTCTAGGATTTGAAGTGATGGTCCATGGAGAGGCAGCAATCATCAGACTGACTGGCAATGAAAGGTAGTCCTTCCGACCTTACACCCTTTTGCTCCCAAGATATGGAAAATTTGACCTGATATGAGAATACAAATTAACCCTTTAGGAACCAGAATTTATGCCCTAAGGCTAAAACAACATTCTACTTTTGACACTGGAGTACAAGAAAAATATGGAGGAAACAGTATGAAAAGTAGGATAGTTACAAGGATGGGAGCTGTGTTACGCACTAAATGGATAGTTACATCCATAGACTATACAGGCTTCGGCAAATCCAAGTGCAACCTGATTTACCCATTACACATGCCAGTAGTTTTCAACCCAACAGGCAAATGTTTCAGTTAGTCACACCCACAGCTGACTCACAGCTCCAACTTTAAAAATAAACTTCAACATACTATTTCAGTAGATAAAAAGAAATAGAAACTAATCATCTTAAATTATGGTGATTTTGTCAAGTGCTTTAGAATTACATAATAGGCACAGTATCTTTAATTCAAAAAACAATTGTATCTGTACACAATATAAAGAGCACAAGCATAGTTACAATTTAACATGAACTAAAATAAAGATGGTTACATTCTATCCAACTACAGTAGATGCTCAATTATCCACCGCAATTGCAGGATCCCCATAGGTAATTGGCAAATAATGAGCAGCATGCTGCTGATTGCCTCTCTGTGCACACTCCATTCCAACCTCTCCAGCAGTATTCAATTACTTCTGTCAGCAAGTATCAGCTGGCACTGCAGAGCTGATTAATCCCACTCCCAAACATGCAGCCAGGCTCTGTAATGATTCTAATTTATTAGCGCTACTTGAGGCTGCTTCTGGTGGGATCACTGGAGGTTGAGGAGAGTGTCTTTAGTGTTACCTGTATGATCGGTTGTGATGGGCAAAGCATTTTTGTTGAGCCCTCGAGTATGTGCAGCTCCAGAAATTAGAGTTGCATGCTGCTGCTGGGGAAAGCTGGGAGCCAGCAGAGCAGTTGATTGATCAGCTGGTGCCGCACCATTTGATTTTGGTGGCTGCAACACTCAAATAAAAGTTTAAAAAATGGCTGGAAGCCCCAACTCCCACTGGTCTCATTGCCAGCAATATTTTTTTTTGGGGGGGGGGGGGGGGGGGATATTTGAGAATGCAAATAATTTGTACATGGACAAACGATGTTCCACTTGATGTAGAAGTATGATTTATTCATTTTTTGTATTAAAGCAATTAGAATTTCTTCCCTATACATGACAATAAATTGATGGTTAGTTTCTTAATTTAAAATGTGCATTTATCGCACAAATTCCACAGCCATTTTGTACACGACCCTCTCAGGTGGACATAACCGATCACATGGTCCTATTTTGAACATCAGGGGAGTTCACCCGTGTCCAGGTCAATATTTATCCCTCAACCAACATCACTAGAAAACAGTATCTGGTCATTATCTCATTTCTGTTTGCAGGAGCTTGCTGTGCGCAAACTGGCTGCTGTATTACCTATATTTCAAAAGCTTCAAAGTACTTCATTGGTTGTAAAGCACTGTGGAATGTCCTGTGGTCATGAAAGGTCCTATGTCACTGCAAGTCTGTCTGTCTTCTATAAACCAACATGAGTCATCTCCTCCAGGAGAAGAATAATGGGACAACAATTGGGAAAAATTTTAAATAGTTGCTGATTACCTACATATTGTATACACAAGTACACTGTAGTAGTATAAACATAATATAAATCTGATGAGATATTATGCATTTCAGCCAAAAACCATTTTTTTTGAAGGAAAGCACTGGGAGGCATCATGAAAGTAGCTTCACACCATGTTACAGCACTGTATAGTCATGTTTCAGCATGGCCCAAAATCCTTGAATTCCCTACATTCTGGGGGCTCCATCACCACAAAGACTGCAGCATTTCAAGGCGGCTCGGCACCACATTCTCAAAACAAGGGATAGGCAATAAATGTGACTTGCCAGCATTACCCACATTCGGAGACCTATATTTGAAACCTTAAACAATTTCATTAAAATATGAGCGTTCTATTTGAACAGACATAATTATACAGGCTCTCTCAATGTCAGTCCTCCCAGTCATTTGAATGTGAAGAGACAGATAGCTATGGGATAAAATAAAGAGGATCTAAGAAGTGCCATGTCAGGCATTAGGAAAGATGACCCAAATATCACTCCGCTGTCCATAAGGTGAGCAAAGTTGTGAATCATTTGCTAAAGCCTAACCAATCAATTTCCTGTTCTATTTTCCATGAACTATTTAACAAATTCTATTCAAAGATACATGATGGAAGAAACTTTATTGCACTGTACAAAAACACATCCGCATCTCCTAATCCTCTTACTGTTCCTGGTTGAATGAGGAAAAGGAGAGAGGGGGTGGGGGAAGAGCGAGAGAGGGGGTGGGGGAAGAGCGAGAGAGGGGGTGGGGGAAGAGCGAGAGAGGGGGTGGGGGAAGAGCGAGAGAGAGGGTGGGGGAAGAGCGAGAGAGAGGGTGGGGGAAGAGCGAGAGAGAGGGTGGGGGAAGAGCGAGAGAGAGGGTGGGGGAAGAGCGAGAGAGAGGGTGGGGGAAGAGCGAGAGAGAGGGTGGGGGAAGAGCGAGAGAGAGGGTGGGGGAAGAGCGAGAGAGAGGGTGGGGGAAGAGCGAGAGAGAGGGTGGGGGAAGAGCGAGAGAGAGGGTGGGGGAAGAGCGAGAGAGAGGGTGGGGGAAGAGCGAGAGAGAGGGTGGGGGAAGAGCGAGAGAGAGGGTGGGGGAAGAGCGAGAGAGAGGGTGGGGGAAGAGCGAGAGAGAGGGTGGGGGAAGAGCGAGAGAGAGGGTGGGGGAAGAGCGAGAGAGAGGGTGGGGGAAGAGCGAGAGAGAGGGTGGGGGAAGAGCGAGAGAGAGGGTGGGGGAAGAGCGAGAGAGAGGGTGGGGGAAGAGCGAGAGAGAGGGTGGGGGAAGAGCGAGAGAGAGGGTGGGGGAAGAGCGAGAGAGAGGGTGGGGGAAGAGCGAGAGAGAGGGTGGGGGAAGAGCGAGAGAGAGGGTGGGGGAAGAGCGAGAGAGAGGGTGGGGGAAGAGCGAGAGAGAGGGTGGGGGAAGAGCGAGAGAGAGGGTGGGGGAAGAGCGAGAGAGAGGGTGGGGGAAGAGCGAGAGAGAGGGTGGGGGAAGAGCGAGAGAGAGGGTGGGGGAAGAGCGAGAGAGAGGGTGGGGGAAGAGCGAGAGAGAGGGTGGGGGAAGAGCGAGAGAGAGGGTGGGGGAAGAGCGAGAGAGAGGGTGGGGGAAGAGCGAGAGAGAGGGTGGGGGAAGAGCGAGAGAGAGGGTGGGGGAAGAGCGAGAGAGAGGGTGGGGGAAGAGCGAGAGAGAGGGTGGGGGAAGAGCGAGAGAGAGGGTGGGGGAAGAGCGAGAGAGAGGGTGGGGGAAGAGCGAGAGAGAGGGTGGGGGAAGAGCGAGAGAGAGGGTGGGGGAAGAGCGAGAGAGAGGGTGGGGGAAGAGCGAGAGAGAGGGTGGGGGAAGAGCGAGAGAGAGGGTGGGGGAAGAGCGAGAGAGAGGGTGGGGGAAGAGCGAGAGAGAGGGTGGGGGAAGAGCGAGAGAGAGGGTGGGGGAAGAGCGAGAGAGAGGGTGGGGGAAGAGCGAGAGAGAGGGTGGGGGAAGAGCGAGAGAGAGGGTGGGGGAAGAGCGAGAGAGAGGGTGGGGGAAGAGCGAGAGAGAGGGTGGGGGAAGAGCGAGAGAGAGGGTGGGGGAAGAGCGAGAGAGAGGGTGGGGGAAGAGCGAGAGAGAGGGTGGGGGAAGAGCGAGAGAGAGGGTGGGGGAAGAGCGAGAGAGAGGGTGGGGGAAGAGCGAGAGAGAGGGTGGGGGAAGAGCGAGAGAGAGGGTGGGGGAAGAGCGAGAGAGAGGGTGGGGGAAGAGCGAGAGAGAGGGTGGGGGAAGAGCGAGAGAGAGGGTGGGGGAAGAGCGAGAGAGAGGGTGGGGGAAGAGCGAGAGAGAGGGTGGGGGAAGAGCGAGAGAGAGGGTGGGGGAAGAGCGAGAGAGAGGGTGGGGGAAGAGCGAGAGAGAGGGTGGGGGAAGAGCGAGAGAGAGGGTGGGGGAAGAGCGAGAGAGAGGGTGGGGGAAGAGCGAGAGAGAGGGTGGGGGAAGAGCGAGAGAGAGGGTGGGGGAAGAGCGAGAGAGAGGGTGGGGGAAGAGCGAGAGAGAGGGTGGGGGAAGAGCGAGAGAGAGGGTGGGGGAAGAGCGAGAGAGAGGGTGGGGGAAGAGCGAGAGAGAGGGTGGGGGAAGAGCGAGAGAGAGGGTGGGGGAAGAGCGAGAGAGAGGGTGGGGGAAGAGCGAGAGAGAGGGTGGGGGAAGAGCGAGAGAGAGGGTGGGGGAAGAGCGAGAGAGAGGGTGGGGGAAGAGCGAGAGAGAGGGTGGGGGAAGAGCGAGAGAGAGGGTGGGGGAAGAGCGAGAGAGAGGGTGGGGGAAGAGCGAGAGAGAGGGTGGGGGAAGAGCGAGAGAGAGGGTGGGGGAAGAGCGAGAGAGAGGGTGGGGGAAGAGCGAGAGAGAGGGTGGGGGAAGAGCGAGAGAGAGGGTGGGGGAAGAGCGAGAGAGAGGGTGGGGGAAGAGCGAGAGAGAGGGTGGGGGAAGAGCGAGAGAGAGGGTGGGGGAAGAGCGAGAGAGAGGGTGGGGGAAGAGCGAGAGAGAGGGTGGGGGAAGAGCGAGAGAGAGGGTGGGGGAAGAGCGAGAGAGAGGGTGGGGGAAGAGCGAGAGAGAGGGTGGGGGAAGAGCGAGAGAGAGGGTGGGGGAAGAGCGAGAGAGAGGGTGGGGGAAGAGCGAGAGAGAGGGTGGGGGAAGAGCGAGAGAGAGGGTGGGGGAAGAGCGAGAGAGAGGGTGGGGGAAGAGCGAGAGAGAGGGTGGGGGAAGAGCGAGAGAGAGGGTGGGGGAAGAGCGAGAGAGAGGGTGGGGGAAGAGCGAGAGAGAGGGTGGGGGAAGAGCGAGAGAGAGGGTGGGGGAAGAGCGAGAGAGAGGGTGGGGGAAGAGCGAGAGAGAGGGTGGGGGAAGAGCGAGAGAGAGGGTGGGGGAAGAGCGAGAGAGAGGGTGGGGGAAGAGCGAGAGAGAGGGTGGGGGAAGAGCGAGAGAGAGGGTGGGGGAAGAGCGAGAGAGAGGGTGGGGGAAGAGCGAGAGAGAGGGTGGGGGAAGAGCGAGAGAGAGGGTGGGGGAAGAGCGAGAGAGAGGGTGGGGGAAGAGCGAGAGAGAGGGTGGGGGAAGAGCGAGAGAGAGGGTGGGGGAAGAGCGAGAGAGAGGGTGGGGGAAGAGCGAGAGAGAGGGTGGGGGAAGAGCGAGAGAGAGGGTGGGGGAAGAGCGAGAGAGAGGGTGGGGGAAGAGCGAGAGAGAGGGTGGGGGAAGAGCGAGAGAGAGGGTGGGGGAAGAGCGAGAGAGAGGGTGGGGGAAGAGCGAGAGAGAGGGTGGGGGAAGAGCGAGAGAGAGGGTGGGGGAAGAGCGAGAGAGAGGGTGGGGGAAGAGCGAGAGAGAGGGTGGGGGAAGAGCGAGAGAGAGGGTGGGGGAAGAGCGAGAGAGAGGGTGGGGGAAGAGCGAGAGAGAGGGTGGGGGAAGAGCGAGAGAGAGGGTGGGGGAAGAGCGAGAGAGAGGGTGGGGGAAGAGCGAGAGAGAGGGTGGGGGAAGAGCGAGAGAGAGGGTGGGGGAAGAGCGAGAGAGAGGGTGGGGGAAGAGCGAGAGAGAGGGTGGGGGAAGAGCGAGAGAGAGGGTGGGGGAAGAGCGAGAGAGAGGGTGGGGGAAGAGCGAGAGAGAGGGTGGGGGAAGAGCGAGAGAGAGGGTGGGGGAAGAGCGAGAGAGAGGGTGGGGGAAGAGCGAGAGAGAGGGTGGGGGAAGAGCGAGAGAGAGGGTGGGGGAAGAGCGAGAGAGAGGGTGGGGGAAGAGCGAGAGAGAGGGTGGGGGAAGAGCGAGAGAGAGGGTGGGGGAAGAGCGAGAGAGAGGGTGGGGGAAGAGCGAGAGAGAGGGTGGGGGAAGAGCGAGAGAGAGGGTGGGGGAAGAGCGAGAGAGAGGGTGGGGGAAGAGCGAGAGAGAGGGTGGGGGAAGAGCGAGAGAGAGGGTGGGGGAAGAGCGAGAGAGAGGGTGGGGGAAGAGCGAGAGAGAGGGTGGGGGAAGAGCGAGAGAGAGGGTGGGGGAAGAGCGAGAGAGAGGGTGGGGGAAGAGCGAGAGAGAGGGTGGGGGAAGAGCGAGAGAGAGGGTGGGGGAAGAGCGAGAGAGAGGGTGGGGGAAGAGCGAGAGAGAGGGTGGGGGAAGAGCGAGAGAGAGGGTGGGGGAAGAGCGAGAGAGAGGGTGGGGGAAGAGCGAGAGAGAGGGTGGGGGAAGAGCGAGAGAGAGGGTGGGGGAAGAGCGAGAGAGAGGGTGGGGGAAGAGCGAGAGAGAGAGGGTGGGGGAAGAGCGAGAGAGAGAGGGTGGGGAAGAGAGAGTGAGAGAGGGTGGGGAAGAGAGAGTGAGAGAGGGTGGGGAAGAGAGAGTGAGAGAGGGTGGGGAAGAGAGAGTGAGAGAGGGTGGGGAAGAGAGAGTGAGAGGGTGGGGAAGAGAGAGTGAGAGAGGGTGGGGAAGAGAGAGTGAGAGAGGGTGGGGAAGAGAGAGTGAGAGAGGGTGGGGAAGAGAGTGAGAGAGAGAGAGAGAGAGAGAGAAAAGAGAGAGAGAGAGAGGGAAAAGGGAGACTTTCGGGTATAGTTAGGTGTGGGGACCGGGAGGGAGGAGGCAATTCGACCTGGGATAGGTGCGGGACCATGAGGAAGGAGGCCACTTGGCCAGGTGCGGGGAGCGGGACGCCCTTCGGCCTGGGATAGAAGCGGGGATTGGCATTTGGGGGGGGGGGGGGGGATGGGAACGACTAATAATTTAATGGAGGTATATTGCTGCAATGTATTTTACGGTGCAGGTTGCGTGCTGGCTTGTAGGTTTCACTTTCCAGTCTCAGCCTGCATGGTGTCCCTGGTTACCGTGGCAACCCCATCTTTTTGGCGCAGATCAAAGCTCCACCCCCAAAACTAAAGGACAGGTTCGCCAAAACGGGGAAACTTGGAACATTTTTTATGGCATACTTGGGCCCCCCCAAAAAACTGGGTAACTCTGCCAAGTACAGCAAAAAAAAGCTTTGGGGAAAATTGAGCCCAACTGTTGTACGGATAATGATAAATGTGCACTGCAGAACTTCATCATGAAGTAAAGCTTTAACCACTCTTCAGAGGTATCCCGTTCCTGCCTTGAATAGGTAAAGGAAACCTGCTTTTATATACTGCCGTAACACTTCAAGGTGCCCCAAAGCACTTCACAATCCATGAATTACTTTTGAAAGTGTCATTTTTTGTAAGCAATAACTGCACACAGCACAGTCCCCAAACAGAAAAGAGATGAATGATCAGTTAATATGTTTTGTTTTGGTGATGTTTGTTGAGGGAGAAATATTGGCCAGGCTACCAAGAGAATTTCTTGGCTTCTCAGAATAATGCCATTGAATCTTTTACTCCTGTTACTACTTGCATTTATATACCACCTTTAAACATAGAAAAAAGCTCCAAAATGATGCACAGCAGTGTAGGGGAGAAATGTACCCAAGACAGAAACAGCACCTACCATGTCTTCAGGACATTCCAAAGTGCTTTACAGTTAATTAAGTATTTTGGAAGTGTAATCATTTTTGTAATGTAGGAAAAAAGATATTAGGAGGGATGACCAAAAGCTTAATCTACAGGCTAAGTTTTCAGGAGGAGAGGACTGAGGCGGCTGAAGGCACAGCCACCAATGGTGGGGTGAATGGAGTGGGGGACACAGAAAAGACCAGAGTAACAGGAGCGTAGAGTTTGGACAGGGAGTTGTAGCGTTGGAAAAGATTACATAGATAGTGAGGGGGTGAGGCCATGGACACAAGGATGAGAATTTTAAAATTGAGATTTTAGGAGACCAGAATCAATGTAGGACAGCAAGTACAGGGGTGACGGGCGAATGGGAGCTGGCAGCAGAACTTTGGATGAGCTGAAGTTTATGGAGGGTGGAAGACGAGAGGCCAGGCAGCAGAGCAGAGCAGTGTGTCAAGTTTGAAGGGGAGAGTGAAGGTTTTAGTGTCTGATGGGCTGAGGGAGGAGATGTCACGGAGGTGAAAGGAGTTAAGTACGAAAGGAAAAGGGGTCGAAAGCTCAGCCCAGGGTCGAGTAGGATGCTGGTGTTGAGCAGTTTGGTTTAGCCCAATACAGTGCCATGGGAGAGGGATGGAACTAGTGACAAGGGAATGAAATTTATGGTGAATGACGGCGGCCTTGGTCTTCCCAACATTTATCGGAGGAAAACTACAGCTCATCCAACACCTGCACCTCAGACAAGCAGTCTGACAAGACAAAGGTAGTGGCGGGGTCAAGAGATGGGGGAGACTGGAGCTGACTTGACAGAATTTGGCCCCATGTCGTGTGGATGGTGTTGACAAGGGACAGCATATAGATGATGGAAGTAGGGGGCAAAGATAAATCCCTGGGGAACACCAGAGGAAACAGTGCAGGGATTGGAAGAGAAACCATTAGTAGACAAGCTCTAGTTATGACAGATAGACAAGAGTGGGACTGAACGTGGTCAGTCTCACTGAGCCAGGTAACATGCGAGTTGCTGAAGGATGGCATGATTGGCCATTTCAAAGGTTGCATAGAAGTCAAGGAGGGGTAATGCATGGTCACAGTCACATTGTTGTTCGTAATTTTAAACTAGGACCGTTTTGGCTACTATGGAGTAAGAAACCTAAATGGAGGGATTCAAATAGGGAGCTGCAAAAGAGACGGGCATGGATCTGGGAGACAACACATTCAAGGACTGCAGATGAAAGGAAAGTTCAGATGGGGGTAGTAGCTTGCAAGGACAGAGGGGCAAGAGTGTTTTTTTTGACTAATGGGTGAGGATTGCAGTTTTGAAAGTGGCAGTGCCCGAGGAGAGGCAACTATTTACAATGCCAGCTAGCATGGGGTCCAAGAAGGGAAGTTGGGTGGTCAGTAGTTTAGAGGGAATGGGATCAAGGGAGCAAGAGGTGGACTTATGGATGAGATGAACTCTGAGATGGCATATGGGGAGGGGCTGCGATGGAAAAAGTGATGGGGAAAAAAATGAGAGATGGGGGGTGGTTTAACAGCAAAGTGGGGTGGGATCAGGGGAACGGTTTGCCTTGGTGAGCAAGAGAATTGGGGACGGGCAAGCTTACCCATGTTTAATATGTCAACCAAAAGACAAGGCATTCAACAATGCTGCACTCCCTTAGTATTGCACTGAAGTCTCAAGCCTGAAATGGAGCTTGAGCCCACAATCTTCTGACAGCCACACTGACACAAGCAGGAACTTGGGCAAAGTCTTTGGTAGTTAAGAATGTTGAATATTCAATTCAGTTACACATTTATCTAAACATTAGCTCCATAAAGCAATACTGATAATCAAATAGTAGTTCTAATTGACAATTTATTTCATAATCTTGAAAAATGTAATGGCATCACTTTATATGCCTTTAATAAAAAAAAAATAGGCCTTTCTTCCTTACTTTTCCTGTTAGCTTGAATTCCAAGATACCAATAATTATTTGCTACCTGTACCCTCTCAGACAATAGAATCATTAGCTAACAACTCCACTGTCAGCCAGACAGATCTGACCAACACAGAGCAATCCATCCCTCTAATAAAAAGTAAAATAAAATGGACTGCAAGTGCAGCTAAGCAGTAACAGATTAACAGATTTATTCACAACACCTAGATCTTTTGCGACCACCAGAATGCTGTTCCATTTAACACCTTTGGCTTCTGACTCTACTCGCGCTAATTAATTTGTGATCCAATAGAAATTGGCGCATTAAAGACAAAGAACAATCAAATCAGGATTTACTGAAAACTTGTGAAATCCAGGGATTTATTCCATCAAACTGATCGTAAAATTTTCCAATGGAGTCAATTCTGAGAGCAGAAATAATTGAAGGCTATGATATAGGATCAGGAGGCAGCTTAAAGCTCCGTGTGCTTTCTACCAATGAAGTTATTCTATGGCATATAGGCAATGGATTAAAAAACATAATGGCCCCAAGTTTCGTGCCGCGGTGAAAACGGCGCACCTCCGAGCTGGGCGCCTGTTTTTCGCGCCGAAAACTACGCCTAAAAAAAAGTCCGATATGCTCGATGTCTGCTTGGCGCGGTGCGCTCTTCGCAGCAGGGGGCAGAGCCTAATACTCGCACCGATTTTCTAAGTAGCAGGGGGCGGGTACAATTTAAATTAGCCTTCGCGGTGCCGGCAACCCTGCGCATGCGCGTTGGAGCGTGCGCGCACGCGCAGTCCCTCACAAATATTGACACTCGGCCATTTTTTAAAATACTGCAGAAAAAGTGAAGATTTGTTTCTTGGACCCTGCAAAGGCTTATAATTTAATTTTTTTTTATATTTCTGTGTGAGGGAGTGCTTTTAGCAGCACTGCTGAATAAATCACCTGCTGAAATCAGTGAGTTCAGCTTTTCACTGCTAAACTTGCAGAACCAGTGCTGCATTGGTGCATGCAAATTAAGGACTGTGTGTTTGGAGAAATAAGAGTGCCAATTCAACTTTGCAATAATACGTGGTGTTGACAATGCAGCACCCATTCTGCAAATTTAAATATAAAACTGTCGATGTGGCTGCCTCTCCCTGTCCAAATGGCCTCAGTCCCCCTCAGCTCGAAGGCTGCTGCTGATTCTTTGGCTGCCGGCCAGCCACTGACGCCGCTGATATCTCATGGCCAAATGGCCTCGGGTCCGTCCGGTGCTGCTTCTTCGCGGCCAGCCACGAAGAGAATGAAGGCCTGCCTTAAGCACTGCAGTTCAGCTCGAAGCTTGCTGCCGTCGAGACACTGACGCCACACCGCTGCCTGTCTCCAACATGTAAGGCCTGCCTGAAGCACTTTCACACAGATAGGAACATGGTTTATTTAATCTTTTCTTTGCTTATAAATTTTTATTCAGGTTGGATTTATTTGTATAATATTTGTATAAGTATAACTAAGGATTGATTGTAGAATTTAATGACTTCCCTTCCCCCCCCTCCCCCCCCAACCTCGTTCCCTATGCCTAATTTGTAACCTACGCCTGATTTTCTAAAGTGTAGACAAGGTTTTTTCGAGCGTACAAAAATCTTCACTTACTCCATTCTAAGTTAGTTTGGAGTAAGTTTTCACTCACGAAACTTTGAAATCAGGCGTAAGTGGCCGGACACGCCCCCTTTTGAAAAAAAAATTCTGTTCCAAAGTGAAACTGTTCTAACTGACTAGAACTGGAGCAAACTAAATGTGGAGAATTCCGATTTCTAAGATACTCCGTTCTACACCAGTTGCTCCTAAAAATCAGGAGCAAATCATGTGGAAACTTGGGGCCTAAGTCTTAAACCCTCCGTGAGATCACATAGGAAAATGGGTTACATAGAAACATAGAAAATAGGTGCAGGAGTAGACCATTCAGCTCTTCGAGTCTGCACCGCCATTTAATAAGATCATGGCTGATCATGGCCAATGATTCTCTTGAAATCTAGGATTTTTTTTTAAATAATTGAATGGTTTGCCATAACAATTAAAAATTAAGGTTTTTAAAAATTCCAGACAATTTAAAAACAATTCCTACACTTTTGTTAAATTGACTTGCATAGAATAATGACAGTCAGTCCTGCAGTGACTACACTTCAAAAGTACTTCATTGGCTGTAAAGCGCTTTGGTTGTGAAAGGCGCTATATAAATCCAACCTTTATTTTCCTGTTGCCTTGTACAAAATAGGGATTTTTTTTTAAATTGTGTTACGGTACAGGCACGATGGGCCTCCTTATGTGCTGTATCATTCTATGATTCTTTATGTAATCGCATGCAAATAAATACTTCCTATTTGCATCTTATGTCACCATGCTTGCTTTATCAGCCAGAACTATGGTATGCTCGGGCTGTAGACTGCTCTACAGTTGCAATCAACGCTGTTCTGACAGGCAACTCATGATGTAAAATTCTCTCTTACAGTCCAGCGGTAATCAACATAAAAAAGTTACCAATTCAAGAGAAATCTGAACGCAAGTTATGATTCAAGTTCAACTGTCTTTGGTGCCCAATATTATATTAGATCCATAGGCAGCTCTGTATCTGTTATTTTTAAACTTGGCAAATTACCTTTTGAAATAAGAAAATGACTGTAATTTCTGTGTCAATGGTCCCCGAGCTTCAGCAAGAAGCATACAATGCCTGTATAATTGTCATTTCTTCTACTGGTGGAACTGACATTTCAGTGTTCAAGAATTCACGGCGTCATCTTGTAAAAACAAAGGCCCTTTAGAAGGCACTGAGTGTGTATGCTGCTGTTTACTCAACATCTGGATGCAGCTCCCATCTGCAAAAATGCATCACTGGTTAAAATTTTAACTCTCTGCTTTCCAACATCTAACCATTTTAGAATTCTACATTCATCAGATTTAAAGTTTTTTTTAAGAAAAGGAATTATCGACTTGGGAATTCCGTTACACAAGGCTCTGATATCACCCTTCTTTCTTTGATCAGAGGATGAACCATGGTGACAGTGCACAAGAGAAATTCTAACAGCCAATCTGAAAATGACTTACAAGAAAAGCACTAATAAGCATAGAGCAGATCTACAGATTCCACAACTGGAATGTCACACAACACAGATATACAATTTGGTCATCCTTATTGATATGGCAATGGCCAATTGACCTAGTAGATCAGCGAGGTGTGGTCAATGTTCTAACAACAGGAAATTGGATTGATCACTTTAGTGCATTTTGGCTCCACAATGATTACACAGCTGGAGATGTTATGGCTTGAGGTGAAGTGCCAAACACATTCTTTCCAACTTTGAATTGATGCACACTAATGGTTCAGCTACTGCTGTTCATTATGGTTAGTGTATCTGACCATTTATTTTCTGACATGGACTTATTGGTGGCACAGTACATTGGGTTTCTCAAGTTTAGCTTCTGTGGGTCCATAGAATGGTCAGCAGGGCAAGAGATTGTAGTTGAAGCCAGAGGTCACATGTATTTATGAGAGTCAAAGGGAAAACCTACAGACGATTTGGTTCAACCAAGTCCGGATGTTGGATAGGCATTTGGAGACATGGCAATAACTGTGGGGGCCAAATGTAGGAGATGATGCGGCAAAGTTGGATGATATCATGTGTGAAATCTGACCCCTTGCTTATGGTGACAAGTGTCAACGGGTGTTGTGTAATTGATAGAAGGGGGCTAAGAATAGAGCCCTGGGATACATCAGCGATAACCATGTGGATGAGAAACTTTGAGGTGATATAATGTTTTTGTATAAAAGGTAGAAGTGGAACCAAGAGACAGCAGATCTGCAGGAGTGCTCTGTGGAGAAGAAACATTAGAGGAATAAGGAGCAGTTGACTTGTATCAAAGGCCGTGGAAAGATCAAGGATGATGAGGACGGACAGTGAGCAGGTCGGCTCAGGGTTGGAAGACATCTCAATGTAATTTTACTTAGAGATTGTCCCCAACCATGTACAGAGATGCCACAGAATCTACATTCTCATGCCGTAGAATTCGCCTGGAGATGCCATAGAATTAGAGAACCTGCTTATTTGGATATGTAAATACAGTAGTCCATAAATAATTACGGGATGGGAACCCAGGAGAGGGCTCTGAGCTAGTTAGAGTGGGTGAGAGCTCAGATGAACAGAACCCCAAAAAAGAATGCAAAAGGCAGGAGGCAACAGAGCAGAGTAGCACTGGGGTAAGTGTAAACCACAAGGTGATAGGAAGGGACAATATGTCTGAATATAAAGGGGCTGCAGGAGGGGTCAAAACTAAATAATCATGGTTTAAAAACTAGTATTAAAACACTCTACCTAAACGCACACAGCATTTGAAATAAAGTAAATGAGTTGACGGCACAAATCATTACAAATGGGTATGATTTGGTGGCCATTATAGAAACGTGGTTGCAGGGTGGCCAAGACTGAGAATTAAACATACAGGGGCATCTGACAATTCGGAAAGATAGACAAGAAGGGAAAGGAGGTGGGGTAGCTCTGTTAATAAAGGATGATATCAGGGCAGTTGTGAGACGATATTGGCTCTAATGAACAAAATGTTGAATCATTGTGGGTGGAGATTAGAGATAGTAAGGGGAAAAAGTCACTGGTGGGCGTAGTTTATAGGCCCCCAAATAATGTCACGGTGGGGCGGGCAATAATCAAAGGAATAATGGAGGCATGTGAAAAAGGAACAGCAGTAATTATGGGGGATTTTAACCTACATATCGATTGGTCAAATCAAATCGCACAGGGTAGCCTGGAGGAGGAATTCATAGAATGCATACAGGATTGTTTCTTAGAACAGTATGTTACAGAACCTACAAGGGAGCAAACTATCTTAGATCTGGTCCTGTGAAATGAGACAGGAATAATAAACGATCTCCTAGTAAAAGATCCTCTCGGATTGAGTGATCACAGTATGGTTGAATTTGTAATACAGATTGAGGGTGAGGAAGTCGTGTCTCAAACGAGCGCACTATGCTTAAACAAAGGGGACTACAGTGGGATGAGGGCAGAGTTGGCTAAAGTAGACTGGAAACACAGACTAAACGGTGGCACAATTGAGGAACAGTGGAGGACTTTTAAGGAGCTCTTTCATAGTGCTCAACAAAAATATATTCCAGTGAAAAAGGGCGGTAAGAGAAGGGATAACCAGCCGTGGATAACCAAGGAAATAAAGGAGCGTATCAAATTAAAAACCAATGCGTATAAGGTGGCCAAGCTTAGTGGGAAACTAGAAGATTGGGAAAATTTTAAACGACAGCAAAGAATGACTAAGAAAGCAATAAAGAAAGGAAAGATAGATTACGAAGGTAAACTTGCACAAAACATAAAAACAGATAGTAAAAGCTTTTACCGATATATAAAACGGAAGAGTGACTAAAGTAAATGATGGCACCTTAGATGAGAAAGGGGATTTAATAATGGGAAATGTGGAAATGACTGAGACCTTAAACAATTATTTTGCTTCGGTCTTCACACTAGAAGACACAAATACCATGCCAAAAATTGCTGGTCACGGGAATGTGGGAAGGGAGGACCTCAAGACAATCACTATCACTAGGGGGGTAGTGCTGGACAGGCTAATGGGACTCAAGGTAGACAAGTCCCCTGGTCCTGATGAAATGCATCCCAGGGTATTAAAGAGATGGCAGAAGTTATAGCAGAGGCATTCGTTATAATCTACCAAAGTTCTCTGGACTCTGGGGAGGTGCCATCAGATTGGAAAGCAGCTAATGTAACGCCTCTGTTTAAAAAAAGGGGAAGACAAAAGGCAGGTAACTATAGGCTGGTTAGTTTAACATCTGTAGTGGAGAAAATGCTTGAATCTATCATTAAGGAAGAAATAGCGGGACATCTAGATAGGAATAGTGCAATCAAGCAAACGCAACATGGATTCATGAAGGGGAAATGTGTAACTAATTTACTGGAATTCTTTGATATAACTAGCATGGTGGATAGAGGTGTACCGATGGATGAGGTGTATTTAGATTTCCAAAAGGCATTCGATAAGGTGCCACACAAAAGGTTATTGCAGAAGATAAAGGTACGCGGAGTCAGAGGTAATGTATTAGCATGGATAGAGAATTGGCTGGCGAACAGAAAGTCGGGATAAATGGGTCCTTTTCGGGTTGGAAATCGGTGGTTAGTGGTGTGCCACAGGGATCGGTGCTAGGACCACAACTGTTTACAATATACATAGATGACCTGGAAGAGGGAACAGAGTGTAGTGTAACAAAATTTGCAGATGACACAAAGATTAGTGGGAAAGCGGGTTGTGTAGAGGACACAAAGAGGCTGCAAAGAGATTTAGATAGGTTAAGCAAATGGGCCAAGGTTTGGCAGATGGACTACAATGTCGGAAAATGTGAGGTCATCCACCTTGGGGAAAAAAAGTTAAAGGGAATATTATTTGAATGGGGAGAAATTACAACATGCTGCAGTGCAGAGGGACCTGGGGGTCCTTGTGCACGAATCCCAAAAAGTTAGTTTGCAGGTGCAGCAGTTAATCAGGAAGGCGAATGGAATGTTGGCCTTCATTGCGAGAGGGATGGAGTACAAAAGCAGGGAGGTCCTGCTGCAACTGTACAGGGTATTGGTGAGGCCGCACCTGGAGTACTGCGTGCAGTTTTGGTCACCTTACTTAAGGATATACTAGCTTTGGAAGGGGTACAGAGACGATTCACTAGGCTGATTCCGGAGGTGAGGGGGTTACCTTATGATAGATTGAGTACACTGGGTCTTTACTCGTTGGGAGTTCAGAAGGATGAGGGGTGATCTTATAGAAACATTTAAAATAATGAAGGGGATAGACAGGATAGAGGCAGAGAGGTTGTTTTCACTGGTCGGGGAGACTAGAACTAGGGGGCACAGCCTCAAAATATGGGGGAGCCAATTTAAAACCGAGTTGAGAAGGAATTTCTTCTCCCAGAGGGTTGTGAATCTGTGGAATTCTCTGCCCAAGAAAGCAGTTGAGGCTAGCTCATTGAATGTATTCAAATCTCAGATAGATAGATTTTTAACCAATAAGGGAATTAAGGGTTACGGGGAGCGGGCGGGTAAGTGGAGCTGAGTCCATGGCCAGATCAGCCGTAATTTTGTTGGGTGGCAGAGCAGGCTCAAGGGGCTAGATGGCCTACTCATGTTCTTATTAATGTTGGGGAAGTCCAGAACCAGGGGTCACAGTCTAAGGATAAGGGGTAAGCCATTTAGGACCAAGATGAGGAGAAACTTCTTCACCCAGAGATTGGTGAACCTGTGGAATTCTCTACCACAGAAAGTTGTTGAGGCCAATTCACTAAATGTATTAGTCCTTACTACTAGGGGGATCAAGGGGTATGGCGAGAAAGCAGGAATGGGGTACTGAAGTTGCATGTTCAGCCATGAACTCATTGAATGGCGGTGCAGGCTTGAAGGGCTGAATGGCCTACTCGTGCACCTATTTTCTATGTTTCTATTATCCAACCCTACAAACACATTGCCAAAGCCTTGATACCAAGGTCAATAACAATTATTTAGAAAGCTGGACAGTAACATTGCAGCATCATTGAAGTGTTGTTCAATAAAATTATTTTGCACAATACCTGTAGTACTAAGTGCAGTACAGCAATTATTTGCATAAACTACACCATGACAAACCGCTGAACTACTCTACTCTTAATTTTAAAATTCTTCCATTTTCTTCTTTCCCTGTTAATTCTTCCCCAAAGGAAATAGTGCTGTACAAAAGTCCATAAATTATCCCAATGGCTGTGCAAACTGACTTGATTCTCAAATTCTATATCAATGGGCTTAGCCACAGAAATTTATGGCACAGAAGGAGGCCATGCGGCCTGTAGTGTTTAGTGCCGGCCAAAAAAGAGCTATCCACTTTTTGGCTTTTGGTCCATAGCCCTATAGGTTACGGCACTTCAAGCGCATATCCAAGTACTTTTTAAATATGATGAGCGTTTCTACCACCCTTTCAGGCAGTGAGTTCTAGACCCTCACCGAAAGGTTGTCCTGAACTCCCCTCTAATCCTTCTACCATTTATTTTATATCTATGCCTCCTGGTTCTGCATCCAGAAAACACAGCATTTCAACTGTGATATTTATATTGGCATACAGGTCTAATTCTGGAGGTAACAGGGTACCTTATAATGTCAGAGTGCCATCGATGACAGCACAACAAAGTAAATAAAGCATCACCCCCTCCAAATCAAAGGTGAAATATTTGACTTAATAGGTTAAATGATAAGACACTGTACAACAGCCACTATTCTGGAAAAGTATTTTGCGAAGTTTTTAAACCAGTATAATGTAACGTTTTAAAACAATTTGGTTCTTCAATATAGAATTGCGTTCGTCTGTGATACGCTCCATGGTCAAACAGCCTACCATAGCTCATATATTAATGCCCACTTGAGCATCGGAGGACTCTGGCTCCTGTTGGTCTATCTAAGGGTCGGGGCCTTCAAGAAAGCTAGCCTGACTGCAACTTAAGTCTAGATTATCTTTAACCAAAGGTCAAGAAATCAGTATGAACATAAAGTTGAAATGTTCAGAAAAAATTACATTTTAATTACTGATTATCCATTTAATATGTAAAGAAATCCAAGTAAACTACAAGGTTGTGATTTATTTTTGTACACATAGGAAAGAATTTCAGTACCAGTAAAAAAAAAACATTTTTTCTACTTTCAGAATGTAGATCCTCAAATTCATTTCACTTCGAGATTACACAATATTGTAAAATAGAACTGAGCGTTTATTCTGCATCTAAGGCAAAGTCTGTCACTGTCAGTTTTGGAGAATGGAATACTTCTGCTTTCTAACATCAAGCTACAGCAGAGTACTTCCTTTTCCTTCCGGACCGCCCCAAAGCACAACAATAATCCAACTGCACTAGTGTGAATTTTTCAATTTCCCCACTCTGTGAAATTAACAATTTAGTAGTGCATTGTGAGCAGTCCTGTAGTTTGGCCCATGCCCATTACGACTACAAACACAAACGGACAGGTAAAGACCATTTGGTCCATCGAGCCTGTCCCACACAATTGCAATACCTTATGTATCATAACATATACATTCCACCCCACCTGAAACTATTTGATCTCCTGGGAGGCAAAAAAAGAGATTAAAAACCCAGGCCAATTTGGGGGGTGGGCGTGCGGGGGGAGGGAAGAAGAAAGAAGAGAATTTGGGAAATTCCTCGCCGACCTATCTAGGCGATCAAAACTAGTCCAGGAGATCACTGATCCTGAATTTCCTGCAGCACCTAACTCAGAGTGATCTTCGCCCCAGTCAGAAACAAATCCAGTTTTCACTTGAAGGAATTCAGCGAGTCTGCATCCACCACAAGAAATAGGCAGCTTGTTCCAGAGGTCTGCTATACTCTGGAAAAAGAACCACCCTCCTGACGTCAACCTAGATCTAGGTCTACACAACTTAAATTTGTGACCCCCGGTCCTGCCTAATCCATTTCATTGAAATAAACTGTCAGATGGAACACCGTCTATTATCTTATAAGCCTCAATCAGATCCCCCCCCTAAGTCTATGTTGCTCTAAGGTAGAGTCTCAACTCTTTTAGCCTATCTTAATAACCAAGATGCTTTAGACGGAGAGTCTAGTGGCCCTCTTCTGCACCCTTTCCAGAGCCTCAATATCCCCCACCATGTGAAGAGACCAAAACTGGGCACAGTATTCCAAGTGCGGCCTGACTAGGGTCTTGTACCAGGACAAAACAGTGCGCCTCATTTTGTACTCAATTGTCCTATGGATACACCCTATTTGCTCTAGCTATTGCTGCACAGCATTGTTCATGTACCTTTAAGGATGTACACACTAGAATGCCCAAATTCTTTCTATCTCCACCATCTTTAATGCCTTTCCCTGGAGGGTGTATGAATGTTGAGCATTTGCCCTGCCCACATGCATAACACTGCACTTATCTAAGTTATACATAATTTTCCAGTTTTAAGCCCAATCGCCCAACACATTAAGATCTGCTTGAAGCAGACGAGCATCTTCTACAGTTCTAACACATGCACAGATCTTGGTATAATCTACAAATTTGCAAATTGTGCCAAAATCCAAATCATTAATAAAAATAGTAAAAACAATGGTCCCAACACTGATCCCTGCTTACTTCACTGCAGTCTCCTGACAGCAAAGAGGTGACTTTCTGCACCAAAATTGTGAAAACCTGGAATACACCCTTTGGTCAATGTATGGTCAAATATAAGAGCTTCACTTAAACTTTGAAAGAGAGAACACACAACTGGATCAAGATCAGATAGTTTACAAATGAGTTAATCTGTGCATTACATTTTAACAATTGTGTTAAAAAGTTATCCATTTTACACAAGTAGAATGCTTGCCTTCATAATTCCGTAAAGGGAATGAAAGGAACCACGCTGGCTGAGCACAGTATGTTTCATCTCGAGGAATAAACAACAGCTATGAACCACAGTATTCGCTAAACAAAAGCAAGAATTGAAATTTATCAGATTATATTGCCTTTAATAACCTTACTCAATTTATCCAACTGGAAGAACCTCTAGGTTAGATAACCATGCATAAAACTCATCAGAACCCAGCTTAAAATAATCAGCACTATTTTTAAATCTGGAGACGAGCATGAAAGAGTTTAATAAACTCAGAATCCAACTAATGTAGTAATGACATTAGAAGGATACCCAGTCTTACTTTATGTTGATTCCACACTAACAAAATGTTCTTGTATACATTGGTTTATTCCGCAATCAGGATTATTCCTTGCCTGGCAAATTCTCAAATACCTTTATCGTGTTAATGTTCCAATCCCTTTATACCACACTGGTCTTCGCACAATGATTAGTTTATGCGTGCCGTGCTCAATCTTATTTTGTTAGAGCGTTATGGGGGGGGTGGGGTTTGATCAACCCATTTCTTACCAACATGTTTCTCGCACTATTTCCTGATTTCCTGTCTTCCACAGAAAATCAAGTGTCAGAGTGTAGCTGTGCATTAATTTTTCAAACATTTGGTACATACTAACCCAAAACCCAGAGAATTTAAAGATGCATCAATTTTACAGAAGCAGTTTATGGAAGCGGCATACAAGCATAATATTCGGGAAATGATTTGTTTTAAGCAAGGTTTAAACACCAGGTGCTATAAGCCTGCTAAAAATACAGCATACGAACACTGCCTCGATTGGTTTCCAGTGTACAGATGAACAATCCCAATACTGAACCCAAATACTACCTTCAGTCTGCGGCTAGCACGGAGATGCTCCAGTACATGCCTGTCCTTTCCTCTCCATCCAGAGAAGCGCTAGAGATTTTGTGGTCACCAACACAGCTTTCTGATAAGGCTAAAGGAGACATGTTTCAAATCTGTCTGTGCCCTCGTTCCAAGATGCAACTTTCAACTGCCACAACAGTTCCATTCAACAAAGTAACCATGATTTATTTAGCCTAGATTTCTTCCTTTACCATTTCCATTCCAACTAAATGAAGATAGCTAATCCCAAATGTCAATCAGGGTCGTAGTCTGGATACACAACCATCTGGCCAGAAATCAAATACTAATGATTTAGCAATCAGCTCAATGCCAAGCAGCTTGTTGCAGCATACTTAAGGATCACAGGTCACACAAGATATGCTTCAGATCTCTTTACAAATACCAATCTTCAGGAAGTCGTGTTCTCAGTTTGCCAAGATTAAGTACTTCTCTACTTTTATATTTTGAAGTTTCTGGCTTAAGGGAATCAAGGGATTTGGGGATAGCGCAATAAGTGGAGTTGAGGTAGATCAGCCATGATCTTGTTGAATGGCAGAGCAGGCTCAAGGGGCCAAATGGCCTACTGCTCCTATTTCTTATGGTCTTATGTTATTACAATATGAAAAGTGTGTAGCATTGTCACACAAAGTGGAGCACAATGGTGGCTTGAAACAGCTAATGTGAAGGAAATTTGAATTTTGACAACCTTGAGAAAGTAAATACAAAGCCAATACCTGCAGTATAAAGCAGCGCTATTCTGTCAGGCTCTTGCTGAGCATAACCGCGAGAGTATACATCTTAGAGCTCACCCACCAGCTTAGGTCAAACTAATCTAAGATTATGGCCCAGATTTTAATAAAGTGGGGCATCTCATGGGGTTCTCAGTCAGTTAAATTTTTTCCCCTCACCCTTTAGTTTGAATTTTTTTAGCCCTCCAAGTTGCTGGAAGTGCAAGCTGATAATGGAGTAACGATGGCAACAAGATATCTGGGACCTTGGTGAACGATGGGACCCAGCACCAACATTCCCTCTAAACTGCGCGACTGTGCAGAGTCTGTGTAACCCCCAAATATTGAGGCGAACATTGTTAACCACCTATAGTCTTAACGAGGGATTTAAGGATTAAGAAACAGAGGAATGAAAAGAAAATAGGGTAAATTAGAGTCAAATCAAGTACAGAGAAAGAGGGAAAGAAAGATTGGATTGAGGAGAGGAAAAGTAAGAAAACAATGAATAATTTTTTTTTAAACTCTCCAACAATTTACTACCTGTAGGAATGACACTGCAGTTTCAAATGTTTCCTTTTTGAGCTAGAGAGGTTGAGTGGCATTGCAGGAACATAAATCTTGTCATTAAAAGGGTACCTATGCTGTTAAGTAGTAACCATCATTTTCTATGACAAGTTTAATTGGCAATTACTGCACATATGCAGCAATGTCACGAAATTCATGGGTGGTTGAGGATGAGCTGCCAGTGGAGCAATGCAAATCAAGCAAATTCTGGTGAATCGCAATTCACTGGGTATCTCTTCCTTGCCACAAGTTGTTGGGAGGATTTGCACATTAATGACGGCGAGTGTCATTCAACTCGCTGTTATTTTGACAGCAAAATCTGGGCCAGCAAAAACTTGATAGCTTAAAGCTAGTTTCCTCAGTTTTAGGCTTGGTTAAGCTATGACAGAAACCTCATTATCATTCTGATGTATGTAACAACAGTTTGAAATGAACTCTAACTTACCCCTATGGAGAATTTTCACTTAAAATTTGGGTACAAACTCAAATATCCCCAACCTTACTCCTGAATAAAGCCACAAATTTGAACCACACCGCTCACGACACAATACAATTCCTATAAATTACCATTAAGATTTGAGGATAAAAACAAATTCGGATCCATCTTTCTTTAAAGGACACTCTGTTATAGGCAACGCTCAATAAAACAAATCAGGACTACAAGGTGCAACTTATTATTTAGACATCGGCTGTGTTAATTGGGTACTTGTAGATTCGAGTATCTGTAGGTACAAGTTCATTATTTGGAGCCATGCAAAATGAACCTAATCACCACATTGGGGATTTCGGCAACTGGACAGAAAATCCAATTATTTGTACACGATATCCTGCTACTTGTTAATACCAGTACCTGAATTAACATTAATTCCATTAAAAAGAAACAGGAACTCTGTCTTGGTATGCTCTACCAAGATCTCAAGATGACAGTGTTTTCAAAACCCACATAAAAGATGCACTTAGCAAACCCAAAGCCCCCGGACGGATATCAATGTATTCTGAACCAGTTTACACCGTAAAGCTTTTAAAATCTTATTTAGATAGCAATTCAAGAACATGAATACTTTCAACATTTCTATACAGTGTAATGATCACAAGACAAGTCAAAAAGCTAAATACAGGTACATCAGAAAATGCTGGAAATACGCAGGTCAGCAACTGAAAAGAAATTACCAGCATCCCAGCTACACATTTCCCGAATTTTTCATTTTTGAATTCCAATGTAGTTTGCTTAGATTTATAACTAAACTGATTAGATTTGATCAAAAAACATATCTGCATTGGGATGTAAATGCATTTCAGTTCCAGTAAATGCATTTTAGAAGGCAAAGAATGCAGTTTTTCTTTTGTGCAGTTTCAAGGAAGCCACACCCTATCACATCTCGACAGATGCAAGACATGAATTCACACCAAGGGACTTCAAAACAACTTTGCACAAAAATGCTTCCTTCAAAACCATGCACGACCCAGCAGTCTTTATGAACGGAAAACAAAGAATTTTAATCAGTATTTTCTGCATGAACCCGAATGCTAATGTAGTAATATTCTAACGCACTGCAGAACACTTCTGAAGTCCTTAGAGGATTTTTAGAAGTCCTTAGAGGATTATAGCAACACTGGTCCCTCAAGCTATAATTCCTTCGCAAATTAAACCTAGAACAGCACCTGCATTTTCACATTAGCACAAGAACACAATCTCAAAAACTAAATGCACACATCCTTCTGCATTTAAAGGTAAATTTAAGGCTCCTAAAGATGGCTGAAGAACAGTTTCATAAACTCATTAAAATACAATTAGGAATTTGGTTCAAACCTTGCTTCACAGAATGCATGAGAAACGCAGAGCAATCACAACTGGCAGATCATCCTCTGGGTTTTGAGTCTTAGAGGCCACACCTTACCATCGCAACCAGTGTGTGCTGCAGCTAAGATCTGCCCACTTTTATTTACAAGAAATGTTTGCCCATTGTAAGTCAAACGAGAACAAGTGAACAATCTGCTTTATGTGCTGAATGCTACGTCAGAACAATGTAACAGGTTTAAATGATAACTGTTCCTGCCCCAGTAATCCAAATATTCCATTTATAAAATGATTAGACTAGATTATCGTCTTTACCCCCTTCCGTTGCTTACCTACACTGTACTTAAAATAAGGTCTTGTATACATACATAGCATATCCAGGTTTACACATTGAGAGAACAGCTAGCTTAGTGAAGTATTTGAGGGTGGTGCCACCAATGGAACCTTCAGGAAAGTTGGGACAAGGAGAGAAAAGTAGAAATTTTGAATAAAATACAGAATACAAAAACTCCCTATTTTTCAAAAAAAAACTAAAAGCAAGCCAAACTCAGTTTTACAACAGTCTCGGATTTTGACTTAATAATGGGAGGTTAGTTTAGATGTTAGACAGCCAACTAGATGGCCAAATTCTCTGTCTGGTGTGCAATACTGATACATGTATATTTGAAAATCTGGGTCTGCACATCAGCTGCTGGGATAAGGATTTAGTGCAGTAAACACGGGCAGCCAAGAGATGCCAGTCTCCAGAAATCTTAATCAAATGGTGTCAATATCAACACAAAGATACAAACTTAAATTTCAACACAATGAAAGGAAAACAAATTCAACAGTAGGTATAATCAACTGTATTAATAAGCTTTTTAAAACCACTAGTTGAGCTCCCATGACATTGCACACAAGGTGGCAAGACAAAGGACAGTCTTCACATCAAGCAAAGTTAGAAGCTGGGCGGGGGGGGGGCGGGGGAATATTGGATCAAGGTGGAGGATGAGGGAAGGGGAAGCAAGCAAACTACTTCAGCCGGTGTGAGCGGTTGGGAACACGGGTGACATGAAGAGCTTGATGAGGTCTGATTTTGGGTAATACAATCAGTGTTAGCAGTGTCTATTTTTGGATTTTTAAGGAGTTTTTTTCCATATTGGAGAAGGCTCCATTTTGATTTCCTACCTGCTCAAGCAAGTTTTCCATCTCTGGAAAAACACGGATACTCCAGCATTTTGTTGAGATAGGGCATAGTGCTGCAAGACTTTCTTGCATTACCAATTCTCGCAAAGCTTAACATTGAAAACCTACAAGAACAACAGGTATTGCAGGTAAATATATTGGAAAAATACCACAAGGATCAGTTGACATGGGGTCTTTTAATGCACTTTGAAATGGAATGTGACCTACCAACCATTATTTAATATGAAATAAATTGCAGTTGGGAAAAAACAGCTCAGATTCGGGTTACTTATTGCTATCCAGTGACTCCTGCTGGAAAGCACACTTATGAACATTGGGTGAGGAAGGGATCAGCTTTGCCTGCATTAGGATTCTATAGACAAATGGCTTAACAATGTTCACCAGTTTGGCTAAATATTGCTGGAGATATCTGGAACTATATCCTAGGAAGGGCCAATACCAGTAACAACTTGTATTTATATAGTACCTTTAACGTAGTGAAACATTCCCAAGGCGCTTCACAGGAGTATTATGAGATAAAACGTTCCCAAGCCGCATAAGGAGACGTTAGGGCAGGTGACCAAAAAGAGGTAGGTTTTAAGGAGCGTTTTGAAGGAGGAAAGAGAGGCGGAGAGGTTTAGACAAGGAGTTCCAGAGCTTGGGGTCTAGGCAACAGAAGGCACAGCCAGCAATGGTTGAGCGATTATAATGAGGGATGCTCAAAAGGGAAGAATTAGAGGAGCACAGATATCTCGGGGGGCGGGGGTGTTGGAGGAGGATGAGAGATATAGGGAAGGGCGAAACCAGAGAAGAGATTTGAAAACAAGGATGAGAATTTTGAAAACAAGGCGTTGCTCAACCGGGAGCCAATGTAGCATAGGGGTGATGGGTGAACGGGACTTGGTGCCGAGTTTTGGATCACCACTAGTTTACATAGGTCAGAATGTGGGAGGCCAGCGTTGGAATAGTCAAGTCTAGAGGTAACAAAGACAAGAATGAGGGCTTCAGCAGCAGATGAGCTGAGGCAGGGATGGAGACGGCCGATGTTACGGAGATGGAAATAGATGGTCTTAGTTATGCTTCGGATATGTGGCCAGAAGCTCATTTCAGGGTCAAATATGACACCAAGGTTGCGAACAGTGTGGTTCAGCATCAGACAGAAGTTGGGGAGTGGGTTGGAGTCAGTGGTTAGGGAACGGAGTTTGTTGGGGGGACTGAAAACAATGGCTTGGGTCCTCCCAATATTCAATTGGAGAAAATTTCTGCTCATCCACAACTGGATGTCAGATAAGCAGTCTGGCAATTTAGAGACAAAGGAGGGGTCAAGAGAAGTGGTAGTGAAGTAGAGCTGGGTGTCATCAGCGTACATGTGGAAAATGATGCTGTGCTTTCAGATAATGTCGCCAAGGGGCAACATGTAGATGAGAAATAGGAGGCCCAAGGATAGATTCTTGGGGGACACCAGAGGTAATGATGCGGGGCGGGAAGAGAAGCAGTTGCAGGTGATTCTCTGACTACCATTTGATAGATAAGAATGGAACCAGGCGAGTGCAGTCCCACCCAGCTGGGTAACAGTGGAGAGGCGTTGGAGAAAGAGAGCGTGGTCGACCTTGACTGCAGACAAAGGATGTAATTTGTGACTTTGACAAGAGCCGCTTCAGTACTGTGGCAGGTGCAGAGAAAATGAGAAACGAGATACCTCAGAACATGTTTCAAATTTGCGTTTGATATTTTTTGTGCTCAATATTATGGCTGTCACTGCTGAAGAATGGAACACTTTTCTGCATTAATTTTGCACCCAATCAAGAACTCCTAGAATTCTTCCCCCCTCCCACCCCCAAACCCAGGTTTGGTGCCAGGTTAAATAACTTGGTTATATTGCTTATCCGTTTTCAGGAAAGTTTAGTTTCCTATTTCTGAGAAATCAGTTTGCAAAAGTTACAAGACCACCACCTGCAAGAGATGATATTGTACCAACACTGCTGTATGTCAGCTACAATATAACTACAGCAACTCTGGCGTTGACTTTTTGAACTTAAAACATTTTTTTTAAATCACTCATGGCAACATGCAACAGAGCTTTCCAAATAGGTCGCTGGGCCCTAAGTGGATCAGATGCAAACAGAGGCCATCAAATGGCAATGTGTCAACTTACCAGGGCAGTATTTCGATACTAAAACATTTTTGGCAAGAGTATCACGGCTTTATTTTAGGGAGCCGACAGTCTTTCAGAAGTTAGAAAAGAAGATCCCCAGCAGTGAAAATATTTGTGGCCAATTGTTGGGTGTATATCAATATTTGCAAAAAAAATCTTCACAGAAAAATTTGAAAACCACAGGCCTACTGTACTGCTGTTAAACATTTTCTGTTAGAAAGAGTGAACTACTCCAGATTCTTTCCAACATTCCGAACTTCACTATCCAGTCAGCAGAGATACACAGGTTTACGGGTGCATTTACAACTGTAGCCTTGGTGCAAAATGCTCTTGTTCTTGATGCAAAAGCAATTGAGAACAGACACCGTTAACTCTCACTACTCACAAATGCTCCACATAGAAACAGAAAATAGGTGCAGGAGTAGGCCATTCGGCCCTTCGAGCCTGCACCACCATTCAATAAGATCATGGCTGATCATTCCCTCAGTACCCCTTTCCTGCCTTCTCTCCATACCCCTTGATCCCTTTTAGCCGTAAGGGCCACATCTAACTCCCTCTTGAATATATCTAATGAACTGGCATCAACAACCCTCTGAGCGAAGAAGTTTCTCCTCATCTCAGTCCTAAATGGCTTACCTCTTATCCTTAGACTACGTCCCCTGGTTCTGGACTTCCCCAACATCAGGAACATTCTTCCTGCATCTAACCTGTCCAGTCCCATCAGAATTTTATATGTTTCTATGAGATCCTCTCTCATCCTTCTCAACTCCAGTGAATACAGGTCCCGTCTCTCATGTGTCAGTCCTGCCATCCCGGGAATCAGTCTGGTGAACCTTCGCTGTACTCCCTCAATAACAAGCACGTCCTTCCTCAGATTAGAAGACCAAAACTGAACACAATATTCCAGGTGAGGCCTCACTAAGGCCCTGTAAAACTGCAGTAAGACCTCCCTGCTCCTATACTCAAATCCCCTAGCTATGAAGGCCAACATACCATTTGCCTTCTTCACCAGCTGCTGTATCTGCATGTCAACTTTCAATGACTGAGGTACCATGACACCCTGGTCTCGTTGCACCTCCCCTTTTCCTAATCTGCCGCCATTCAGATAATATTCTGCCTTCGTGTTTTTGCCACCAAAGTGGATAACCTCACATTTATCCACATTATACTGCATCTTCCACTCGTTTGCCCACTCACCTAACCTGTCCAAATCACCCTGCAGCCTTTTAGCATCCTCCTCACAGCTCTCACCGTCACCCAGCTTAGTGTCATCTGCAAACTTGGAGATATTACACTCAATTCCCTCATCCAAATTATTACTGTATATTGTAAAGAGCTGGGGTTCCAGCACTGAGCCCTGCGGCACCAGCACTGAGCCCTGCGGCACCCCACTAGTCACTGCCTGCCATTCTGAAAAGGACCCGTTTATCCCGACTCTCTGCTTCCTGTCTGCCAACCAGTTCTCTATCCACGTCAGTATATTACCCCCAATACCATGTGCTTTAATTTTGCACACCAATCTCTTGTATGGGACCTTGTCAAAAGCCTTTTGAAAGTCCAAATACACCACATCCACCGGTTCTCCCTTGTCCACTCTACTAGTTACATCCTCAAAAAATTCTAGACGATTTGTCAAGCAGGATTCCCCTTTATAAATCCATGCTGACTTGGACCGATCCGGTCACTGCTTTCCAAATGTGCTATTTCATCTTTAATAATTGATTCCAACATTTTCCCCACTACTGATGTCAGGCTAACCGGTCTATAATTACCTGCCTTCTCTCTCCCTCCCTTCTTAAAAAGTGGTGTTACATTAGCTACCCTCCAGTCCATAGGAACTGATCCAGAGTCAATAGACTGTTGGAAAATGATCACCAATGCATCCACTATTTCTAGGGCTACTTCCTTAAGTACTCTGGAATGCAGACTTTCAGGCCCCAGGGATTTATCAGCCTTCAATCCCATCAATTTCCCGCCTAATAAGGATTTCCTTCAGTTCCTCCGTCTCATTAGAGCCTCGGTCCCTTAGTATTTCCGGAAGGTTATTTGTGTCTTCCTTAGCGAAGACAGAACCAAAGTATTTGTTTAACTGGTCCACCATTTCTTTGTTCCCCATTATAAATTCACCTGAATCTGACTGCAAGGGACCTACGTTTGTCTTCACTAATCTTTTTCTCTTCACATATCTATAGAAGCTTTTGCAGTCAGTTTTTATGTTCCCAGCAAGCTTCCCCTCATACTCTATTTTCTCCCTCCTAATTAAACCCTTTGTCCTCTTCCTCTGAATTCTAAATTTCTCCCAGTCCTCAGCTTTGCTGCTTTTTCTGGCCAATTTATATGCCTCTTCCTTGGATTTAACACTACCTAATTTCCCTTGTTAGCCACTGTTGAGCCACCTTCCCAGTTTACTGCTTGGTCAGTGTTACTCACTGTGCTAAGTACGGCAATGATATTAAGACTCAACATATAGGGCCCAAGTTTCCACACGATAAAAAACGGGCGCCCCTCCGAGCTGAGCGCCCGTTTTTCGCGCCTAAAAAAAAAAAATCGCGATTCTGGAGCGTTCTGCAGCTCCTTGTCTGCCTGGCGCGGCGCCCAGGGGGGCGGAGCCTACACTCGCGCCAATTTGTAAGTGGGAGGGGGCGGGTACTATTTAAATTAGTTTTTTTTCCTGCCGGCAACGCTGCGCGTGCGCGTTGGAGCGTTCGCGCATGCTCAGTGTGAAAAAAACATCGGCACTCGGCCATTTTTGTAGTTCTTTGTAGCTGTTTAATTTTTGAACTTTTTTTTTTTAATAAAAGCACTTTGCCATCAGCACATGCAGCCTTCTCACTGTCTCCTTCCCCCACTCCCCGCGCGGGAAGAATTGGTGCCTCCTCTCTCTCTCTTCCCCCCACCCCCCCCCCCCCTCGCGGGAAAGAACAGGCGCCTCCTCTCCCCCACCCCCCGCGGGAAGAACGGGCGCCTCCTACCCCCCCGGCGGGAAGAACGGGCGCTTCCTACCCACCCCCGCGGGAAAGAATGGGCGCCTCCTCTCCGCGGGCAGAACGGGCGCCTCCTCCCTCTCTCCACCCTCCCCGCGGGAAAGAACGGGCGCCTCCTCTCCCCTCTCACACCCCCCCCCCCCACCCCGTGGGCAGAACGGACGCCCCCCCCTCCCCCGGGAAGGAACGGCCTCTCCCCCCCCCCTCCGGGCAGGACGGGCGCCCGCCCCCCCTGGCGGGTACCGGAATAATCGTCCTCGTCCTCCCCCCCGCGCGCGGGAAGAACGGGCGCCTCAGGCTGACTGCAGAATTCTCCGTGCCTGAAGCACTTTCACACAGGTAGGAAGATGGTTTATTTAATCTTTTCTTTGCTTATAAATGTTTATTCAGGTTGGATTTATTTGTATAATATTTGTAGAAGTATAAATAAGGATTTATTGTAGAATTTAATGAGTTCCCTTCCCCTTTCCGCCCCCCCCCCCCTCGTTCTGGATGCCTAATTTGTAACCTGCGCCTGATTTTTTAATGTGTAGAACAGGTTTTTTCAGTTCTACAAAAATCTTCACTTGCTCCATTCTACTTTAGTTTGGAGTACGTTTTCACTGTGGAAACTTTGAAATCAGGCGTCAGTGGCCGGACACGCCCCCTTTTGAAGAAAAAATTCTGTTCCAAAGTATAACTGTTCCACCTGACTAGAACTACAGAAAAAAAAAATGTGGAGAATTGCGATTTCTAAGATAGTCCGTTCTCCACCAGTTGCTCCTAAAAATCAGGCGCAAATTATGTGGAAACTTGGGCCCATAGTGTGGGGTTGGGCGTTTTTTTTTATATAAAAGAGTGTACGGTTATAGTGCTGGGCTAGCAAACCTCAAGTCTGGAGTTTAAATCTCATCACAGTACATAGTGAAATTGTATTGAATAAATCTGGTCATTTGTGAGCTAGCATTATGAAAGCTGCTGGATTGTTCACTGACATTCAGGGAAAGGAACCTGCCACCCCTACCTGGTTTGGCCCACATGTGACTCCAGTCCCCCATTACATGGTTGACTCAATCCTCTCAGGGCAACTACAGACAGGCAATAAATATTTTCCATCCCAGTGTTGTCCACATCCCAAAAATAAAAATACTTCAGGGATATTACAATTCGCTCCAGAATTTCAAGATGAAAGAGAAATGGTGAGAGTGCCTGCTCCTAGTTAACCAGCAGGAACTGGCTAAAGTGATCAGGAATTATTCTTTTTCAAAATTCTATGAAAAATAAATTCAAATTTAGCAAAAGCACTGACATTAAAAATTGTAAACATAACTACCAAAAAGGTCGATAGGGGAAACCAATCAAAAGATTCTTTCAATTAAAGGAATTGTACAATGTACTTCGAAATGGTTATTCCTGAAATGTAAATTAACTTATGCAGAATCAAATAACCGACAAAAAATGGGGTTGTTTAGCCTGCCTGAATAGATATCAATGGCTCTCATGCTTTGTTTGCTAAAATGCACTGTAACTCCCACTTTAGCACTGTACCCAAAAAACCCCGTTGGCACTATCAGCAAAGGAAGAAATCAGAATCCCAGCTCTTGTGCACCGTACTAAAGTGGCAGCAACTGTTGGTTGAAGGGAGAATTTTTCCCATTTCCAGTCCTCACACAGCCTCTTCTGGTTATTTTTGTTTCTCTCATTAGTCACGTCATTCAAACCACATTTTATTCCGACAAACCAAATTTATTTTTAACGGCACAGTGCAATTCATATTCAAGCTGGTTGTGTCAATGGCAAACTAAATTTTAATTTGCAAAGAATGTGATCTAGACATTAATACGTTAATGAACTGCCACTTTATACAAGAACAATTTGTATAAAATTATGAGGCCCAGATAGAGTGGATAGGAAAGACCTATTTCCCTTAGCAGAGGTCAATAACCAGGGGGCATAGATTTAAAGTAATTGGTAGAAGGCTTAGGGGAGTTCAGGAGATTTTTTTTTCACCCCGAGGGTTGTGGGGGTCTGGAACTCACTGCCTGAAAGGGTAGTAGAGGCAGTAACCCACATCGCATTTAAAAAGTACTTGGATGTGCAGTTGAAGTGCTGTAACCTACAGGGCTATGGATCAAGAGCTGGAAATGGGATTAGGCTGGGTAACTGTCGGCCAGCAGAGATACGATGGGCTGAATGGCCTTCTTCTGTGCCATAAATTTCTATGATTTCTATGAATATCAGAAATGAGAAACTTGAATTCACAAGAACCTCAGTGAAATGACTAATTATTGTGTATTTTAAAACTTTAACAGTCATAGTATTTGACATCTGTATTCATTACTTAATTTGCTTCAGTCTGCATCATCTCCTACTTATATGCAAGTTGAGCAACTGTACAATAAAATTCCATCAAGGCATTAGTGCTACACCACATAAATGGTCTTAAATAATGGCGCAGAGACAGTTAGCCTGGAATGGCCATCCATTTCCTGCCTGTGGGGAGAGGCAGTGCCACTGACAATAGCTCACATGGTCCCTGTGGAAATACTGCACTAACAAGCTGAGCTAACCACCTCCCTGATTCAGGCGGAAAAATATCTCCCCTGGCACAAGAGGCCGAGAGAAAAACAAGGACATCTGTACATAAAACAAATTATTCCATAATAAATTAGCTTCTTAAAACTAATACACTTTCAAAGGAAATGGAGACTTACAAATAGTATAACAGCCCTGTAACATGTAAACATGGTTTATTGCAATGGTGATTTCGAAAATAGGATCAGTTTGAAATTTGCTATTGATTTCATATAATCTGGATTAAAAGCTAGTCTGCATAACATAGAATTAGGTACATGTTTTACTAAATAAATAGGAGGCAACATATGGTATACAGTATTAACAATCTGTCTGTATAATGGAAGCCAAAATGGTTCTTTGTGCTATTGCTTCACAGCTGAGATCAAGTACAGCACAGATTTTTTTAAATGGAGCTTTTTTAATGCAAAGACTAGGAAGGGAATTTATGCAAATTGAGCATAAGACTCCAGTACAAACCTGAAGCTATAACAATTTCTACTGCCAAGTAAATGTCACTAGAATTCCTCAAATTAAGTATGCAAGATCTGATCCCTGTCGGATGTGCACCCTACAAGGACCACTACCCATTTCAATTCATCATCAGGAGACAGAAATAACTCTTGCCTATTTAGTACTGGGAAAAAATATGCTTGGACAAATAATGCAATTCAATATACCACAAAGAACTTTAAAGTTCACATTTGGAATATAATTCAGTTCAGATGGAAATACACTTGCTACTTAGTGTAATCAAAAAAAAACATGATGAATTTGGGGTGGAGTCATCCAGCAAGTATGTTCATACTCAAATACTTTCTTATCCACCTTAGATCCAGGGGCAGAACATCACAGCAGAAGCCGAACATCATAGCAGAGGCCAATTCTGTCTTCACTAGACATCTGCATGAAGTTTCCAGGAGTGGTCACTGGATTTAGATCAGAAGCAGTAATTATGGCCAATTTTCCTCTCCCTTAACCAGGGCTGCTAAAGGGTACCGCGACTACCATCCCAGCTAACTCAATACAGAATAGGATTTGAACCTGGGACCCACACAGCCTGTATTGGCTGTCAAAGGATAACCCCACTCTCACTGGAGAGAGTTGGTCATACACTTGTGTACAAGTGGAGAAAAACATTAAGTTTTGAAAAAAAAAGTACCATTACAAATATTTCTTTCAAATGTTTGGAGCTTTAGCTACGTGTCAACTTGATATCATTTCCAACATTCAATTCTCAAGTCATCTTAAACTTGCACAAAATCTCAAACTTGCATTTGCAAGTCAAATAATCACCACTACGATCTATAAGCATACATTATTTCCCATTATACATAAGTGAGTGTCATTTTTACCCCAAAAAGTTATTTTAAAATTCATTTTTAGGGTGTGGGCATCACCTGCGAGACTGGCATTTATTGCCCATCCCTAGTTGCCCTCAGGTTTGATACACTTTGCCCCAGAATCAAACCATGCCCCAACAGTCAAACTCAATATTTACACTTCATAAGAAATAGGAGCAGGAGGAGGCCATTTGGCCTCTCGAGCCTGCTCCGCCATTCAAAATCATGGCTGATCTGATCATGGACTCAACTCCACTTTCCCGCCCGCTCCCCATAACCTTCGACTCCCTTATCTTTCAAAAATCTGTATCTCCACCTTAAATATATTCAATGACCCAGCCTCCACAGCTCTCTGGGGTAGAAAATTGCAAAGATTCACAACCCTTTTTATCAACTTAAATACCTTCAAAAATTCCTTATACATAGAGACGACATTGCAGCTGCAATATTACCAGTGGAGGAGCAAATGAGTAATGCACAACAGGCATGACAATTGTTCGCTGTTCCACATTTCTCTACTTCAGTAGATCTCTGTTTACAGTGCATTTTTATGTACAATGCACAACTTTGTTGAGGAAATTGCAGCATAACATTTAAGATAAGTGTCTGAGTATTGCCCATCAGTTAGTTATGTTGCAAGTAATAAGGACATTATAACAACATTTGTTGGTACTTCAAATTATTGTGCCAAGGAATGGCAGGACATGGTTGCACTTGGGATTTCCAAATATCAGTCTTTTCTTAATGGCGTGAGATTAGGAACTGTGGCAGAGGAATGAGATTTAGGTATTAATGCATGCAAATCAATCACTACAGGTACAAATATCAATCAAAAAATGGAGTGTTGGTCTTTATCTCAAGGGAGCTGCAATACAAAGAGAGGAAGGAATCCTTCAGATGGACAGAGCCTTGGGCAGGCTCCATCTGGAGTACCTTGTTCAGTTTTGCGCACCACACCTCAGGAAGGTAATATTGACCTTAGAGGAAGTATAGTACAGATTCACCAGAATGATGAGGATTAAAGGATTAAAATTAAAGCTAGACCATTAGGAGTGAAAACAGGAAGCACTTTTTCCACACAGTAGTGGAAATCTGGAATTCTCTTCCAAATAGCAGTGGCTGCTGATTAATTGACATGAGACAGATCAATGAATTGTTATTAGGTAAGGGTATATGGGGATATGGATCAAAAGCGGGTAAATCGAGTTGAAGTATAGATCGACCTTGATCTAATTGAACGGTGGAACAGGCTCATGGGGCTGAATTGCCTACTCCTGTTCCTATGATCTTGAGCCGTATGTCATGGGGGAAAGTATAATCCAAAATATAAAAAGGGAGATAATATCATAATACATAACCTGGAAACACTTCAGCTTACTTTCTAATGGTTGTTTAAAAATCAGCACCGGGAAAAGCCTCAAGATTAGGCCATCTCGTCAGCCTCCTGGATACGAAATGGGAATTATGCACAGCAATAATGAAAACGAATTAATGGAAAAACCCAAACATCAATGCACACTAATCAAAAAAATAAGTTAGGAAAGGCTGGAACACACTCGGGGTTGAGAAGCTGCTTATGTACCAGTTGAACACTCCTGGGTATCATCAAAACCCCAAACACTTCATGTGTTTCGGCATACTCTCAGTTATCTGTTATTTAGTAAAAATAAGTTAATGTACTGTGACAAGGAGAAAATGAAATGAAATCAAAGACCATATTCTAAGGTATATCTAAGTGGGACCAGAAGAAATCGCTGGATCATGTGTGATGCTACATGTAGTTGACGAGCTTGCTACTTGCCATTTTCACTCATACATGACAAATGGTTAATAGGATGCGGTATTGGAGGGCTGTTAAGGAGCCAGAATCTTCACAAAAGGAAATGGGGAAAATGAGCTGAAGAGTTATTTTTAAAAAGTAGTTAAATGTGCAGTCAACGATACATCTTTTCAATGCATAGTTAGGTGAATGTACTTGATGTGAACACAAAATGTTACTGGAGTTACTAAGATCTAGATAAAACATTAGACCAATTTAGATTTTGAAAAGTGCATTTAGGCAATAACTAAACCACACTTCTTGAACAATGAAAACAAATGTTAGTAATACCATATGTGCAAAGATGCAACATCCTTCACAGCTATCAAAAATAATTACAAAATATCTTAAGAGCACACTTCATCAACAGTGTAAACAAAATAACCAGTTTCAGGAAGTACACCACAATAGTATCCCCAACACAGAACTTAACTTAAAATATTCAAACCTTGATCTAAACGCTTAGAAAAATCAAACTTCCAGAAAACTATTATACTGCACAAAATCTTGGCCAAGAAGGGGGGCTGAATAGTTTCCATTCCTTTTTTGGCAAATCAACACTGCAATAAAAGTTTGCTCGAAGTCTTGGCATATCAAAACTTTTGAGTACTGTAATTCCATGTACTACAAATTCCAATTACCAAGCCTACTCATTCTGTAGCTTGAGCAATTTATCCAACAAAGCTTACCTAACATTTCTAAACATCTAAATTATACAAGTAGTGCCTGATTATGAAACAGAACACCAGGATTTTCTTGTGGAGGGAAAGATGTTAACTGTTAGAACCATGACAGATGATTTATTAAATACTGCATGCATTCTGCAACAAATCAGCTAGATTGCTAGATTTACTACTAAACTGTAGGCCAGGAGGTGTGTTTCATTGACCATGAGAACTGGTATAATGTCCCAGCTATGGGGTAAATCACCAACTGCACTAATAAAAATATATCTCAACACATTTTGTTCAGCGAGTGCCTGCAGGAAAGTCAAATACAGTTACATGCAGAGCAATATTCGCAAATAATTTAATAGAAAAGTTTCTAAAATGTTAGGAATCTTGTCTGATGCAGACAATTGTTGTTTTAATGCCTTGCCATCCTTTAAGAACATAATCCTTTGAGATTTAAAAAAAGTATACAATGCTGCAATATCAACATGCAATATCTGCAGCACCAGAAATGCTATAGTATGGGTTTGCAAATACATTTCACGATAGAAACATAGAAAATAGGTGCAGGAGTAGGCCATTTGGCCCTTCGAGCCTGCACCGCCATTCAATATCATAGAATAGCTGATCATTCCCTCAGAACGCCTTTCCTGCTTTCTCTCCATACCCTTTGATCCCTTTAGCCGTAAGGGCCATATCTAGCTCCCTCTTGAATATATCCAATGAACTGGCATCAACAACTCTCTGCGGCAGGGAATTCCACAGTTAACAACTATGAGTGAAGAAGTTTCTCCTCATCGCAGTCCTAAATGGCCTACCCCTTATCCTAAGACTATGTCCCCTGGTTCTGGAGTTCCCCAACATTGGGAACATTCTTCCCACATCTAACCTGTCCAGTCCCGTCAGAATCTTATGCATTTCTATGAGATCCCCTCTCATCCTTTTAAACTCCAGTGAATAAAGGCCCAGTTGATCCAGTCTCTCCTCGTATGGCAGGCCAGCCATCCCTGGAATCAGTCTGGTGAACCTTCGCTGCACTCCCTCAATAAGAATGTCCTTCCTCAGATTGGAAGTCCAAAACTGAACACAATATTCCAGGTGAGGCCTCACCAAGGCCCTGTACAACTGCAGTAAGATCTCCCTGCTCCTATACTCAAATCCCCTAGCTATGAAGGCCAACATACCATTTGCCTTCTTCACCGCCTGCTGTACCTGCATGCCCACTTTCAGTGACTGATGACTGCATCTGCCATGCATTTGTCCACTCACCTAACCTGTCCAAGTCACCATGCAGCCTCTTAGCGTCCTCCCCACAGCTCACACCGCCACCCAGTTTAGTGTCATCTGCAAACTTGGAGATATTACACTCAATTCCTTCAACTAAATCGTTAATGTATATTGTAAAGAGCTGGGGTCCCAGCACGGAGATAACTTAGCAATGTCACTCATGTTACAAGAGATATTCTCTCAGATTAGCACTTCCATGCTGTGGTGAGGGGAAATAAATCAGTGTTGCCTCTGACCACCTCTGCTTACACAAGTGCACATTTACAGAAACAGGCACACGCCCAAGATCACTTAGCAACCCTTTCAGTGAAGAAAGAGTGTAGAGTGGTGCACCCAAGGGAGAGTCAGATGAAGAAAACAGCCAGCTGACCCTATTAAAGATATCATTTCTCTTACAATTTCACCATCTTGAACATGCATTTAAAAAGTCTTGTATAAACAGTGCATGCATCGGACAAGGCTTTGTTAAGAATAACTGTCTAGTAACACAGCTTCCCTTCACTTCTTCGACTTGAGTTGTAAACCGTGATACTTAACTTAAAATTTCAAGAATCATTCCTCCCCTACAAGTAGATAAATATCATTTCAGTGATCGAGGGGTTTGGTTCTAATACAGCATGACCCCCACCTGTTCCAATTTCCCATTACTCATCCTAAAATGTCAACTTGGTGCATTAAGGCACAAATCTCTCGGTTGTACATATTTTAACCTTTGTGTAGCATGTCGATGTGGGAAAAAAAATCAGTTTAAATTCTATGCATCACATTACATTAACTATTGTAGAACAAGTTGGAAAGGGGAAAACAGATCCTCTTTCATTACAAAAAAACAGATGGGAGAAAGATTATTGGGGGGGGGGGGGGGTTACCAAATAGCCTTAGTATGCCAGTGTGGGTTATCAATAATTATACGTTTCCTTGCCGATAATAGGGAGAAAGGGAAAAAAAATATTGCTGCACTTTATTGGCAAAAGGCAACACGATAAAAAAAAAAATCCGTAGGCGACGCATTAATTCCATTAAAGCAAATCTTGAGCATGTGCGAAATTTCAGTCCCTCAAAGGCAGCCCTGCAAGAAATGAGGAGGAGCCGCCTGCACAATCGGCAGGAAAAACACTCGCTCTCTCCCTCTCCCTCTCACACCCGAGAAAGCGCGGCCGGCCATCCCGCCAGGGGCCGGCCAGGGCCGGCTGTGCCGATCCACCAGGGGCTCGGCAACCCGAAGCCGTCGAGTATTTGCCCCAACAACCGCAGGGTGGTCTCTGGGAGTCAGCAAAGGGGCAGCGAGCCGTGAGGGGAGGGGAGGGGAGGGGGGGAATGCCGGCGCCATGTTTGTGCAGGTCCGGGGCCCAGATTGAGGAACTCATTCATTATGGAGGAGGACAAGCGCTTTTCCTCAGCCTCCCCCCCCACCTCCCCCTCAGCCAGCAATCGCCACCATTACCACCCCGTCTTACCACAGCCAGGGAACCCGCAAAAAGTGTGGGGGGGGGGGGTCTTTTATTTTTGTTTTACAAAGGTGGGGTAATTAAAAAAAATGAAACCACCCAATTTTCCCCCTCAGATGCTCGGCCCGGCCCCTCGCCCCTCGCACACTCTGCCCGCCGGCCTTACCTGCAGCTCCTCGCTCCCGGCCAAAGGCTCATTGAAGGGTGGCCGCCCTGGGTCTGTGCGGCGGCGGCGGCGGCGGCGGCTCCTTTCCCCCCCGGGGGGCTCGCTCCGACCGCGGGGCCGGCGGGCAGGGCGCGGGTGAGGGGAAATTGTGGGTTTTTTTTTAAATCTTTCTTTTTTCTCTAGTTTTTTTCTTTCTCCCTCCCCCCTCACACACTGTCGGTGCCTCAGCGCTCTCTCTCTCTCTCTCTCTCTCTCTCGCTTTCTCTCTTTCTCTTTCTCCTCAGGCGGACCTGGCGCTGCCGACGGCCATTAGATGGAGACAGCCACTCGCTCGCTCGCTCGCGCGCATCCCGCTCCCGCTTTCCCCCCCCCCCCGCCCCGCGGGCCGCCCTCCGATTGGGCGTCGGCGCCGCCCCTGCATTCGGCGCCCGGGAAACCCCACGTCCCCGTGCGCGTGCGCGCGCGCCGGCCGCCCGTTCCACAGGGCAGCGAGGGAAGAAAGCGGCGTGCGCGCGCCGGCCGCGCCCACCGACGGCCTTGTTCGGCGGCGGCGGCGGCGCGCGCGCACACGCGCGTCGGGCCGCGCCTCTCTCTGATTGGTCGGGGTCGGGGGGGGGGGTAGGGGGGAGACATGCTATGTGCCACCCCGCCAGCCGAGAAGATGCACAGGGAGGGGGGCCGTGGGTGTACAGGGGTATGGGTATATGGGGGCATGGGTATATAGGGACATGGGTATATGGGGGCATGGGTATACAGGGACATGGGGCATGGGTATACAGGGGCATGGGTATACGGGGGCATGGGTATACAGGGGCATGGGGCATGAGTATACAGGGACATGGGGGCATGGGTATATAGGGACATGGGTATATGGGGGCATGGGTATATAGGGACATGGGTATATGGGGGCATGGGTATATGGGGGCATGGGTATATGGGGGCATGGGTATATAGGGACATGGGTATATGGGGGCATGGGTATACAGGGACATGGGGCATGGGTATACAGGGGCATGGGTATACGGGGGCTTGGGTATACAGGGGCATGGGTATACGGGGGCATGGGTATATGGGGGCATGGGTATATAGGGACATGGGTATATGGGGGCATGGGTATATAGGGACATGGGTATATGGGGGCATGGGTATACAGGGACATGGGGCATGGGTATACAGGGGCATGGGTATACGGGGGCATGGGTATACGGGGGCATGGGTATATGGGGGCATGGGTATACAGGGGCATGGGTATATGAGGTAATGGGTATACAGGGGCATGGGTATACGGGGACATGGGTATACAGGGGCATGGGTATACGGGGACATGGGTATATGGGGGCATGGGTATACAGGGGCATGGGTATACAGGGACATGGGTATACAGGGGCATGGATATACTGGGACATGGGTATACAGGGGCATGGGTATACAGGGACATGGGTATACAGGCACAGGGGTATACAGGGACATGGGACATGGGTATACAGGGGCATGGGTATACAGGGATATGGGGGCATGAGTATACAGGGACATGGGTATACAGGGATATGGGGCATGGGTATACAGCGACATGGGGGCATGGGTATACAGGGATATGGGTATACAGGGACATGGGGCATGGGTATACAGGGACATGGGTATACAGGGGGCATGGGTATACAGGCACATGGGTATATTGGGGCATGGGTATGCAGGGATATAGGCATACAGGGACATGGGGCATGGGCATACAGGGGCATGGGTATACAGGGGCATGGGTATACAGGGACATGGGTATACAGGGACATGGGTATACAGGGGCATGGGACATGGGTATACAGGGATATGGGTATATGGGGGCATGGGTATAGAGGGGCATGGGTGTACAGTGGCATGGGTATACATGGGGCCATGGGTATACAGGGGAATGGGTATGCACGGGAATGGGGCCATGGGTATACAGGGAAATGGGTATATGGGGGCATGTGTGTCAAGGGATATGGGTTATATGGGGGCATGGATATACAGGGACATGAGTATATGGGGGCATGGGGGCATGGGTATACAGGGACATGGGGCCATGGGTATACAGGGACATGGGTATACAGGGGCATGGGTATACAGGCACATGGGTATATGGGGGCATGGGTATGCAGGGACATGGGGCATGGGTATACAGGGATATAGGCATATGGGGCATGGGCATATGGGGGCATGGGTATACAGGGGCATGGGTATACAGGGACATGGGTATACAGGGGCATGGGTATACAGGGGCATGGGACATGGGTATACAGGGGCATGGGTATACAGGGATATGGGTATACAGGGGCATGGGTGTACAGTGGCATGGGTATACAGGGACATGGGGCCATGGGTATACAGGGGAATGGGTATGCACGGGAATGGGGCCATGGGTATACAGGGAAATGGGTATATGGGGGCATGTGTGTCAAGGGATATGGGTTATATGGGGGCATGGATATACAGGGACATGAGTATATGGGGGCATGGGTATACAGGGACATGGGTGTACAGGGGCATGGGTCTACAGGGGCATGGGTATACAGGGACATGGGGCCATGGGTATACAGGCACATGGGCATACTGGGGCATGGGTATACAGGGACATGGGGCCATGGGTATACAGGCACATGGGCATACTGGGGCATAGGTATACAGGGACATGGGGCCATAGGTATACAAAGGCATGGGTATATGGGGGCATGGGTATACAGGGCATGGGTATACATGGACATGGGGACATGGGTATACAGGGACATGGGGACATGGGTATACAGGGACATGGGCATACAGGGACATGGGGATACAGGGACATGGGGATACAGGGACATGGGGATACAGGGGCATGGGCATACAGGTACATGGGCATACAGGTACATGGGGACATGTAAATACAGGGACATGGGCATACAGGTACATGGGGACATGTAAATACAGGGACATGGGCATACAGGTACATGGGCATACAGGTACATGGGGACATGTAAATACAGGGACATGGGCATACAGGTACATGGGGACATGGGCATACAGGGACATGGGCATACAGGTACATGGGCATACAGGTACATGGGGACATGTAAATACAGGGACATGGGCATACAGGTACATGGGGACATGGGCATACAGGGACATGGGCATACAGGTACATGGGGACATGGGCATACAGGGACATGGGCATACAGAGACATGGGCATACAGAGACATGGGCATATGGGGACATGGGAATACAGGGACATGGGGATCTGGGCATACGGGGGTATGGGCAAACAGGGCCCCTTGCCTCAGCTGACCCGCTGCTGAAGCTCTCATCCATGCCTTCGTTACCTCTAGACCTCCAGAGACTTGAGCACATTAACGTAGGCTGACACTCCCAGTGCAGCGCTGAGGGAGTGCTGCACTGTCGGAGGGGCAGTGCTGAGGGAGTGCTGCACTGTCGGAGGGGCAGTGCTGAGGGAGTGCTGCACTGTCGGAAGTGCAGTCTTCCGGATGAGACATTAAACCGAGGCCCAGGCTGCTCTCTCAGGTGGATGTAAAAGATCCCATGGCACTATTTTGAAGAAGAGCAGGGGAGTTATCCCCGGTGTCCTGGGGCCAATATTTATCCCTCAATCAACATCTCAAAAACAGATTATCTGGTCATTATCACATTGCTGTTTGTGGGAGCTTGCTGTGCACTAATTGGCTGCCACATTTCCCAATATTAGAACAGTGACTACACTCCAAAAGTACTTCATTGGCTGTAAAGTGCTTTGAGATGTCCGGTGGTCTTGAAAGGCGCTATATAAATGCAAGTCTTTCTTTTATAGCTGCCGTGGCTCCATATCCCTTAATACCAACATCAGTGTCCTCGTCCAGGCTAACATCCCCAGCATTGAAGCACTGACCACACTCGATCAGCTCCGCTGGGCAGGCCACATAGTTCGCATGCCAGACACGAGACTCCCAAAGCAAGCGCTCTACTCGGAACTCCTTCACGGCAAACAAGCCAAAGGTGGGCAGAGGAAACGTTACAAGGGCACCCTCAAAGCCTCCCTGATAAAGTGCGACATCCCCACTGACACCTGGGAGTCCCTGGCCCAAGACCGCCCTAAGTGGAGGAAGTGCATCCAGGAGGGTGCTGAGCACCTCGAGTCTCAACGCCGAGAGCATGCAGAAAGCAAGCGCAGGCAGCGGAAGGAGCGTGCGGCAAACCAGTCCCACCCATCCCTTACCTTCAACTACTGTCTGTCCCACCTGTGACAGAGTCTGTGGCTCTCGTATTGGACTGTTCAGCCACCTAAGGACTCACTTCAGGAGTGGAGGCAAGTCTTCCTCGATTCCGAGGGACTGCCTATGATGATGATGATGATGATGATGATGATGAATACCTTTGGTTAACAAAAATCTATCAATCTCAGATTTAACATTAACAATTGATCCAGCAACAATTGCCGTTTGCGAAAGAGAGTTCCAAACTTCTACTCGAGGGAACAAGTACAAGGTGCAAAAGGCTATTCAAAGTGTGACTCAGGCTTATCAACAGCTTTCATAGAATCCATGGCCCTGGTTTTCATGAGCTGCAAGGCCTGTCCAAGTGTCGTCCAAAGGACCGCCGATGGCCGCCAAGAGACCGGGCGGTACTTGGCCTGGAAGATTTCTCTAAAAGAGGTGGCAGTACTGCCCGGCGGCAAAATAACGGCTTATGCCGTCAATCTGGGCAGCAGCGGGCGGGAGCTCTCAATCTCAGCGGCAAATGAGCTTGCCGCCCAAGTGTCGCCGAGGATGGAGTTGGGCCCGGGGGAGGGGGGAATCTCTGAAAACTAAAAAGCAATACCAAAAAAAACCCACCAGAACACCTTCAGGGAACCTCATCCAGGTAAGTCGCTGTAAAGAAAAATGTTTAAAGATGTTCACTAACCTTTTCTTGCAAGTCTTCATACCTACCGTCGGGGTTAGAACAGCCTCCAGGCAGTGGTCCTTCCCCCTGCTGGCACCGATACCCGCCGACTCCCGCCCGCGCCAATCTGGCAGCTCGGCGGGCGGGAGGCCACTTACGCGATTTGGCCGCCTGAGGACGTCAGCGGGCCGTTCCCGGCGGTGCTCCCGTCCCGCCTGCTCCAGCCCAAGTGGAAACTGGGAGCAAGAGGAACACGGCAGCAAAACTCGGCGGCAGCCGGCGGTAGCAGGCGGCAGTGGGTGGTAAGGCCACCAATATCAGGCATAGTATTTTAGCGCATAGAAGGAGGCCATTTGCCATCTAGGCTGACACTCCAGTGCATTGTGAGGGAGTGCTGCACTGTCGGAGGTGCCGTCTTTCAGATGCGATGTTAAACCGAGGCCCTGTCTGCTCTCTCAGGTGGACGTAAAAAATCCGATGGCATTATTTTGAAGAAGAGCAGGGAAATTCTCCCCTGTGTTCTGGGGCCAATATTTATCCCTCAACCAACATCACTAAAACAGATTATCTGGTCATTATCACATTGCTGTTTGTGGGAGCTTGCTGTGCGCAAATTGGCTGCCGTGTTTCCCACATTACAACAGTGACTACACTTCAAAAATACTTCATTGGCTGTAAAGCCCTTTCGGACGTCCAGTGGTCGTGAAAGGCGCTATATAAATCCAAGTCTTTCTTTTCGTCTGCGCCGGTCAAAAATGAGCTACCCAGCCTAATCCCACTTTTCAGCTCTTGGTCCGTAGCCCTGTAGGTTACAGCACTTCAAATGCATATCCAAGTACTTTTTAAATGCGATGAGGGTTTCTGCCTCCACCAACCTTTGTTTATTGAAAATATTTTCTTTCTGTTCTATGCCGATATACGTACACACTCTTATAAAGATGATGGCGCAGTATCAGCTCTTCAGACAAACACAACGTTCGACACAGCACATATCCCACAGAGTTCCGTGATAAATCCAAATCACGACAGACTTGTGGCACAAATCTTTCTCTGCCCTTTATTCAATTTACTTACCAGCGTCAGTCGGACTCCGCAGATAAACCCTGAGAATGTGCCTTTTGTTGTCACCACTGGGATTGATGGCGTGAAACCTCTGTGATGAGTCCACCCAGTTGTGGATCTGGAGGACGTTGTGAGGTGTTGACGGTGTTTTACACAGCTGAGCTCTCTGGGAACGTGACACCGGTCTCTGGAGATTGTCAGGTATTGCCAGTTAGCAGGTTGCAGTTTGCGGTGCTCCCAATTTCACAGGGAGCTTGAGTCTCCAGGTTATGTAACCACATTAATACTGACATGGTATGTCATCAGACCATATACAGTAGACACCTCAAATCGCTGGAGAAATACCACCAACGATGTCTCAGCAAGATCCTGCAAATCCTCTGGGAGGACAGACACACCAACGTTAGCGTCCTCGACCAGGCCAACATCCCCAGCATCGAAGCACTGACCACACTCGACTAGCTCCGCTGGGCGGGCCACATAGTTCGCATGCCTGACATAAGATTCCCAAAGCAAGTGCTCTACTCGGAACTCCTACACAGCAAGCGAGCCCCAGGTGGGTAGAGGAAACATTTCAAGAACACCCTCAAAGCCTCCTTTATAAAGTGCAACATCCCCATTGACACCTGGGAATCCCTGGCCAAAGACAGGCCTAAGTGGAGGAAGTGGATCCGGGAGGGCACTGAGCACCTCGAGTCTCGTCGCCGAGAGCATGCAGAAAGCAAGCGCAGGCAACGGAAGGAGCGTGCGGCAAACCTGTCCCACCCTCCCTTTCCTTCAACCACTGTCCCACCTGTGACAGAGACTGTAATTCCCGTATTGGACTGTTCAGTCACCTGAGAACTCACTTTTAGAGTGGAAGCAAGTCTTCCTCGATTTCGAGGGACTGCCTATGATGATGATGATGATGATGGTATGTCATCAGAGCCAACCCAAGCAGTCAACAATGCACTTGCAACAACAACTTATATTTATATAGTGCCTTAACATAGTATAACGTCCCAAGATGCTTCACAGCAGCGTTATCAAGCAATTTGACACTGAGCCACATAAAGAGATATTAGGACAGGTGATCAAAAGCTTGATCAAAGAGGTCAGTTTTAAGGAGCGTCTTAAAGGGGGAGAGAGAGGTGGAGCGGTTTAGTGAGAGAATTCCAGAACTTGGGGCCCAGGCAGCTGAAGGCACGGCCGCCAATAGTGGAGTGATGAAAATTGGGGATGTGCAAGAGGGCAGAATTGGAGGGGCACAGAGATACCAGGGGATTGTCGGGCTGGAGAAGATAACAGCGAGGTCACGGAAGGATTTGAAAACAAGGATGAAAATGATAAAATCGAAGTGTTGCTGGACCGGGAGCGATTGTAGGTCAGCGAGCACAGGGGTGATCGGTGAGCGGGAATTGGCACGAGCTAGGAAACGGGCAGCGGAGTTTTGGATGACCTCAGGATTCCGGAGGGTGCAAGGCGCAAAGCCAGCCAAGAGAACATTGGAATAGTCGAGTATAGAGGTTTCAGCAGCAAATGCATCTAACCTTTTTTGATGATTCATGTTGTGACTCGTGATATCCTTATGTATTTTTATGAATACCTTATGGTCGTCATGTTAAACGGGAGCTTAAATAATGTTAATTCGGGAGACCATCAACCTGTAGTGGTCTTGTTGCTGACAGATCTATATCTGAATTTTAGATCTGCAATTACAATCTCAGTTACATATATATGCTAAAAAAACTCATGTAAACCCTTCTGCTTTCCTCTCTCCTCACCTTTACATACCTCCTCCAAATCTACCTCTTGGAACATGCTTTAAAAACAAATTGCACATATGGCTTTGATGCAGAAAATGCCTCATAATGCTTTACCGAGAGGGAAGAAAAAATAAAATAGATAAAAGTAACAGAATGGATAATGAATTCCGCTTCAACGATTAGGAGGGGTGAATAAAAACTTGAAAGGTTTTTAAAGGTAATAAAGGAAGTTGAGAGGGTTGAAGGAGGAAATTGCAGAGAGCACGGACAGAGAGGCAAAGGCAGGGAGCAATGCACAAAAGGCGAGTTAAAGCAATGAAGGGTACAAGGGGGATGCAAGGTTGGATGAACTTGCAAAGATAGGGCAGGAATTTGAAGACAAGGATGTTAAATTCAATAAGTTGGGAAACATGGAGCCAAAGTTAGTGAGGAGTAAGCTCAGCTCAGGGTCACATAGAATGCTGATATTAGGAACAGTTTGGTTCAGCCTGAGACAATGGCCTGATAGAGGTTGGAATCAGGTTGAGAGTGCGGTGTTTGTGGGGGGGTGGTGGGGGGGAGGTGGGCGGAGGTTGGGCACATGGATGATGGCTTTTGCCTTCCATTGTTTATCCAGGTGTAGATGTTGGACAAGTAGACTGACACCATCGAGGAAGTGGAAGAGTGTGGAGAGGTGATGGAGAGATAACGCTGGGTGTTGTCAGTGTACATGTGGATGCAGATCCCGTGTCTGCAGAAGATGTCCCTAAAGGGCAGCTTGTAGATGAGGAACAGTAGGGGGCCAAGGATAGGTCCTTGGGGGTCATTAGAGGTAGCGGTGTGGTGCAGAAAGAGAAACCAATGCTGGGACTGCTCCTGCTACGATTGGATGTAAGAGTGGAAGTAAGCGAGGAGCAGTCCCACAGAGCTGGGCAATGGTGGAAAGGCGTTGGAGGGGGGTGGTGTGGTTTCCTGTGCCAAACGCTGCAGAGACTTCGAGGAGGACGAGTGGGGAGAATGCAGCATGGTCACAGTCACAGAAGTTGCTGGTTCTGACTTTGGTTAGGGATGTTCCCATGCTGTGGCAGTGACAGATTGTTGATTAGAGAGATTCAAACATGGAATTGCAGAAAGTCTGGGAAACAACAATACGATCGAGAACCTTGGAGAGGAAAGGGAGGTTAGAGATTGGGCAGCAATTGCAAGATCAGAAGGGTTGAGAGTGTTTTTTTTTGATAAGGGGTGAATATTGTCTTTGAAGTGGAGGGAATGGGGGTTCGGAAGACTGTTGGATGGTCAGCAGTTTCATGGGAATGAGGTCAGGGGAGCAGCTGGTGGGTCGCATGGGCAAGTTGAGCTCAGAGAGGCTGTGAAGGGAGATAGGAGAGAAACTAGGGAAAAACACCAGGTCAGAGTTAGGCCAGAGGGGAACGTGGGGGGGAGGGGGGGCGGGGGAACAGGAAGCAGGGGGCAGCAAAGGCAGGTTATCAGGTGGTCTCAATCTTTGTGACTTGTTGTTGAAGGTAAGACTGGAGGCAGAGGAGAGAACTTTCAGGAGACGACTGGTAAAAGAAAGACTTGCATTTATATAGCGCCTTTCACGACCACCAGACATCTCAAAGCACTTTACAGCCAATGAAGTACTTTTGGAGTGTAGTCACTGTTGTAATGTTAGGAAACGCAGCAGCCAATTTGCACACAGCAAGCTCCCACAAACAGCAATGTGATAATGACCCAGTTAATCTGTTTTTGTGATGTTGATTGAGCAATAAATATTGGCCCCAGGACACTGCTCTTCTTCAAAATGGTGCCATGGGATCTTTTATGTCTACTTTAGGTTTAACATCTCATCTGAAAGATAGCACCTCTGACAGTACAGCACACCGCTGGAGTGTCAGCCTAGATTTTTGTACTCAAGTCTCTGGAGTGGGACTTGAACCCACAACCTTCTGACTCAGAGGCGAGAGTGCTGCCCACTGAGCCACGGCTGACACCTAAGTGACGCTGGAGTTATCTTTGTTCTCATGTGTGATCCTGAAAAAGAACAGTTTAGACAGAGGGGCGTGAGACCCCATCCAGCCAGATCTGGTGATAGGTGGCTGAGCCAGTGGTGCACCAGACACACACCCAAGTCTGACTCCCTTGAACTTAAGGCAGCGAAGTTGGCGGCCACACTATTGACCAGGATGTGAGAGAATAACATATTTTTTTTCCGTGAACAAGGACATTTATGAAGCATATAAGAAGCTAATTGAATGGTGGGAGTGTGAAACAGTCCCTGTTTAATGCACATCTAGATGTAATGTCTGTAATGCTAGAAAATGCAGACTAGTACGTTAGAATTAATTTAAAAATTTGCCCTCATACAGAATACCAAATAGCACAAGAACTGTGTGATACATTATTCATTGTTAGTGTAACAGGCCGCCCAACAATACAATCCCATTTGTAACCATACATCTTCATGGCTTGCAAAGGTGATAACTTGTTCCAACTGCATGTCAACGTAGTCAGCAATCCTCTCTTGTTCAGCCTCTCTTCCCTGATGCACTGCACAGCTCCCTCAAGTACACAGAGAGTGATTTGTTGATGAACTGGTAGCTGTATATTTAGTAATGTACTGACACAAGCACTTTAAACTGGGCAGCGCATCAAGGAGAAAAGGCCAAGTAGAAGATTTACCAACTACACGTAAGTACAATTGACAAGTACTGCAGGAAGACCAAGAGCTGTATGTGGGATTGGGTTACTGGGGGATCTCTTATACTGAGATTCTACTGTTCTAGTTAATCATTTATCATGCAGTTCTTGCAATATTTAGTAGTCTAACTCGAAGGAGATATGTCCTACTCTCTTGAAATATTTTTCCGAATAAAAGCACCGGATGTAAAAAGAAAGAAAGACTTGCATTTATATAGCACCTTTCACAACCACCGGATGTCTCAAAGCACTTTACAGCCAATGAAGTATTTTTGAAGTGTAGTCACTGTTGTAACACAGCGAGAGCGGGACCAGCGGCAGGGATAAAAGGAGCCTGAGATCACAGCGGGAGCGGGAGATCGAGGCCGAAGGTAAAACAAAGAAGTAAAAAGAAATCGTAGTGTCACGTCACAGCCAAGCAGGTAAGTGATTGGCTGGTGGATTGGTGAGTATTTTATCTTTTTCTTTTTTTTTTCTTTTCTTATCAGTAGGAAACCTTTGGCATTGTTGCCAAATTAAGTTAATTTAAGTGTTAAGTCATGGCAGGAGAGCCCAGACCCGTGTCATGCTTCTCCTGTGCTATGTGGGAAATCAGGGACACTTCCAGTGTCCCTGACTACTACGTGTGCAGGAAGTGTATCCAGCTGCAGCTCCTGTCAGACTACGTTGTGGCACTCTGGAGCATCCACGATGCTGAGGATGTCGTGAATAGCACGTTTAGTGAGTTGGTTACACCGCAGGCAAAGGTTACAAAGGCACATAGGGAATGGGTGACCATCAGGCAGAGCAGAAGTAGGAAGATAGTGCAGGGGTCCCCTGCGGTCATCTCCCTCCAAAACAGATATACCACTTTGGATAGTGATGGGGGAGATGGCTCATCAGGGGAAGGCAGCAGCAGCCAAGTTCATGGCACCATGGGTGGCTCTGCTGCACAGGAGGGCAGGAAAAAGAGTGGGAGAGCTATAGTGGTAGAGGATTCTATTGTAAGGGGAATAGATAGGCGTTTCTGCGGCCGCAATAGAGACTCCAGGATGGTATGTTGCCTCCCTGGTGCAAGGGTCAAGGATGTCTCGGAGCAGCTGCAGGGCATTCTGGAGAGGGAGCGTGAACAGCCAGTTGTCGTGGTGCATATAGGTACCAGCGATATAGGTAAAAAATGGGATGAGGTCCTACAAGCTGAATTTAGGGAGCTAGGAGCTAAATTAAAAAGTAGGAGCTCAAAAGTAGTAATCTCAGGATTGCTACCAGTGCCACATGCTAGTCAGAGTAGAAATAGTTAAGAGCAGGATAGTTAAGATGAATATGTGGCTTGAGGAATGGTGCAAGAGGGAGGAATTCAAATTCCTGGGACATTGGAACTGGTTCTGGGGGAGGTGGGACCAGTACAAACCGGACGGTCTGCGCCTGGGCAGGACTGGAACCGATGTCCTGGGGGAGTGTTTACTAGTGCTGTTGGGGAGGGTTTAAACTAATATGGCAGGGGGGATGGGAATCAATGCTGTGAGACAGAGGGAAGTAAAATGGGGGCAGAAGCAAAAGGTAGAAAGGAGATAAGGAAAATTGGAGGGCAGAGAAATCAAAGGCAAAAATCAAAAAAGGCCACAGTACAACAGAATTCTAAAAGAACAAAGAGTGTTAAAAAGACAAGCCTGAAGGCTCTGTGCCTCAATGCGAGGAGTATTCATAATAAGGTGGATGAATTAACTGCACAGATAGCTGCTAACGGATATGATGTAATTGGGATTACGGAGACATGGCTCCAGGGTGACCAAGGCTGGAAACTCAACATCCATGGGTATTCAATATTCTGGAAGGATAGCTAGAAAGGAAAAAGAGGTGGGGTAGCATTGCTGGTTAAAGAGGAGATTAAGGCAATAATTAGGAAGGACATTAGCTTGGATGATGTGGAATCGGTATGGGTGGAGCTGCGGAATACCAAAGGGCAGAAAACGCTAGTGGGAGTTGTGTACAGACCATCAAGCAGTAGTAGTGAGGTTGGGGATGGCATCAAACAGGAAATTAGGGATTGCCTGCAATAAAGGTACAGCAGTTATCATGGGTGACTTTAATCTACATATAGATTGGGCTAACCAAACTGGTAGCAATACAGTGGATTTCCTGGAGTGTATAAGGGATGGTTTTCTAGACCAATACGTCGAGGAACCAGCTAGAGAGCAGGCCATCCTAGACTGGGTGTTGTGTAATGAGAGAGGATTAATTAGAAATCTTGTTGTGTGAGGCCCCTTGGGGAAGATTGACCATAATATGGTAGAATTCTTCGTTAAGATGGAGAGTGACACAGTTAATTCAGAGACTAGGGTCCTGAACTTAAAGAAAGGTAACTTCGACGGTATGAGGCGTGAATTGGCTAGGATAGACTGGCGAGTGATACTTAAAGGATTGACGGTGGATAGGCAATGGCAAACATTTAAAGATCACATGGATGAACTTCAACAATTGTACATCCCTGTCTGGAGTAAAAATAAAAACGGGGAAGGTGGCTCAACCGTGGCTAACAAGGGAAATTAGGGATCGTGTTAAATCCAAGGAAGAGGCATATAAATTGGCCAGAAAAAGCAGCAAACCTGAGGACTGGGAGAAATTTAGAATTTAGCAGAGGAGGACAAAGCGTTTAATTAATAAGGGGAATATAGAGTATGAGAGTAAGCTTGCAAGGAACATAAAAACTGACTGCAAAAGCTTCTGTAGATATGTGAAGAGAAAAAGATTAGTGAAGACAAATGTAGGTCCCTTGCAGTCAGAATCAGGTGAATTTATAATGGGGAACAAAGAAATGGCAGACCAGTTGAACAAATACTTTGGTTCTGTCTTCACGAAGGAAAACACAAATAACCTTCCGGAAATACTAGGGGACCGAGGGTTTAGCGAGAAGGGGGAACTGAAAGAAATCCTTATTCGTCGGGAAATTGTGTTAGGGAAATTGATGGAATTGAAGGCTGATAAATCCCCAGGGCCTGATAGTCTGCATTCCAGAGTACTTAAGGAAATGGCTCTAGATATAGTGGATGCATTGGTGGTCACTTTCCAACATTCTATAGACTCTGGATCAGTTCCTATGGACTGGAGGGTAGCTAATGTAACACCACTTGTTAAAAAAGGAGGGAGAGAGAAAACAGGGAATTATAGACCGGTTAGCCTGACATCGGTAGAAACATAGAAACATAGAAAATAGGTGCAGGAGTAGGCCGTTGGGCCCTTCGAGCCTGCACCGCCATTCAATAAGATCATGGCTGATCATTCCCTCAGTGCCCCTTTCCTGCTTTCTCTCCATATCCCTTGATCCCTTTAGCCGTAAGGGCCATATCTAACTCCCTCTTGTATATATCCAATGAACTGGCATCAACAACGCTCTGTGGTAGAGAATTCCACAGGTTCACAATTCTCTGAGTGAAGAAGTTTCTCCTCATCTCAGTCCTAAATGGCTTACCCCTTATCCTTAGACTATGTCCCCTGGTTCTGGACTTCCCCAACATCGGGAACATTCTTTCTGCATCTAAACTGTCCAGTCCTGTCAGAATTTTATATGTTTCTATGAGATCCCCTCTCACCCTTCTAAACTCCAGTGAATACAGGCCCAGTCAATCCAGTCTCTCCTCATATGTCAGTCCTACCATCCCAGGAATCAATCTGGTGAACCTTCGCTGCACTCCCTCAATAGCAAGAACATCCTTCCTCAGATTAGGAGACCAAAACTGAACATAATATTCCAGGTGAGGCCTCACTAAGGCCCTGTACAACAGCAGTAAGACCTCCCTGCCCCTGTACTCAAATCCCCTAGCTATGAAGGCCAACATACCATTTGCCTTCTTCACCGCCTGCTATATCTGCATGCCAACTTTCAATGACTGATGTACCATGACACCCAGGTCTCGTTGCACCTCCCCTTTTCCTAATCTGTCGCCATTCAGATAATATTCTGTCTTCGCGTTTTTGCCCAAAAAGTGGATAATCTCACATTTAATCACATTATACTGCATCTGCCATGCATTTGCCCACTCACCTAACCTGTCCAAGTCACCCTGCAGACTCTTAGCGTCCCCCTCACAGCTCACACCGCCACCCAGTTTAGTGTCATCTGCAAACATAGATAGATAACTGGTTGGCAGACAGGAAGCAAAGAGTAGGATTAAACAGGTCCTTTTCAGAATGGCAGGCAGTGACTAGTGGGGTACCGCAAGGTTTAGTGCTGGGACCCCAGTTATTTACAATATATATTAATGATTTAGATTAAGGAAGTTAACGTAATATCTCCAAGTTTGCAGATGAGACTAAGCTGGGTGGCAGTGTGAGCTGTGAGGAGGATGCTAAGCAGGGAAGCAGAATATTATCTGAATGGTGACAGATTAGAAAAAAGGGAGGTGCAACGAGACCTGGGTGTCACGCTACATCAATCATTGAAAGTTGGCACACAGGTACAGCAGGTGGTGAAGAAGGCAAATGGTATGTTGGCCTTCATAGCAAGAGGATTTGAGTATAGGAGCAGGGAAGTCTTACTGCAATTGTACAGGGCATTGGTGAGGCCACACCTTGAATATTGTGTACAGCTTTGGTCTGCTAATCTGAGGAAGGACATTCTTGCTATTGAGGGAGTGCAGAAAAGGTTCACCAGACTGATTCCCGGGATGGCAGGACTGACATATGAAGAAAGACTGGATCGACTAGGCTTATAGTCACTGGAATTTAGAAGAATGAGAGGGGATCTCATAGAAACATATAAAATTCTGATGGGATTGGACAGGTTAGATGCAGGAAGAATGTTCCTGATGTTGGGGAAGTCCAGAACCAGTGGTCACAGTCTAAGCATAAGGGGTAAGCCAGTTAGAACCGAGATGAGGAGAAACTTCTTCACTCAGAATTGTGAAGCTGTAGAATTCTCTACCACAGAAAGTTGTTGAGGCCAGTTCATTAGATATATTCAAAAGGGAGTTAGATGTGGCCCTTACGGCTAAAGGGGATCAAGGAGTATGGAGAGAAAGCAGGAATGGGGTACTGAGGTGAATGATCAGCCATGATCATATTGAATGGTGGTGCAGGCTCGAAGGGCCGAATGGCCTACTCCTGCCCCTATTTTCTATGTTTCTATGTTTCTGTGTAATGTGGGAAACACGGCAGCCAATTTTCACACAGCAAGCTCCCACAAACAGCAATGTGATAATGACCAGATATTCTGTTTTAGTTATGTTGATTGAGGGATAAATATTGGCCCAGGACACCGGGGATAACTCCCCTGCTTGTCTTCAAAATAGTGCCGTGGGATCTTTTATATCTACCCGAGAGAGCAGGCTCATGTGAAAGATGGCTCCTCCCTCAGCACTGCACTGGAGTGTCAGCCTAGATTTTGTGTTCAAGTTCCTGGAGTGGGACTTGTGTGACCTCATGATTGGGGAGGGGGTGCCCAGGACTAGGCCCAGTCTTGTGAACTCATACACATGACACTGCAGCATTGAGCAGAAGCATTAGTTCTAGTAGTAGTGACTGGGGTCCAGAGCTTTGTCTTAATACTCCTTTAACTAGCACTAAAGTGGCTTAACACTGCTTTGAAGAATATTTTCACTACTTGTAATATATTTGCTTCATGGGTTCTTTGCTTAAGAATTCATAGCAATACATTGCTATTAAGATCTTGTTGGTTTATTAACAAAGGTTTAACAATCAAGCTACACATTACCAGTTCATCCACCAGGCTCACAACCACTTGCCTCATCGTGGGTGACCCAGACCCAACTGGCTGGGGTTTTATTGAGTCTTGTGAACATCACGTGACTGGCTAAGCCACTCACAATGCAACAACAACTCTACAGACCTGTGAGCATACTCACCGATGCACACATTACATCCATGTTTTCCTAAGCCATGACCATTTAGTACATTATTTTCACTCAAATAAAATTTAGCACTGCATGGAAATCAGGCAAGAGATAGGAAGTGTAAAGCCTGTGCCGAGGTGAGCTCGCTACAGGAACAAAGATGCTGAGTTATTTTTCTGCTTCTTCATTTGAACACTGCAATTTTTCTGGAAACAAAGAGCTCTTGAGAATGTTGAAAAATTATTTGCTTCAGCGGCGTACAAACTAGGATTTCTTCAGAAAGATGATAGCTTTAAAGTTAGCTAAGATTAAAACTATAGTTTTATTTTTTAAATAGATGTAACCTTATAGGAGTGCACCTAAATTATTGAATTAGCTATCTAAAACCCCATTTAGAAAATTTTAAAAGCTCCAAGTATGTAATGAATTATTCAAGAGATTATTGCTTTTACATGTCAAAAATTAACAGTGCAAAAGCTGTTAAAGAAGGGGGAGGGGAGTTTGTAAGATGTCTCTCTCTGGTTTTGGCTATTGTCCTTCAAACATCTACTCCAGGAAGAACTCCAAACCCCATCCGACATTCCCTTTTGGCAAATGTTGGCAAATATGAACACTGTCGAATACACAGCCCAAATAATGAGCTTCAATAAGCATTAGCTCAATAGCATCAATACACGTTAGTCGGTTTATATTAAATAGGTTAATCCCTCTGTTAAAATGGCAATCAAAGGCTTTCATCCAAGCACATTAATCATTCCTGCTGTAACATTTCACAGCGTAACCTCTGGGCTATATCAACACACGAGCATTGAGAGAAAGACTTACATTTATATAGCGCTTTTCACTACCATCGGACTTCCCAAAGCGCTTTACCGCCAATGAAGTACTTTTTGAAGTGTAGTCACTGTTGCAATGTAGGAAATGAGGCAGCCAAGTTGTGCACAGCAAGCTCTCACCAGCAGCAATGCGGTAATGACCAGATAATCTGTTTTAGTGATGGATAAATATTGGCCAGGAGACTGGGGATAACTCCCCTGCTCTTCTTTGAAATAGTGCCATGGGATCTTCTACATCCATCTGAGAGAGCAGACGGGGCCTCGGTTTAACATATCATCCAGAAGACGGCACCTCCGACAGTGCAGCGCTCCCTCAGCACTACAATGTCAGCCTGGATTTTTGTGCTCAAGGAGTGGGTATGTGAACCTTTGTGACTCCGAGCTGGTGTGTTGCCCACTGAGCTGCAGCACACACTGACATCGAGCTACGTGAATTATCTCATTAATGAAATACAAATTGAAAAACATAACTATTTTGTCAAAAATGTGTATGGATCAAAATTTCTACTGAAAATAAATAACTCGTGGTATTTAACAAGTTTATGTTTGAACTTTCAGTTGATGCCACATATACGAATACCTGAGAAGCAATCAGTTCTGTTTAGTGAATAAAAATTCATAATCTAAAACATTTGCTGCAGTAACCGTACTCAGTCTTGTTAACTGAATCCTTTTTAAAAATTCATTCCTGGGATGTGGGCGTCGCTGGCAGGGCCGGCATTTATTGCCCATCCCTAATTGCCCCTTGAGAAGGTGGTGGTGAGCCGCCTTCTTGAACCGCTGCAGTCCGTGTGGTGAAGGTGCTCCCACAGTGCTGTTAGGGAGGGAGTTCCAGGATTGTGACCCAGCGACGATGAAGGAACGGCCGATATATTTCCAAGTCGGGATGGTGTGTGACTCGGAGGGGAAAAGTGGTGCCTCGTGCTGTTAGACAGAAAGAGGGTGAGGGGACGGTGGGTGGGGAGGGGGGGAAGTGGGGGGAAGGGCGGGCTGTAACTGTGGTGGAAGAGTTGCAGAAACCCAAAAGATTGGCATAAACGGGATTAGCGCCACTTCCCCCGGCCTTTCTCGGCTCTCCCGCGGAAGTTATGGCAGATGATCAGGAGAAACCCACACGGAAATTAACCCTCATAATCTCTGCTTACATTGCAGATTTTGCCAAGTTTACAGCTTACAAACAATTACCTATTTGTCTAGCAATCTAGCAAATTACACTAGGTTGAAGTTAATGACAGCATTAAACACTTTGCATTTCAGATCATCTACCATTGCAATTAGACGTATGCAATGAATTATGTGACAGAAATCTGCGACAAATATTTTGCTGTCAATTTTTTTCAAAGTTGACCAGCAGGGAGAACTAATGGGGAATGAAACACTCCCTCTATCGGACATCCAGTGTCAGCATGAAACACTCTCAGGCCAGATGCAGAGTAAAGCTCTCTCGACATTGCATCAATAATGTGACATAGCTGCACCAGCATCATAACACTCTTTCCCCAACAGCCTTCTTTGTGGGCTCTCTGAACACGATTGGTAAGTTCGGGGCAATTTTCTGCTGTGGACCTAAATCCGCTCTGCATTCAGTTGTCGCTGCCAAGACATATTTTACATAAGACCCTTACAGCCAACAAGGTCTGGAGACCTTCATCCAATCATTGTGAGCTGGATTTTCACCCAGGTTGCACTAAGGTATACTCACCAACTCTCCGACCTTCCCCCCAGCTGGGAGCTTCTAAATGCTGCACTAAGTGATCTGTCAGAGCCAGCATGCCATGCTGGACATCCAGGGATGAGGGACGTCAGTTACGGGGATAGACTGGAGAAGCTGGGGTTGTTCCCCTTGGAGCAGAGAAGGTTGAGAGGAGATTTGATCGAGGTGTTCAAAATCATGGGGGGTCTGGACAGAGTAGATAGAGAGAAACTGCTCCCATTGGCGGAAGGGTCAAGAACCAGAGGAGACAGATTTAAGGTGATTGGCAGAAGAACCAAAGGCGACATGAGGGAAAACCTCACAGCGAGTGGTTAGGATCTGGAATGCACTGCGGAAAGGGTGGTGGAGGCAGACTCAGTCATGGCTTTCAAAAGGGAATTGGATAAGTACCTGAAAGAAAAAAACATTGCAGGGGTACGGGGAAAGGGCGGGGGAGTAGGACTGGCTGAAGTGCTCCTGCATGAGAACATGAGGACATAAAAAATAAGAGCAGGAGTCGGCCATACGGCCCCTCGAGCCTGCTCCGCCATTCAATAAGATCATGGCTGATCTGATCTTGGTCTCAGCTCCATTTCCCTCCCCATAACCCTTGACTCCCTTATCGCTCAAAAATGTATCTAACTCCGCCTTAAATATATTCAATGACCCAGCCTCCACTTTTCTCTGTGGCAGAGAATTCCACAGATTTACAACTATTTTGTTGTATCTGTAAAACAATAAATCGTTAAATCAAGTGCCCCCTGATTAAAGGGGGGGGGGCCACTAAAACTGACAAATTTAAACAAATTAAACTTTAGACATTACGTGGTTCAAATTAAAATTTGGTTGCCAGGGGTAACGATGCACTCCAGTCTCTCCTGCGCCCACCTCTCGCGGAAGGCCGCGAGCGTACCGGTGGACACCGCGTGCTCCATCTCCAGGGACACCCTGGCCCGGATGTAACCGCGGAAGAGAGGCAGGCAGTCGGGCTGAGCGACCCCCTCGACCGCCCGCTGCCTGGACCGGCTGATGGCACCCATAGATTTACAACCCTCTGAGAGAAGAAATTCCTCCTCATCTCAGTTTTAAAAAGGGCGGCCCCTTATTCTGAGACTATGCCCCCCTAGTTTTAGTTTCCTCTATGAGTGCAAATATCCTCACTGCATCCACCTTGTTGAGCCCCCTCATTATCCTATATGTGTCGATAAGATTACCTCTCATTCTTCTGAACTCCAGTGAGTATAGGCCCAACCTACTCAACCTGTAAGAGCTGATACAGGCTTGACGGGCCAAAGGGCCTCCTTCCGTGCTGTAACCATTCTATGATTCTATATTTAGAGGGTCAGAATCACCTTTGCACAATTCACCAAGATTGGAAATCAAATCAAATGGGATACTCCTTAGTTTTTAATGGACACTTTCAATTACAAACTAGATTTTAATAAATTTATGCTGGCTCAATGTCTAAAGAAGAATACTGAGATAATTTAACCTGATCAATAACTATTTGCTAGAATATGAATCACACAGCTCCTTGAGACTAGTATCAGCATAATTACCAATAAACCAACATCTGTTCAAATTTACAGATTAATACTAAAAAATCAATTAATTTTAGTATTGTTTCCCTCGTGACCTTTACTGATATCAGTGTACTTTTACACAACATCAATACCTGATAAAGAACGCAGGCATGTCAGTCCTGGCTGTCTCCTGCTATGTGGTTGGTGATGAAAGGTTTCCTGTTCCTGAAATGTGCTGAGTGGTAGTGCCTTAGAATGAGAATGTGTGAATAGCCTGTGAGTCGATCTGTTCAGTGCCACCTCAGCCCATCCATCAGCGCCGAAACGCTTTCAGATGTGCAATGTGTCTACCGAGTTATTGGGGACATTGGGAGCTGGATCGAGGCATAGCTCCTGCCAAAGGAATAGGGCGGGGGGAGCATGGTGGTTGTGCCGACAAACTGATCTAACATTCAGTGCAGAGATGATTTCATTTTGTTTCCAGTAATTCCACATCGCAATAAGAATTCCCGCCAAAGTGTTCAGGGCGAAAAATTCGTTATAGCCCGTTTTGAGGCGGTGGCACTGCCTGGGCGTTAATTTTAGCACCGGGCGATGTTTACCGCCTCCAACCGGGATATTCACTGTTAGCGTCCCAAGAGAGGAGCAGAGCGCTGAGGGAGGTGTTGCACGCTACTCTCAGGGCGCTACGGGGTGGGAGCGCTGCGGTGTTAATGAAGTTCTGGCGTTAGGAAACCAGCTGCCTAGCGCCCAATGGGGAGGTCAGCTGGACCACCCGAGAGAAGGTTGAAGGGAGCATTGGATACATCAGCAGCAGGATGTCAGGGCTCAGAGAATCACAGCGATGTTAAAAGCTTTTCCACTGAGCATCCACCGGCTCCTGCTTTATAACATCGCCCGGGAGCTTGCACGGAACGCCCACTCCCGCTGTCGGTGATGGCACCAGGCGCTACGGCAGGCGAGAGGAGTGAAGTTCGGGATCGCGGCACTCACGGGTGTTGCACGCTTATGATGTGACCAAGTGGGTGGCACTAAAGTGCGCAGCTGTAACTGATAGCACCGCCGTTACACCACCGCTGAAGTTCGCGGCAGGCACTAACAGCACGGCGCTCGAGCAGTAAGCGCTTAGCTGCCCATTAGAAACATAGAAACATAGAAAATAGGTGCAGGAGTAGGCCATTCGGCCCTTCGAGTCTGCACCGCCATTCAATGAGTTCATGGCTGAACATTCAACTTCAGTACCCCATTCCTGCTTTCTCGCCATACCCCTTGATCCCCCTAGTAGTAAGCACTACATCTAACTCCTTTTTGAATATATTATGTGAATTGGCCTCAACAACTTTCTGTGGTAGAGAATTCCACAGGTTCACCAATCTCTGGGTGAAGATGTTTCTCCTCAACTCGGTCCTAAATGGCTTACCCCTTATCCTTAGACTGTGATCCCTGGTTCTGGACTTCCCCAACATTAATAAGAACATAAGAACATAAGAACATAAGAATTAGGAAAAGGAGTAGGCCATCTAGCCCCTTGAGCCTGCTCCGCCATTCAACAAGATCATGGCTGATCTGGTCATGGACTCAGCTCCACTTACCCGCCCTCTCCCCGTAACCCTTAATTCCCTTATTGGTTAAAAATCTATCTATCTGTGATTTGAATACATTCAATGAGCTAGCCTCAACTGCTTTCTTGGGCAGAGAATTCCACAGATTCACAACCCTCCGGGAGAAGAAATTCCTTCTCAACTCGGTTTTAAATTGGCTCCCCCATATTTTGAGGCTGTGCCCCCTAGTTCTAGTCTCCCCGACCAGTGGAAACAACCTCTCTGCCTCTATCTTGTCTATCCCTTTCATTATTTTAAATGTTTCTATAAGATCACCCCTCATCCTTCTGAACTCCAACGAGTAAAGACCCAGTCTACTCAATCTATCATCATAAGGTAACCCCCTCATCTCCGGAATCAGCCTAGTGAATCGTCTCTGTACCCCCTCCAAAGCTAGTATATCCTTCCTTAAGTAAGGTGACCAAAACTACACGCAGTACTCCAGGTGCGGCCTCACCAATACCCGATACAGTTGCAGCAGGATCTCCCTGCTTTTGTACTCCATCCCTCTCGCAATGAAGGCCGACATTCCATTCGCCTTCCTGATTACCTGCTGCACCTGCAAACTAACTTTTTGGGATTCATGCACAAGGACCCCCAGGTCCCTCTGCACCGCAGCATGTTGTAATTTCTCCCCATTCAAATAATATTCCCTTTTACTGTTTTTTTTTCAAGGTGGATGACCTCACATTTTCCGACATTGTATTCCATCTGCCAAACCTTAGCCCATTCGCTTAACCTATCTAAATCTCTTTTCAGCCTCTCTGTGTCCTCTACACAACCCACTTTCCCACTAATCTTTGTGTCATCTGCAAATTTTGTTACAGTACACTCTGTCCCCTCTTCCAGGTCATCTATGTATATTGTAAACAGATGTGGTCCCAGCACCGATCCCTGTGGCACACCACTAACCACCGATTTCCAACCCAAAAAGGACCCATTTATCCCGACTCTCTGCTTTCTGTTCGCCAGCCAATTCTCGATCCATGCTAATACATTTCCTCTGACTCCGCGTACCTTTATCTTCTGCAGTAACCTTTTGTGTGGCACCTTATCGAATGCCTTTTGGAAATCTAAATACACCACATCCATCGGTACACCTCTATCCACCATGCTCGTTATATTCTCAAAGAATTTCAGTAAATTAGTTACACATGATTTCCCCTTCATGAATCCATATTGCGTCTGCTTGATTGCACTATTCCTATCTAGATGTCCCGCTATTTCTTCCTTAATGATAGCTTCAAGCATTTTCCCCACTACAGATGTTAAACTAGCCGGCCTATAGTTACCTGCCTTTTGTCTGCCCCCTTTTTTAAACAGAGGCGTTACATTAGCTGCTTTCCAATCCGCTGGTACCTCCCCAGAGTCCAGAGAATTTTGGTAGATTATAACGAATGCATCTGCTATAACTTCCGCCATCTCTTTTAATACCCTGGGATGCATTTCATCAGGACCAGGGGACTTGTCTACCTTGAGTCCCATTAGCCTGTCCAGCACTACCTCCCTAGTGATAGTGAATGTCTCAAGGTCCTCCCTTCCCACATTCCTGTGACCAGCAATTTCTGGCATGGTTTTTGTGTCTTCCACTGTGAAGACCGAAGCAAAATAATTGTTTAAGGTCTCAGCCATTTCCACATTTCCCATTATTAAATCCCCCTTCTCATCTTCTAAGGGACCAACATTTACTTTAGTCACTCTTTTCCGTTTTATATATCTGTAAAAGCTTTTACTATCCGTTTTTATTTCCCCCCCCCCTTATTTTTAACGCCCCTTCGGGCGCTAACGGCTGGCGCTAAACAGCTCAATTTCTAGCCCATAAATTTTTCTTTCCCACTAACCAAGTCATGGGGAGGAGAGGCATGCTGTCCTGACACCATGTTAACCCCTAATTAAAAATGTACTTGCATGAATCAATCGGAAAATCTATCTAGAAAGTACTTCTAGAAATTGAAAACAAGACTAAAAATGGATTCCTGATCTTAGTCCAGTCTAGGTCCAGAGGGCTATTGATCGACCTGCAATAAATGTGAAAATTCATTGTCGAAAGATACTGTAAAATGCAGAAAGATCGATAAGAGCAACTGGCTGTGGTTTTTGTACTAATCTCATCTATTATTTTGCTGCTTTAAATGGAATTTATCAAGAGATGTAATCAGCAGGATTTTTGTAAAAGGTAATATTGGGGCAGGCTTGGATTTGAATCTATTTGGGCCCCAAGGGGGGGGAATTTCCTCTGCTCACTGGGAGCGTACTGTAAGGGGAGTGGGAGAAATGCTTATGTCCTCTAGTTCTACTCAAACCACAAAGGCAGACTGGCCCAGAAATTGCTGTCCAAATAATGGTGCGACTAATAGCATTCGCCGTTATTTATGTGTAAGTGGCACAGCAACATCAGGTGAGGGCAGGTGCATGATTCAACACGGACATTGAGACGTTGCTGTCGGAGATGTGCCGCTCCACCGTTAGTGTCTCGCTGTCTGGCTCATGATTCAAATGCATTGAGCGGGGCGAAGTTCCTGTACTTGCACAGTAAATACAAAGTAATCACACCACAGAAAGCTAAGTCAAGTCATTTCAAGTCCAACTATCCTTTCAACAGAGTGATAATTGTTAATGACTGCCAGTCAACCTTGCTGGCACTGAAAGTTAACTATTAAAATTCTGCAGTCTCAGTCCTTCAGGATTTAATTGTTGTTTGATATATATATTTTTTTAATTCTGTCTCCCTTTTTGTCTCACTCTTCATCCAATCTTTCTTTCCCTCACTTTATTTCCCAGTGGCTCAGTGGGCAGCACTCTCGCCTCTGAGTCAGAAGGTTGTGGGTTCAAGTCCCACCCCAGAGACTCGAGCACAAAAATCTAGGCTGACACTCCAGTGCAGTGCTGAGGAAGTGCTGCACTGTCAGAGATTCTGTCTTTCAGATGAGACATTAAACCGAGGGCGTTCTGGTCTGTCACTGTTGGGGTTGTCCATGAGGGTCCTGACGGTCCAGGTCCTGAACTTCATTTTGAAGGGTGGAAGATGACTGTGCGCGAGTTCTTTTAACGTGGGGTGGCCATTGCACACCGGTTACCATACGGGCTTAGCTGAGCAAGGTCTTGGTCCAGTGACAAGGGGGTCCAAGACGACTGGAGACCAGGCACTGCTGCATGGGCCTAGTTGCCTGCGGCGAGATGAGAGCCATAAGCTCGGCGCTGAGCAGCACCCTTCGGTGAAATGGTGAGAGTTCCGAGGCGTGGAAGGTGGAGGTGGGAGATTTGAGGTGATGCCTCTCTCTCCCAAGCATTGGGATGCCCAGAGGTCCACTTCGTGGAAGGAGGAGAGGTCAGAGTGGCCACAGCCATTGTGCACACCACATGCTCACCAGGGGCTCTGCAGTTGAATGGGACCGAGGGACCGGGGGAGGCACGAATGTCACCGGAGTGAGCAAGGCCAGGATGTCGCCAGCGGAACTCATCGTTACCCAGGACGCAGACGCTTCAATGTCAACATCGCCACCCTAAGCAAGACCCGGCAGGCAGGGGAAGGCCAGCTCAAGGAACAAGGTGGAGGTTACACCTTCTTCTGGAAAGGCAAACCAGAGGAAGAACGGCGCCTCCATGGAGTTGGTTTCACCATCAAGAACGAGCTGGACAGCCGCCTCAGAGACTTCCCCTGCGGGATTAGCGAACGTCTCATGATTCTCCGACTCACCCTATCCCGGAACCAGTGCGCCACAGTCATCAGCGCATACGCCCCAACGCTCGATGCAACAGATGAGGTCAGAGAGGAATTCTACTCCAGCCTCGAACAATCCCTGTCCCGGACGACAAACTGATCCTCCTCGGCAACTTCAACGCCAGAGTCAGTAAGGTCACAGACCCCTGGGGAGGCGTGATCGGCAGAGAGGGGGTAGGAAAACCTACTCCAGCGGTACCCTGCTCCTGACAAAATGCCGAGAACACGACCTTGTCATCACCAACACCTTGATCCGCCAGAGGGACAAGTACAAGGCATCGTGGCAACACCCTCGCTCCAAGCACTGGCACCTACGCGACTACATCATCGTCCGAGCGAGGGACCGCAAGGACGTGCGCATCACCCGCGCCATGACGGGAGCCGACGACTGCTGGACGGACCACCGCCAATCCGTTCCGTCATCAACATCAACAAAGCCCCAAAGCAGCGACGGCAACTGAAGCAATGCCGCAGAAAAATCAACACCGGGGCATTCAAAGACCCAGTTAAGAGAGTCCTATACAGCCAGCGCCTCACTGCCAACCTGGAGACTCTCGATGACCCTGAGACGCAGAGTGCCCACAGCGCCAGGTCTGCCCTCAAGATCACCATAACCAGCGCCTGTGAATATAAGAACATAAGAAATAGGAACAGGAGTAGGCCAAACGGCCCTTCGAGCCTGCTCTGCCATTTAATACGATCATGGCTGATCTGATCATGGACTCAGGCCCGCTCCCCATAACCCCTTGTTCCCTTATTGGTTAAGAAATTGTCTATTTCTGTCTTAAATTTATTCAATGTCCCAGCATCCACAGCTCTCTGAGGCAGCGAATTCCACAGATTTACAATCCTCTGAGAGAAAAACTTTTTCTTCATCTGTTTTAAATGGGCGGCCCCTTATTCTAAGATCATGCCCCCTAGTTCTAGTCTCCCCCATCAGTGGAAACATCCTCTCTGCATCCACCTTGTCAAGCCCCCTCATAATCTTATATGTTTTGATAAGATCACTTCTCATTCTTCTGAATTCCAATGGATAGAGGCCCAACTAGCTCGGACACTCAGCCAGGAAACACCGACTGGTTTGACGAGAACGACCAGGAGATCCAGGAGCTAATAAACCGCAAGCGCAGGGCATTTCTGAACTTAAAGCAGCAACCCAATTCTGGAGCAGCAAAGCAGCTCGACAGACAGCTGAAGGCCGAGGTCCAACAAAAAACCCTCAACCTAAAGAATAGATGGTGGATGGAGAAAGCACAGGAGATCCAGCAGCTGGCCAACAGCCATGACGTGTGAGGATTCTTCACCGCAGTCAAGGCCACCAACGGCCCAAGCACCACCCCACTGCTGGCCAAGAACAGGGAGACACTCATTAAGGACACCGAGGCTATCAGTGCCCGCTGGAAGGAGCATTTCAAAGATCTCTTTAATCGAGCCTCTGCCATTGTCATGAGTGTCCTCAACTCCAGCCCGCAGCATGTTACCCGGTGGTCGTGAAAGATGCTATATAAATTCAAGTCTTTCTTTCTTTTTTCTATACCTGACTTGACATTGAATTCACCCACTCTAACTTATGCTTCCATCTTCAGACCTTGCGCTGTTTTTCCACAATCCTTCAATCTGATTGGTTAAGGAGATACACAGTTGCGTGCCCTGCTCACTCAGATCCCATGTGCCCCCTAGAGGGCGCAGTGCAATTCCCATCTCGCACGTAGCAACTTGCAGGGCAAAATATCATGGAGATTAAACGGGCACGGGCAAGTCTAATGAACAGCGGCCATTGTGCTGCCACAGCAAAGCTTGGGCCAATCTAAAAGAGAACTTTATGACTTTTCTGGAAATAGCAACCAGAGGAACTCTTCATACTGTGTTTCATCATAGGCAGTCCCTCAGAATTGGGGAAGACTTGCTTCCACTCTAAACATGAGTCCTTCGATGGCTGAACAGTCCAATACGAGAGCCACAGTCTCTGTCACAGGTGGGACAGACAGTGGTTGGAGGAAGGGGTGGGGAGTCTGGTTTGCCGCACGCTCCTTCCGCTGCCTGCGCTTGATTTCTGCATGCTCTCGGTGACAAGACTCGAGGTGCTCAGTGCCCTCCCGGATGCACTTCCTCCACTTAGGGCAGTCTCTGGCCAGGGACTCCCAGGTGTCAGTGGGATGTCACACTTTATCAAGGAGGCTTTGAAGGTGTCCTTGAAACGTTTCCTCTGCCCACCTTTGGCTCGTTTGCTGTGAAGGAGTTCCGAGTAGAGCGCTTGCTTTGGGAGTCTCGTGTCTGGCATGCGGACAATGTGGCCTGCCCAGCGGAGCTGATCAAGTGTGGTCAGTGCTTCAATGCTGGGGATGTTGGTCTGGTCGAGGACGCTAATGTTGGTGTGTCTGTCCTCCCAGGGGATTGGTAGGATCTTGCGGAGACATCTTTGGTGTTATTTCTGCAGCGACTTGAGGTGTCTACTGTACTGTGTTTACAACGTCACTAACACACAGCTGAAAAAATCCAACATCACTGAAAAGGTTGCTGGGAGAATTATACAGTGGAAATTCACAAACAAAAACCACAGTGCAGTTTAACTGCCCTAGTTTATATTTAAAATATCTTTTCAGTACTTTCCAATTGCAGGCAAGGTAAACTTTGACAGATATTCATTTCCTCTTCAACCTGGTGACTATCCCTTTCACTGCAACATCGGGCCTGGAAAAATAAGGGCATGCTAATGACACATGCCGTTATAAATGATCAAATCAGCCGGCAAGTTTAGGAGATGAAGAGGTGTGGCGTGAGTTGTGACTCTCCAGAGCTTGCCGGTCGATTAATCCACTCCACCATATGCTTTGCACAAATGGCAGCTTGCCCATAGCCTCCCCATTATTTTTAAGAAATTGCTGAAATTGCACATTAAATGGCCAGTTAAGTCTGGTAATTAACAAGGTAACTACGTTTTTAACAATGTGATGCCAATCTATCTCTCTGGTCCAGAAAGGGAACAATTTAAACTTTCAATCTCATTCCTGCATGTAGTCAATTGTTGTTAGAGATATTAAACAATGTCAAATCCGACAACAAATTTTGACATTATTTTCTTACTTTTTCTTTCTGTCTCTTTCTCTCTCCCTCCCTCTTAATCCAATCGTTCTTTCCCTCGCTTTATTTCTCTTTCTGTTGATTTGACTTGAATCAACCCTCCTTCTCCATCATTCCTCTGCTTCTTTCTCAGTCTTTAAATCTCATTGGTTGAGGAGACACAGTGTTGGTCCCGCCATTCACTGAAGTCCCAGAGATGTCCCGTTGCCCTCTCTGTCACTTCCAGCAACTTACTGGGCAAAGTTTTTTTAAGCTGATGGGTGCAGAACGATATCTAACTAATGGTGGCAAAACTGAGGCGCCCGCTCCAGCAAGATCCGGGCCATCGTTGTAACTTGCATTTTAAAAACCTTATCCTTGTTTTCAAATCCCTCCACGGCCCCGCCCCTCCCTAACTCTGCAACCTCCTTCAGCCCTACCACCGACCCCCCACCCCCCCCACCCCCCGCCTCCCCTTGAAGTCTGCGCTCCTCCAATTCTGGCCCCTTGAGCATCCCTGATTATAATCGCCCCACCATCGGTGGCCGTGCCTTCAGCTGCCGGGGCCCCAAGCTCTGGAATTCCCTCCCTAAACCTCTCTACCTCTCTCTCCTCCATAAGACACTCCCTAAAACCAACCTCTTTGACCAAGCTTTTGATCACCTGCCCTAATATCTCCTTATGTGGCTTGGTGTCAAATTTTGTTTGATAACGCTCCTGTGAAGCGCTTTGAGACATTTTATTACATTAAAGGCGCTATATAAATGCAAATTACTGTTGCTGTTGTTCCGTTGCTCAATTAAAAAAAACTCGGCATGCACTTTAAATTATGTTTTGTTATTCTGGTAAATAAATTATGTCAGAAAACCGGCAAAGATTTTAGTTTCGCACGGCTGTCTTTTTGATGAGTTAATGGTCATAATAATGTTATTTAATCCCCTGTTTCATCATCATCCTTTAGGGAGCACTGGCTGTGGCACCAAAGGGCAGGACTGAGGAGCATTGCCATAGCAACACTTGCAGGCAGGAGGCAAGAGTGGCTGTTGCCCTCTTATGCTGCAGCCTAGACTGGGGAGCACAATAATACTGGCGTGGAGCAGTGAGAGAAGCTCATGCCTTTAATCAAACGTCCGGTACAGCTCACCGCATCGCAGTCAGAACCCACACTGAGTGATTTTCTTTGCCTGGCCCAGAGGTACTTATTATGTATTGTCCATGTACATTAAATGTATAGTTACAATGGTGCGCCACAAGGGGCACTGTGGTGGGAGACCCGAAAGTACCTGCGAGACAGAGTATAAAAGGCTCCCCACCACACCTGAGGGGCACTCTGGAGTTACACAATAAAGGACCAAGGTCACAGCAGTTACTACAACACCAGACCGTGTGGAGTCAGTGATTTGAGTGCTACATACATCACTGAAGTTATTTGTGGCACTTTCAATGGCCATCCCAGCTCGGACCGGTGAACTCGACACAGAATGCGAACCAAATTCACAGCCTTCTCGTCTGCATGGCTCGGCACTGCACCACCTATAAGCCCATCAGGGCAAACATGCCTCAGATGGCTTTGTTGTTTTACAGGAGGCTAAACCACAGAGAATATTATTGCGTTGCATTTTGTTTTGTTGTAAGAGAAAGAAAGAAAGACTTACATTTATACAGCACCTTTCACGACCACCGGACGTTCCAGGGACTTGAGCACATCATCTCGGCTGACACTCCAGTGCATGCTGAGGGAGTGCTGCGCTGTCAGAGGTACCGTCTTTCGGATAAAACGTTAAACCGAGGCCCCGTCTGCTCCCTTAGATGGACATAAAAGATCCCCTGGCGCTATTTCGAAGAAGAGCAGGGGAGTTCTCCCCGGTGTTCTGGGGCCAATATTTATCTCTCAAACAACATAATGAAAAACGATTATCTGGTCATTATCACATTGCTGTGTGTGGGAGCTTGCTGTGCGCAAATTGGCTGCTGCGTTTCCCACATTACAGCAGTGACTACACTCCAAAAAATACTTCAATGGCTGTAAATTCCTTTGAGACGTCCAGTGGTTGTGAAAGGCGCGATAGAAATCCAAGTCTTTCTTTTCTTTCTTTAAGAACAATGGGCCCAAATTTGGCCAGTACAGGTTTAGAGGTGCGGCGCTTTTGTAGAACGTCAAGGGCGGCAAAAACCTTCGGGCCGAGTTTGGCCGCTCCTCAGCCTCTCCTCCATGGTGGCGTAGTGTGGCAACTGGATTCGGGGACGGAGCCAGGTCCCGCGCTGAAAACAGTGCCGGGACCTCTGCACATGCGCGAAGAGTGTGCGCGCATGTGCAGTAGCTCCTCGCCCCCAGAATCTGTGAGAGTGCTGTAGGCCGTGTGGGAGGGACCTGAAGCACGCCGCCCCTATCCCTGGCCGAACGAGCTCCCTCATCGACGGCCCGCTGCCACACCAGTAAAAGGAGGTCTGAGAGAACCAGAACCCCAGCAGGTTGTCAGTGAAACCCTGCAGCTGGTTAGAATGCTGATGTTGTCCACAAGGGAATCAGTTTAGAAGAAGTAGATTGGGTTAGGTTAGGTGTCCAATGTCTGAAACAAATGGGAAGCATTGAGACAAATCATGCTGGCAATGTTCACAAGGCCACACAATGGATGGAGTCAGTGCACTGCACTTGGTCTATACATTGTGCTGAGTATTTATATGCCATTGATTAGCATAAAGTAGGAGCCAGCAAAAGAATGTTATTGAAGGTACTGAAAGGGACTGTGTAGGAGTAGTTTGGACAAGGTTACTTTGTTTTTATTAGTTATTGATTGATTGATTGCTTATTACTTAGGTCTTGGTGCTTTAGGTGCAGAGTTCCTACTATTTTTTATTTATTAATTAATGCTTTTGTGCTTTGTTTAGTGCTTTGTAAGTCTTGTGCTAGGTGCAGGTCCTCTCAGCTTCCTTGTATTTTTTATTTGTTATTGAATGCTTGTTTTTGTGCTTTGTTTAGTGCTTGGTACTTTAGAACGTACTTACCTGCGCTGCTTTTTTAACTCTCCACAAGGGTTTTCTGTGCGGCCACAAGTGGCCACATACGCTGGCCTAAGTTAGTTTGGAGTACCTATTTGCTCCAAATTGTTTAAAAGGCCAAAACGGCTGGTAACGTCCCCTTTTGAAAAAAAAACGAAACTAAAAAAAACCCTAACTAACTCACTTACACTGGCGCAAATTAAATGTGCAGAATGGGAATTTTTAAGATACTCCAGAAAAGTCAAGTTGCTCCAAAAAAAAAATGGAGCAACTCCTGGGCAAATTTGGGCTCATAGACCTAGACTTTCGAACGGGCGCAAGGAGGAAAATACTAATTGTCTCGTTATTTGGACAAATTTGAAAGTAAGTTGCTTTTTGACTGATCCTATCATTAGCAGGACCGGGAAGGGTGGGTGTGGCATGTCACTAACATTCAGGCATACGTGTTCGATCGTGAGCCCTGACAACATAGTCCCACGAACTCTGGGACCAAACTAATGTAGTCCTTGGCTCAGCTGACAAACATAAGAACATAAGAAATAGGAGCAGGAGTAGGCCATACGGCAACTCGAGCCTGCTCTGCCATTTAATACAATCATGGCTGATACGATCATGGACTCAGCTCCATTTCCCCGCCCGCTCCCCATAACCCCTTATCCTCGTATCGTTTAAAAAAATGTCTATTTCTGTCTTAAATTTATTCAATGTCCCAGCTTCCACAGCTCTCTGAGGCAACGAATTCCACAGATTTACAATCCTCTGAGAGAAGAAATTTCTCCTCATCTCAGTTTTAAATGGGCGGCCCCTTATTCTAAGATCATGTCCCCTAGTTCTAGTCTCCCCATCAGTGGAAACATCCTCTCTACATCCACCTTGTCAAGCCCCCTCATAATCTTATACATTTTGATAAGATCACCTCTCATTCTTCTGAATTCCAATGAGTAGAGACCCAACCTCCTCAACCTTTCCTCATAAGTCAACCCCCTCATCCCCGGAATCAACCTTGTGAACTTTCTCTGAACTGCCTCCAAAGCAAGTATATCCTTTCGTAAATATGGAAACCAAAACTGCACGCAGTATTCCAGGTGTGGCCTCACCAATACCCTGTACAACTGTAGCAAGACTTCCCTGCTTTTATACTCCATCCCCTTTGCAATAAAGGCCAAGATTCCATTGGCCTTACTGATCACTTGCTGTACCTGCATACTAACCTTTTGTGTTTCATGCACAAGCACCCCCAGGTCCCGCTGTACTGCGACACTTTGCAATCTTTCTCCATTTAAATAATAACTTGCTCTTTGATTTTTTTCTGCTAAAGTGCATGACCTCACACTTTCCAACATTATACTCCATCTGCCAAATTTTTGCCCACTTAGCCTGTCTGTGTCCTTTTGCAGATTTTGTGTGTCCTCCTCACACATTGCTTTTCCTCCCATCTTTGTATCATCAGCAAACTTGGCTACGTTACACTCAGTCCGTTCCTCCAAGTCGTTAATATAGATTGTAAATAGTTGGGGTCCCAGCACTGATCCCTGCGGCACCCCACTGGTTACTGGTTGCCAAACCAAGAATGAGCCATTTATCCCTACTCTCAGTTTTCTGTTCGTTAGCCAATCCTCTATCCATGCTAATATATTACCCCCAACCCCGTGAACTTTTATCTTGTGCAGTAACCTTTTATGTGACTAAAGGTATGAATTAAAAGAAGAGGAAAAATATGGGCAGGACCGGAACCAATGTCCTAGGGGGAGTGTTTGCTCGTGCTGTTGGGGAGGAGTTAAATTAATATGGCAGGGGGATGGGAACCAATGCAGGGAGACAGAGGGAGACAAAAAGGAGGCAAAAGCAAAAGACAGAAAGGAGATGAGGAAAAGTGAAGGGCAGAGAAACTCAAGGCAAAGAACAAAAAGGGCCACTGTACAGCAAAATTCTAAAAGGACAAAGGGTGTTAAAAAAACAAGCCTGAAGGCTTTGTGTCTTAATGCAAGGATTATCCGCAATAAGGTGGATGAATTAACTGTGCAAATAGATGTTAACAAATATGATGTGATTGGGATTACGGAGACGTGGCTCCAGGATGATCAGGGCTGGGAACTCAACATCCAGGGGTATTCAACATTCAGGAAGGATAGAATAAAAGGAAAAGGAGGTGGGGTAGCATTGCTGGTTAAAGAGGAGATTAATGCAATAGTTAGGAAAGACATTAGCTTGGATGATGTGGAATCTATATGGGTAGAGCTGCAGAACACCAAAGGGCAAAAAACGTTAGTGGGAGTTGTGTACAGACCTCCAAACAGTAGTAGTGATGTTGGGGAGGGCATCAAACAGGAAATTAGGGGTGCATGCAATAAAGGTGCAGCAGTTATAATGGGTGACTTTAATATGCACATAGATTGGGCTAGCCAAACTGGAAGCAATACGGTGGAGGAGGATTTCCTGGAGTGCATAAGGGATGGTTTTCTAGACCAATAGGTCGAGGAACCAACTAGGGGGGAGGCCATCTTAGACTGGGTGTTGTGTAATGAGAGAGGATTAATTAGCAATCTCATTGTGCGAGGCCCCTTGGGGAAGAGTGACCATAATATGGTGGAATTCTGCATTAGGATGGAGAATGAAACAGTTAATTCAGAGACCATGGTCCAGAACTTAAAGAAGGGTAACTTTGAAGGTATGAGGCGTGAATTGGCTAGGATAGATTGGCGAATGATACTTAAGGGGTTGACTGTGGATGGGCAATGGCAGACATTTAGAGACCGCATGGATGAATTACAACAATTGTACATTCCTGTCTGGCGTAAAAATAAAAAAGGGAAGGTGGCTCAACCGTGGCTATCAAGGGAAATCAGGGATAATATTAAAGCCAAGGAAGTGGCATACAAATTGGCCAGAAATAGCAGCGAACCTGGGGACTGGGAGAAATTTAGAACTCAGCAGAGGAGGACAAAGGGTTTGATTAGGACAGGGAAAATGGAGTACGAGAAGAAGCTTGCAGGGAACATTAAGGCGGATTGCAAAAGTTTCTATAGGTATGTAAAGAGAAAAAGGTTAGTAAAGACAAACGTAGGTCCCCTGCAGTCAGAATCAGGGGAAGTCATAACGGGGAACAAAGAAATGGCAGACCAATTGAACAAATACTTTGGTTCGGTATTCACTAAGGAGGACACAAACAACCTTCCAGATATAAAAGGGGTCAGAGGGTCTAATAAGGAGGAGGAACTGAGGGAAATCTTTATTAGTCGGGAAATTGTGTTGGGGAAATTGATGGGATTGAAGGCCGATAAATCCCCAGGGCCTGATGGACTGCATCCCAGAGTACTTAAAGAGGTGGCCTTGGAAATAGCGGATGCATTGACAGTCATTTTCCAACATTCCATTGACTCTGGATCAGTTCCTATCGAGTGGAGGGTAGCCAATGTAACCCCACTTTTTAAAAAAGGAGGGAGAGAGAAAGCAGGGAATTATAGACCGGTCAGCCTGACCTCAGTAGTGGGTAAAATGATGGAATCAATTATTAAGGATGTCATAGCAGCGCATTTGGAAAATGGTGACATGATAGGTCCAAGTCAGCATGGATTTGTGAAAGGGAAATCATGCTTGACAAATCTTCTGGAATTTTTTGAGGATGTTTCCAGTAAAGTGGACAAAGGAGAACCAGTTGATGTGGTATATTTGGACTTTCAGAAGGCTTTCGACAAGGTCCCACACAAGAGATTAATGTGCAAAGTTAAAGCACATGGGATTGGGGTTAGTGTGCTGACGTGGATTGAGAACTGGTTGTCAGACAGGAAGCAAAGAGTAGGAGTAAATGGGTACTTTTCAGAATGGCAGATAGTGACTAGTGGGGTACTGCAAGGTTCTGTGCTGGGGCCCCAGCTGTTTACATTGTACATTAATGATTTAGACGAGGGGATTAAATGTAGTATCTCCAAATTTGCGGATGACACTAAGTTGGGTGGCAGTGTGAGCTGCGAGGAGGATGCTATGAGGCTGCAGAGTGACTTGGATAGGTTAGGTGAGTGGGCAAATGAATGGCAGATGAAGTATAATGTGGATAAATGTGAGGTTATCCACTTTGGTGGTAAAAACAGAGAGATAGACTATTATCTGAATGGTGACAGATTAGGAAAAGGGAAGGTGCAACGAGACCTGGGTGTCATGGTACATCAGTTATTGAAGGTTGGCATGCAGGTACAGCAGGCGGTTAAGAAAGCAAATGGCATGTTGGCCTTCATAGCGAGGGGATTTGAGTACAGGGGCAGGGAGGTGTTGCTACAGTTATACAGGGCCTTGGTGAGGCCACACCTGGAGTATTGTGTACAGTTTTGGTCTCCTAACTTGAGGAAGGACATTCTTGCTATTGAGGGAGTGCAGCGAAGATTCACCAGACTGATTCCCGGGATGGTGGGACTGACCTATCAAGAAAGACTGGATCAACTGGGCTTGTATTCACTGGAGTTCAGAAGAATGAGAGGGGACCTCATAGAAACGTTTAAAATTCTGACGGGTTTAGACAGGTTAGATGCAGGAAGAATGTTCCCAATGTTGGGGAAGTCCAGAACCAGGAGTCACAGTCTAAGGATAAGGGGTAAGCCATTTAGGACCGAGATGAGGAGAAACTTCTTCACCCAGAGAGTGGTGAACCTGTGGAATTCTCTACCACAGAAAGTAGTTGAGGCCAATTCACTAAATATATTCAAAAGGGAGTTAGATGAAGTCCTTACTATTCGGGGGATCAAGGGGTATGGCGAGAAAGCAGGAATGGGGTACTGAAGTTTCATGTTCAGCCATGAACTCATTGAATGGCGGTGCAGGCTAGAAGGGCTGAATGGCCTACTCCTGCACCTATTTTCTATGTTTTCTATGTTTTCTATGTTATTACTACAGACTAGTTCAACTAACCGGGTTGGGAAACAATTTGCGTTAAAACCAATGGATGCATGAATCTAGAGCCACAGAGGTGATGAAAAATTAATATATTGGAATGGGGAAGTCAGATCTCTGGATATATTATAACTATTTCAAATAAATAAAACTATCCACAAGGTTTTATATTTATAGTTTAGGGACTTATTTTTAGTGGCAGTGGAACTGACATTCGGATAAATGATTCCCTGTGTATTTGCGGGTTAATATTGCTGGAAGAAAGCGCAGTGTTCTGTACTGATGCAGCAGTGTAAACCTGACGCTTGTACAAAGTCAAAAATAATGGGCCTGAAATTGGTGAACTTACCGCCCGCTGCCACCGACATTCCTCTGCCACATCCGCCCAGTGCCACTTTCGGCGCGGCCTGGCGCGGGCGGGAGGGTAGAGCTGCCGGGAAGCGCCCGCCGACGTCAGTGGACGGCTGAGTAGCGTAAGTGGACTCCTGTCCGCCGAGATGCGTTATTCCTGCGGGCGGGACTCGGCGGCAGAACGGGGTCGGACCGCTGGCTGGAGGCTGGTCTGTCCCCGACGATAAGTCTGAAGATCGTGGAATAAAGGTTAGTGACCATTTTTTATTTGTTTTTTCCACAGCGACTTACCTGGATAGGGTCCCCTGAAGGTCTTCCGATAGTTTAAAAAATTTTTTGCTAATGATTTTTATTTTCAGGTCTTTGACCCCCCGTGGGCCCGACTCCATCCCCAGCGGCACTTGGGCGGCAAGCGCCTCTGCCGACGAGAATGGGACCTCGCGTCCGCTTCCACTCAGGTTGGCGGTGTACGTCGTCCATTTGCCGCCTGCCGACCTTCGAGGGACCTCGGCCATGAATATCCCGCCCAAAGTACTGTCCGGTACCTCGCCGGCCTTCGCCGGTACTTGGGCGGGCGGGGGCCCTTCATCAATTTCGGGCCCTGTTGTTACTTAAAATGATTGGCGCTTTGAGGGAAACAGGCTGAATTATGCATGGAGGTCGGATAAACTGAGCAGTCCGACAGCAGGAGCAAGTCAGCAACAAATCGTCGCATCATGTTGCCAAAACCTCCCTGAAATACACCCGGCATCACGCCCCTTGCCCCGCAGGCAGAGAAAGTGCAGTGAATCAATAAATGTCAAAGTCCCACACTCCACGGCTCCTGGTAATTAGATGGCAATGCAGCAGGGAATATACAGTAAAAATAGCTCGCCCATTGAGAACTTCGCAAACTTCCATGGGTCTTTTAGGGATCCTTATTTAGACCGAGGATGGAGGAAGCTAACTTCAGTTTTGGATTCTGTTGACACAATCTGATGAACAGACAGGTAGTTTACTTACAACAGAAGAATAAAGGCCCCTTCCTGATTGTGTGAATTCCTGATTTGCGTTTGCTGCCCACAGGATAGATGGTAACCAGAGACAGTCTTCTCTTGTTGTCGAAGTTACACTAGGGTGGTCCCAATGGCTGTGAATGTGGAACCACCACCAACCAGCTGAAATCTTCATTAGTCAAACAGAGCTATTTGAAAACTGCCCTTCATTGGCTTATCTGGCCATTATCACATTGCTGTGTGTGGGAGCTTGCTGTGCACAAATTGGCTGCCGCGTTTCCCACATTACAACAGTGACTACACTTCAAACATACTTCATTGGTTGTAAAGCGCTTTGGGACGTCCGGTGGTCACAAACATTATCCAGCATTTGAATGACAGACAAAAATAGATGTAGTGATTGTACAGTTAGATGAGCAGCCAGACCTTGGTTAGTACAGCCACAGTGTCAGCCTGTGACTCAGTGGGTAGCACATTTGCCTCTGGGTTCAGGTCCCACTCCAGAGACTTGAGCACATAAATCTAGGCCAACACTCCAGTGCAGTGCTGAGGGAGTGCTGCACTGTCGGAGATGGTCCTAATCACACCATCATGACCTGAGTGTAAATTTAACAAGGGATATTGCCAGACCCAGCGGGAGATTGGGAGACTCCCGGGGGAGATTGGGAGACCCAGCAGGAGATTGGGAGACCCCTGGGGGAGATTGGGAGACCCTTGGGGGAGATTTGGAGACTCCCGGGGGAGGTTTGGAGACTCTCGGGGGAGATTGGGAGATCCAGCGGGAGATTGGGAGACCCCTGGGGGCGATTGAGAGACTTCCGGGAGATTGGGAGACCCCCGGGGGAGATTGGGAGACCCAGCGGGAGATTGGGAGACCCCGAGGGCGATTGGGAGACTCCCGGGGGAGATTAGGAGACTCCCGAGGGAGATTGGGAGACTCCTGGGAGATTGCCCAACCCTGAGGGAGATTGGGAGACCCGAGGGAAGGTCCCCACAGCTGATTGTGTCACTTACTCAGTCTCGGCAGGCTGTGTGATTTTCTGTTATTTCCTGCTGACCTCCCACTGGTGGGTCATTGGCCAGCAGGATTCAACTGAGTAGAAATACTCTCGGCCTCATTTCTGGAGCAGCGGGTGAATTTCTTGGCTCAGGACTGAGATGAGGAGAAATTTCTTCATTCAGAGGGTGGTGAATCTTTGGAATTCTTTATCCCAGAGGGCTCTGGAGGCTCAGTCATTGAGTATATTCAAGACAGAGATCGATAGATTTTTGAATATTAAGGGAATCAAGGGATATGGGGATCGGGCGGGAAAGTGGAGTTGTGGTTGAAGATTAGCCATGATCTCATTGAATGGTGGAGCAGGCTAGAGGGGCCGAATGGCTGAATGATAACCAGAATGATAAATGGAATGAACAGCTCAAAGCGCCCATGTGTACGGAAGGTAATGGGCCAGAAATTCCGGCCCCCCGGGTCGGTACGGAGTGTGTACGGAGTGTGTACAGGGTCCGTACCGAGTGTACACAGAGTGTGTACGGAGTGTGTACGGAGTGTGTACAGGGTCCGTACCGAGTGTGTATGGAGTGTGTACGGAATGTGTACAGGGTCCGTACCGAGTGTACACGGAGTGTGTACGGAGTGTGTACAGGGTCTGTACAGAGTGTGTACGGAGTGTGTACGGGGTCTGCACCGAGTGTGTACGGAGTGTGTATGGAGTGTGTACCGAGTGTGTACGGACCCAGGAAGGCAGCGCAAAAGCCAGTTTTCAGTGCACAATGCGCATGCGGCAAAAACCGGCTTTTCCACTCGGCCAAGTTCTGGCTTGACAGATCCTTCCGTACCCCCACAGCCAGGACATTCACGTGGGTAAGATTGGGTTATTTGTCCATTTCTTGCCCAGCGAATGTCCTGAAAACTCTTGTGCCCAGTAAAAGCAGGCGCATAGCTGACTTTTACCAGCGTAAGAGTTTTAAAACATATAAAATACATATAAAAATAACATTTTTAAATACATTTTTATGTTAAAAACCCTGCCCACTAAGTTAAGTTTATTTCAAACCCTAATTACAAAACTTTTAAAAAAAATCTCGAAAAAGATTTCTTTTTTCTAACACATTTTTAACTTTAATTTAAATTAATGTTAAATATGTGAGTTTTTAAATTTTTTTTATTTGTGCTTTGGTGTTGGGTTGGGGGCGGGGGGTGGGGTTCTCATTCATAATAATCAGAACTCCCACTTACGGGAGATACTTTACCTTGATTGGGTGCCTAGTGCCACGTGACTCCAGCTCCAGCTCTCTGTCCGTCCAGACGTGCACGCGCTCCAAAGCGCGGGGAGAGGAGGCCGAAAACCTCAATCGCTGGTCGGCGCCCGAGCTAAAGGTAGGTGCGCATCTTTTCTCTTCTTTTCAGGCGACCACCGTGGGAAGCCCAGAACCGGGATTTCAGGGCCGACAAATTATCTAAGTTCACTTTAGATCCTGGGTTTATTGGAACCGACAACAATGACCGGAAATTAACTTCTGCAAAATAATGCCACTTGGACAAACAGAACCAAACAGATGGTAACAAGAAAGGCCAACCAGCAAATGTCTGCTCAAGCTTCAGTTTTTCTTACATAGGTTTAGTATGAAAAAAGCAAGTTGTATTGACGTGATATGGTTGTAAAATGCTAAACCAGGAATCATCATTCGTAGCTTTGGTTTATCATCAAAAGGAAACAAATCTTTTGGTCTAACTTTGTGTGTTTTAAATGCTTTAATTAAATGTTCTAGTCGGCTTTAATGTGGTGCTGAACGAAGACGGATGTGCGTGTGTGTATGCAATACATAAATTGTGCCCAAAAAGCGCATAAATTCAGGTTATTAACTGCTGTCTTTCAAGATAGAAATCCAATCAGGAATTCAGAAGAAACTTCTTTACCCAGAGAGCGGTGAGAATGTGGAACTCGCTGCCACAGGGAGGGGTTGAGGCGAATAGTATCGATGTATTTAAGGGGAGGCTGGACAAGCCAATGGGGGAGAAGGGAATAGAGGGTTATGCTGATAGAGTTAGATGAGGAAAGACGGGAGGAGGCTCGAGTGGGGCATAAACGCCGGCATGGACTGGTTGGGCCGAATGGCCTGTTTCTGTGCTGGATATCCCGTGTATTTATTGAAAGCGACTTTAATGCACGTAAGGATATGTGCTACATATTTTCCTATTTATTTACGGGAGGTAATACCAATGGTTATTTTTCATATAAACAAAGTCTCTGTTTTCAGCTGTGTTACATTCCAATATGAAAATGTGTGTAAATACAGAGATAGTTGTTTTTCAAACCTATGTGTATAAGGACGGTCGAAAATAAACATTCTCGCCTCTGTTATGTTGCCATAGTAAGAATGTTTCAAATCAGACTTAAAACAATTCAGGGTTGAAAATGGATTTGGAATAAACCCATTGAAGACACTTCTTTGTTGAAAACTTGTAAAGAGTTACCAGTGACACTATTTATAATTTGGCAGGGATTACTATTGTGCTGCTTTCTTGCACAGTGACAGTTAGTTGATATGAACCAGAACAAATGATATGATTACAACGAACAAACTAAAGCTGACAGCCCGTATGTTTGAATGCTGTTAGCCAATCTCTTTAAATAAACTCAAAAGACAGACAATGACAATGAATGGAATGGTCTTCGCACAGTTTGCCAGTGTCTGAACTCTGATAGGAACCAAAGGAGACACCAAGGTAGAGTGATATTGCAAAATTCAACAGAGAGTCTATTTTTAAATAAAAGTAATGATTAAAGTCCCGTGCAAATACACAAATCAGATTCTTTGTTTAACGTTGCTGAGCTTTCCAGTATCGGTGTGAGACACTTTGTACGGGAAATATGCTAACATTTGTCGGTGGTGATTCTAGTGTTTGAAACAATATATCCAAGGCAGTATCGGAATCATGAAATATTAACCATCTAACATCCACAAACTCAAAAGAAAGAGATAATGTATTAATATGTAATAAGGCAGACAACTTAATCCTCTGAGCACTCATGGAAAATGTGTAGAATATTTCTAAGTGTCTGTGCTGACGGTGCTCCATCATTCAGCTGATAGTGAACTATTCTTTATGGTCAGATGACCAGAAGTGTAACCAAGACCGTTGGAAGATGATCGCGCTTCCATTCCAGAGCAAACACAGCAGTGCAAACCCTTCCTTACTGATATAATGAACATTCTCCCCTCTGGTGCTGTGCAAAGTAACCGGTTGCCTGTATGGGGGTGGAGCTCCCAAGCGGACCATGGTTGGCTGGCCGGTGCAACGACTGTCCGCCAGTCCTGGCATGAGGCCGGTCCATTCTGGGGAAGGGGGGGGGATGCGGCAGGAGGCTGAACAGATGGTCTCAATCTCAGGGCTGGATTTTGCTCAGAGGGCGGGTTTGGAGGCGGAACCTCTGTCAAAATCTAAAAGATTGACAGCGGGGCGGTATCCCGCTCTGAATCCGCCCCTTGTCAGTTTCCCAAGTGTTGGCTCTGCCTGCACCTTGCAAGCCCGACACTAAGCGACGGGTCAGGCAATTGAAATACTTAAGAAGCTGTTTAAAGGTACTTAAGCTGCATTTTACCAGCTACTAACCATTTTTCCAATTTTTTGACAACTTTCACCTCACTCGGGGATCGCGTCAGGTCAGTATGTCGGGTTTGCAATAGCTCTCCATTGCTTTGAACAGAAGACAGCTACAAAAGTGGTATAAAAGCTACAATTCATTCACTTTCTAATGTTAGAAGCTGGAGACTTCAGGATTTGGAATTCACTTTTCAGCTTTGGGAAGGTTGGAAGTGTTTGCAGTAAACTCTTTATCCAGTGTTACCTCCTTGGAGCAACCTCTCTCAACATTGACAGATCGCTTCTGTCATCTCAACCTCACCTGCCATCTACTCCAGCAGCATCATAGCTCTTGACAAAATCTCACCTTGGTCTTCAGAATCTCACCACAATCAGCCCCAACACCAGCAGCACCAGGCACACCAGCATCACCACCAACAACAACACCAACCTTCTCCGCAATCACCTGATGCTGCACAGGACACGGGGCATCAGCACCCGGCCACATTGCTACCTGGAACGCTAGGGCTGGATTCACCATGGCCACATTTACTTCACTTGACACTGTACACCCTGGCTACCACATGATGCGCCAACGTGTACAGCCCACACCAGCACAATAAAGCATCCGTACAATGACCAACCATTCCTTTCACACTCATCACCATTGTGGGCGGTACCCTTATGTCTCACCATTCACTATAACTCACTAAGCCACTTCCAAAGATGCACACAAATCTGTCCAAGAAGGCCAAGTGTTCAAAATAAAGATTTCAATGTTTGACAACACATTAGCAGAAACTCTACATGAACATTGGCTAAAACACCCAAGTGCCTACCCTGGTGTGTTGTTAGTTGGTGTGATTGGACGAGGATGAGGGTGAGTGTGAGGGGTGGTTAGTGAGATAGGGATGTGATAATGTAGAGAGAGAGGGATGGATGGAGGTGCAAGGTAAGTCGGTGTGAGTAAGGATGTGCAGGAGTAGGGTAGGGAAGGCAGAGTGATGGGGATGTGATGAGTGACACAGCGGGATGAGGTTGAGTGTGGCTTTGCAGTAACGTTTTGTGATCCACTGGGATCATTGAAAGGTTTGTGCCACTGCAGCCAGGTCCTCCTGACCACATCCCTGCTTGTGCTCTCCTGTGCAATGTGCAACCCAAGCTGCGTTGGTATCCTGGGGAGGTCTTTTCTGCCCATTGGAAGGGAAGAGAACCTTCCTGTGTGCTGTGACTCCCTCCATAAGCATCAGGAGGGAGTGATGGGAGAGCCTGGGTGCAGCCCTGTCCCTCTGTGCTGATGGTCAGTGTGTGCAGCACCTCAATGCTGTAGAACACTGATAGCACAACTGTCAAAATGAAAGTGGGCATGGTCCCTTTAAGGAAACTGGCTGATGATGCGTCATCAAATTATGTCATCAGACCTGCTTCTTTTTGATTGGCCGGGAACCTCGCAGGACGGGTTTAACAAGCCGCATCAAAGTAAAATCCCTTCAACAGATGGCACCGACAGCAGGGTTCCAGTCCATACCCAAAGTCGCCCACCTCGCTCCCAAACTATTGGGAAAGATCGCAGCCAGTCATGTCCATGAGCTCCTTGCACTTGTTGTAGGCAAGGTCGGAGGGGGCAGGGGAGAAAGGTGTAAGGAGACAGTTGGTACTGGACTTTAAAACCTGTCGTAAAAGAAGACAAAGGAAATCACTGCTCCCCCTACCCACGATAGCTAAACTGCCAGTGGTGGTACATACGTACTGTCTAATCTTGTCCAGCCCCACAGCCCTCCGAGATGTCTGCGCTCCTCCAATTCTGGCCTCTTGCACATCCTTGATTATAATCGCTCCACCATTGGTGGCCGTGCTTCAGCTGCCGAGGCCCCAACCTCTGGAATTCCCTCTCTAAACCTCTCCGCCTCTCCACCTCTCTTTCCTCCTTTAAAATACTCCCTAAAACCTACCTCTTTAACCAGATGAATTTATAATGGGGAACAAAGAAATGGCAGACCAATTGAACCAATACTTTGGTTCTGTCTTCACTAAGGAAGACACAAATAACCTTCTGGAAATACTAGGGGACCGAGGGTCTAGTGAGAAGGAGGAACTGAAGGAAATCCTTTTAGTCAGGCAATTGTGTTAGGGAAACTGATGGGATTGAAGGCCGATAAAAACCCAGGGCCGGATAGTCTGCATCCCAGAGTACTTAAGGAAATGGCCCTAGAAATAGTGGATGCATTGGTGATCATTTTCCAACATTCCATGGACTCTGGATCAGTTCCTATGGATTGGAGGGTAGCTAAAGTAACCCCACTTTTTTAAAAAGGAGAGAGAGAGAAAACAGGGAATTATAGACTGGTTAGCCTGACATCGGTAGTGGGGAAAATGTTGGAATCAATTATTAAAGATGTAATAGCAGGGCATTTGGAAAGCAGTGACAGGATCGGTCCAAATCAGCATGGATTTACGAAAGGGAAATCATGCTTGACAAATCTTCTAGAATTTTTTCAGGATGTAACTAGTAGAGTGGACAAGGGAGAACCAGTGGATGTGGTGTATTTGGACTTTCAAAAGGCTTTTAACAAGTTCCCACACAAGAGATTAGTGTGCAACATTAAAGCACATGGTATTGGGGGTAATGTATTGACATGCATAGAGGACTGGTTGGCAGACAGAAAGCAAAGAGTAGGAATAAACGGGTCCTTTTCAGAATGGCAGGCAGTGACTAGTGGGGTACCGCAAGGTTCAGTACTGGAACCCGAGCTATTTACAATATATATTAACGATTTGGTCGAAGGAATTGAATGTATTATCTCCAAGTTTGCCGATGACACTAAGCTGGGTGGCAGTGTGAGCTGTGAGGAGGATGCTAAGAGGCTGCAGGGTGACTTGGACAGGTTAGGTGAGTGGGCAAATGCATGGCAGATGCAGTATAATGTAGATAAATGTGAGGTTATCCACTTTGGTGACAAAAACAGGAAGGCAGAATATTATCTGAATGGTGACAGATTAGGAAAAGGGGAGGTGCAACGAGACCTGGGTGTCATGGTACATCAGTCATTGAAAGTTGGCATGCAGGTCAGCATCATAGGCAGTCCCTCGGAATCGAGGAAGACTTGCTTCCACTCCCAAAGTGAGTTCTCAGGTGGCTGAACAGTCCGATATGAGAGCCACAGACCCTGTTACAGGTGGAACAAACATTCGTCGAGGGAAGGGGTTGGTGGGGCTGGTTTGCCGCGCACTCCTTCCGTTGCCTGCGCTTGGCCTCTTCACGCTCTTTGCGTTGAGACTCGAGGAGCTCAACGCCCTCCCGGATGTACTTTCTCCACCTCGGGCGGTCTGCGGCCAGGGTCTCCCAGGTGTCAGTGGTGATGTCGCACTTTACCAGGGAGGCTTTGAGGGTGTCCTTGTAACGTTTCCACTGTCCTCCTTTGGCTTGTTTACCATGAAGGAGCTCCGCATAAAGCACTTGCTTTGGGAGTCTCGTGTCTGGCATGCGGACAATGTGGCCTGCCCAGCGAAGCTGATCGAGTGTGGTCAGTGCTTCAATACTGGGGATGTTAGCCTGGTCGAGGGCACTGATGTTGGTGCGTCTGTCCTCTCAGGGGATTTGCAGGATCTTGCGGAGACATCGTTGGTGATTTATCTCCAGCGACTTGAGGTGCCTTCTATACATCGTTCAAGCCTTAGATCCATACAGGAGGGCGGGTATTACTACAGCCCTGTAGACCATGAGCTTGGTGGTAGATTTGAGGGCCAGGTCGTCAAACATTAGTTTCCGCAGGCGGCCGAAGGCTGCACTGGTGCACAGGAGGCGATGTTGAATCTCCGCATCAATGTCTGCCGTTGTTGATAAGAGGCTCCCGAGATATGGGAAATGGTCCACGTTGTCCAGGGCCGCACCGTGAATCTTGATGATTGATGGGCAGTGCTGTGCGTCGGTGACAGGCTGGTGGAGAACCTTTGTCTTACGGATGTTAAGCGGGAAACTGTTTAACCTACGCCGCCTCCAGGCCAGGTCCAAGATCACCCCGATCTCTGTCGTTGAGCTGCAGTACACGGACGGTGGCCGCGTCTGTGCACATTCAGAGGCTGAGCTCCAGGATATAGTCAATGTATTCACTGAGGCATGCAGGTTACAGCGGTGAAGAAGGCAAATGACATATTGGCCTTCATAGCGAGAGGATTTGAGTATAGGAGCAGGGAGGCCTTACTGCAGTTGTAGAGGGCCTTCGTGAGGCCACACCTGGAATATTGTGTTCAGTTTTGGTCTCCTAATCTGAGGAAGGACATTCTTGCTATTGAGGGAGTGCAGCGAAGGTTCACCGGACTGATTCCCGAGATGGCAGGACTGACATATGAGAGACTGGATCAATTAGGCCTTTATACACTGGAGTTTAGAAGAATGAGAGGGGATCTCATAGAAACATATAAAATTCTGACGGGATTGGACAGGTTAGATGCAGGAAGAATGTTCCCGATGTTGGGGAAGTCCAGAACCAGGGGACACAGTCTAAGGATAAGGGATAAGCCATCTAGGATCGAGATGAGGAGAAACTTCTTCACTCAGAGAATTGTGAACCTGTGGAATTTTCTGCCACAGAAAGTTGTTGATGCCAGTTCGTTGGATATATTCTAAAGGGAGTTAGATATGGCCCTAAAGGCTAAAGGGATCAGGGGGTATGGAGAGAAAGCAGGAATGGGGTACTGAAGTTGCATGATCAGCCATGATCATATTGAATGGTGGTGCAGGCTCGAAGGGCCGAATGGCCTACTCCTGCACCTATTTTCTATGTTTCTATGTAAGCTTTTGATCACCTGTCCTAATATCTCCCTATGTGACTCGATGTCAAATTTTGTTTGATAAGAATCACAGAACGGTTACAGCCCATCGAGCCCGTGCCGGCTCTCTGCAGGAGCACCTCAGCCAGTCCCACTCCCCCGCCCTTTCCCCGTAGCCCCGCAAATTGTTTTCCTTCAGGAACTTATCCAGTTCCCTTTTGAAAGCCATGATTGAGTCTGCCTCCACCACCCTCTCAGGCAGCACATTCCAGATCCTAACCACTCGCTGCGTAAAAACGTTTTCCCTCATGTCGCCTTTGGTTCTTCTGCCAATTGCCTTAAATCTGTGTCCTCTGGTTCTCCACCCTTCCACCAATGGGAACAGTTTCTCTCTCTCTACTCTGTCCAGACCCCTCATGATTTTGAACACCTCGATCAAATCTCCTCGCAACCTTCTCTGCTCCAAGGAGAACAACCCCAGCTTCTCCAGTCTATCCACGGAACAGAAGTCCCTCATCCCTGGAATCATTCATAATGCTCCTGTGAAGTGCCTTGGGATATTTTACTTGGATAAAAGGGCTATATAAATACAGGTTGTTGTTGTAAATAACCATGGTGAAACGTTTCACTGCTGCGAAATAATCAGAATTTGTCCAATGGCGATTTTAACCCGACTCGCTTGGCAGAAACACGATGGGCGGGGAGTTAAAATCGCCCTGACATCTTACCTGTTCAACAGCCGCCACGATCGCAACAGCTGCAATTTGAACGGTTTCTTCGGCAGCACCTCCCAAACCCGCGACCTCTACCACCTAGAAGGACAAGGGCAGCAGGCGCATGGGAACACCACCACCTCCACGTTCCCCTCCCAGTCACACACCATCCCGACTGGGAAATATATCGGCCGTTCCTTCATCGTCGCTGGGTCACAATCCTGGAACTCCCTCCCTAACAGCACTGTGGGAGCACCTTCACCACACGGACTGCAGCGGTTCAAGAAGGCGGCTCAGCACCACCTTCTCAAGGGGCAATTAGGGATGGGCAATAAATGCCGGCCTTGCCAGCGACGCCCACATCCCAGGATTGAGAAAAAAACCCTGCTTCCTGAGCAGGCAGCAAGGACACCCGCCACCAGGGTCCTTCTTTACATCTGCATGTCGCGGCCCGATGACATCATTGAGATCCGAGTGTAATTTTAACCCAGGCCCGAGTGGGGAATCTGACTGGGGTTAAAATCTGGGTCACAGCTCTCCAGAGTGACCCCATGGTTCCTGTATAGGGAAGTGAGTACATTTTGTAGTGTTAATATATTGAATTGAAACAAGAAATGATATTTTATTAAATAATGAATTAGTGTATTATTTGATTAAGTACATATTAAATACATTTTATTACATTTTGTGCCCAGCATGACTAATTTATTCTGGGCACAGATTATATTCTGCAGCAATTGTTGACCGTGAATGTGGAGCCAGGCCAGCGCTGACATTAACCTCAGTTCCATTTCAATGGTTTCCACTGTTGATGCATTCACGTATCGCGGGGAGTCAGAGAAACACAGAAACATAGAAACATAGAAAATAGGTGCAGGAGTAGGCCATTCGGCCCTTCGAGCCTGCATCACCATTCAATAAGATCATGGCTGATCATTCACCTCAGTACCCCTTTCCTGCTTTCTCTCCACACCCCTTGATCCCTTTAGCCGTAAGGGCCACATCTAACTCCCTTTTGAATATATCTAACGAACTGGACTCAACAACTCTCTGTGGTAGAGAATTCCACAGGTTCACAATTCTCTGAGTGAAGAAGTTTCTCCTCATCTCGGTCCTAAATGGCTTACCCCTTATGCTTAGACTGTGACCCCTGGTTCTGGACTTCCCCAACATCGGGAACATTCTTCCTGCATCTAACCTGTCCAATCCCGCCAGAATTTTATATGTTTCTATGAGATCCCCTCTCATTCTTCTAAATTCCAGTGAATATAAGCCTAGCTGATCCAGTCTTTCCTTATATGTCAGTCCTGTCATCCCGGGAATCAGTCTGGTGAACCTTCGCTGCACTCCCTCAATAGCAAGAATGTCCTTCCTCAGATTAGGAGACCAAAACTGAACACAATACTCAAGGTGTGGTCTCACCAAGGCCCAGTACACAGCAGTAAGACTTCCCTGATCCTATACTCAAATCCCCTCGCTATGAAGGCCAGCATGCCATTTGCCGCCTTCACCGCCTGCTGTACCTGCATGCCGACTTTCAATGACTGATGTAACATGACACCCAGGTCTCGTTGCACCTCCCCTTTTACTAATCTGTCACCATTCAGATAATAATCTGCCTTCCTGTTTTTGCACTCAAAGTGGATAACCTCACATTTATCCACATTATACTGCATCTGCCATGCGTTTGCCCACTCACCTAACCTGTCCAAGTCACCCTGCAGCCTCTTAGCATCCTCCTCACAGCTCACACCGCCACCCAGCTTACTGTCATTTGCAAACTTGGAGATATTACACTCAATTCCTTCATCTAAATCATTAATGTATATTGTAAATGTTAAGTCCTGACTCTAATGTACTGACTTACACGAGACACAAGCTGAAGTCAAGGACCTGCACCTTTAATTCCAGCTCTCCAGTGCTGCACTTGCCTGAGACCTCCCTTTATATACCTCAGTGGGACAGGTATGGAGTGTCTCCTGCAAGTGCACCCCTGGTGGTAAGGTATGCTTATTGTTACAGGTCATATCTAGTTACAGTCATGTATAGCATGGTAAGATACAGTTATATACGGTAATGTGAGATACATGACATCACCCTCCCCCAAGGTCTTATTGCCTTTATAGATTCAGTCTCTCAGGTCGTCTGCGCTCTCACCTGGAGCATCTTAGTTGTGGTTCAGTTATTTGCCTTGGTGCCTGTTTTTCATTCGGTGTAATTGCTGGTATCTCACCTGGGCTGTCTGTTGGGATTGCCCTTTCCTCAGGTTGTTCCACCTGTCTGTCCACCAGGTGTGGTGTGAGTTCCACATTGTAGTCTGCCTCTGGTTCTTCAGTGTTATCAATGAATCTACTTTTTACTTGGTCTACATGCCTCCGGCAGGTTTGGCCATTGTCCATTTGTACCACCAGTAGCCTGTTTCCCTCTTTGTCTGTTACTGTCCCTGCAAGCCATTTTGGACCCCGGCCATAGTTTAGCACAAACACTTTGTCCCCTATCTCATTTCACCTCCCCCTCGAATTTCGGTCATGGTACTCAGTTAGCTTTTGACGCTTAGCCTCAACAATTTCATGCATGTCTGGTAGAATTAATGAGAGCCTGGTCTTTAAAGTTCATTTCATCAATAGTTGCGCGGGGGGAACCCCAGTCAACGAATGCGGACGAGATCTGTATGCCAGCAGCAGTCGCGACAGGTGGCTCTGCAGCGTGGGACCTTAGATTCTGAGCATGCCTTGTTTAATGATCTGCACTGCTCGCTCCGCCTGGCCATTGGATGCCGGCTTGAAAGGTGTCGTCATAACGTGATTTATACCGTGGTCAACTATAAAATCGTGAAATTCTGCGCTGGTGAAGCACGGACCATTATCACTGACCAATATGTCAGGAATTCCGTGCGTTTCAAACATGGTTCTAAGGCTCTCCACAGTGGTGGAGGTGGTGCTCGAGTTTGAAATGGTGCACTCGATCCATTTTGAAAATGCATCAACGACTACGAGGAACATTTTGCCCATGAATGGACCCGCATAGCCTACATGCACCCGCGATCACGACTGGTGGGCCAGGGCCAGGGGCTTAGGGGGGCCTCCCTGGGGGCATTACTGAGTTAGGCACAAATGGTGCACCGATGGACGCAGAGCTCCAAGTCCGCGTCAATGCCAGGCCACCAGTCGTGGGATCTGGCTATGGCCTTCATAAGGACGATCCCCGGGTGCTCGCGATGGAGCTCCCGGACAAATGCCTCTCTGCCTCGTAAGGGCATAACTACTCGGCTGCCCCACATCAGGCAGTCTGCCTGTAATGAGAGTTCATGCATGCGCCTATGGAAGGGTTTGATCCTCGGAGCAGGCATCGCAAGCCTCTGCCCAGTCACCGGTTAAAACCCATCTTTTAACTACAGATAATGTGGGGTCGCTGGTCATCCAGGCTCTGACTTGGCGAGCCGTCATGGGCGAACCTGTGGATTCAAAGGCATTGATTGTCATGACCATCTCACAGTCCTTTTAATCGGACCCTTCTGTGGTCGCTAGGGGTAGCCTGCTAAGCACGTCAGTACAGTTGTCTGTGCCTTATCATGTAGTCGTAAGACACCAGCATGAGTGCCCACCGCTGAATGCGCGCCGAGGCGTTGGCGTTTATTGCCTTGCACTCGGATAGGAGGGACATGAGGGGTTTGTGGTCGGTTTCTAACGCAAACTTGGCCCCGAAAAGGTATTGGTGCATCTTTTTGACACCGTACACGCACGCGAGCGCCTCCTTCTCAACCATACCGTACCCGCGCTCCGCCCTCGAAAGTGACCTGGAGGCATAAGCAACGGGCTGCAATTTACCCGCATCATTGACGTGCTATAAAACGCACCCGATCCCGTACGCTGATACATCACACGTAAGGACTAACTTTTTACCTGGGTCAAAAAAGGATAAAACACTCTTGGAACATAGAAGGTTGCGTGCCTTATTGAAGGCGCGTTCTTGGGCGTCCCCCCAAAACCAATCGCACCCCTTTGTGAGTAGCACGTGGAGAGGCTCCAGCAGCGTGCTTAAGTTCTGCATAAATTTCCCAAAGTAATTGAGTAGCCCGAGAAAGGCGCGCAGTTCCGAGTCATTCCGGGGCCTGGGTGCCAGGTGAATCGCTTCGGTTTTGGATTCGGTTGGGCGGATTCCATCAGCGACAATCCTTCTGCCCAAAAATTCAACCTCAGGTGCGAGAAACAGACACTTGGATTTCTTAACTCTTAGGCCTACCCAATCCAATCGACTTAGTACTTCCTCAAGATTGCGGAGATGAGAGTCGGTGTCCCTGCCAGTGATGAGTATGTCATCTTGAAACACAACCGTCCCCGGGATGGACTTGAGCAGACTTTCCATGTTGTGCTGGAATATAGCAGCTGCCGACCTGATGCCGAATGGGCATCGATTGTACACAAAAAGGCCTCGATGTGTGTTGATGGTGGTGAGTAGCTTAGACTTTTCGGTCAGTTCTTGCGTCATATACGCAGATGTGAGGTCAAGTTTCGAGAAACGTTTTCCTCCAGCCAACGTGGCAAATAGGTCCTCCGCTCTGGGCAGCGGGTATTGGTCCTGTAGGAAGACTCTGTTTATGGTAGACTTGTAATCCCCACATATTCGCACGGATCCATCAGGCTTCATGACGGGGATGATGGGGCTTGCCCAGTCGCTGAATTCCACGGGAGAAATTATGCCCTCCCGCAGAAGCCGGTCCAGTTCGTTTTCAATCTTTTCCCTCATCACATAAGGCACAGCTCTAGCCTTGTGATGGACCGGTCTGGCATTCTGTATGATGTAGATTCTAACTTTGAAGGTGCCCACACCTGGCTGAAAGAGATGTTGAAAACGGCTTAGAACTGCTGAGCAGGAGGTCCGTTCCTCTGACGACATGGCGTGAACATCATCCCATTTCCAATTAAGTTCTGCTCGCCAGCTTCTCCCCAACAGGGCTGGGAGATCCCCGGGGACAATCCACAGGGAAAGTCAGTGCACCATCCCTTTGTGTGTGACTGAGAGCATGGCGCTGCCAAGGACTGGGATGATTTCTTTAGTATAGGTCCTTAGTTTGGTGTCGATCTTTGTGAGTTTTGGTCTGATGCTTTTGTGCGGCCACAGCTGTTCAAATTGTTGAACGCTCATGAGGGATTGACTGGCCCCCGTGTCCAGTTCCATGTTGACGGGTATCCCGTTGAGTAGAACCCTCATCATAATTGGAGGTATCTTGGTGTAAGAAGAGTGGACATTGATCGTGTTAACCTGCTGTACCTCGGCGTCCTGTGCACTGTTCCAACCGTCTTCTGGTCTGCTTTCCGACCCTTCCGATTCGTATACCAGCCGAGCTGCTGTTTTTCTGCACATGCGAGCCAGATGCCTTGTGTAGTTGCAGTTTCTGCAAATGGCATGCTGAAATCGACACACCCTGGTTGAGTGCCTTCCCCCACATCTCCAACACAGACCGTTTCCATTGTTTCCGAAGGATGAGCTGCGCCTGGCTGATCTCCTTTGAGCTTCTCTCAATCTGTTGTTGATTGCTCGCATTGTGGGTTGATGAGGTGTGATCGGCCGTTCATGTGGCCCTTGATTTTGATGGCTTCTGGCGCCACTGTCTGCTGTTGAAGGCCTGCTCTCCTGCCTTTGTCTGTGTGTGGGAGTAGCGGTTTGTTTCACAATGTGAACCCCTTGTTCTGATGCCTCGTTGGTTGTCGTACCCGAAGTATAGATCAGCCTCGTTTCTTCTTCGCCTGCCAAGAACTTCTGTGCGACCAGTGCTGCTGCCTCTAGAGTCAAGTTCTTAGTCTCTGTAAGCTTTCGGAATATGCCTGCGTGGTCTATTCCTTCAATAAAAAAGTCTCTCAGTACTTCTCTCCTTAGTTCATCGGGGAACTCACATGAACTAGCCAGCCTCCGAAGTTCCTCCACGAAGTCGGGTATGCTCTGGCCCACACAGCGTCTGTAGTTGTAGAACCTGTGTCTGGCCATGTGTAGGCTGCTCACTGGCTTCAGGTGGTCTCTCACCAGTGTGCTCAACTCCTCAAATGACTTGCTTGCCGGTTTCTCGGGTGCCAGCAGGTCTTTCATTAAAGCATGTGTTTTCGAGCCACAGCTGGTCAAGAGATGGGCTCTTCTCTTGTCTGCCTTATCGTCGCCTAACCAGTCTTTGGTCACAAAGCTTTGCTGGAGCCTTTCTATAAAGTCATCCCAATTGTCTCCAGTATTGTATTTCTCATCTGAGCTGTTGGTAGCCATTCTGTGGATTCTGTGATCCCGTAACTCGTCGCCACTGTTAAGTCCTGACTCTAATGTACTGACTTACACGAGACACAAGCTGAAGTCAAGGACCTGCACCTTTAATTCCAGCTCTCCAGTGCTGCACTTGCCTGAGATCGCCCTTTATATACCACAGTGGGACAGGTATGGAGTGTCTCCTGCAAGTGCACCCCTGGTGGTAAGGTATGCTTATTGTTACAGGTCATATCCAGTTACAGTCATGTATAGCATGGTAAGATACAGTTATATACAGTAATGTGAGATACATGACAGTAAAGAGCTGGGGTCCCAGCACTGAGCCCTGCGGCACTCCACTAGTCACTGCCTGCCGTTCTGAAAAGGACCCGTTTATCCCGACTCTCTGCTTCCTGTCTGCCAACCAGTTCTCTATCCACATCAGTACATTACCCCCAATACCATGTGCCTTGATTTTGCACACTCGGGATAGATGGGGCTCTCTCTGCTGCAGTGTCTACTTTTACTTTTCAACCTGTTTGTGCAGACGGCCTCACGCCACCAACCAAATGTTAAGTGGCCTAATTGAAAGGCCTCACCAGAAACTACAGCGATTTAAAAAATCTATTTTTTCCTGTCCTACAAGAGGTGAGTCCAAAATAGAACTAATCCCACTCAAAACAAAAATTAAAAAGCTATTCTAAATTACTTTAATTTGGGAGTCATTTAAGATGAGCAGTGAACGACATTAAGAACTCAACCCTAAGCAGTGGAGCCATTTTGAATTAAATGGGACAGCACAATTGGCCAGCTGATCCGCTGCTGAAGCCCTCATCCCTGCCTTTCTCACCTCTCGACTTGACTACTCCAATGCACTCCTGGCCGGCTTCCCACATTCTGCCCTACGCAAACTAGAGGTCATCCAAAACTCGGCTGCCCTGTGTTCTAACTCGCACCAAGTCCCGTTCACCCATCACCTCTGTGCTCGCTGCCCCGTGTCCTAACTCGCACCGAGTCCCGCTCACCCATCACCCCCTGTGCTCGCTGCCCCGTGTCCTAACTCGCACCGAGTCCCGCTCACCCATCACCCCCTGTGCTCACTGCCCCGTGTCCTAACTCGCACCGAGTCCTGCTCACCCATCACCCCCTGTGCTCACTGCCCCGTGTCCTAACTCGCACCGAGTCCTGCTCACCCATCACCCCCTGTGCTCGCTGACCCGTGTTCTAACTCGCACCAAGTCCCGTTCACCCATCACCTCTGTGCTCGCTGCCCCATGTCCTAACTCGCACCGAGTCCTGCTCACCCATCACCCCCTGTGCTCGCTGACCCGTGTTCTAACTCGCACCAAGTCCCGTTCACCCATCACCTCTGTGCTCACTGCCCCGTGTCCTAACTCGCACCGAGTCCCACTCACCCATCACCCCCTGTGCTCACTGCCCCGTGTCCTAACTCGCACCAAGTCCCGCTCACCCATCACCCCCTGTGCTCACTGACCCCGTGTCCTAGCTCGCACCGAGTCCCGCTCACCCATCACCCCCTGTGCTCACTGCCCCGGGTCCTAACTCGCACCGAGTCCCGCTCACCCATCACCCCCTGTGCTCACTGCCCCGTGTCCTAACTCGCACCGAGTCCTGCTCACCCATCACCCCCTGTGCTCACTGCCCCGTGTCCTAACTCGCACCGAGTCCCGCTCATCCATCACCCCCTGTGCTCGCTGACCCGTGTTCTAACTCGCACCAAGTCCCGTTCACCCATCACCTCTGTGCTCGCTGGCCTACATTGGCTCCCAGTTGCGCAACCTCTCGATTTCAAAATTCTCATCCTTGTTTTCAAGTCCCTCCATGGCCTCGCCCTTCCCTATCTCTGTAATCTCCTCCAGCCTCACAACCCCGCAAGAACTCTGCATGCCGCCTACTCTGGCCTTTTGAACATCTCTGATTTCCATCGCTCCACCATCGGCGGCTGTGTCTTCAGCTGCCGAGATCCTAAGTTCTGAATTTCCCTTCCTCAGCCTCTCTGCCTCTCTATCTTAATCCTCCTTTAACACTCTCCTTAAAACCGACTGCTTTGATCAAACTTTTGCTCATCAGCCCGAAAAGGGCCACATTACAGCAAAATTCTAAAGGGGTAAAGTGTGTTAAAAAGACAAGCCTGAAGGCTCTGTGCCTCAATGCGAGGAGTATTCGGAATAAGGTGGAAGAATTAACTGCGCAGACAACAGTTAACGGATATGATGTAATTGGCATCACAGAGACATGGCTCCAGGGTGACCAAGGCTGGGAACTCAACATTCAGGGGTATTCAACATTTAGGAAGGATAGGCAGAGAGGAAAAGGAGGTGGGGTGGTGTTGCTGGTTAAAGAGGAAATTAATGCAATAGTAAGAAAGAACATTAGCTTGGATGATGTGGAATCGATATGGGTGCAGTTACGGAATACGAAGGGGCAGAAAACGCTAGTGGAATTGTGTACAGACCACCAAACAGTAGTAGTGAGGTTGGGGACAGCATCAAACAAGAAATTAGGGATGTGTGCAATAAAGGTACAGCAGTTATTATAGGCGACTTTAATCTACATATAGATTGGGCTCACCAAACTGGTAACAATGTGGTGGAGGAGGATTTCCTGGAGTGTATAAGGGATGGTTTTCTAGATCAATATGTTGAGGAACCAACAAGAGGGCTGACCATCCTAGACTGGGTGATGTGTAATGAGAAAGGACTAATTAGCAACCTTATTGTGCGAGGCCCCTTGGGGATGAGTGACCATAACATGGTAGAATTCTTTATTAAGATGGAGAGTGACACAGTTAATTCAGAGACTAGGGTCCTGAACTTAAGGAAAGGTAACTTCGATGGTATGAGGCGTGAATTGGCTAGAATAGACTGGCGAGTGACACTTAAAGGGTTGACGGTGGATAGGCAATGGCAAACGTTTAAAGATCACATGGATGAACTTCAACAATTGTACATCCCTGTCTGGAGTAAAAATAAAACGGGGAAAGTGGCTCAACTGTGGCTAAAAAGGGAAATTAAGGATTGTGTTAAATCCAAGGAAGAAGCATACAAATTGGCCAGAAAAAGCAGCAAAGCTGAGGACTAGGAGAATTTTATAATTCAGCAGAGGAGGACAAAAGGTTTAATTAGGAGGGGGAAAATAGAATATGAGAGGAAGCTTGCTGGGAACATAAAAACTGACTGCAAAAGCTTCTATAGATATGTGAAGAGAAAAAGATTAGTGAAGACAAACGTAGGTCCCTTGCAGTCAGATTCAGGTGAATTTGTAATGGGGAACAAAGAAATGGCGGACCAGAAATGGCGAACAAATACTTTGGTTCTCTCTACACGAAGGAAGACAAAAATAACCTTCCAGAAATAATAGGGGACCGAGGGTCTAGCGAGAAGGAGGAACTGAAGAAAATCCTTATTAGGCGGGAAATTGTGTTAGGGAAATTGATGGGATTGAAGGCCGATAAATCCTCAGGGCCTGATAGTCTGCATCCCAGAGTACTTAAGGAAGTGGCCCTAGAAATAGTGGATGCATTGGTGATCATTTTCCAACAGTCTATCGACTCTGGATCAGTTCCCATGGACTGGAGGGTAGCTAATGTAACACCACTTTTTAAGAAAGGAGGAAGAGAGAAAACGGGTAATTATAGACCAGTTAGCCTGACATCAGTGGTGGGGAAAATGTTTGAAGCAATTATTAAAGATGAAATAGCAGCGCATTTGGAAAGCAGTGACAGGATCGGTCCAAGTCAGCATGGATTTATGAAAGGGAAATCATGCTTGACAAATCTTCTAGAATTTTTTGAGGATGTAACTGGTTGAGTGGACAAGGGAGAACCAGTGGATGTGGTGTATTTGGACTTTCAAAAGGCTTTTAACAAGGTCCCACACAAGAGATTAGTGTGCAAAATTAAAGCACATGGTATTGGGGGTAATGTACTGATGTGGATAGAGAACTGGTTGGCAGACAGGAAGCAGAGAGTTGGGCTAAACGGGTCCTTTTCAGAATGGCAGGCAGTGACTAGTGGGATGCCGCAAGGCTCAGTGCTGGGACTCCAGCTATTTACAATATACATTAATGATTTAGATGAAGGAATTGAGAGTAATATCTCCAAGTTTGCAGATGACACTAAGCTGGGCGGCGGTGTGAGCTGTGAGGAGGACGCTAAGAGGCTGCAGGGTGACTTGAACAGGTTAGGTGAGTGGGCAAATGCATTGCAGTTGCAGTATAATGTAGATAAATATTAGGTTATCCACTTTGGTGGAAAAAATACGAAGGCAGAATATTATCTGAATGGCGGCAGATTAGGAAAAGGGGAGGTGCAATGAGAGCTAGGTGTCATGGTACATCAGTCATTGAAAGTTGGCATGCAGGTACAGCAGGCGGTGAAGAAGGCAAATAGTATGTTGGCCTTCATAGCTAGGGGATTTGAGTATAGGAGCAGGGAAGTCTTACTGCAGTTGTACAGGGCCTTGGTGAGGCCTCACCTGGAATATTGTGTTCAGTTTTAGTCTCCTAATCTGAGGAAGGACGTTCTTGCCATTGAGGGAGTGCAGCGAAGGTTCACCAGGCTGATTCCCAGGATGGCTGGACTGACATATGAGGAGAAACTGGATTGACTGGGCCTGTATTCACTGGAGTTTAGAAGGATGAGAGGGGATCTCATAGAAACATATAAAATTCTGACGGGATTGGACAGGTTAGATGCGGGAAGAACGTTCTCGATGTTGGGGAAGTCCAGAACCAGGGGACATAGTCTAAGGATAAGGGGTAGGCCATTTAGGACTGAGATGAGGAGAAACTTCTTCACTCAGACAGTTGTTAACCTGTGGAATTCCCTGCTGCAGAGAGTTGTTGATGCCAGTTCATTGGATATATTCAAGAAGGAGATAGATATGGCCCTTACGGCTAAAGGGATCAAGGGGTATGGAGAGAAAGCAGGAAAGGGGTACTGAGGGAATGATCAGCCATGATCTTATTGAATGGTGGTGCAGGCTCGAAGGGCCGAATAGCCTACTCCTGCACCTATTTTCCACGTTTCTATGTTATATGGCTCAGTTTCAAATTTTGTTTGATAACGCTCCTGTGAAGCCTCTTGGGACGTTTTATTACGTTACAGGCGCAATATAAATATGTTATTGTGCTGTTGTTGTTTGGATACATCGATACCTTTGTCTTGTACATGTGCCTCGCCCTTTTCCTTGTGGGATCATCGTCCCACAGCAAGCTCAGCGGACCAAGCGTTCCTTCTCATGTGCACAGTTGCTGCCAAAAGCTAATTATTCATGTCTCCTGGTATCCATAGTAACGTGGCTGGGAGATGGGGAGTTGGGCCATTAACCTTACACACCGAGTGGATTGCCGGTTAAAATCCCGCGGATACTTCCCCGCCGGGAAGCGCCCGGAACCTGTTGCTGCCGATTTTAACCGGCGCTCGCGGACAGCTGGCTCAGTTGGTGCACTATGCCGGCGGGGGGGGAATTCACACAATGCGGGTCCGGGTGTGATGATAGCGCTCAGTCTCCATGGCGACGGTAACCTCGGCGCGAGTGGGCCAGCGCGGGGTAACGTTCCCGTCCGCCGACGGTCAGCCTGAAGAGGATTGGAACGCTCAACAGGCCCTCCGGCCACTCTTCCATCCACTCTTCGGCAAAACTTTAATTACCGTGGGCCCAAGCAGTCCAGTGAAGGCCTCCCAGTGTGGTACTGAGCCACACAGACAGCGAAGGTCCACACGTTGAATCCACAGTCTGGCCTTGCCTGCGATCATCCCCACGCTGAAATAATCAGCAGCTGCCTGATGAAGAAAAAGAAAGAAAGACTTGCATTTTTATAGCGCCTTTCACAACCACCGGACATCCCAAACGCTTTACAGCCAATGAAGTAATTTTTTAGTGTATTCACTGTTGTAATGTGGGAAACGCAGCAGCCAATTTGCGCACAGCAAGCTCCCACAAACAGCAATGTGATAATGACCAGATAATCTGTTTTAGTGATATTGATTGAGGGATAAATATTGGCCCCAGGACACCGGGGAGAACTCCCCTGCTCTTCTTCAGAATAGTGCCATGGGATCTTTTACATCCACCTGAGAGAGCAGACAGCGCCTCGGTTTAACATCTCATCCAAAAGACGGCACCTCCGACAGTGCAGCGTTCCCTCAGTACTGCACTGGGAGTGTCAGCCTATTTTTTTTTGCAAGCAAGTTCATGGAGTGGGATTTGAACTCATAACCTTCAGACTCAGAGGCGAGGGTGCTACCCACTTAGCCACAGCTGACACCATGTTGGATGGGTTCACACATGATGATTGACTCCCAAGCTGAAGCACAGAAGAGCCGCCGGTATTTGCTCTCCAGCTTAAGTCGCGGACTTCAAAGGAAGAGCGATAATTGGAAAAGTGAAATTGGTCTTGAAATATATTGTTATCGTAGGTTTATGGCAGAAAGAGTTTGAAGAGGGACGTGATCGGGGCCCAGGAGAGGCAAGAGTTCGGGGCCCAGGAGAGGCGAGGGCCCAGGGGCAGCATGGGCCAGCCCATACTGCGATATGTGTGAGCGCACTAGGTCCGTGCAGCAGGGCTGGTCTCCAGTCGTCCTGGTTAACCCTTGCCACTGGACCAAGGCCTAGCTCTGTCAAGCCCGTGTGGTGGCTGGTGTGCAACGGTCAGCCCACGTTAAAAAAATCCACGCACAGGAATCTTCCACCCTTCAGGATGTAGTTCGGGATCTGGAATATTAGGTCCTTCACTGAAACACCTGTGAACTCATCCCTTTTTCAGCGTGGAAGCAAGTCATCCTCGTTTCGAGGGACCGCCTGTGATGATAGGTCACCATCATGTGGCAACAAATATATTGCAGCAACAGAGCATAAGAACATAAGAAATAGGAACAGGAGTCGGCCATTCGGCCCCTCGAGCCTGCTCCACCATTCAATAAGATCACGCTGAACTTTGACCCACTTTCCCACCCGATCCCCATATCCCTCGATTCCCTTAGTATCCAAAAATCTATCGATCTCAGCCCTGAATATACTCAGAGACTGAGCCTCCACAGTCCTCTGGGGTAGAGAGTTTCAAAGATTCACCACCCTCTGAGTGAAGAAATTCCTCCTCATCTCAGTCCTAAATGGCCGACCCCTTATCCTGAGACTGTGACCCCTGGTTCTAGACTCTCCAGTCCGGGTAGAAACATCCTCCCGGCATTTACCCTGTCAATCCCTGGAAGAATTTTGTATGTTTCAATGAGATCACCTCTCATTCTTCTAAACTCTCAGGAATATCGGCCCAGTCTACTCAATCTCTCTTCATAGGACAATCCCCCCATCCCAGGAACCATAGAAACATAGAAAATAGGTGCAGGAGTAGGCCATTCGGCCCTTCGAGCCTGCACCACCTTTCAATAAGATCATGGCTGATCATTCCCTCAGTACCCCTTTCCTGCTTTCTCTCCATACCCCTTGATCCCCTTTAACCGTAAGGGCCATATCTAACTCCGTCTTAAATATATCCAATGAACTGGCCTCAACAACTCTCTGCGGAAGGGAATTCCACAGGTTAATAACTCTCTGAGTGAAGAAGTTTCTCCTCATCTCAGTTCTAAATGGCCTACCCCTTATCCTAAGGCTATGTCCCCTGGTTCTGGACTTCCCCAACATCGGGAACATTCTACCCGCATCTAACCTGTCCAGTCCCGTCAGAATCTTATACGTTTCTATGAGCTCCCCTCTGATCCTTTTAAACTCCAGTGAATAAAGGCCCAGTTGATCCAGTCTCTCCTCATATGACAGTCCGGCCATCCCTGGAATCAGTCTGGTGAACCTTCGCTGCACTCCCTCAATAGCAAGAACGTCCTTCCTCAGATTAGGAGGCCAAAACTGAACACAATATTCCAGGTGAGGCTTCACCAAGGCCCTGTACAACTGCAGTAAGACCCCTCTGCTCCTATACTCAAATCCCCAGCTATGAAGGCCAACATACCATTTGCCTTCTTCACCGCCTGCTGTACCTGTATGCCAACTTTCAATGACTGATGTACCATGACACCCAGGTCTCGTTGCACCTCCCCTTTTCCTAATCTGCCGCCATTCAGATAATAAACCAGTCGAGAAGAGACAACTGATGGCACAGCTGGATAGATTAATAATTCTTTTAAAAGCAGGGAGAGAAGTAACAAGATGGCGATGTTTAGGACAGAGGGTAATTGGCAAATAAGCCAGAGGTTAGATGAGGCAACATGTTTTACGCAGCGATCGGGAACGCGCTGCCTGAAAGGGCGGTGGGAGCAGATTCAATAGTGACTTTGAAAAAGGAAATTGGATAAATACTTAGAAACATAGAAACATCGAAATTTACAGCAGAAGGAGGCCATTTCGGCCCCTCGTGTCCCCGCCGGCCGACAAAGAGCCGCACGGCCCTCGGTCAGCAGCCCTGAAGGTTACATATAAACCAATGAACAATGATGGCAAGGTAAAGAGCACCCAGCCCAACCAGTCCGCCTCACACAACTGCGACACCCCTTACACTGAAACATTCTACACTCCACCCCAACCGGAGCCATGGGATCTCCTGGGAGAGGCAAAAACTTGAAGGGGAGAAATGTGGGGAAAGGGCAGGGAGTGGGACTAACTGCATTGTTCTTTCCAAGAGCCAGCGCAGGAGCAATGGGTCGGAGTTCATGTAGCTTGGCGCTCGGAGGCTGGAGAAGAGGACTTTGGAAACACGACGGGAGATTCCCCCCTTTGTTGCTCCTGGGAAATACTCGCTTCCCAGACTCGGAGAGGAAGAAATGGGGGCAAGTGACAGGCCTGTTATTTCACGTCTCCTTTCCGACAATGCTGCCTCTGGGTTTCTTCCGGCTCCCCAAGCGGTGTATCTGGGCCTGCACCAACAGTAAGCACCAGCCTGCTGCCAGCCTTAGTACCAGTCTCGTCTCTGAGTCACAAGTTCCACTCCAGAGACTTGAGCACAAAACTCTAGGCTGACACTTCAGTGCAGTGTTGAGGGAGCGCCGCACTGTCGGAGGGGCAGTACTGAGGGAGCGCTGCACTGTCGGAGGGGCAGTATTGAGGGAGCGCCGCACTGTCGGAGGGGCAGCACTGAGGGAGCGCCGCACTGTCGGAGGGGCAGTACTGAGGGAGCGCTGCACTGTCGGAGGGACAGTACTGAGGGAGCGCTGCACTGTCGAAAGGGCAGTATTGAGGGAGCGCCGCACTGTCGGAGGGGCAGTACTGAGGGAGCGCCGCACTATCGGAGGGTCAGTACTGAGGGAGCGCCGCACTATCGGAGGGTCAGTACTGAGGGAGCGCCGCACTGTCGGAGGGGCAGTACTGAGGGAGCGCCGCACTGTCGGAGGGGCAGTACTGAAGGAGTGCAGCACTGTCGGAGGGGCAGTACTGAAGGAGTGCAGCACTGTCGGAGGGGCAGTACTGAGGGAGTGCAGCACTGTCGGAGGAACAGTACTGAGGGAGTGCTGCACTGCCGGAGGTGACGTTTTTGGGATGAGATGTTAAACTCTCAGGTGGACGTAAATGATCCCATGGCACTATTTCAAAGAAGAGCAGGGGTCTTCTCCCCGGTGTCCTGGTCAATATTTAGCCCTCTATCAACATCACTAAAACAGATTATCTGGTCATTATCACATTGCTGTTTGTGGGAGCTTGCTGTGCGCTAAATGGCTGCTGCATTTCCCTCATTACAACAGTGACTACACGCCAAAAGTACTTCATTGGCTGTAAAGCGCTTTGGGAAATCCTGAGGTTGTGAAAGGTGCTATAGAAATGCAAATCTTTCTTTTTTTAACTTTGTAAATGAGGTGGGGGAGATGTTCAGTGGAGCAGGGTAGCAGGCAGCTCTACTTACAGTACTGTACTCCTCTTCAATTCAAAATAATACCCACTCCTCTTTACATCCTCGCAGGTCAGATACTATTCCTTGACCGAGCCCAGGGAGGTCCCTGAGTTTCTGGCCTTGCGAGAGGTGTGAGAGCAGCACAGGCTGTTTTGCTTTCCAATATCCTGCCCTTCCTGCAGTGGAGTGTTTCCCTGATGACCCAGCAAAGTTAGCAAGCTTTTCATAGAGGTACCACAGGCATGGAGTTATAAGAACATAAGGATTGGGAGCAGGAGTTGGCCATTCGGCCCCTCGAGCCTGCTCCGCCATTCAATAAGATCACGGCTGATCATCGAACTCAACTCCACTTTCCAGCCCGATCCCCACATCCCTCGATTCCCCTAGTGCCCAAAAATCTATCGATCTCAGCCTTGAATATACTCAAAGACTGAGCCTCCACAGCCCTCTGGGGCAGAGAATTCCAAAGATTCACCATCCTCTGAGTGAAGAAATTCCTCCTCATCTCAATCCTAAATGGCCGACCCCTTATCCTGAGTCTGTGACTGCTGGTTCTAGACTCCCCAGCCCGGGGGAAACATCCTCCCTGCATCTACCCTGTCAATCCCCCTCAGAATCTTATATGTTTCAATGAGATCACCTCTCATTCTTCTAAACTCCAGAGACTATCAGCCCATTATACTCAATCTCTCCTCATAGGACAGCCCTCATCCCAGGAAGTAATTCTTTACATTAGAACAGCAATTTAATGAATGGACCAGTGTTATTCTTCCAATCGTTGGAAACATTCATTTTTTTCAACAAGAACCACAAATCCATTATTAATTTATTTTCTTAATCATGGCTCCAATTAATCTGAAAATGCATCGCAAACTCCTTTGTCAGGGTTCGTCAATGGAAAATGCATTGTAAAAGTGTCAACATTTAACAAAAGCTCCCGTTATTTCTGTAGGTAGCGCTGGGACTATGTCACGTAACGTTAGGCTGATGGTGTGTTCTGGTTATTGAGTCTGCATGCAGCTCCATGCTCTGGCCACTGGGTGGCTCTGCTGCAATGTCTTTGCTTCAACTGCATGTCTAAGTTGTATCAGTTGTGTCTGAAATATTGCAATGAAGGTCATTGTAATTCATCTAAATTAAGGTTTTTGCATAATATTCCTGTCTGCCCAACTCTCAGCCTGGTAATCTGCACTAGATAATAGCTGATGCTGAAGGCAGCCACCATCGTACTTTTTGACCCACAGCCCTGAGTAAAGTGCCCCAGCTGGTGTAAAGTTCGAGTAGCCTGCGGCTTCCTCAGACCCAGCATTACACTCGCCAAGGCTTCTTCGGCAGCACCTCCCAAACCCACGACCTCTACCACCTGGAAGGACGAGGGTAGCAGGCGCATGGGAACACCACCACCTCCACGTTCCCCTCCCAGTCACACACCATCCTGACTTGGGAATATATCGGCCGTTCCTTCATCGTCGCTGGGTCACAATCCTGGAACTCCCTCCCTAACAGCACTGTGGGAGCACCTTCACCACACAGACTGCAGCGGTTCAAGAAGGCGGCTCACCACCACCTTCTCAAGGGGCAATTAGGGATGGGCAATAAATGCCGGCCTTGCCAGTGACGCCCACATCCCAGGAACGGATAACAAACACAGTATTAATTGTAGGCTCTTCCCTCCCCGCCCTCTCCCACTGTCAGCTTACATTAGACAGCCCCCCTCCCCCCGCCACCCCCATCACCCCCGCCCTGCGGTCCTCTCTTGAAACCTGCTGCCTGTGGTTGGGTTTATTTTTAAGTTCTGTTGCTGCAATATTGGGTTAGCTCCCACATGTGGGCTGCTGACACCCAGCTCTATCACTCCATCACCTCTCCTCAATCTCCATCGCCTCTGCCCTGTGGGGCTGCTTGTCTGACATCCAATGCTTCGATGACTGAAACCTCCTCCAGCTAAACATTGGGAAGACCAACGGGTCAACGTCACAAACTGACAAGCTCCCTCCCACAACCCGCTGTAAGCCCCTCCTTAAATCCCAGCTCCGTGACCGAGCGTTTAGTCACTTCTTGGTAATGTATCTCCATCTTTGGCTCAGGAACCAAGTAGAGAGAGTTTGAGACCGAAGGGGAGCGATGCCGTGGTGCTGGGACTAAGCCGCTGGGAGTGTGATGGAGCAGAGCCTCTGTCTGCAGCTTTCCTCTCACTAATGAAGCTCCCAAACCCTAGGGACAGGGCCATTTACTATCGGGGTGGGTGACTGTTGTAGTCGCGACACAAGCGAGGGAGCCAAAGGCTGAGTCTGGGCTGCAAATAACTCTACATTATTTACATTCATTTCCCTCTGAGGGAACAGAAGTGGCGTGCTGTAACTAATTCCTCTAAGAGTGGTTATCATTGGCCTTTTCAACGTTCGGGTCTTAGCTGGGCTCACGATGGGACCTGTGCCTACTGTCGGCAGACAGAGGTATCGTTGGGCTGAGCAGGGGTAATTCTGGCAGATTTCTCTGGGTAGCCCGGAGATGCCCCTCAGGTACCCCCCCCCCCCCCCCAAACTATTACAAGGGTTGGGGGCGAGCTGTCAGGTGGACAGAAGCAGCACTTGCCGCCCAGCTCGTGTTTTTCTGCCAAATCTAAATGGAGCAGGAAACTACTGGATTCAGGGTTTTGTTTCAAATTTGGAAACCACCCCACAGCAACTCTTTGCCCCAAGGGGGCAGAATATCTAGGCTATGGTTCTTTAAAAAAAAATTGTTCGTTAGCACAGCCCTGAGAAATCAATTAACTTTGCTGACATAGTTCCGGCTAACTTTAGATCAGCTCATATGATCGGACACAAGGGAGTGCAAGCAAACACTGACAGCTGCCCGTTGAAGCTATTTGCTCAAGATGCAAGTGGACGGGATGTCAGTAAATGACAGCTGGTATCTTTACTCTGCTCTAATCTTCAGTCCCTTCTAGGTAATGAAATAATGCCGTGGATCTGAATGGCAGCTTTCCCTTCAATACCGTTCCATCTCTATTATTTCTTCAAAAATCATTGTCACATCTATCAACCTTACGTTCCCCTATAAAATGAACTGCTTTTCAAGCCGTATATGTCTCCTGGAAGAGTTCCAGATATTTTAAAAATATCAAAATAAGAGTGTGATGTTCTTGGGGTGGGGGGGGGTGACTGGGGTTGGAGATTATAATGTAGGTCCCTGTTGAGCTGTTGCATTGTGATTGGCTTAGCCAGTCACGTGATGTTCACAAGACTCAATAAAACCCCAGCCAGTTGGGTCTAGGGCATCCACGATGAGGTATGCAGTTGTGAGCCTAGTGGATGAACCGGTAATGTGTAGTGCGATTGTTAAACCGTTGTTAATAAACCAACTAGTTCTTAATAGCAATGTGTTGCTATGAATTCTTAAGCAATGAACCCATGAAGCAAATATAGTCCAGAGGTGAGAGGTTGTGGCACGTAAGGTGTAAAGTGGTGGGGTTGAAGTCCACCAGCAGGGGAGACCAATCTGGGCCGGGACCTTCGCACAGGCCCTAGCCTGAAATTGGGTAGATACCACACTGAGAGGTGTAGAGCAACAGAGGGACCTTGGAGTGCAGGTCCACAGATCCTGAAGGTAGCAGGCCAGGTAGATAAGGTGGTTAAGAAGGCATACGGAATGCTTGCCTTTATTAGTCGAGGCATAGAATACAAGAGCAAGGAGGTTATGCTTGAACTGTATAAAACGCTGATTAGGCCACAGCTGGAGTACTGTGTGCAGTTCTGGTCACCATATTACAGGAAAGATGTGATTGCACCAGAGAGGGTACAGAGAAGATTTCCGAGGATGTTGCTTGAACTGGAGAATTTTAACTGTGAGGAAAGATTGGATAGGCTGGGTTTGTTTTCCTTGGAACAGAGGAGGTTGAGGGGAGACCTTATTGAGGTGTATAAAATTATGAGGGGCCTGGATAGAGTGGACAGGAAGGACCTATTCCCTTAGCAGAGGGGTTAATAACCAGGGGGCATAGATTTAAAGTAATTGGGGGGAGGTTGAAAGGGGATTTGAGGGAAAAGTTCTTCACCCAGAAGATGGTGGGGTCTGGAATTCACTGCCTGAAAGGGTGGTAGAGGCAGTACCACAATTAAAAAGTACTCGCATGTACACTTGAAATGCTGTAATCTACAGGGCTACGGACCGAGAGCTGGAGGGTGGATTAGGCCACTAACTCAATGGAACTTCCTCATGATTTAATCTGCCTCAGGCCTATAACCCAATGGCAGATATCTACAACACCCAAACCTCTCACATAAGTTTAAATAGTCAGGCAAAAAGACATATAACCCAAATGGGGACCATTGATAAGACGTAGAAACATAGAAAATAGGTGCAGGAGTAGGCCATTCGGCCCTTCGAGCCTGCACCACCATTCAATATGATCATGGCTGATCATGCAACTTGAAGTACCCCATTCCTGCTTTCTCTCCATACCCCTTGATCCCTTTAGCCGCAAGGGCCATATCTAACTCCCTTTTGAATATATCCAATGAACTGGCCTCAACAACTTTCTGTGGTAGAGAATTCCACATGTTCACCACTCTCTGGGTGAAGAAGTTTCTCGGTCCTAAATGGCTTACCCCTTATCCTTAGGCTGTGACCCCTGGTTCTGGACTTCCCCAACATCGGGAACATTCTTCCTGCATCTAACCTGTCTAAACCCAGAATACAAAGAACCGCTCAATCTTTATGATAAAATATAACTGATCCGAAACAGGAAGTCATTATTAAGATCCTCCTCAAGTCACACCTAAAATTAAACCATTTGTCAAATTTTGTGTCATACTTTTTTTTTATTCGTCACGGGATGTGGGCGTCGCTGGCAAGGCCGGCATTTATTGCCCATCCCTAATTGCCCCTTGAGAAGGTGGTGGTGAGCCGCCTTCTTGAACCGCTGCAGTCCGTGTGGTGAAGGTGCTCCCACAGTGCTGACTTTGTCGTAGAAATTTGTTACAACAGAGTGTCTCGCTGGGCCATTTCAGGGCAGTTAATGGTCAATCATCGCTGTGGGTCTGGAGTCACATATCGGCCAGACCGGGTAAGGGCGGCAGATTTCCTTCCCTGAAGGGCATTATCATTGTTGTTGCCAAATTAAACATAGAAACATAGAAAATAGGTGCAGGAGTAGGCCATTCGGTCCTTCGAGCCGGCACCACCATTCAATAAGATCACAGCTGATCATTCCCTCAGTAGCCCTTTCCTGCTTTCTCTCCATACCCCTTGATCCCTTTAGCCGTAAGGGCCATATCTAACTCCCTCTTGAATATATCCAATGAACTGGCATCAACAACTCTCTGTGGTAGGGAATTCCACAGGTTAACAACTCTCTGAGTGAAGAAGTTTCTCCTCATCTCAGTCCTAAATGGCCTACCCCTTATCCTAAGACTGTGACCCCTGGTTCTGGACTTCCCCAACATCGGGAACATTCTTCCTGCATCTAACCTGTCCAGTCCAGCCAGAATCTTACACATTTCTATAAGATCCCCTCTCATCCTTCTAAACTCCAGTGTATAAAGGCCCAGTCGATCCAGTCTCTCTTCATATGTCAGTCCAGCCATCCCTGGAATCAGTCTGGTGAACCTTCGCTGCACTCCCTCAATAGCAAGAACATCCTTCCTCAGATTAGGAGACCAGAACTGAACACAATATTCCAGGTGAGGCCTCACCAAGGCCCTGTACAACTGCAGTAAGACTTCCCTGCTCCTATACTCAAATCCCGTAGCTATGAAGGCCAACATACCATTTGCCTTCTTCACCGCCTGCTGTACCTGCATGCCAACTTTCAATGACTGATGTACCATGTTCCAGGTCTCGCTGCACCTCCCCTTTTCCTAATCTGCTGCCATTCAGATAATATTCTGTCTTCGTGTTTTTGCCACCAAAGTGGATAACCTCACATTTATCCACATTATACTGCATCTGCCATGCATTTGCCCACTCACCTAACCTGTCCAAATCACCCTGCAGCCTCTTAGCGTTCTCCTCACAGCTCACACCATCACTCAGTTTAATGTCATCTGCAAACTTGGAGATATTACACTCAATTCCTTCATCTAAATCATTAATGTATATTGTAAAAAGCTGGGGTCCCAGCACTGAGTCCTGCGGCACCCCACTAGTCACTGCCTGCCATTCTGAAAAGGACCCGTTTATCCCGACTCTCTGCTTCCTGTCTGCCAACCAGTTCTCTATTCACGTCAGTATATTACCCCCAATATCATGTGCTTTGATTTTACACACCAATCTCTTATGTGGGACCTTGTCAAAGGCCTTTTGAAAGTCCAAATACACCACATCCACTGGTTCTTCCTTGTCTACTCTACTAGTTATATGCTCAAAAAATTCCAGAAGATTTGTCAAGCATGATTTCCCTTTCATATATCCATGCTGACTTGGACCGATCCTGTCACTGCTTTCCAAATGCGCTGCTATTTCATCCTTAATAATTGATTCCAACATTTTCCCCACTACTGATGTCAGGTCTATAATTACCCATTTTCTCTCCCTCCTTTTTTAAAAAGTGGTGTTACATTAGCTACCCCACAGTCCATAGGAACTGATCCAGAGTCGATAGACTGTCGGAAAATGATCACCAATGCATCCACTATTTCTAGGGCCACTTCCTTAAGTACTCTGGGATGCAGACAATCAGTCTCCGGGGATTTATCGGCCTTCAATCCCATCAATTTTCCTAACACAATTTCCCGCCTAATAAGGATATCCTTCAGTTCCTCCTCCTCACTAGCCCCTCGGTCCCCTAGTACATCCGAAAGGTTATTTGAGTCTTCCTTCGTGAAGACAGAACCAAAGTATTTGTTCAATTGGTCTGCCATTTCTTTGTTCACCATTATAAATTAACCTGAGTCCGACTGCAAGGGACCTACGTTTGTCTTCACTAATCTTTTTCTCTTCACATATCTGTAGAAGCTTTTGCAGTCAGTTTTTATGTTCCGGCAAGCTTCCTCTCGTACTCTATTTTCCCCCTCTTAATTAAACCCTTAGTCCTCCTCTGTTGAATTCTAAATTTCATCCAGTCCTCATTTGCCAGTCTACTCTAGCCAATTCACGCCTCATACCATCGAAGTTAGCTTTCCTTAAGTTCAGGACCCTAGTTGCTGAATTAACTGTGTCACTCTCCATCTTAATAAAGAATTCTACCATATTATGGTCACTCTTCCCCAAGGGGCCTCGCACAACAAGATTTCTAATTAGTCCTTTCTCATTACACATCACCCAGTCTAGGATGGCCAGCTCTCAAGTTGGTTCCTCGACATATTGGTCAAGAAAAACATCCCTAATACACTCCAGGAAATCCTCCTCCACTGCATTGCTGCCAGTTTGGTTAGCCCAATCTATATGTAAATTGAAGTTGCCCATGATAACTGCAGTACTTTATTGCACACATCCCTTATTTCTTGTTTGATGCTGTCCCCAACCTCACTACTACTGTTTGGTGGTCTGTACACAACTCCCACCAGCGTTTTCTGCCCTTTGGTATTCCGTAGCTCCACCCATACCGATTCCACATCATCCAAGCTAATGTCCTTCCTTACTGTTGCATTAATTTCCTCTTTAAACAGCAACGCCACCCCGCCTCCTTTTCCTTTCTGTCTATCCTTCCTAAATGTTGAATACCCCTGGATGTTGAGTTCCCAGCCTTGGTCACCCTGGAAACATGTCTCCGTGATGCCAATTACATCATATCCATTAACTGCTATCTGCGCAGTTAATTCGTCCACCTTATTCCGAATACTCCTCGCATTGAGGCACAGAGCCTTCAGGCTTGTCTTTTTAACACACTTTACCTCTTTAGAATTTTGCTGTAATGTGGCCCTTTTTGTTTTTTGCCTTGGGTTTCTCTGCCCTCCACTTTTACTATTCTCATTTCTATCTTTTGCCACTGTCTCCCTTTTATTTCCCTCTGTCTCCCTGCATAGGTTCCTATCCCCCTCCCATATTAGTTTAACTCCTCCCAAACAGCACGAGCAAACACGCCCCCTAGGACATTGGTTCCGGTCCTGCCCAGGTGCAGACCGTCCGGTTTGTACTGGTCCTACCTCCCCCAGAACCGGTTCCAATGTCCCAGGAATTTGAATCCCTCCCTTCTGCATCACTCCTCAAGCCACGTTTTCATCTGAGCTATCCTGCTATTCCTACTCTGGCACTGGTAGCAATCCTGAGATTACTACTTTTACGGTCCTACTTTTAAATTTAGCTCCTAGCTCCTTAAATTCATCTCGTAGGACCTCATCCCGTTTTTTACCTATATTGTTGGTACCTATGTGCACCACGACAACTGGCTGTTCACCCTCCCTTTTCAGAATGTCTTGCACCCACTCCAAGCCATCCTTGACCCTTGCATCAGGAAGGCAGCATACCATCCTGGAATCTCGGTTGCGGCCGCAGAAACACCTATCTATTCCCCTTACAATTGAACCCCCTATCACTATAGCTTTCCCACTCTTTTTCCTGCCCTTCTGTGCAGCAGAGCCACCCACGGTGCCATGAACTTGGCTGCTGCTGCCTTCCCCTAATGCGTCATCCCCCCCAACAGTACCCAAAGCGGTGTATCTGTTTTGCAGGGGGATGACCACAGGGGACCCCTGCACTACCTTCCTTGCACTGCTCTTCCTGTTGGTCACCCATTCCCTATCTGGCTGTGTACCCTTTACCTGCGGTAAGACCAACTCACTTAACATGCTACTCACGTCATTCTCAGCATCGTGCATGCTCCAGAGTGAATCCACCCTCAGCTCCAGTGCCGCAATGCGGTCTGTCAGGACACCGGAAGCGTCCCTTAGTTCCCACATAGTACAGGAGGAGCATAACACGCGTCCGAGCTCTCCTGCCATGACTTAACCCTTGGATTAACTTAATTGGGCAACAACAAGGTTAAAGGTTACTTACTGATAAAGAAAGAAAAAGAAAAACTACTTACCAATCACCAGCCAATCACTTACCCCCTTGGCTGTGACGTCACCTTTCGATTTCTTTCTACTGCTTTTTTGCCTCCTCCCTGTAGCTGCAGCTGCACAAGATGGGCCTTTTATAGGCCTCGCATCCCCGGAACTCGCTCCTCCTCCAACTAGCTCTCCGACCACGAACTCCCGCTGGGCCTTTTATAGGCCTCGCATCCCCGGAACTCGCTCCTCCTCCAACTAGCTCTCCGACCACGAACTCCCGCTGGGCCTTTTATAGGCCACGCGTCCCCGGAACTCGCTCCTCCTCCAACTAGCTCTCCGACCACGAACTCCCGCTGGGCCTTTTATAGGCCTCGACATCCCCAGAACTCACTCCTCCTCCGACTAGCTCTCCCTTATTAATGCAAATTAAGTTAATCTAAGTTAATCTAAGGGTTAAGTCATGGCAGGAGAGCTCGGGCACGTGTTATGCTCCTCCTGTGCTATGTGGGAAGTCAGGGACGCTTCTAGTGTCCCTGACGGCTACATGTGCGGGAAATGTATCTGCCTGCAGCACCTGACAGACCGCATTGCGGCACTGGAGCTGCGGGTAGATTTACTCTGGAGCAGCCGCGATGCTGAGGATGTCGTGAATAGCACGTTTAGTGAATTGGCCACACCGCAGGTAAAGGGTCCACAGCCAGATAGGGAATGGGTGACCAACAGGAAGAGCAGTGCAAGGAAGGTAGTGCAGGGGTCCCCTGCGGTCATCCCCCCCTGCAAAACAGATACACCGCTTTGGGTACTGTTGAGGGGAATGACTCATCAGGGGAGGGCAGCAGCAGCCAAGTTCATGGCACCGTGGCTGGCTCTGCTGCACAGGAGGGCAAGAAAAAGAGTGCGAGAGCTATAGTGGTAGGGGATTCTATTTTAAGGGGAATAGATAGATGTTTCTGTGGCCGCAATCGAGACTCCAGGATGGTATGTTGCCTCCCTGGTGCAAGGGTCAAGGATGTCTCGGAGCGGGTGCAGAACATTTTGAAGGGGGAGGGTGAACAGCCAGTTGTCTTGGTGCATATAGGTACCAACGATATAGGTAAAAAACGTGATAAATTCCTACAAGCTGAATTTAGGGAGCTAGGATTTAAATGAAAAAGTAGGACCTCAAAGGTACTAATCTCAGGATTGCTACCAGTGCCATGTGCTAGTCAGAGTAGGAATCGCAGGATAGCTCAGATGAATACGTGGCTTGAGTGGTGCAGACGGGAGGGATTCAAATTCCTGGGACATTGGAACCGGTTCTGGGGGAGGTGGGACCAGTACAAACCGGACGGTCTGCACCCGGGCAGGACCGGAACCAATGTCCTAGGGGGAGTGTTTGCTAGTGCTGTTGGGAAGGGGTTTAAACTAATATGGGAGGGGGATGGGAACCTATGCAGGGAGACAGAGAGAAGTAAAATAGGGGCAGAAGCAAAAGATAGAAAGAAGAAAAGTAAAAGTGGAGGGCAGAGAAACCCAAGGCAAAAATCAAAAAGGGCCACATTGCAGCAAAATTCTAAAGGGGAAAGTGTGTTAAAAAGACAAGCCTGAAGGCTCTGTGCCTCAATGCGAGGAGTATTCGTAATAAGGTGGACAAATTAACTGCACAGGCTGCAAATAATGAATATGATATAATTGGCATCACGGAGACATGGCTCCAGGGTGACAAAGGCTGGGAACTCAACATCCAGGGGTATTCAACATTCAGGAAGGATAGACAGAAAGGGGTAGCGTTGCTGGTTCAAGAGGAAATTAACGCAATAGTAAGGAAGGACATTAGCCTGGATGATGTGGAATCGGTATGGGTGGAGCTACGGAATACCCAAGGGCAGAAAACGCTGGTGGGAGTTGTGTACAGACCATCAAACAGTAGTAGTGATGTTGGGGACAGCATCAAACAAGAAATTAGGAATGCGTGCAATAAAGGTACAGCAGTTATCATGGGTGACTTTAATCTCCATATAGATTGGGCTAACCAACCTGGTAGCAATACGATGGAGGAGGATTTCCTGGAGTGTGTTAGAGATGGTTTTCTAGACCAATATGTTGAGGAACCAACTAGAGGGCTGGCCATCCTAGATTGGGTGATGTGTAATGAGAATGGACTAATTAGCAATCTTATTGTGCGAGGCCCCTTGGGGAAGAGCGACCAGAATATGGTAGAATTCTTTATTAAGGTGGAGAGTGACACAGTTAATTCAGAGACTAGGTTCCTGAACTTATGGAAAGGTAACTTCGACGGTATGAGACGTGAATTGGCTAGAATAGACTGGCAAAGCATACTTAAAGGGTTGACGGTGGTTAGGCAATGGCAAACATTTAAAGATCGCATGGATAAACTTCAACAATTGTACATCCCTGTCTGGAGTAAAAATAAAACGGGGAAGGTGGCTCAACTGTGGCTAATAAAGAAACTTAAGGATAAAGTTGAATCCAAGGAAGAGGCATATAAATTGTCCAGAAAAAGCAGCAAACCTGAGGACTGGGAGAAATTTAGAATTCAGCAGAGGAGGAAAAAGGGTTTAATTAGGAGGGGGAAAATAGAGTATGAGAGGAAGTTTGCCGGGAACATAAAAACTGACTGCAAAAGCTTCTATAGATACGTGAAGAGAAAAAGATTAGTGAAGACAAACGTAGGTCCCTTGCAGTCAGATTCAGGTGAATTTATAATGGGGAACAAAGAAATGGCAGAGCTGTTGAACAAATACTTTGGTTCTGTCTTCATGAAGGAAGACACAATTAACCGACCAGAAATACTAGGGGACCGAGGGTCCAGTGAGAAGGAGGAACTGAAGGATATCCTTATTAAGCGGGAAATTGTGTTAGGGAAATTGACGGGATTGAAGGTCGATAAATCCCCGAGGCCTGATAGTCTGCATCCCAGAGTACTTAGGGAAGTGGCCCTAGAAATAGTGGATGCATTGGTGATCATTTTCCAACAGTCTATCGATTCTGGATCAGTTCCTATGGACTGGAGGGTAGCTAATGTAATACTACTTTTTAAAAAAGGAGGGAGAGAGAAAACAGGTAATTATAGACCGGTTAGCCTGACATCAGTAGTGGGGAAAATGTTGGAATCAATTATTAAAGATGAAATAATAGCACATTTGGAAAGCAGCAACAGGATTGGTCCAAGTCAACATGGATTTATGAAAGGGAAATCATGCTTGACAAATCTTCTGGAATTTTTTGAGCATGTAACTAGTAGAGTGGACAAGGGAGAACCAGTGGATGTGGTGTATTTGGACTTTCAAAAGGCTTTTGACAAGGGTTCCACACAAGAGATTGGTGTGCAAAATTAAAGCACGTGGTATTGGGGGTAATGTACTGACATGGCTAGAGAACTGGTTGGCAGACAGGAAGCAGAGAGTCGGGATAAACGCGTCCTTTTCAGAATGGCAAGCAGTGACTAGTGGGGTGCCGCAGGGCTCAGTGCTGGGACCCCAGCTATTTACAATATATATTAATGATTTGGATGAGGGAATTGAGTGTAATATCTCCAAGTTTGCAGATGACACTAAACTGTGTGGCGGTGTGAGCTGTGAGGAGGATGCTAAGAGGCTGCAGGGTGATTTGGACAGGTTAGGTGAGTGGACAAATGCATGGCAGATGCAGTATAATGTGGATAAATGTGAGGTTATCCACTTTGGGGGCAAAAACACGAAGGCAGAATATTATCTGAATGGCGGCAGATTAGGAAAAGGGGAGGTGCAACGAGACCTGGGTGCCATGGTACATCAGTCATTGAAAGTTGGCATGCAGGTACAGCAGGCGGTGAAGAAGGCAAATGGTATGCTGGCCTTCATTGCTAGGGGATTGAGTATAGGAGCATGGAGGTCTGACTGCAGTTGTACAGGGACTTGGTGAGGCCTCTCCTGGAATATTGTGTTCAGTTTTAGTCTCCTAATCTGAGGAAGGATGTTCTTGCTATTGAGGGAGTGCAGCGAAGGTTCACCAGACTTATTCCAGGGATGGCTGGACTGACTTATGAGGAGAGATTGGATCGACTGGGCCTGTATTCACTGGAGTTTAGAAGGATGAGAGGGGATCTCATCGAAACGTATAAAATTCTGATGGGACTGGACAGGTTAGATGCAGGAAGAATGTTCCCGATGTTGGGGAAGTGCAGAACCAGGGGACACAGTCCAAGGATAAGGGGTAAGCCATTTAGGACTGAGTTGAGGAGAAACTTCTTCACTCAGAGAGTTGTTAACCTGTGGAATTCCCTGCCACAGAGAGTTGATGCCAGTTCATTGGATATATTCAAGACGGAGTTAGATATGGTCCTTACGGCTAAAGGGATCAAGGGGTATGGAGAGAAAGCAGGAAAGGGATACTGAGGGAATGATCAGCCATTATCTTATTGAATGGCGGTGCAGGCTCGAAGGGCCGAATGGCCTACTCCTGCACCTATTTTCTATGTTTCTATGTTTCTATGAACCTGATGGGATTTTACGACAATCCGGTAATTTCATGGTCGCCATTACCGACACTAGTTTGCTCACCTGCTGTGCCGGTGTGACACCACAAGGCCCTGTCCTATACCTTGCACGGTGCAGAGCTGCACCTACCTGTAAAACATTACAAAAACAAGGATATCAGGTTCCAAGGAATCATGGTAGATGCAATCAGGAGTGTTATTCCTCCCCTGGACTCTGACTGGCACAGTCAGGTTATGTTGACATGGGGACGATGTGTGATTGGACGAGCTTCACTGAGGCGTGGAGAAGCAGAGGGACCTGCTCCAATCCACCAGCACCAACCCCACCTCCAGCATTCCTGCAGTGAAGCAAGTCAGAATTTGGCACGGTGCTCGGCTCAGCTTTGTACAGGAACCTGTCGAGGAACTGAAGCACGACAATGTTTCATTGTTACCGCGTTCTCATGTCTCAACCTGAGATTAAAGAGATTGTGTGGACCTCTGTGGCTGTTCTACGGAGCGACGATCTGCTTTTAGTTAGAACCCAGACTCAGTAGATGCCTCATCGGAAACGATTCCAATGACTGTGTACTGAAGCTGTTGGTGCATGGGCCAAGGATGCAGTCTCTGCTTTATAAAGTTGGCATGTCGTGTCTGTCACACTTCAAAAAGAAAGACTTGCATTTATATAGCGCCTTTCACAACCACTGGATGGCCCAAAGCACTTTACAGCCAATGAAGTATTTTTGGAGTGCAGTCACTGTTGTAATGTGGGAAACACAGCAGGCAATTGCGCACAGCAAGCTCCCACACACAGCAATGTGATAATGACCAGCTAATCTGTTTTTGTTATGTTGGTTAGGGGATGAATATTGGCCCCAGGACACCGGGGATAACTCCCCTGCTCTTCTTCCAAATAGTGCCATAGGATCTTTTACATCCACCTGAGAGAGCAGAGGGGGCCTCGATTTAAGGTCTCATTTGAAAGACGGCACCTCCGACAGTGCAGCACTCCCTCAGTACTGCCCCTCCGACAGCGTGGGGCTCCCTCAGCACTGCCCCTCCGACAGTGCAGCACTCCCCCAGCACTGCCCCTCCGACAGTGCAGCACTCCCCCAGCACTGCCCCTCTGACAGTGCAGCACTCCCTCAGCACTGCCCCTCTGACAGTGTAGCACTCCCCCAGCACTGCCCCTCCGACAGTGCAGCACTCCCTCAGCACTGCCCCTCCGACAGTGCAGCACTCCCTCAGCACTGCCCCTCCGACAGCATGGGGCTCCCTCAGCACTGCACTGGAGTGTCAGCCTGGATTTTTGTGCTCAAGTCCCTGGAGTGGGAATGGAACCCACAACCTTCTGACTCAGAGGCGAAGATGCTGCCCACTGAGCCACAGCTTCAGTTCTCATACACTGGCATCACACTTCCTGGAACAACTCAGAATGTAGGAAGTCGGGAACATGTGAAGCAAAGTGGGAAAAGTGCTCGGAATTTTCATTGCAAAAGTACTGAGGACCAGCCAATCCCGAGTTACCATTCTGGCGAGCCCACGAATGAAAGAAACTCTTTTGAGTTTACCTGCAAAAACATAAACATTAAAACCATACCACCCGACCCGGGTGACACAGCAGACATTTTCAAGGCCCCTTTTTTTTTTTGGTTTTTGGTTTTTTTTTGGGGCGCTAAAATCAAATTTTTCCAGTGCCCCCTATAAAAGGGAAGGGGACACTAAAAGCACCGGCAATGAAAACAAATTAAACTTTAAAACGTAAAATCAAATTAAAATTTGGTTGCCGGGCGTGATGATGCACTCCAGTCCCTCCGGTGCCCACCTCTCGCGGAAGGCCGCGAGCGTACCGGTGGACACCGCGTGCTCCATCTCCAAGGACACCCTGGACCGGATGTAAGAGCGGAAGAGAGGCAGGCAGTCAGGTTGAACGACCCCCTCGACCGCCCGCTGCCTGGACCGGCTGATGGCACCCTTGGCCGTGCCCAGGAGCAGTCCTACGAGGAGGCCCTCGGACCTACCCGCTCCCCTCCGCACAGGGTGCCCAAAGATCAGGAGAGTGGGACTGAAGTGCAGCCAGAATTTCAGGAGCAGCCCCTTCAAATAATGGAACAGGGGCTGCAACCTTGTGCACTCAATAAAAACATGGAACACGGACTCCTCCAGACCGCAGAAATTGCAGGCGGCCTGGGAGTCCGTGAACCGGCTTAAAAATTTGTTGCACGGCACTGCTCCGTGCACCACCCTCCAGGCCAAGTCCCCGATGAATAGTGGGAGGACCCCTGCGTAGAGTGCCCTCCATCGGGGACCCCCGCCTCCTCCGGACGGCAAGATGGTACGCCATGGCGTGTCCGGACGGCCGGCGAGGATGGCAAAGTTGAGGGTGTGCAGGAGCAGCCCGTACAGGAAACCCCTCCGCGCGGAACTGAAAGGCACGGAGGGGATTTCCCCGAGGCGGCTCAAGTTGTGAGGCGCCGGCCACGAATGAAAGAAAGGCAGAAGCTGATCAATCAGGTGGCTTAAATTATATTTAGAAAATGCTGCATGAATCTCAACATCCATCGCACTTCTACACCTCTGCATAGCAGCAGCTTTAATCAACCTTCATTTTATTTATAACCGAGGGTGGGAATGTTCTTCGTAAGCCTCACTGGTGCCAGTGTGCGATGGAAAGCCAGATTAGAATTGTAGGGCCCCTCTGCAACGCCCCACCTCCCCCTGCACCCGCCACACCCCACACAACAACCCCTCCCACACCCATCTCGCCCCACACAACCCCCCCCACAATCCATGGAATGATTCTCCATATTTGTTCAGGGCCACTGGGCACGGAGCCTGTTGGCCTGTGACTCAATCTGCCCCTTGAGTTTTGCTACAACTCTTTCACTGAATCTGGTAATGGTGCTCGGGGCTATCTGAGTGGCGGGACCACCTGACATGAGGCTCGGGACCAGTGACCCTGGTCCCATTGCAGCGAAATCCTGAGCTGAAACCAGCTGCGGGCTGCATCTCTGGCTGTGCTGCCCGAGCACACTGGCCCGGCCTGCCTGTTGCTTGCTGGTGCTCTGACTGCAGGCTTCTGAAGGGCCTGGTGAAAGTTAACACATTGTGTGCGCAGTGATATAAAAGGATTCCCAGCCTTCAGCACATAACCCTGGGCAGGAACCGAATCCTTTTTGTTACCAAATCCGAATGCAGTGAAAACTTTGTCTTTACTGTGGTAATATCGCTGTTAAATTCCCCACTAAAGTTAGACCCTTTTGGATTCGGTGTAACTGGGGTTTTAGCAGCATATTGACTGGTAAACAATGTTATGGCCCTGAAAAACTCATTTTGATTTTGTGCAGTGTGGAATTTATCCATTTTAATAAAAACCCAGTCGGGGAGAGAGTTCCTGTTTCTGGCCGCGAAATTGGGGTCAGCGCCCCCGCACAGGAAGAGGCGCGCGATGTCGGGGCGCTACTCGGGTGGGCTCAGGCCCAAGGAACAAAATGGCGGTGTGCGGCCCGCTGCCCCTTTAAATTCTGCTCCGCGAGTGGAGGTGGGCGTGGTTCGCGACCCGTGAGGCTGGCACTGACACTGACAGCGCCCGTGGGGCGAGAAAGGGTGACCACGCACGGTGTTGAAATCATCGGCAGTTGCGCAGCGGCCCAGCTTCGGTGTGCGCGCCTCCGCTAACTCCCGCGCAATTCTGTGGGGGCCGGTAGCCCCCCTGCCCCCCCCCCACCCCCACCCACAGCGAAAACAGTTTTGAGCCCCGTTAGCACCCCCAGGAGGCACTAATGGGAGGCGCACAACAGGGGAATTTTCCCCCCTTAGAATTTTAGGAGCTTACCCGCTTCTTCCTAGTTTGCTGTCGGTGAAAATTCTGCATTCTGATTGGCTGCTTAGACAGACGGACATTAATGGGGAATCCCTAACGCGAGCTGCTGGGACGGGAACTGCTTAGACAGCCTGTTCCTGTCCCAGCAGCTCGCGTTAGGGATTCCCCATTAATGTCCGTCGATTTGAATTACGCGGCAGAACAAACAAAGTTCTCGACGCAGAGATCGCGAGATCTTTGTGCGAAGCTGACCTCGAGGACCAGCGGTGAACACTTTCACATCGCCCGCCGTAGGCGGAAAATGCCGGCCCATCATCCCTTAAAAGACGTTCTAAGGATGCTTTCACATTGCACCCAGCTTTTACTCGCTCTTCCTGGCCATTCACTCTGAGAAATCCGGCGTAGATGTTTGGGCTGCTGTGCATTGGCCCGAGACTCGCAGAATGTACAAGCAGCTCCCGATTCTGCTGCTGTGCAAACGCAAGCCCAGCGGCAAGCTTACGGCCCGCATCTCGCCGTAGGCAACTTGGCCCACACAGCAGTGCCTGGTCTCCAGACGTCTTAGACCCCCTTACCACTGGACCAAGACCTTGCTCAGCTAAGCCCGTGTGGTAGTTGGTGTGCAACGGCCACCCCACGTTAAAAGAACTCGCGCACAGTCATCTTCCACCCTTCAATATGAAGTTCAGGACCTGGAACGTCAGGACCCTCATGGACAACCCCAACCGCGACAGACCGGAACAATGCACCGCCATGGTTGCCCGGGAACTTAGACGCTTCGATGTCGACATCGCCGCCCTAAGCAAGACCCGGTGGGCAGGGGAAGGCCAGCTCAAGGAACAAGATGGAGGTTACACCACCTTCTGGAAAGGGAAACCAGAGGCAGAACACCGCCTCCAGGGAGTCGGAGGGAGGGAGGGGGTTTCGCAAACACAAGGGCTTTGATCTCCCATTCAACAAATTAAAGGAACACCAAATATAAAAGGCTTTAAATTATTCTTTATTGCTTTTGAAGACAGGCTCAGATGCTGGAGATGCAAAGTGCAATTTAGTTTCAACAACATTTTCCTGCAATAAAAACAAATAATATTTGCATTTATATAGCATCTTCCAGGCAGAAACATTTCGAGATGCTTCACGTAGATTTATCGTTTGACGTGCAGTGACTTGCGATGTCAAAGACGCTATATAACTATAAGTTGTTGTTGTCCTAGGCAAAAAGAAGAGCCAATCCCAACCGACAGCGATGGGATAAATGACCAGGTAATCTCCTTATGTTGATTGAAAAATATCAACGAAGAGAGATTCTGTTTGATCCAGCGGTGAGAATGCATCTAACTGAGCCAAGACAATGCTGACCTTTTAAGACATCTTTGATAACATTGTTTATTAGCAATTGGAAGCTTCAGTTCATCCCTATGTGCTCCACATGAGACACCGCTCCTGAATCTAGATACCGATCTGCAGTGCCACTAATAATTAAGGTTATGAGTTAGTGTCAGCCGGGGCTCAGTGGGCAGCACACTCGCCTCTGAGTCAGAAGGTTGTGGGTTCAAGTCCCACTCCAGGGACTTGAGCACAAAAATCTAGGCTGACACTCCCAGTGCAGTGCTGAGGGAGTGCCGCACTGTCGGTGAGGGAGTGCTGTACTGCCGGAGGGGCAATACTGAGGGAGTGCTGTACTGCCGGAGGGGCAGTACTGAGGGAGTGCCGCACTGTTGGAGGGGCAGTACTGAGGGAATGCTGCACTGTCAGAGGGGCAGTACTGAGGGAGTGCCGCACTGTCGGAGGGGCAGTACTGAGGGAGTGCCGCACTGTCGGAGGGGCAGTACTGAGGGAGTGGCGCACTGTCGGAGGGGCAGTACTGAGGGAGTGCCGCACTGTCGGAGGGGCAGTACTGAGGGAGCGCCGCACTGTCGGAGGGGCAGTACTGAGGGAGTGCTGCACTGTCAGAGGGGCAGTACTGAGGGAGTGCTGCACTGTCAGAGGGGCAGTACTGAGGGAGTGCTGCACTGTCGGAGGTGCCGTCTTTCAGATGAGATGTTAAACTGAGGCCCTGTCCGCTCTCTCAGGTGGATGTGAAAGATACCAAGGCACTATTTTGAAGAAGAGCAGGGGAGTTATCCCCGGTGTCCTGGGGCCAATATTTATCCTTCAATTAACGTCACTAAAACAGACTATCTGGTCATTATCACATTGCCGTTTGTGGGAGCTTGCTGTGTGCAAATTGGCTGCTGCGTTTCCCACATTACAACAGTGACTACACTCCAAAAAGTGCTTAATTGGCTGTAAAGCGCTTTGAGACATCTGGTGATCGTGAAAGGCGCTATATAAATGCAAGTCTTTCTTTTGTACTGCCCAGCTTGCTGATGTAATTATAATTTGCCCCAGTTCTGGGCAGGGTGTACTTTTTATTCGCAGAGTTCTTGTGTCACTGCAGTTATGCTCCATGCTAAACTTAACCTTTTAGTCAATACTTCTGTTATGTCATAAAGTATTTAAATAAACACAGAATCAGCATCGAAAGTTAGCGATGCAGGGTTATAAAGGTCCAGAATGTGAAATACCCTCTGGAGACGATTTAAATAAATGTTCTCTAATCATTTGCCTTATTTGGTGTGCTGGTGTGTTACTGCGCACTTGGGAAGAGTGGCCACCTGTTTCCAATCTGGCTCCTGGGACCAACAGGCCGAGGTTTCAGCCGGACCCAACTTTCTGAGTTATGGTTGGGGGAAGGGAAGGGACAGACGATACCAGGTGATGTGTGCAACAATCTCAAAGACTATTTTTTCTTTTGATACAAGGAGTTAAAGCAGGTCGTTTCTTTTGACTGTTCCAATGAAGCTCAGCTCAAGCCTCAGGAACAGCATCTCATCTTTCGTTTGGGCACTTTACAGCCTCCCGGACTCAACATCCAGTTCAACAATTTCAGACCGTGACTGCTGCCCACATTTTCCCCCCACGGCAGCTGTTGATGATTCTGCCATTCCCATTTACACCCCCTCTAGACCCATCTTTTGTTCCTTTACGTGTCCCATTACCATCTCCTCAAGCCTCACGCCATCATCCCTTTGTCTCGAATCTCTCCTGCCTTCCACCCTATCACAGACCTTCCCTTTTGTTCTTTCGTCCTCTCCCCTCTGTCCCTGCCCCTGTACTTGCTTAAAATCTGTTACATCTCTAACTTTTCCCAGTTCTGCTGAAAGGTCATCGACCTGAGACGTTAGCTCGGTTTCTCTCTCCACAGATGGTGCCCGACCCGCTGAGTATTTATTTTTAGCGTTTTGTTTCTCAGTTGCATCCAGCCTTTCTTCCTGACATTGATTGTTGCCACAGTGATGCCCCATGGGTCCGGGGGTAACAAACACACCGACAGTGCCCCTGTGCACAATGTTGCCCCCATTCGAACTGAACGTGTTTTAATCCTCTGTGCCCATCACAGAATAATGCCCGTTTCTCCGACAGCACTCATGATGCTTTCACTATAGGGCTGGCATGTGTCACCCTGATTTGAAGGGAAAGGGAGAGCAGAGGATTACTCTTGTACTTTGCAACTGAAATGTATTTGCTCCATGGGCTCTTTGCTTAAGAATTCATAACAACACATTGCTATTAAGAATTAGTTGGTTTTTAACAAAGATTTAACAATCGCACGACACATTACCAGTTCATCCACCCAGGCTCACAACTGCATACCTCATCGTGGATCCCCCGAACCCAACTGGCTGGGGTTTTACTGAGTCCTGTGAACATCACGTGACTGGCTAAGCCACTCCCAGTGCAACAGCTCTACAACTATTTTCGCTGCATCTGTAAAACAATAAATAATTAAATCAAGTGCCCCCCGACTTGGATAGGTTAGGTGAGTGGGCAAATGCATGGCAGATGAAGTATAATGTGGATAAATGTGAGGTTATCCACTTTGATGGTAAAAACAGAGAGACAGACTATTATCTGAATGGTGACAGATTAGGAAAAGGGGAGGTGCAACGAGACCTGGGTGTCATGGTACATCAGTCATTGAAGGTTGGCATGCAGGTACAGCAGGCGGTTAAGAAAGCAAATGGCATGTTGGCCTTCATAGCGAGGGGATTTGAGTACAGGGGCAGGGAGGTGTTGCTACAGTTGTACAGGGCCTTGGTGAGGCCACACCTGGAGTATTGTGTACAGTTTTGGTCTCCTAACCTGAGGAAGGACATTCTTGCTATTGAGGGAGTGCAGCGAAGGTTCACCAGACTGATTCCCGGGATGGCGGGACTGACCTATCAAGAAAGACTGGATCAACTGGGCTTGTATTCACTGGAGTTCAGAAGAATGAGAGGGGACCTCATAGAAACGTTTAAAATTCTGACGGGTTTAGACAGGATAGATGCAGGAAGAATGTTCCCAATGTTGGGGAAGTCCAGAACCAGGGGACACAGTCTAAGGATAAGGGGGAAGCCATTTAGGACCGAGATGAGGAGGAATTTCTTCACCCAGAGAGTGGTGAACCTGTGGAATTCTCTACCACAGAAAGTTGTTGAGGCCAATTCACTAAATATATTCAAAAAGGAGTTAGATGAAGTCCTTACTACTCGGGGGATCAAGGGGTATGGTGAGAAAGCAGGAATGGGTTACTGAAGTTGCATGTTCAGCCATGAACTCATTGAATGGCGGTGCAGGCTAGAAGGGCTGAATGGCCTACTCCTGCACCTATTTTCTATGTTTCTATGTTTCTATGATTAAAGGGGGCACACTCCAAAAAATGTTCAAGTGCCCTCTTGTTTTTTTGTTTTTTTGAGGGGAGGGCACAAAAACACAAATTATACAAGTGCCCCCTGGCTAAAAGTGGGGGGGGGGGGGCACTAGAACCGACAACTTAAGCAAATTAAACTTTAGACATTTAAAATCAAATTAAAATTTGGTTGCCGGGGGTGATGATGCACTCCAGTCCCTCCGGTGCCCACCTCTCGCGGAAGGCCGTGAGCGTACCCGGTGGACACCGCGTGCTCCATCTCCAGGGACACCCTGGCTCGGATGTAGGCGCGGAAGAGAGGCAGGCAGTCGGGCTGAACGACCCCCTCGACCGCCTGCTGCCTGGACCGGCTGATGGCCCCCTTGGCCAGGCCCAGGAGCAGTCCTACGAGGAGGCCTTTCGACCTTCCCGCTCCCCTTCGCACAGGGTGCCCAAAGATCAGGAGCATGGGACTGAAGTGCAACCAGAATTTGAGGAGCAGCCCCTTCAAATATTGGAAGAGGGGCTGCAACCTCACACACTGAACATACACATGGAACACGGACTCCTCCAGACCGCAGAAATTACTGGCGGCCTGGGAGCCCGTGAACCGACTTAAAAACTTATTGCAGGGACTGCTCCGTGCAACACCCTCCAGGCCATGTCCCTAATAAATAGAGGGAGGACTCCCGCGTAGAGAGTACTCCATTGGGGACCCCCGCCTTCTCCGGATGGCAAGATAGTGCGCCATGGCGTGTCCGGACGGCAGACGAGGATGGCAAGGTGGAGAGTGTGCAGGAGCAGCCCGTACAGGAAACCCCTCCGCGCGGACCATCAGCTCTACAGACCTGTGAGGTGCACACATTGCAGCAACCCTGGTTTGTGGCACCTGGCACCGACCACAGACAGAGAGGAACGCAGGTACAGTGAGATTCATGCTGCAACCAGGACAGCCTATCAAACATACCCGTGGGATCTAAAAAAAGCAGCATTTCAGGTGTCTTGACCTATCAGGGCACCGTGCAGTATAATCCCCAGGTGCCTCAAATAATTGTTACCTGCTGCACGCTCCATAACTTTGTCCTTAAAAAAAAAATTCCAGATTTAACTTTTCGGTACCACTTACTATCTCACATTATTACAAGGGGATTTGAGTATAAGAGTAAAGATATCTTACTGCAATTATATAGGGCTCTGGTGAGACCACACCTGGAGTATTGTGCACAGTTTTGGTCTCCTTACCTAAGGAAGGATATACTTGCCATAGAGGGAGCACAACAAAGGTTCACCAGACTGATTCCTGGGATGGGGGGATTGTCCTATTAGCAGAGATTTAATTGAGGTGTATAAAATTATGAGGGACCTAGATAGAATGGATAAGAAGGACCTATTTCCCTTAGCAGAGAGGTCAATAAGCTGGGGGCACAGATTTAAAGCAATTGGTAGAAAGTTTAGAGGGGATTTGAGGAGAATTCTTTTCACTCAGAGGGAGGTAGGGTTTGGAATTCACTGCCTGAAAGGGTGGTAGAGGCAGAAACCCTCATTGCATTTAAGAAGTACTTGGATATGCACTTGAAGTGCCGTAACCTACAGGGCTACGGACCAAGAGCTGGAAAGTGGGATTAGGCTGGGTAGCTCTTTGTTGGTCGGCATGGACACGATGGGCCGAATGGCGTCCTGTGCTGTAAATTTCAATGCATCTATGATGTTATTGGCATCATAGTCAATGTATTTACTGAGCCGTACAAATACATAGGCCTTACACTAAACATCTGTAAGACAAAGGTCCTCCACCAGCCTGTCCTCGCCGCACAGCACTCACCCCAGTCATCAAGATCCACGGCGTGGCCCTGGACAACGTGGACCACTTCCCATATCTCGGAAGCCTCCTATCAACAAGAGCAGACATTGACGACGAGATTCAACACCGCCTCCAGTGCGCCAGTGCAGCCTTCGGCCGCCTGAGGAAAAGAGTGCTTGAAGACCAGGCCCTCAAATCTACCACCAAGCTCATGGTCTACAGGGCTGTAGTAATACCCGCCCTACTATATGGCTCAGATACATGGACCATGTACAGTAGATACCTCAAGTTGCTGGAGAAATACCACCAACGATGTCTCCTCCAGATCCTACAAATCCCCTGGGGGGACAGACGCACCAACGTTAGCGTCCTCGACCAGACCAACATCCCCAGCATTGAAGCACTGACCACACTTGATCAGCTCCGCTGGGCAGGCCACATGTTCGTTTGCCAGACACGAGACTCCCAAAGCAAGCGCTCTACTCGGAACTCCTTCACGGCAAACGAGCCAAAGGTGGGCAGAGGAAACGTTACAAGGACACCCTCAAAGCCTCCCTGATAAAGTGCACCAACCCCACTGACACCCGGGAGTCCCTGGCCAAAGACCGCCCTAGGTGGAGGAAGTGCATCTGGGAGGGCGCTGAGCACCTCGAGTCTCATCGCCGAGAGCATGCAGAAACCAAGCGCAGGCAGCGGAAGGAGCGTGCGGCAAACCAGTCCCACCCTCCCCTTCCCTCAACCACTGTCTGTCCCACCTGTGACTGAGACTGTGGTTCTCGTATTGGACTGTTCAGCCACCGAAGGACTCACCTCAGGAGCGGAAGCAAGTCTTCCTCGGTTCCGAGGGACTGCCTATGATGATGATGATGACTGCTGCTCTGCATCCTTACCCTGGAAAATAAAATATGATAATAATGTACAATGTCAGGCATGTACAATAACAGCCAGTAAAATGCAAATGTTCACGTGTTAAGATGTTCAGTGCTCACACGCAGCAGCAAAGGAACAAACTGTGAAGCGGTGATGGACGTGAGCGCTTGAGACGGTGATGAAAAGTTAGCAGCCACCGGCGTCACCTGGCAGAGTATCGCCGGGGTAACTGTAACCGCCAGCCTGGGAAATACCACGGCGGGAATAGACACACATTTTGTTTTGGAATTTAGCCTCACGTCGGCACAGTCGGTATTTTGACACTAGTTAACTCATCGGTCAGCTGCACTGAGATGTAACAGTCCAGTGGCAGGCAAGATGTGAGAAATCTATCAATGCTCGCCCCTCCTGTGGCTCGGTTGATGGATGCACGACCCGGCATGGTGCTGAGACGCTCACAGCAGGAAGGACCCAGGAATCATCACCAGGCTCTGCTGAGACACCTGGGCAGCAGTAAGGCTGGCCCTCAGGACCCCAGGGCTAGTGAGCAAAAACAATAAATCAGCCAGGGTTCCCGCTCGTTAGTGTGACCCTGTAACCTAGGCCGCAAGGTAGACAGGTATGGACAGCAAGTGAGGCAGCAGTGAGTCTGGTTGTGATGCTTCTCATGGATAACCATCCTGGTGACACTCAAGTGCCAAAAACCCTCAAAAAGTAAAGAAAGACTTGCATTTCTATAGCGCCTTTCACAACCACAGGACCTCTCAAAGCGCTTTACAGCCAATGAAGTATTTTTTGAAGTGTAGTCACTGCTGTAATGTGGGAAACGCGGCAGACAATTTGCACACAGCACGTAACCTTTTATGTGGCACCTTATCGAATGTCTTCTGGAAATCCAAATAAACCACATCCACTGGTTCCCCTTTATCCACCCTGCTCGTTACATCCTCAAAGAACTCCAGCAAATTTGTCAAACGTGATTTCCCTTTCAATAAACCATGCTGACTCTGCTTGATTGAATTATGCTTTTCCAAATGTCTCGCTACTGCTTCCTTAATAATGGACTCCAGCATTTTCCCAACGGCAGACGTTAAGCTAACTGGTCTATAGTTTCCTGCTTTCGGTCTGCCTCCTTTTTTAAATAGGGGTGTTACATTTGCAGTTTTCCAATCTGTTGGGACCGCCCCAGAATCCAGGGACTTTTGGTAAATTACAACCAATGCATCCACTATCTCTATAGCCACTTCTTTTAAGACCCTAGGATGTAAGGCATCAAGTCCAGGGGACTTGTCCGCCTTTAGTCCCATTAATTTACCGAGTCCATACTTTCTTTCTTTCTTCTCTAAGTAATGATCCTTGTTGATCCTATATCACGGAGTGCAATAGGAACTCAAAATGCAACGGTAAGAGTTTGGTAAGTGGGAGAGTTTGGGCAAGTGAGAGCGGGAGGTGTCGCTTTGTCTTGTTTTCCCCACCACTGCTGACTCCCCGACCCCTGATGAAAAGAAAATGAAATGTGGTGTCACAGCCAAGAGGGTAAGTGATTGGCTGGTTGATTGGTGAGTAGTTTTTCTTTTTTCCTTATCTTGTCAGAAAGAGCCATTTGGCATTGTTGCCAAATTAGGTTACTTTAAGGGTTAAGTCATGGCAGGAGAGCCCAGACCTGTGTCATACTCCTCCTGTGCCATGTGGGAAATCAGGGATGCTTCCAGTGTCCCTGACGACTATGTGTGGGAAGTGTGTCCAGCTGCAGCTCCTGTTAGACCGCATGACGGCACTGGAGCTGCGGATGGATTCACTCTGGAGCATGCACGATGCTGAGGATGTCGTGGATAGCACGTTCAGTTAGTTGGTCACACGGCAGGTAAAGGTTAAAAAGGCAGATAGGGAAAGGGTGACCATCAGGCAGAGCAGGAGTAGGAAGGCAGTGCAGGAGTCCCCTGCGGTCATCTCCCTCCAAAACAGATATACCGCTTTGGGTATTGTTGGGGGAGATGGCTCACCAGGGAAAGGCAGCAGCAGCCAAGTTCATAGCACCATGGCTGGCTCTGCTGCACAGGAGGGCAGGAAAAAGAGTGGGAGAGCTATAGTGGTAGGAGATTCTATTGTAAGAGGAATAGATAGGCGTTTCTGCGGCCGCAACCAAGACTCCAGGATGGTATATTGCCTCCCTGGTGCAAGGGTCAAGGATGTCTCGGAGCGGCTGCAGGGCATTCCGGAGGGGGAAGGTGAACAGCCAGTTGTTGTGCTGCATATAGGTACCAACGATATAGGTAAAAAGCGGGATGAGATCCTACAAGCTGAATTTAGGGAGCTAGGAGTTGAATTAAAAACTAGGACCTCAAAGGTAGTAATTTCAGGATTGCTACCAGTGGCTAACAAGGGAAATTAAGGATAGTGTTAAATCCAAGGAAGAGGCATATAAATTGGCCAGAGAAAGCAGCAAACCTGAAGACTGGGAGTAACTAAGAATTCGGCAGAGGAGGACTAAGGATTTAATTAAGAGAGGGAAAATAGAGTACGAGAGGAAGCTTGCCGGGAACATAAAAACTGACTGCAAAAGCTTCTCTAGATATGTGAAGAGAAAAAGATTAGTGAAGACAAATGTAGGTCCCTTGCAGTCAGATTCAGGTGAATTTATAAAGGAGAACAAAGAAATGGCAGACCAATTGAACAAATACTTTGGTTCTGTCTTCACGAAGGAAGACACAAATAACCTTCCGGATGTACTAGGGGACCAAGGTTCTAGTGAGAAGGCAGAACTGAAGGATATCCTTATTAGGCGGGAAATTGTGTTAGGGAAATTGATGGGATTGAAGGCCGATAAATCCCTGGGGCCTGATAGTCTGCATCCCAGAGTACTTAAGGAAGTGGCCCGAGAAATAGTGGATGCATTGGTGATCATTTTCCAACAGTCTATCGACTCTAGATCAGTTCCTATGGACTGGAGGGTAGCTAATGTAACATCACTTTTTAAAAAAGGAGGGAGAGAGAAAGCGGGTAATTATAGACCGATTGGCCTGACATCAGTAGTGGGGAAAATGTTGGAATCAATCATTAAGGATGAAATAGCAGCACATTTGGAAAGCAGTGACAGGATCGGTTCAGGTCAGCATGAATTTATGAAAGGGAAATCATGCTTGACGAATCTTCTGGAATTTTTTGAGGATGTAACTAGCAGAGTGGACAAGGGAGAACCAGTGGATGTGGTGTATTTGGACTTTCAAAAGGCTTTTGACAAGGTCCCACACAAGAGATTGGTGTGCAAAATCAAAGCACATGGTATTGGGGGTAATGTACTGACGTGGATAAAGAACTGGTTGGCAGACAGGAAGCAGAGAGTCGGGATAACTGGGTCCTTTTCAGAATGGCAGGCAGTGACTAGTGGGGTGCCGCAGGGCTCAGTGCTGGGACCCCAGCTCTTTACAATATACATTACTGATTTAGATGAAGGAATTAAAGGTAATATCACCAAATTTGCAGATGACACTAAGCTGGGTGGCGGTGTGAGCTGTGAGGAGGACGCTAAGAGGCTGCAGGGTGACTTGGACAGGTTAGATGAATGGACAAATTAATGGAAGATGCAGTATAATGTGGATAAATGTGAGGTTATCCACTTTGGAGGCAAAAACACGAAGGCAGAATATTATCTGAATGCCAGCAGATTAGGAAAAGGGGAGGTGCAACGAGACCTGGGTGTCATGGTTCATCAGTCATTGAAAGTTGGCATGCAGATACAGCAGGCGGTGAAGAAGGCAATTGGAATGTTGGCCTTCATAGCGAGGGGATTGAGTATGGGAGCAGGGAGGTCTTACTGCAGTTGTACAGGGCCTTGGTGAGACCTCACCTGGAATATTATGTTCAGTTTTAGTCTCCTAATCTGAGGAAGAACGTATTTGCTATTGAGGGAATGCAGCGAAGGTTCACCCGACTGATTCCCGGGATGGCAGGACTGACATATGAGGAGAGACTGGATCAATTGGGCCTTTATACGCTGGAGTTTAGAAGGATGAGAGGGGATCTCATAGAAACGTATAAGATTCCGACGGGACTGGACAGGTTAAATGCGGGAAGAATGTTCCCGATGTTGGGGAAGTCCAGAACCAGGGGACACAGTCTTAGGATAAGGGGTAGGCCATTTAGGACTGAGATGAGGAGAAACCTCTTCACTCAGAGAGTTGTTAACCTGTGGAATTCCCTACCGCAGAGAGTTGTTGATGCCAGTTCATTAGATATATTCAAAAGGTAGTTAGATGTGGCCCTTATGGCTAAAGGGATCAAGGAGTATGGAGAGAAAGCAGGAAAGGGGCACTGAGGGAATGATCAGCCATGATCTTATTGAATGGCGGTGCAGGCTCGAAGGGCCGAATGGCCTACTCCTGCACCTATTTTATATGTTTCTAAGTGCCACGTGCTAGTCAGAGTAGGAATCGCAGGATAGCTAAGATGAATACGTGGCTTGAAGAGTGGTGCAAGAGGGAGGGATTCAAATTCCTGGGACATTGGAACCGGTTCTGGGGAAGTGGGACCAGTACAAACCGGACGGTCGGCACCTGGACAGGACGGGAACCAATGTCCTGGGGGAGTGTTTGCTCGTGCTGTTGGGGAAGGTTTAAATTAATATTGCAGGGGGATGGGAACCTATGCAGGGAGACAGAGGGAATTAAAATGGGGGAAGAAGCAAAAGATAGAAAGGAGAATAATAAAAGTGGAGGGCAGAGAAACCCAAGGCAAAAAGCAAAAAGGGCCACATTACAGCAAAATTCTAAAGGGACAAAGAGTGTTAAAAAGACAAGCCTGAAGGCTCTGTGCTTCAATGCGAGGAATATTTGTAATAAGGTGAATGAATTAACTGTGCAGGCAGATATTAATGATTATGATATAATTGGGATTCCTGAGACATGGCTCCAGGGTGACCAAGGCTGGGAACTCAACATCCAGGGGTATTCAACATTCAGGAAGGATAGACGGAAAGGAAAAGGAGGCGGGTGGCGTTGCTGGTTAAAGAGGAAATTAATGCAATAATAAGGAAGGACATTAGCTTGGATGATGTGGAATCTGTAAGGGTAGGGATGTGTGTAATAAAGGTACAGCAGTTATCATGGGCAACTTTAGTTTACATATAGATTGGGCTAACCAAGCTGGTAGCAATGCAGTGGAGGAGGATTTCCTGGAGTGTATTAGGGATGGTTTTCTAGACCAATATGTCGAGGAATCAACCAGAGAGCTGGCCATCCTAGACTGGGTATCATGTGATGAGAGAGGACTAATTGGCAATCTTGTTGTGCGAGGCCCCTTGGGGAAGAGTGGCCATAATATGGTAGAATTCTTTATTAAGATGGAAAGTGACACAGTTAATTCAGAGACTAGGGTCCTGAACTTAAGGAAAGGTAACTTCGATGGTATGAGATGTGAATGGGCTAGGATAGACTGGAAAATGATACTTAAAGGGTTGACAGTGGATAGGCAATGGCAGACATTTAAAGATCACATGGATGAACTACAACAATTGTACATCCCTGTCTGGAGTAAAAATAAAACAGGGAAGGTGGCTCAACCGTGGCTAACAAGGGAAATTAGGGATAGCGTTAAATCCAAGGAAGAGGCTTATAAATTGGCCAGAAAAAGCAGCAAACCTGAGGACTGGGAGAAATTTAGAATTCAGCAGAGGAGGACAAAGGGTCTAATTAGGAGGGGGTAAATAGAGTATGAGAGGAAGCTTGCAGGGAACATAAAAACTGACTGCAAAAACTTCTATAGATATGTGAAGAGAAAAAGATTAGTGAAGACCAACGTAGGTCCTTTGCAGTCAGATTCAGGTGAATTTATAATGGGGAACAAAGAAATGGCAGACCAATTGAACAAATGCTTTGGATCTGTCTTCACTCCGGAAATACTAGGGGCTCGAGGGGCTCGTGAAAAGGAGGAACTGAAGGAAATCCTTATTACGTGGGAAATTGTGTTAGGGAAATTGATGGGATTGAAGGCCGATAAATCCCCAGGGCCTGACAGGCTGCATCCCAGTGTACTTAAGGAAGTGGCCCTAGAAATAGTGGATACATTGGTGATCATTTTCCAACATTCTATTGACTCTGGATCAGTTCCTATGGCCTGGAGGGTAGCTAATGTAACACCACTTTTTAAAAAAGGAGGGAAAGAGAAAACTGGTAATTATAGACCGGTTAGCCTGACTTCAGTGGTGGGGAAAATGTTGGAATCAATTATTAAAGATGAAACAGCAGCACATTTGGAAAGTATTACAGGATCGGTTCAAGTCAGCATGGATTTATGAAGGGGAAATCATGCTTGACAAATCTTCTAGAATTTTTTGAGGATGTAACGGGTTGAGTGGACAAGGGAGAACCAGTGGATGTGGTGTATTTGGACTTTCAAAAAGCTTTTGACAAGGCCCCACACAAGAGATTGTTGTGCAAAATTAAAGCACATGGTATTGGGGGTAATATACTGACATGGATAGAGAACTGGTTGGCAGACAGGAAGCAGAGAGTCGGGATAAATGGGTCCTTTTCAGAATGGCAGGCAGTGACCAGTGGAGTGCCGCAGGGCTCAGTGCTGGGACCCCAGCTCCTTACAATATACATCAATGATTTGGATGAAGGAATTGAATGTAATATCTCCAAGTTTGCAGATGATACTAAGCTAGGTGGCGGTGTGAGCTGTGAGGAGGACGCTAAGAGGCTGCAGGATGAATTGGACAGGTTAGGTGAGTGGGCAAATGCATGGCAGATGCAGTATAATGTGGATAAATGTGAGGTTATCCACTTTGGTGGCAAAAACACGAAGGCAGAATATTATCTGAATGGTGACAGATTAGGAAAAGGTGCAACGAGACCTGGGTGTCATGGTACATCAGTCATTGAAGGTTGGCATGCAGGTACAGCAGGCGGTGAAGGCAGCAAATGGTATGTTGGCCTTCATAGCTAGGGGATTTGAGTATAGGAGCAGGGAGGTCTTATTGCAGTTGTACAGGACCTTGGTGAGGCTACACCTGGAATATTGTGTTCAGTTTTGGTCTCCTAATCTGAGGAAGGACGTTCTTGCTATTGAGGGAGTGCAGCGAAGGTTCACCAGACTGATTCCCGGAATGGCAGGACTGAGATATGAGGAGAGACTGGATCGACTGGGCTTGTATCCACTGGAGTTTAGAAGAATGAGAGGGGATCTCATAGAAACATATAAAATGCTGACGGGATTGGACAGGTTAGATGCGGGAAGAATGTTCCCGTTGCTGGGGCGTTCCAGAACCAGGGGTCACAGGCTAAGGATAAGGGGTAAGCCATTTAGGACTGAGATGAGGAGAAACTTCTTCACTCAGAGAGTTGTTAACCTGTGGAATTCTGCAGAAAGTTGTTGAGACCAGTTTGTTGGATATATTCAAGCGGGAGTTAGATGTGGCCCTTACGGCCAAAGGGATCAAGGGGTATGGCGAGAAAGCAGGAAAGGGGTACTGAGGGAATGATCAGCCATGATCTTATTGAATGGTGGTGCAGGCTCAAAGGGCCGAATGGCCTACTCCTGCACCTATTTTCTATGTTTCTATATGATTGTTTAACATGCATATAACCAAATTGCTCTCTGTGCTATGTTAAGATAAGTGTTAGCCCATTTAAATCACCAAGCCCTGGAATGTTCCACCTTGGCAGCCTGCTCCATATTCCTGGTCAACTTTCCCGTTTATATTTCACCTCACTCCCACCGATTCTACTCACCTTTTAGTGATATTTTTTCTTTCTAACATCTTTTCACAAGCTGCCCTTGGTAAATCAGTGCTTTTCACAACTTTCTAACCATCTGTTCACGGACTATTTAACACAACCGTCTCTTTGTAACTTTACCTGATCCTCTGCCAAGTCACCATTGTCTTGGTCCGCATTATAGACCATTGTTCGCGCTGCTGAAGGTCTTTACCTCAAATGTTAACCTGTTCTGAGTTGCTAATGTCCCCGCTGTGAACTTCTAGCATCTATTGGTTTTATTCCAGGTTTGCAATATTTGCGATTTTCCCCTTTTGTTCTCTGTTGCTAAATCTACCTCCTTCCAGACAGATTTTTTTTTAAGATCATTTTCTTATGATTCCTAGACTTCCAAATATATCCGTGCCTTTCAGCACCTGAGGGATCTCCCAGTTCCTGGGTGTTGTGGCATTGAGCTACTGCCTTGCCAAACAGTCGGTTGGTGGTATTTGCAAAATAAATCCCAACACGGGATAGTTCGGAGTTTGTTTTAATAGGGACTTCTCCAAAAGGAGTTCAGAAGAAAGAGAGCTGTGGGTGAAGAGAAAGCAGAGAGTTTCTATGGCGAATGAACGTCAACAGATCAGCTGATAGCGTAGATTCCAAAGAAATATTTCGTCCTGATACGAAATTTGCAACTTTATCTCAAAGAAATGATAGTTTTGATGCTAACTGCACTTTAGCATGATTCTATTTAGTCTTCTATTACTTGGTAATTATTAAGTGAGAACCCACATAAGAAAATGAATATGCACCATCCAGAAATAGGATCCAATGAGACTCTCTGTCAAACCATAAAAGGCAGCTTTAACTTTCAAATCCACTGGGCATTGATAGACTTACTCTCTTCAATAATGTAAAAGATGTGTGTGTTTTGTGGCTGGGCAGACTGAGGTTGATCCCGAGCACCGGTTCCACAGTTACATAAACATGGTGAGTAAAACGTGAACAGGGTTTTGATATTTTGTGTGAGTGCAGTGGACAGTTGGAAATTTCCTCGTATTATACATCTGATTGAAACAGGCATTTCTGAACGTAGTCTCAATGGCTAAATGTGTGTTGCATAACTATTGGTTTTTAATGTGTTATTTTGAGTTCGGGATCCAGGTTTCCTCTGTGAGTTTGTGTTTCATTGTTGTTTTGCAATGAAATTATTGAGTCTGCTCCCAGCAAAGTAATTTTGCCAAACTTTGCACCATGCACAAATATCTAAGTTTTAACAATGTACAAGTGAGAGAGAGAGGTGACAAAGTGAAATGATGCACAACATGATGGACACAGTGGATAAAACTATAAGTCTGGGCTGACAACTGTTGAAAAGTGTTAGTATTTTTTGTTAAGTTAATAAATGTAATGTGATGAGTTTTCAGTGATTAGCAGAAACACGTCTAAAACAGAACAACACAGTCAAAGAAAGCTAGGCTTGCATTTATATAGTGCCTTTGACTATCACAAAACACCCCAAAGTGCTTTACAGCCAATTAAGTACTTTTTGAAATGTCGTCACTGATGTAATGTGGGAAATGCGGCAGCTAATTTTGCGCACAGCAAGCTCCCACAAACAGCAATGCGATAATGATCAGATAATCTGTTTTAGTGATAAATATTGGCCCCAGGGAAAACTCCCCTGCTCTCCTTCAAAATAGTACCATGGAATCTTTTACATCCACCTGGGAGAGCAGACAGGGCCTCAGTTTAATGTCTCATCCATGATCTTATTAAATGGTAGAGCAGGCTCGTGGGGCCAAATGGCCTACTCATGCTCCTTATGTACCTCCAACACTGCACAGGAGTGCCAGCCTAGATTTTGTCCTCTAGTCAGACTTGAACCCACAACCTTCTCACTCAGAGGCAAGAGTGCTGCCCACTGAGCCACAGCTGACACAGTGAAAGATCGAAGCTTGCTCTCTGATGGTCCCTGCTTCATTATGTAATGATCCAGACAGTCCCGAAAGGTCTGGGCTGGTGAACTGATCGCAGCCATGGCAACAGTCAGTCACTACAAGTGAGTTCAGCATCAGTGGCCGAGGGAGATCGTGGCATCAGCTGCCAGGGGGCAGTAACCCTGCAGATTACTAACCAGTAACCCTGCAGATTACTAACCAGAAACCCTGCAGATTACTAACCAGTAACCCCTGCAGATTACTAACCAGAAACCCTGCAGATTACTAACCAGTAACCCTGCAGATTACTAACCAGAAACCCTGCAGATTACTAACCAGAAACCCTGCAGATTACTAACCAAAGAGCAGTTACAAATTATTAATTTTATGAATGCATTTCTAAAATCAAACTGAATATTTGGAATATAATAATGTAAATAAAAATGCAAATCCTAAGAACCCATGCATTGAACAAGTTAATACAGCCTGACTGAATTAAAATCATTTCATTGTAACCAAAGTTTCTTTTAAAAGAATTGTGAGGCCAAAAGCAGTTGGAATCAGTTTGGTAAATTGCCGTTAATGTTCAACAAGCGAATCAAAATGGGGCTGTCATTATTGAGTACGCTATTCGTGATCATTAAATTAAAAAATGAATAACTGAAACTGCTGTGAAGGTGTAATGGAATGGCAGATAAACATGTCTGCTCTCTCACCATCCATTCTGTTCCTACCCCTCGCCAACCATGCTGCTTCCTGCTTCTTCCCTGCCTCCTGGTTTGTTCTGGTATATTCCGGAATTGCACTGCAGGCAGTTCCGGATATTCGAAAAGTGAGTGCTCTGTCCCTTTACCAACCATCCCCCCTTCCCTGCAATTCATTTCCTTCCCTCACTATCTATTCTGTCCATCGTGGCTCAGTTTGTCGCACTCTCGCCTCTGAGTCAGGAGGTTGTGGGTTCAAGTCCCACTCCAGGGACTTGAGCACAAAAATCTCGGCTGACACTCCCAGTGCAGTACTGAGGGAGCGCCGCACTGTCGGAGGGGCAGTACTGAGGGAGTGCTGTACTGCCGGAGGGGCAGTACTAAGGGAGTGCCGCACTGTCGGAGGGGCAGTACTGAGGGAGTGCTGTACTGCCAGAGGGGCAGTACTGAGGGAGTGCCGCACTGTTAGAGGGGAAGTACTGAGGGAGTGCTGTACTGCCGGAGGGGCAGTACTGAGGGAGTGCTGTACTGTTATAGGGGCAGTACTGAGGGTGCGCCGCACTGTCGGAGGGGCAGTGCTGAGGGAGCGCTGCACTGTCGGAGGGGCAGTACTGAGGGAGCGCCGCACTGTCGGAGGGGCAGTACTGAGGGAGCGGCGCACTGTCGGAGGGGCAGTACTGAGGGAGCGCCGCACTGTCGGAGGGGCAGTACTGAGGGAGCGGCGCACTGTCGGAGGGGCAGTACTGAGGGAGCGCCGCACTGTCGGAGGGGCAGTACTGAGGGAGCGCCGCACTGTCGGAGGGGCAGTACTGAGGGAGCGCCGCACTGTCGGAGGGGCAGTACTGAAAGGGCACTGCACTGTCGGAGGGCAGTGCTGAGGGAGTGCTGCACTGTTGCAAGTGCTGTCTTTCAGATGAGACGCTGTCTGCTCTCTCAGGTGGACGTAAAAGATCCCAGGGCACTATTTCGAAGAAGAGCAGGGGAGTTCTCCCCGGTGTCCTGGGGCCAATATTGATCCCTCAATCAACATCACTAAAAACAGATTATCTGGTCATTATCACATTGCTGTTTGTGGGAGCTTGCTGTGCGCAAATTGGCTGCTGAATTTCCCACATTACAACAGTGACTACACACCAAAAAGTACTTCATTGGCTGTAAAGTGCTTTGAGATGTCCGGTGGTCGTGAAAGGCGCTATAGAAAGCCAAGTCTTTCTTTTTCTCCCCTGTATCACATGTGGTTCTTTATTTCTAATCGTTTTTCGTCCACATGTGACATTTACAGCCGAACGTGCTGCCTCCCGAGCTCCTTGCTGAGTACAAGGGAGTGTTTGAGATGTTCGATGAGGAAGGGAATGGATTGGTGAAAACAGTGGAATTGGCCAAGCTCATGAGTCTGGTCGGCATCAACGTAACCAAACGGGACTTGGACCAGATGGCCAAGGATGTTGATAAAGACGGTGAGAAACTTTTTCGTCTTGTTCTGCTGCGCTGTCCAGAGAAAGGTTGGTTCATTACTGAAATAACATCACTCACAGAAATACAGCCAGCGACAAATAAGGCGATTGGCAGAAGAACCAAAGGCGACATGAGGAAAAACGTTTTTACGCAGCGAGTGGTTAGGATCTGGAATGCGCTGCCTGAGAGGGTGGTGGAGGCAGACTCAATCGTGGCTTTCAAAAGGGAGTTGGATAAGTTCCTGAAGGAAAGACATTTGCAGGGCTACGGGGAAAGGGCGGGGGAGTGGGACTGGCTGAACATAAAAACATCAGAAATAGGAGCAGGTGTTGGCCATTCGGCCCCTCGAGCCTGCTCCGCCATTCAATAAGATCATGGCGGATCTGATCTTGGCCTCAGCTCCACTTCCCCGCCCGCTCCCCATAACCCTTCACTCCCTTATCGCTCAAAAATCTGTCTATCTCCCTCTTAAATATATTCAATGACCCAGCCTCCACAGCTCTCTGGGGCAGAGAATTCCACAGATTTACAACCCTCTGAGAGAAGAAATTCCTCCTCATCTCCGTTTTAAATGGGCGGTCCCTTATTCTGAAACTATGACCCCTGGTTCTAGATTCCCCCACGAGGGGAAACATCCTCTCTGCATCTACCTGTCAAATCCCCTCAGAATCTTACACATTTCAATAAGATCTCCTTCAAGTCTTCTAAACCCCAATGAGTACAGGCCCAACCTGCTCAAACTTTCTTTATAAGACAACCCCTTCACTTCAGGAATCAACCTCGTGAACTGCATCCAATGCAAGTATATTCCTCCTTAAATACGGAGGCCAAATTGCCCCTTCCCTTCAGGCTTGTTACCGCCGGAAATTGGCATCACGTGGCGGAGTGGAATGACCGCCGATTTTTCATGCAATGCTGCCATTTTGAAAATTGCGCTCCTGCAGTATCCCGGCGTTGACCTAACCCCCCCCTCCCCCATCCCGCCGATGCCGACCCCTCCTGAGTGCATCATCAGAGCGTGCACTGCCGATGTTCCACTGAGAATATCTTGCTCCCGCTACTTGGCGCCCTGTGTTCGCTGCGTGGATAAAATGGCGGTGTGGCTCCTGGTAAAGGGGAGGGCGCACTGCCGCGGCCGCTAACTTATTTTTGTCGGCCGACAGCCAGGTCGTGCCGACAATTATGCCCCCCGGGTTTGGCCGTGACGCCAACAGGCAGCCTGGCACCCCCTCTTTGTACCGGGTCGCTGGCCGAAACCCTCCCCGGTGGCCCAGTGAGCCGAACCTAAAGAATTGCCCAGGTTCTCCCCTTTAAGTGAAGGCGAGAGACGTGGTGACATGGCGTCGTGATGACATCATCAGCGCTACGCCGCTGACTGACAGCGACGGACACTCCGCCTGCCCTCCAACCTCTGCCCCTCGAGTGTGCAAACTTCCGTTCACCGATCTACCTCCGCTCCCGTTATAACCGACTTCCAGTCCACTGGGAAAAAAAAAGCACGGAATTTCGCTGAAGAGGCCATGGCATCCACCGCGCCGGTAAAACCAACAAAACCAGGGTAGGTGCACCGCGGTTCCAGCGGTGGGCAATTTCAGCCCCAAAACTGTACGCAGTACTCCAGCTGTGGTCTCACCAACACCTTGTACAGTTGTAGCAGGACTTCCCAACTTTTATACTGAGTGTGTGTGTGTCTGAGAGTGTCTGCGTGTGTGTGAGTGTGTGTGTGTGTGTGTGTGTGAGTGTGTGTGTGTGAGTGAGTGAGTGTGTGTGTGTGTGTGTGTGTGTGAGTGTGTGTGTCTGTGTGTGTGTGTGTGAGTGTGTGTGTGTGTGAGTGAGTGAGTGTGTGTGTGTGTGTGTGTGAGTGTGAGTGAGTGAGTGTGTCTGTGTGTGTGTGTGTGTGAGTGAGTGTGTCTGTGTGTGTGTGTGTGAGTGAGTGAGTGTGTGTGTGTGTGTGTGTGTGTGTGAGTGAGTGAGTGTGTCTGTGTGTGTGTGTGTGAGTGAGTGTGTCTGTGTGTGTGTGTGTGTGTGTGAGTGAGTGAGTGTGTCTGTGTGTGTGAGTGAGTGAGTGAGTGTCTGTGTGTGTATGTGTGTGAGTGTGTGTGTGTGAGTGAGTGTGTGTGTGAGTGAGTGAGTGTGTATGTGTCTGAGAGTGTCTGCGTGTGTGTGAATGTGTGTGTGTGTGTGTGTGTGTGTGTGAGTGAGTGTGTGTGTGAGTGAGTGAGTGTGTATGTGTCTGAGAGTGTCTGCGTGTGTGTGAATGTGTGTATGTGTGTGTGTGTGTGAGTGTGAGTGTGTGTGTGAGTGTGTGTGTGTGAGTGAGTGTGTCAGTGAGTGTGTGTGTGAGTGAGTGAGTGAGAGTTTCACACCATTTGAGTACAGGATCAGTCTCAAATGTGTTGCCAGCTCGGTGAGACACCTGGAGCAACGCCCCAGGGCATGAGTCAGAACCTTCAGGAGAGGAAACATTACATAAAAAATGAATGGATATGTGGTTCAAAGTGCAGGTTAATTTCCTTCAATGATGGGATGATATAATAACAAGGAGACCTTATATTCTGGGTATTTACATTGAAAGGTAACAGGGAACATTCAATATAAACCTATTATCAGGTGTGGCAGAGATGATAGTTGACAATGTGCTCTGGGTGTTTATCGGACAGGGAAAGGTATCTTTAACTGCGACAACTTCCTGGTCCTGATGGCTGATTACAACGAGAAATCAAAGAATCAGGATGAGGAGCTGAAGGAGGCGTTCTTGGTGTTTGATCCAGAGAAGAAGGGCTACATTGAGTGGAACACCCTGAAGTAAGTCGCGACTCTGTCTCGAGCAGTTCCGGCAACAGAAGCGGTCTGCTCGAAGTTACACTTTAAAGATTTATCCTTAAGATGTTTAAAAGCTGCACTTGTAGGTTCCTGTCACTTGTGCTCCGTGGGTTTTGTGCAATCTGTTCTACTTGTTTATTACCAATCGTAAATATCAATTGCACTTGGAAATCAATTCTTCAGCATCACCTCCCAAACCCGCGACCTCTGCCACCGACAAGGACAAGGGCAGCAGGTGCATGGGAACACCACCATCTCCACGTTCCCCTCCCAGTCACACACCGTCCTGACTTGGGCCATTGTCGCTGGATCAAAATCCTGGAACTCCCTCCCTAACAGCACTGTGGGAGCACCTTCACCACACGGACTGCAGCGGTTCAAGAGGGCGGCTCACCACCACCTTCTCAAGTCCCACTCCAGAGACTTGAGCCCAAAATATAGGTTGACGCTCCCAGTGCAGTGCTGAGGGAGTGCTGCACTGTCGGAGGGGCAGTACTGAGGGAGCACCACACTGTCGGAGGGGCAATGCTGAGGGAGTGCTGCACTGTCGGAGGCAGTACTGAGGGAGTGCCGCACTGTCGGAGGGGCAATGCTGAGGGAGTGCTGCACTGTTGGAGGCAGTACTGAGGGAGTGCCGCACTGTCGGAGGGTCAGTACTGAGGGAGTGCCGCACTGTCGGAGGGGCAGTACTGAGGGAGTGCTGCACTGTCGGAGGGTCAGTACTGAGGGAGTGCCGCACTGTCGGAGGGTCAGTACTGAGGGAGTGCCGCACTGTCGGAGGGGCAGTACTGAGGGAGTGCTGCACTGTCGGAGGGTCAGTACTGAGGGAGTGCCGCACTGTCGGAGGGTCAGTACTGAGGGAGTGCTGTACTGTCGAGGGGCAGTACTGAGGGAGTGCTGCACTGTCGGAGGGTCAGTACTGAGGGAGTGCCGCACTGTCGGAGGGTCAGTACTGAGGGAGTGCTGCACTGTCGAGGGGCAGTACTGAGGGAGTGCTGCACTGTCGAGGGGCAGTACTGAGGGAGCGCCGCACTGTCGGAGGGGCAGTACTGAGGGAGTGCTGCACTGTCGAGGGGCAGTACTGAGGGAGTGCCGCACTGTCGGAGGTGCTGTCTTTTGAATGAGACATTAAACCGAGGCCCTGTCTGCTCTCTCAGGTGGATGTAAAAGATGCACTATTTTGAAGAAGAGCAGGGGAGTTATCCCCGGTGTCCTGGGGCCAATATTTATCCCTCAATCAACATCACTAAAAACAGATTATCTGGTCATTATCACATTGCTGTTTGTGGGAGCTTGCTGTGCGCAAATTGTTTGCCGTGTTTCCTACATTACAACAACAACAACTTGTATTTATATAGCGCTTTTAACGCAGTGAAATGTCTCAAGATGTTTCACAGGAGTATTATAAGACAAAAATTTACCGAGCCGCATAAGGCGAAATTAAGGCAGGTGACCAAAGGGTCACAGAGGTAGGTTTTAAGGAGCATCTTGAAGGAGGAGAGAGAGGTAACGAGGCGGAGAGGTTTAGGGAGGGAGTTCCAGAGCTTGGGGCCTAGGCAACAGAAGGCACAGCCACCGATGGTGGAGCGATTATAATCAGGGATACTCAAGAGGGCAGAATTAGAGGAGCGCAGACATCTCGGAGGGTTGTGGGGCTGGAGGAGATTACAGAGATAGGGAGGGGCGAGGGCCATGGAGGGATTTGTAAACAAGGATGAGAATTTTGAAATCGAGGCGTTGTTTAACCAGGAGCCAATGTAGGTCGGCGAGCACAGGGGGTGATGGGTGAGCGGGACTTGGTGCGAGTTAGGACACGGGGCAGTGAGCACAGGGGGTGATGGGTGAGCGGGACTGGGTGTGAGTTAGGACACGGGGCAGTGAGCACAGGGGGTGATGGGTGAGCGGGACTCGGTGCGAGTTAGGACACAGGCAGCCGAGTTTTGGATCACCTCTAGTTTACGTCGGGTAGAATGAGGAAGGCCGGCCAGGAGTGCGTTGGAATAGTCAAGTCTGGAGGTAACAAAGGCACGGATGAGGGCTTCAGCAGCAGATGAGCTGAGGCAGGGGCAGAGACGGGCGATGTTAGAGAGGTGGAAATGGACGGTCTTAGTCATGCTGCAGATATGTGACTACACTTCAAAAAAAGTACTTTATTGGCAGTAAAGCGCTTCGAGACGTCCGGTGGTCGTGAAAGGCGCTATATAAATGCAAGTCTTTCGATCTTTCTGTGCTTTGCTCTGACAGTGCTGGACCAGGAACAGAATGCCAAACCCTAATGTGTCAATGAAATCTTCCAGAACTGTCGTTAAGTTGCAAAGAACAAGTTTTCTTTTGAGTTGAAAGCCAGTAGAGGGCAGCGTTACATCTCCAACCCAGCTCACCGTGTCCAGGACAGTGTGAAGTGTTTGCTGGGACGGGGAAGGGGGAAGGGGAGGGGAAGGCTTCTCTCCACCAAAGTTAAAACGCTGCACTCCAAATTCTGCCTCAGAGATCGCAGTAAATGCATTCTCTCAGAACAGCACGGATTTTATTTGACCGCAACCGAACCATTGGGAAACATTGTTTGTTTTCAATGAATTACGTACGAAAATGTAAATCAAAAATGGTAACCTTGCATTTGCTTTTATTATATGTAAGATATGTCCTGATGAATGCAGGGGAGCCTCTGAATGAGGAAGAGGCAGAACACATGATGAAAGAAGCTGATAAAGATGGTGATGGAACAATTGACTATCAAGGTCAGTCAATATCACAAAGTAGAGTCATTCCGGCACAGCAGGAGGCCATTCGGCCCATCGAGTCTATGCCGGCTCTCTGTGGACCAATCCAGTCAGTCCCATTCCCCCGCTCTATCCCCATGGCCCTGCCAGTTTATTTCTCTCAAGTGCCTATCCAGTGTCCTTTCTGAGATCATTGATTGTCTGCTTCCACCTCCCTCGTAGGCAGCGAGTTCCAGGTCATTACCGCTCGCTGCGTAAAAACGTTCTTCCTCACCCCCCCCTGTATCTCTTGCCCAAAACCTTCAATTTGTGTCCCCTAGTCCTGGTACCATCAGCTAATGGGAACAGCCTTTCTCTGTCTACCTTATCCAAACCCGTCATAATCTTATACACCTCCATCAAATCTCCCCTCAACCTCCTTTGCCCCAGCTTCTCCAACCTGACCTTGTGGCTAAATTCCCTCATCCCGGGACCCATTGTGGTAAACCTCCTCTGCACCCTGTCGAGGACCTTCCCACCCTGCCCAAAGTGGTGACCAGTTGTGGCCTAACCAGTGCTTTATAAAGGTTCAGTATAACTTCTCTACTTGTGTACTCAATACCCCTGTTTGTGAAGCCCAGGATCCTGTATGCTTTGTCAACTATTCTCTCAATATGTCGGTGATTGGGAATTGTTGGAGCGAACCAGGCCAGCACGTGATGCGAAAATACAGCTGGACTGACATAAAAACCCTGTCTCTTTTTCTAGAATTTGTCGACATGATGACTGGTGAATCCTTCAAACTGCTCAAGTAAACTCTCCGGCAGGAGGACTCCCACCGGAGGGTGAATCACACGAGCCACAGCTAGCAGATAATCGCACAATGGGCAACCGTTTCCATCCAGACCGTGTACATGACAACAAATATATCTTTTTTAATTTTGAGACTGTGTCTTGTCGTGTCTTCGAGTGTCGCGCAGCTGCCGTTACTGTTCTGTAAGTCACGGAGAACAATCCACAAAGGTTTAGCTCCTGATTTTGCTGTGTCCAGAGTAAATTGGGCTTTGGTACCTCCTCTCTCGCAATGTGAAGGAAAAGCACATCGTTCGCAATGCTGAGAGAGGCAGAATCGAAACAGGTATTGTTCACAGTGAAGAACAATGTGCAAACCCGCTCAATGGTGTGAGAGTGAGAGTGTGAGTGAGTGTGTGAGAGTGTGTGTGAGTGAGTGAGAGTGAGAGTGTGAGTGTGTGAGGGAGAGTGAGTGTGAGTGAGTGTGTGAGAGTGAGAGTGTGAGTGTGAGTGAGTGAGGGAGAGTGAGTGAGTGAGAGTGTGAGTGTGTGTGTGTGAGGGAGAGTGTGAGTGTGTGAGAGTGAGAGTGTGTGTGAGTGAGAGTGAGAGTGTGAGTGTGAGAGTGTGAGTGAGTGTGAGTGAGTGAGTGTGAGTGTGTGAGGGAGAGTGAGTGTGTCTGAGAGTGAGAGTGTGTGTGTGAGTGTGTGTGAGTGAGTGTGTGAGTGAGTGTGAGTGTGAGGGAGAGTGAGTGTGTGAGAGTGAGTGTGTGAGAGAGTGAGAGTGTGAGTGTGTGAGAGTGAGAGTGTGTGTGTGAGTGTGAGTGTGTGAGAGTGAGAGTGTGAGTGTGAGTGTGAGTGTGAGTGAGTGAGAGTGAGAGTGAGTGAGAGTGAGAGTGTGAGTGTGTGAGAGTGAGAGTGTGAGTGTGTGTATGTGTGAGAATGTGAGGGAGAGTATGTGTGTGTGAGTGAGTGAGAGAGTGAGTGTGAGTGAGTGAGAGTGTGTGTGTGAGTAGGGAGAGTGTGAGTGTGTGTATGTATATGAGTGAGTGAGTGTGTGTGTGTGAGAGTGAGAGTGTGAGTGTGAGTGAGTGTGTGTGAGTGAGTGAGAGTGTGTGTGTGAGTGAGTGAGAGTGTGTGAGTGAGTGAGTGAGAGTGTGAGTGTGAGTGAGTGTGTGAGTGTGAGTGAGTGAGAGTGTGTGAGAGTGTGTGAGAGTGTGTGAGAGTGAGAGTGTGTGTGTGAGTGAGTGAGTGAGAGTGTGAGAGTGAGTGTGTGTGTGAGTGAGAGTGAGAGTGTGAGTGAGTGAGAGTGAAAGTGAGTGTGTGAGAGTGTGAGTGTGTGAGAGTGTGAGTGAGTGTGAGTGAGAGTGTGAGTGTGTGAGTGAGAGTGTGAGTGTGTGAGTGAGAGTGTGAGTGTGTGAGTGTGAGTGTGTGTGTGTGAGAGTGAGAGTGTGAGTGTGAGTGAGTGAGAGTGAGAGTGTGAGTGTGTGTGTGTGTGTGTGTGAGAGTGTGAGGGAGAGTGTGTGTGTGTGAGTGAGTGAGAGAGTGAGTGTGAATGAGTGAGAGTGTGTGTGAGAGTGAGAGTGTGTGTGTGAGTGAGTGAGAGTGTGTGTGTGAGTGAGTGAGAGAGTGAGTGAGAGTGTGAGAGTGAGCGTGTGTGTGAGTGAGTGTGTGAGTGAGAGTGTGAGTGTGTGAGAGTGAGAGTGTGTGTGTGAGTGAGTGAGTGAGAGTGTGAGTGAGTGAGTGAGAGTGTGAGTGAGTGAGTGAGAGTGTGAGAGTGAGTGTGTGTGTGAGTGAGAGTGTGAGTGTGAGTGAGTGAGAGTGAGAGTGAGAGTGTGAGTGTGTGAGAATGTGAGTGAGTGTGAGTGAGAGTGTGAGTGTGTGAGTGAGAGTGTGTGTGTGAGTGAGTGAGTGTGTGAGTGTGTGTATGTATATGAGTGAGTGAGTGTGTGTGTATATGAGTGAGTGTGTGTGTGTGAGTGTGTGTGTGTGTGAGTGAGTGAGAGTGTGAGTGAGTGTGTGAGAGTGAGTGTGTGTGTGAGTGTGTGAGTGTGTGTATGTATATGAGTGAGTGAGTGTGTGTGTATATGAGTGAGTGTGTGTGTGTGAGTGTGTGTGTGTGTGAGTGAGTGAGAGTGTGAGTGAGTGTGTGAGAGTGAGTGTGTGTGTGTGAATGAGTGAGTGAGTGTGTGTGAATGTGTGTGAGTGAGAGTGTGTGAGTGTGAGTGTGAGTGCAATGGGCTCACGTGATCTGTTGCACTGTGAGTGTTATTCAGCTCACTGACTCTGTGTCTACTAACAAACTAAAATAGCTTGAACTTGTAAAAATGTACATTGGAAACATTTATGTGGAAACATTTAAATCACATCTGTCAGCTTACAGCTCGAAAACAGAGCTTCCAGCAACTAACATTGCCGACATACACCTTACAACCGCTCTGATGCCCTTGCTGCTTTCAGCCACATTGACAAATGCTGTGCATTTTAAAGTTAACAAGCCTTTTCCCGGGATACACACGCTGCTACATATAAGATTCTGAGGGGGCTTGACAGGATAGATGCAGAGGATGTTTCCCCTCATGGGGGAATCTAGAACTAGGGGGGCATAGTTTCAGAATAAGGGATCGCCCATTTAAGACGGAAATGAGGAGGAATTTCTTCTCTCTGAGGGTCGTGAATCTTTAGAATTCTCTGCCCCAGAGAGTTGAGTCATTGAATGTATTCTCGATCAGGCCAACATCGAAGCACTGACCACACTCGATCAGCTCCGTTGGGCAGGCCACATTGTCCGCATGCCTGGCACAAGACTCCCAAAGCAAGCGCTCTACTCGGAACTCCTACACGGCAAATGAGCCCCAGGTGGACAGAGGAAACGTTTCAAGGATACCCTCAAAGCCTCCTTGATAAAATGCAACATCCCCACTGAGCCCTGGGAGTCCCTGGCCAAAGACCGTCCTAAGTGGAGGAAGTGCATCCGGGAGGGCGCTGAGCACCTTGAATCTCATCACCGAGAGCATGCAGAAATCAAGCGCAGGCAGCGGAAGGAGCGTGCGGCAAACCAGACTCCCCACCCACCCTTTCCTTCAACGACTGTCTGTCCCACCTGTGACAGAGACTGTAATTCCCGTATTGGACTGTTGAGTCACCTAAGGACTCATTTTTAGAGTGGAAGCAAGTCTTCCTCGATTTCGAGGGACTGTCTATGATGAGATGATTATGGCAGAGATAGACAGATTTGTGAACTCTCGGGGAATCAAGGGATATGGGGAGCGGGTGGGGAAGTGGAGCTGAGTCCATGATCGGATCAGCCATTATCTTATTGAATGGCGGAGCAGGCTCGAGGGGCCAAATGGCCTACTCCTGCTCCTGCTCCTATTTCTTATGTTCTTATGGGAAAGTGAAACTTTAATTCTGCACAACCTGATGCCAGGATGTAAGGCATCATTTGTTCTTCTCACAGACATAATGAAAGTTAGCTTTGATTGTGCTGTAGGTAAATAAATTGCTAATATTCTTTGTGAATAACCATAAATCTTGGATTGCCCATGGACTGAGGAGCATCCCTTTAGTCGATAATAATCATCCATTGCCTGAATGAGCCACCAGTTAGAGAATCTCTGAATATTAGTTAGACCCCTGAGGTTGGTGTGTGCTAAAGGCGCTTCCACTTCTGATATATTTGTAAAATACATCTCTAGGTATTCAGCGGCGCACTGTTACTCCATTTCGGATGTGCTCGCGGACACTTGCTTTATTTGGAATACACACACCTCAAGTATTAAACTCCTCGTTCAGAAATGGAGTATAACAGGAAGAAGCGAAAGGAAAAGGTTTGCACTCAGAGTAGAGAGAGAGAAACTGTTCCCATTGGTGGAAGGGTGGAGAACCAGAGGACACAGATTTAAGGCGATTGGCAGAAGAACCAAAGGCGACATGAGGAAAAACGTTTTTACGCAGCGAGTGGTTAGGATCTGGAATGTGCTGCCTGAGAGGGTGATGGAGGCAGACTCAATCATGGCTTTCAAAAGGGAATTGGATAAGTACCTGAAGGAAAACGTTTTTCAGGGCTACGGAGAAAGGGCGGGGGAGTGGGACTGGCTGAGGGGCTCTTGCAGAGAGCCGGCACAGGCTCGACGGGCCGAATGGCCTCATTCTGTGCTGTTACCATTCTGTGATTCTAAGATTACATTCTATGATTATATATAGCGCCTTTCACATCCCCAGTACATCCTCAAACACTTCACAGCCAATGAAGTACTTTTGAAGTGTAGTCACTGCTGTAACGTCAGTATGGGAATCAATTTGTGCACAGCAAGCTCCCACAAACAGCACTGAGAATAAATGATCAGATAATCTCTTTTAGTGATGTTGATTGAGGGATAAATATTGGCCCTAGGACACCGGGGAGAACTCCCCTGCTCTTCTTTCAAATAGTGCCTTGCAATCTTTTATGTCCACCTGAGAGAGCAGACAGGGCCTCGGTTTAACATCTCATCTAAAGACAGCCCCTCCGACAATGCGTCACTCCCTCGGTACTGCCCTCCGACAGTGCAGCACCTCCTCAGTACTGCCCCTCCGACAGTGCAGCACCTCCTCAGTACTGCCCCTCCGACAGTGCAGCACTCCCTCAGTACTGCCCCTCCAACAGTGCTTCACTCCCTCGGTACTGCCCTTCCGACAGTGCAGCACCTCCTCAGTACTGCCCCTCCGACAGTGCAGCACCTCCTCAGTACTGCCCCTCCGACAGTACAGCACCTCCTCAGTACTGCCCCTCCGTCAGTGCAGCACTCCCTCAGTACTGCCCCTCCGACAGTGCGTCACTCCCTCGGTACTGCCTCTCCGACAGTGCAGGTGAGCCCGAGGGTAATTTGAAGACTCTGAACAAGTGCGATTGTGGAGACTTTGCGTCACTTGGGCTGGGTGGGGAAGTGTTCAGGCGGACAAAGTCAAGGAGATAGGAGCACATTGTACTCACACATCACTGATCGACACCCAAACATTTCACAATCATTGCGGCAGGGGATTTACTTCCTGCTCTGATGGCACCTGACTGCGGCCAGGAATAGGCCGGCCACGCCAGGAATAGGCCAGGCCACGCCAAGTGCAGCAGCAAGCCTGGCAGCTCCACGGCTAAATAGAACAGCAACGCTTTTTTTTTTAAAAACGGTGAGAAATTGGTAAATGTTGGTGTTCAGAGGGACCTGGGTGTCCTTGTACACCAATCACAAAGATAACATGCAGGGACAGCAGGTGATTAAGAAAGCAAATGGTAAGTTGGCCTTTATTAGAAGAGGATTTGAGTATAAAAGTAAAGACATCTTACTGCAATTATATCGGGCCCTGGTGAGACCACAGCTGGAGTATTGTGTATAGTTTTGGTCTCCTTACCTAAGGAAGGATAAACTTGCCATAGAGGGAGTGCAACAAAGATTCACCAGACTGATTCTTGGGATTGGTGGGGGGGGGGGGAAAATTGTCCTATGAGGAGAGATTGAGCAGAGTTTAGAAGAATGAGAGATGATCTCATTGAAACATACAACATTCTTACAGGGGATTGACAGGGTAGATGCAGGGAGGATGTTTCCCCCGGGCTGGAGAGTCTAGAACCAGGGGTCACAGTCGCAGGATAAGGAGCCGGCCATTTAGGACTGAGATGAGGAGAAATTTCTTCACTCGGAGGGTGGTGAATCTTTGGAATTCTCTGCCCCAGAGGGCTGTGGAGACTCAGTCGTTGAGTATATTCGAGAGCGAGAGTGAGAGCTCAATTGATTTTTGGATATTAAGGGAATCAAGGGATATGGGGATAGTGCAGGAAAGTGGAGTTGAGGTAGATGATCAGCTATGATCTTATTGAATGGCTATCTTTCCATGTTTCTTGCTCACCAAATCTCTCAACACCAACATTTAAAAAAAATCTGTTTTTCCATTCTTCCTACTAAAGTGAATAACCTAATTTCTCACTATTATACTCTGCCCACTCACTCAGTATATCAACATCCCTTTGGAGACGCTTTGTGTTCACAGCTTACTGTCCTACCTAGCTTTGTATCGTCAGCAAACTTGGATACATTACACTCAGTCCCTTCATCTAGGTCATTAATACAGATTGTGAATAGCTGGGGCCCCAGCACTGATCCCTGCGGCACATCACTAGTTACAGCCTGCCGCCTGAAAAAGACCAGTTTATCCCTACTCTTTTCTGTCGTTTAACCAATCCTCTGTCCATGCAAATACATGACCTCCAATACCATGATCCCGTATCTTGTTTAATAACCTTTTATTGGCACCTTATCAAATGCCTTTTGGAAATCCAAATATACTAGAGAAGGGAGCAGGCACCAGGGTTGCTAGTACGGTTTGAAGGTGCGTGCGTCTAGATATCAAATTGAATTTTGCCAGAATATCCCTCCGTGGTTGTAAAGTCTGTTAACACGTCCTCTACCTTGTACATGACAAAACAGCACGGTGGCAGAAGGCTCCTGTGGCATATTATCCCAGAGAGAGATTGCCATTTGTCTCAAGTATATGACCCAACATTGCACAAGTACATGAGAACTAATTAAATAAGGACATCAATTTACTCTTAATACTTCAAATGATTTAACATTCACTGTCATTCCAATAGTTATCTTGTATATTGTGAAGAGGAACAGTAGTATGGAGGTTATGTTACTAGACCAGTAATCCCGAGCCCTGGACTAATGATCTAGAGACAGGAGTTCAAATCCCATCACAGCAGCTAGGGAATTTTAAATTGTTAATTAAATAAATCTGGAATAAAAAGCTAGCATCAGTAATGGTGAGCATGAAACTACCAGATTGCCATTAAGAACACATCTGGTTCACTAATGTCCTTTAAAAAGGAAGAAAATCTGCTGCCCTTACCCGGTCTGGCCAATAAGTGACTCCAGACCCACAGCAATGTGGTTGACTCTGAACTGCCCAAGCGAGAGACACTACCATGTCAGCTCACCACATCTTCTGAAAGGCAATTAGGGATGGGCAATAAATGGCAGCCTGGCCAGTGACACCCATGTCCCATGAACAAATATTTTTAATTAAACTGTTAAACAACAAAAATCAGTTCAGGTTTAAAACACATTTATTATTTTATAAAAAGAATACTAAACCAATTGGGCTTTTCATAAAAAAAAATATACAGAGATTCATCAATACACAAGTATGTAAATATCAGTTTAATTTGAATATATCCACATTATGTAAACAAGACATCGCAACTTCTATCAAAGTTGGCCACAGGGTTGTGCTATTTTCCCCTTCCTGGCAAAAGCAGTTTGGGACCAGAAGCAAGGGATTTAAATTTAATTTCAAAATGATTTCACTGGCATAAATCATCAACACTCTATACTGGCTTGCTTAAAACCAGCCAATCCATTGGTGGGTCAATTAGCTTTGCAACAACTTAATAAATAAAATATATCTGGATTACCCAACTCAAGCACGCGAGCCAGGATGGACAATATCAACGGTACAAAAAAAATGTTGCCAGGAAACTGCATCTGGAACATTGGTGCAATTTTATATGTGCAACTCCCACTGCAAACAGGTTAAGTGTCCCAGTGAACAGGAAATGCTTTGATTTGATTTGAAGCTGTACAATTCAATAATGAAAATGAATGTCTATTGTCACAGCAGGACAGTATGAAAGGTTTGAAGAATGCTGAAGACTTCCTTAAGTGGAAAAGCATGGTTGATTACCTTTGTAAAACTATAACTGTGCAGTGCATTCTCCTGGAGCCAAAAGCACAGGCGAGAAAAGCACGACGTTCAAAATATCCTTCACCAAGGTTGTATTTTCTTAATTGCCTGGCATTCAGATTGTTGTAATCATATTTGCATTCATTTAATTGAATACAGTTAGTGATATACCCCACTGATATTGTTCAAATAGGTCATTACTTAGTAATGGAGCTTTGTCCTACAGCAATTTGCTGAAGTCTTTCACTTCCTACAGCAAGACGTACTCACTCGAATAGTTCTCTGTGGAAGCCCAGGAAGTCTGGAATCTCAGCCAACTCCGGAAAATATAAAATAAAGAAACCCCCACAGTATCTGAACAAGTGTCGAGTCAATTAAACAAAGGCATTGATCACTATGACAACGCTGACGAGGTCGCTGCAGACATTCCCTCTGTGGCACTGGACCCTTCACTCCGTCCCGGATTCTCTGGCCCCCTCTTTGGGTTGTGGATCACGACAGGGTTGGCCATTTCCAGCGCCATCTCGTAGGATGGAGGCATTTCCATGGCATAGAGACTGTAGGGTGGAGGAGGCAAAATGAAGCCATTGGCCTCCTGGAATGGGGTGCTATTCCGACTGGCAGATATGTACTGCAGCGAACTAGTCGCTATTGGAGAAAGAGAGAGAGAGAAAAATACAAGTGTTATAGGTTCACCAGAATACTGAATAAAAGATGAAAAAAATACTATGTCTATCTTTGTTCATGGCACTTTTCCGACTATGTATATAGTTGAAAACAGACGGTGAAGATTAGAAAGCTAATAGCTACTGAGAAAACAAATCATGGGCAGCACATTCACTGATGAGGATGTGGAGCCCACTGAAGGGAGTGCAGGCCGGAGAATCTGTGCCATCTCCGACCACAGCACCCACTAATGGTGCGGGACGATGGAATTACCTTCAAAACATTCTCAAGAGAATTTTTAACCACCATAGCTTTCAGATAACATTTTAAATAGTCCCTCAAATAAATTAATTTCTTCCTGCATTTCACTGCTGCCAAGACAAATGATTTCACTTACCAATTATCTGCTTTCCCTTGGGTTGGGGGAGATTGTGGTGGTGGGGGCGTGGGAGAGGTTCCCAAGATATTGACTGCTTGCTAGGGTGTAGAATTCGATAGAGACTGTCTGTGGGCCATTCAAACTCTGGGGGCAGGAAATGGTCTTATAACCCTCCCCCAACACCTGCCCGCCTGCACTTTCCAACAGAGTTTGAAAAATGACTTGCATTTATATAGCGCCTTTCACAACCACCGGGCATCTCAAAGCACTTTACAGCCAATGAAATACTTTGAGTGTAGTCACTGTTGTAATGTGGGAAACGCAGCAGCCAACTTGCGCACAGCAAGCTCCCACAAAACAGCAATGTGATAATGACCAGATAATCTGTTTTTGTTATGTTGATTGTGGAATAAATATTGGACAGGACACCGGGGAGAATGCCCCTGCTCTTCTTCAAAACAGTGCCATGGGATCCTATACATCCACCCAAGAGAGCAGACGGGGCCTCTGTTTAACGTCTCATCCAAAAACAGCACCTCCGACAGGGCAGCACTCCCTCAACGCTGCACTGGGTGTGTGTCAGCCTAGATTTTTTTTCCCCCCCCTTCAGGTGCTCAAGTCCCTGGAGTGGGACTTTAACCCACAACCTTTTGACTCAGAGAGAGTGCTACCCACTGAACACTGGGTAGTATCTCCACCTCCGCCCACAATCTCGGAGGCTATAATCAACTGAAGCACCACCACCATCTGCCAAGGTCAAGTTCAGTTAATTCGGCACAGATTCGGGGGAATGGGAAAAAAAAAATCAAACCTGGAACTGTCGTGATCTAGTGAGCCCAGATACTCTCTACATAAACAACCTGAGCCAACCAATGTAAATATATTAATGGTAATGCACATAACCAGAATGTTTGCACAATGGTCTTCTGGCAAATACTGGCAGCATTCAGAGAGCAGCAGTGATACAACGTGGGAGTGGGATAATATAGGGAACAGTGGAATTATAGGTCACAATGATGTCCCAAGCCAGTGTGTTGCTGAATTTCAGCTGTCCCATCACATGGAGACATCAAACAATGTTCCCCTTGTATGGGGCCGAGCCAATCAGAGCAAGAGCCATTGACCCCCTCTCCTAGTGTTTGAGTCAGAGACACACTGGGGGAGGTTTGGCCACAGAGAATGCCCATTTTCTCAGCTAGAGTCACAAGTGGCTTGAGAAAAGCAGGAAGAGAAAGAAAAACAGACTTGCTGAAACTCATTTTATGCCAAAATCTACAATAATGTAGGACAGAAGATCATTGGCAAATCACCAGAGGCAACAGGAAGGATTTAAAAAAATATAAAAATGCAAACAATGATGATCTGGAATGCATGGCCTGCAAGTGTGGTGGAAGCAGATTCAATATTCTTAAATAATAGGAATAAGGGGTTATGGGGAGCGGGCGAGGAAGTGGAGCAGAGTCCATGGTCAGATCAGAGTGAATTTTTGTGAGGAGGTAACCAGGAGGATCGATGAGGGTAGTGCGTACGATGTAGTATATATGGACTTTAGCAAAGCTTTTGATAAGGTCCCACATGGTAGACTGGTCATGAAGGTTAAAGTCCATAGGATACAAGGCAAAGTGGCAAGTTGGATCCAAAATTGGCTTGGAGGTAGGAAGCAAAGGGTAATGATTGATGTAGGTTTGTGTGACTGGAAGGATGTTTCCAGTGGGGTTCCGCAAGGCTCAGTACTGGGACCCTTGCTTTTTGTGGTATTTCTCAATGATTTAGATTTGAATATAGGGAGTATGATTAAGAAGTTTGCAGACAATGCTAAAATTGGCTGTGTGGTTGATAATGAAGAGGAAAGTCATGGACTGTAGGAGGATATCAATCTCCTGGTCAGGTGGGCAGAGCAGTGGCAAATTGAATTAAATTCAGACAAGTGTGAGGTGATGCACTTTGGAAGGGCTAATAAGGAAACAGTATACACATTAAGCGGTAGGCCACTTAATAGTGTAGATGAACAAAGGTACCTTGGAGTGCTTGTCCACAGATCCCTGAAAGTAGGCCAGGTGGACAAGGTGGTTAAGGCGGCATATGGAATGCTTGCCTTTATTGGCCGAGGCAATAGAATATAAAAGAGCAGGGAGGTTATGCTTAAATTGTATTAGGCCACAGCTGGATTATTGCGTGCAGTTCTGGTCACCGTATTATAGGAAGGACATGATTGCACTAGAGAGGGTGCAGAGGAGATTTACTAGGATGCTGCCTGGAATGGAGAATCTTAGTTATGAGAATAGATTGGATAGGCTCACTGCTCATTGGAACAGAGGAGGTTGAGAGGAGACCTCATTAAGGTGTACAACATATTGAGGGGCCTGGACATAGTGGATAGTAAGGGTCTATTTCCATTGGTGGAGGGGTCTATTATGAGGGGCATAGTTTTAAAGGTGGTTGGTGGAAGGTTTAGAGGGGATTTGAGGGGGGGGGCTTCTTTACGCAAAGGGTTGTGGGGATCTGGAATTCGCTGCCTGGAAGAGTGGTGGATGCAGAAACCCTCACCACTTTTAAGAGATGGTTGGATGGGCACTTAAAGTGCAGTAACCTGCAGGGTTACGGACCTAGAGCTGGTAATTGGGATTAGACTGGTGACCTTTTGTTGGACGGAGCAGATATAATGGTAAGTACTGCAGGGAATAGAATACGGCCAGGGTGATCTCTTGGATGGGTCGGAGAGGAATTTTCCCAGATTTTCTCTCCCTAAATTGGCCTGGGTTTTTCTGGTTTTTGCCTCTCCCAGGAGATCACATGGCTCCGGTTGGGGTGGAGTGTAGAATGTTTCAGTATAAGGGGTGTTGCAGTTGTGTGAGGCGGACTGGTTGGGCTGGGTGTTCTTTGCCTTTCCGTCATTGTTCATAGGTTTATATGTAACCTTCGGGGCTGCTGACCGAGGGCCGTGCGGCTCTTGGTCGGCCGGCGTGGATACGATGGACCGAAATGGCCTCCTTCTGCCCTGTCAATTTCTGTTTCTCTAATCAGCCATGATCTTATTGAATGGTGGAGCAGACTTGAGGGGCCATATGGCCTCCTCTTGTGCAGAGCCATTCTATGAAACAGATCAGTTAGAGACTGGACTGGTGAATGGCCTGTTACTTACGCGATACAGCATGGTCATTGTCAATGGCAATCACGGTAACTTCATAAGGTCTCGTTGGGAAAGTGGGAACCTGTGGCTTTGTCCTCTGACAGCATCTCAAACAGCTGGCCGTCACACCACACAGCAGCAGCAGGAAGATGGTCAACAAAATCAACCTGGAAGATTAAAAACAGGGGAAAAAAAATTACTTTCCAAACTACATAAACACTAGTGCAGTCTTCAGCTTTAGTAACCTTCAAAATAAGATAGTATCAGCCATGGCTCAGTGGGCAGCACTCTCTCTCGCCTCAGTCAGGTGGTCGTGGGTTCAAGTCCCACTCCAAAGACTTGAGCATAAAATCTAGGCTGACACTCCCAGTGCAGTACTGAGGGAGTGCCGCACTGTCGGAGGGGCCATTAAACAGAGGCCCTGTCTGCTCACTCAAAGTGGATGTAAAAGATCCCATGGCACTATTTTGAAGAGGAGCAGGGGAATTATCCCTGGTGTCCTGGGGCCAATATTAATCCCTCAATCAACATAACAAAAACAGATTATCTGGTCATTATCACATTGCTGTTTATGGGACCTTGCTGTGTGCAAATTGGCTTCTGCATTTCCTACATTACAACAGTGACTACACTTCAAAAGTACTTCATTGGCAGTAAAGCGCTTTGAGACGTCCGGTGGTCATGAAAGGCGCTATATAAATGCAAGTTTTTCCCTTTTTAAAATGCATATAAAGCTATTGGAGAACACATACAAAAACTGATGTCAGGGACACAACCAGAGCAGCCAGTCATTAGGTGCATGGTTTCCAGGTTGTGTTGGTTCAATGTTGTTTAAGTGGGCATCTAATTCTCAATTGTCATTTTTCCACATTGCTTAACCACCTCTTTTTTAAAAAAGTAAACCCTTCCATAACAGATTACCTAATCCTCTATTTTCAGATTTCTCCCTCACATCACAACAGGTTGCCAAACCCGTCATTACTCACACCACAGTTGCAAATTAAAAACACACTAATGGGTCAAATGTTTATGTTCAATCTAAAAAGTGTGTATTGAGCAACTGGACAGAGCCAGTGGGTGCATTTAGGATTATACACTTGCACCCTGCACACAAAAAGTTACACCCATTATAATGAGGTTGCCACAGGGGGTGGGGGGGAGGTAGAGTCCATTGAAGTGTGTAGCTTATTTGAAAAATCTTAAAGCTTGTTTTATTAATTCTATGAAATCCAGTTAAAGGGCACAGTTACTGCCACTTTATAAAATGCTCAAGCTCCACAGGCAGAGTAGATCAGGACTTGGGTTTGTGTGGGCCACATGTGACACCAGTCTTTGAGTTGCCTTTTGAGGGCAAGCTTTCCCTGATCAGGAGGGTTCATGACACACTCCCACAGCACTCAATGCAAGGGCTCTTCAGGTGCATGATGAGAGTCATTTTCTTTCAAAAGCAGAAGCCTGTAAAAGGTCCGCACAAACTAATCTTCATCTGTTAATTGGATTCACAATTTAATCCCCTGAATTGCAGCACCAATTTACCCAACACTTCTAAATGAACAAACATCACTCAGCCTCTCGAACGCTGGCAAACTGCAGAGATCAGAGTGGCTGCACTAAAGCCAGTGATGGACAGATACTTACCACACATACCACAGGCTGGTCCAACTGGAAGGACACCTGCATTTAAATGAAAGACAAAAATTGTTGAGAGATTCAACATAGTCAATCTTAAATATTATCCCTTCTGAAATCAGAGGCGGCGACTTGGAGGCAGGGTGTCGGTTTATTGGGTGCAATTTAAGTTGCCCAGGTTATTACTTTGCTTATTTTGGCAAGCGAGTGGTATTTACAGCAGTAGTTCAGTAACTGGGGGGATTAAATAAAAAGCAAAATGATTCAAAGTTAACACAAAACTAGAAGAACATCAATCGGCGATGGGCAAGAGTGCGCTCGGTGGATTTGTTGGGCTAAATGGGATAGTGTGCGAGGTTTAAAATCCTCCTCCTCCAGACCGGCACAGTACAGCGGGGCTCGCTCGGTGCCGGGGGAGGGCTTGTGGAAAGCGGGACTGGCGCTCACTCACCGGCTCGATTCCCCGGGGCCGCAGTTCTGAGCCTCCGTCACAGGCGCCTGTTGGACACAAACCCGAGAGCTGGGATTATTGCACACACTGCCACTGTTAGTATTAACCTTTTAGACAGCACACACGTGTGATTTAAATATAATTACACGACGTAAAAAGTTGCACACTGCCCGGGTCAGTATTAAATATACCGAGAGCCCTGGGACTGACCTGAAACAAACACAGGAGGAGGAGAGCAGCTCTCCCGACAGCCACACACTTCTCCATCTCCTCCTCGCACTCTCCCGTCTTTTTTTTTCTCTCTCTTCCTCCTGCTCGCTTTCCCTCCTCTCCTTCTCTCCCTCTCTGTCTGTCTGTCTGTTTGTTTGTTTGTTTCCAGCCGGGATCCCGTTGAGTTGATGTCAGTTTCAGGTGTTTCATTCTCCAATCGGGGGCCACTCCTATTTATATCCGCGGCCCCGCCTCTCCCTGTCTCTGCCATCAGCCCCTCCCTCGGCCCGGGGCTCTGACACTCAGCATAGCACGGGATAGCACAGCACGGTGTAATGCAGCCCCAGGGTCTGCCCCAGCCCGGGACCCCCACAGCACTCAGTGCAGGAACTGTGTGAGTGAGAGAGAGAGAGGTTGCTTGGTTGGCTCTGGGGAATCACTTTGCATTCTGCCTTTACCCAATAATCTAACATTTTGGAGCACTTGTGTCAGGCTCAGACCATTTTCCTGTTGAACCGATTGGTGCCGGGGTTAAAGAATACCGCGGCTGTTAAATAGTGACACATCATCACAAACAGTGAATATTTATATGAGCCAACCTCGAAATTCCACAAACATTGGGGCGGGGAAACAAATTTTGACGGTTACATCAATCATTTTAAATCTCTGAAACACAAATAGCCAACACGCATTGCAATCTGAAAGTTTAACACAAAGTTCCTGCGGGTCCATTCATCAAAAGGTAGGCGGGGAACTCAAACACAGTTAGTTCACTTAAATCCTCCCCGAGACAAGCTCCCAACCCCTGCCTCTTTATTTCATGCAACTACCTGCAACACATACCGCACCAAAAGAGCGGGCAATGCCTTAGGCCGGACTAATGCGATCAATGATTGAGGTCCCGGGCCGCTCTCTGACAGCCTTGGTCTGCACAGGGTTACAGCATTGGGCAGCGCCCTCCAACCTCTGACCTTCCAACCCCTGCCCCAATCTCTGACCCCCAACCCCTGCCCCCAACCTCTGACCCCGAACCCCTGCCCCCCAACCTCTGACCTTCCAACCCCTGCCCCAATCTCTGACCCCCAACCCCTGCCCCCAACCTCTGACCCTCCAACCCCTGCCCCAATCTCTGACCCCCAACCCCTGCCCCCAACCTCTGACCCTCCAACCCCCGCCCCCCAACCTCTGACCCTCCAACCCCTGCCCCTCCAACCTCCGCCCCTCCAACCCCTGCCCCCAACCTCCTCCCACTGACCCCCAACCCCTGACCCCCTAACCTCCGCCCCTCCAACCCCTGCCCCCCCATCTCTGACCCTCCAACCCCTACCCCTCAACCCCTGCCCCCAACCTCTGACCCTCCAACCTCCTATCCCTGCCCCCCAACCTCTGACCCTCCAACCCCTGCCCCTCCAACCCCTGCCCCTCCAACCTCTGCCCCTCCAACCCCTGCCCCTCCAATCTCTGACCCTCCAACCCCTGCCCCACCTCACTCTATTAACCGGATGACTTCACACAAAGGACTGTGTCATTTCTGCCTTTCCAAAACAAAAGAAGGAAATGTATTGAGGTGTTCTGAAACAGCACTAACAACTCGTGTTTATATAGCACCTTTAACGTAGTAAAACGTCCCAAAGCGCTTCACAGGAATGTTATGAGATAAAAATTTGACACCGAGCTGCATAAGGAGAAATTAGCGCAGGTGATCAAAAGCTTGGTCAGAGAGGTCGAAGGAGCCGCATAAAGTAGTAAAACGAAGTAGAGAGGTGGAGAGGTTTAGGGAGGGAGATCCAGAGCTTGGGGCCCAGGCAACAGAAGGCCCGGCCACCGATGGTGGAGCGATTATAATCAGGGATGCTCATGAGGGCAGAATTAGGGGAGCGCAGACATCTCGGGGGGGTTGTGGGGCTGGAGGAGATTACAGAGATAGGGAGGGGCGAGGCCATGGAGGGATTTGAAAACAAGGATGAGAATTTTGAAATCAAGGCGTTGCCGGACCGGGAGCCAATGTAGGTCAGCGAGCACAGGGGGTGATGGGTGAGCGGGAGTTGGTGCGAGTTAGGACACAGGCAGACGAGTTTTGGATCACCTCTAGTTTATGTCGGGTAGAATGTGGGAGGCCAGCCAGGAGTGCAATAGAGTAGACAAGTCTAGAGGTAACAAAGGCATTAACAGTAAAAAGTACTGCCTGACATTGTGCTGCCGAATTTAACAACATTTTTCCACACTGTCATTTATATATAACAGGAATAGTGTCACCATCTAAACACTGTATTCACGTACTCCCCAGGGAGCGAATCATTATACACACTGTGTAAAGGATTGTTCCATTGTATTGTGAGATATCAGATTTAACACTCGAGTAACGTGGTCCCAGCATATAACACAAGTAAAGAGGCTTTTATACAGCTAATGGGCCAGTTAGATTACCCAGAATGGACAGCTCCATTGCTGGTACAGTGCGGCTGTCCAAATAAACCTTCAATGAGATTGAGCTGGAAGGACCCAGCCGTGGTGGAATTTGCAGTCAATCTGCACGTGGCGTTTCTCCAGCCGTTAGGCAAGCGGCAGGTAATGATAATTATGGCCGTCATTTCCCCAACTGCACTCACCCTCTGTAGCTGCCTTGCAGCATCCCCCCAGCTCCGACACCAGCCGTGGCTCAGTGGGCAGCACTCTCGTCTCGGAGTCAGGAGGTTGTGGGTTCAAGACCTACTCCAGAGACTTGAGCACAAAAATCTAGACTGGCACTCCCAGTGCAGTGCTGAGGGAGTGCTGCACTGTCGGGAGGTGCCGTCTTTTGGATGAGACATTAAACCGAGGCGCTGTCTGCTCTCTCAGGTGGCCGTAAAAGATCCCACGGCACTATTTTGAAGAAGAGCAGGGGAGTTCTCCCCGGTGTCCTGGGGCCAATATTTATCCCTCAATCAACATCACTAAAACAGATTATCTGGTCATTATCACATTGCTGTTTGTGGGAGCTTGCTGTGCACAAATTGGCTGCTGCGTTTCCCACATTACAACATGCCAACACTCCAAAAGTACTTCATTGGCTGTAAAACGCTTTGCGACGTCCGATGGTCGTGAAGGGCGCTATAGAAATGCAAGTATTTTAAATATTGTTGCATCCTTGTGTAAGCGTCAACAAGATCAGGGCTTCATTCTCACCCCCAGTGAAAAGATTCAACCAATACCTTTCCAGCAGGACAACTCCCTTTGATGTTTAATTGCAAGTGATATAATCCTACCATTAGTTACTACAGGAAAATTAAACAGCTTTTGTTTCAATCGCTCTAACTTCAATTACTTGAATAATGAAAGAAAGACTTGGATTTATATAGCGCCTTTCATGACCACCAGACATCTCAAAGCACTTTACAGCCAATTAAGTATTTTTCGAGTGTAGGCACTGTTGTAATGTGGGAAACGCAGCACATCAAAGCATGTAAGTGAAGCATTGCACAAATGACCAGATACATGGCCAGCTGCATTAGCAGTACTCCCTCTAATAGAAGGAATTTAAAACAAAATAAGCTGTGGGGTCCCCATGTTGTGAAAGCCGCTCTGTTTACAGCAAGTGGATCTCAGAGCACACCAACAACACAGTTAAAAAAGTCACAATTGAGACTTTAATGTTATAGCTGTGGGGCCCATACAGACTAACCAGGAGAAAGCTGCAGACTGGTTTGCTTTCTGCCGTAGGTGTTGTGCTGTCTGTGCATCCTCACTTATAACACACTGTGCTGAAATAACGCACTGCAATATAAATGCAGTACAAACGGACAGTCAGATATCATCGGGATAAAGACTTCTCATTTTCACAATACTTGAATTGGAGGCAGTTCAGAGAAGGTTCACGAGTTGATTCCTGAGATGAAGGGGTTGTCTTATGAAGAAAGGTTGAGCAGGTTGGGCCTGTACTCATTGGAGTTTAGAAGAATGAGAGGTGATCTTATTGAAACAAGATTCTGAGGGGGCTGGACAGGATAGATGCTGAGAGGACATTGCCTCTCGTGGGTGAATCTAGAACTAGGGGGCATCGTTTCAGAATAAGGGGCCGCCCATTTAAAACGGAAATGAGGAGGAATTTCTTCTCTCAGTGGGTCGTGAATCTTTGGAATTCTCTGCACCAGAGAGCTGTGGAGTGTTACACTCATAATAAATGGTGAGACAGAGAACTGTGTGTAATAAGCAACTGTGACCTTAACTCCTTTATTAAGGTTCAGAGTGCAGGTACCTCGTGGGTGGCCTGCTTATATACTGTGTTCCCAAGGGATGCTGTTTACATTATGGGGCCCCAGCTATTTACATTGTACATTAATGATTTAGATGAGGGGATTAAATGTAGTATCTCCAAATTTGCGGATGACACTAAGTTGGGTGGCAGTGTGAGCTGCGAGGAGAATGCTATGAGGCTGCAGGGTGACTTGGATAGGTTAGGTGAACGGGCAAATGCATGGCAGATGAAGTATAATGTGGATAAATGTGAGGTTATCCACTTTGGTGGTAAAAACAGAGAGACAGACTATTATCTGAATGGTGACAGATTAGGAAAAGGGGAGGTGCAACGAGACCTGGGTGTCATGGTACATCAGTCATTGAAGGTTGGCATGCAGGTACAGCAGGCGGTTAAGAAAGCAAATGGCATGTTGGCCTTCATAGCGAGGGCAGGGAGGTGTTGCTGCAGTTGTACAGGGCCTTGGTGAGGCCACACCTGGAGTATTGTGTGCAGTTTTGGTCTCCTAACTTGAGGAAGGACATTCTTGCTATTGAGGGAGTGCAGCGAAGGTTCACCAGACTGATTCCCGGGATGGCGGGACTGACCTATCAAGAAAGACTGGATCAACTGGGCTTGTATTCACTGGAGTTCAGAAGAATGAGAGGGGATCTTATAGAAACTTATAAAATTCTGACGGGACTGGACAGGTTAGATGCAGGAAGAATGTTCCCAATGTTGGGGAAGTCCAGAACCAGGGGTCACAGTCTAAGGATAAGGGGTAAGCCATTTAGGACCGAGATGCGGAGAAACTTCTTCACCCAGAGAGTGGTGAACCTGTGGAATTCTCTACCACAGAAAGTAGTTGAGGCCAATTCACTAAATATATTCAAAAAGGAGTTAGATGGAGTCCTTACTACTAGAGGGATCAAGGGGTATGGCGTGAAAGCAGGAATGGGGTACTGAAGTTGCATGTTCAGCCATGAACTCATTGAATGGCAGTGCAGGCTAGAAGGGCCGAATGGCCTACTCCTGCACCTATTTTCTATATTTCTATGCTGGGATCCCTTGGGGCTGCAACAGGTGGGCCCTCTGGTGGTCAGGTGTGATGCAGGTTACAAAGGGTTAAATACATAACATCACTCCCCCGTGAAGTCAACAGCACACTTATTTACAAGGTGAGACGATCTGGGGCTTTACGCTCCCTTGTCGATCGTCTTGGTACAAATGCTGGTGTGGGTGGGTTGGTCAATTCTTCCCTGGGCTGTTGGGCTGCTGGGGATGGTGAGTTCGGTTTCGTGATCAACCATGATGTCAGTTGCCACCTGTGTGTGTGTTGGAGAGTCAAAGTTGGTGGTGTTCGTAGCTGTTGGTGAACGGCAATTTGATTTGGTCCAAATGTTTTCTGTGCGTTTGTCCATTGGTCAGTTTGACCTGAAACACCCTACTCCCCTCTTTGTCTGTGACCGTGCCAGTGAGCCATTTGGGACCATGTCCATAATTGAGCAAACACAGGATGATTGATCTCAATATCACGGTCATGGTACACATTTTGTTGATGCCGCTTGCCCTCCACGTGATCATGGAGATCAGGGTGGACAAGAGAGAGCCTTGTTTTAAGCACCCTTTTCATGAGCAGCTCGGCTGGGGGAACCCCGGTGAGTGATTGGGGTCTGGTGCAGTAGCTGAGCAGCACTCAGGACAGCCGGGACTGCAGGGAGCCTTTCGACACACGTTTCAAGCTTTGCTTGATGGTCTGAACTGCCCGTTCTGCCTGGCCGTTGGATGCGGGCTTGAATGGGGCAGATGTGACGTGCTTGATCCTGTTGTGGGTCATGAATTCCTTGAATTCAGCACTGGTGAAGCATGGCCCATTGTCGCTGACTAGGACATCAGGCAAGCCGTGCTCGTACGCTTTCAATGATGGCCGTGGATGTGCTTACAGACATTATTGCACATTCAATCCATTTTGAGTAAGCATCCACGACAACCAAAAACATTTTGCCTAGGAATGGGCCCGCATAGTACACGAGGATCCTCGACCACGGTTTAGAGGGCCACGACCACAAACTTAGCGGTGCCTCTCTGGGTGCATTGCTCAACTGAGAGCAAGTGTTACACTGGCGCACGCATGACTCTAAATCTGAGTCGATGCCGGGCCACCACACGTGGGATCTGGCTATGGGTTTCATCATTACTGATAGGTCCTTACTATACAGTATAAATGCACACGAGGCCCATGCTTGAGAGAAGGTCAGTGTGTGACCTGTCCTTTATTCCTTAGCACTCAAGTGCAGGAAGTGGGTGGAGCTTCCCCTTTTATACCTGAAGGTCCAGGTTAGGAGTGTCTCCCACCTAGTGGTCAGTGTTCTCACGGTGTACAACTTAGGTCAGTTTATACATGGGTTACAATGCTGGTTGACTACATGACAATTACAATGCCTGGGTGGGTGTTGTGCAGTTTGTAAATAAATGTGTCTCTGCCTTTCTTGGGCAAGACCACACGATTGCCCCACAAAAGACAGTCCGTCTGCAAGGACAACGCGTCTTTGCACCTGTGGAACGGCTTAATCGCCTCCTGCATCGCCACTGGAACGCTGGACCAGCTCCCACGGAGGACACAGTTTTTTACCAAGGACAGTAAAGGATGCTGGCTGGTCCAGGTCCTGATCTGGCGGGCTGTAACGGGGGACTGCCCGTTCTCAAATGCCTACATGACCATGAACAAGTCCCCTGGCTGTGCCATTTCCACCCCAGTGGTGGGCAATGGTAGCCGACTGAGAGCATCAGCGCAGTTCTCTGTGCCCGGTCTGTGGCGGATTACATAGTTATATGCCGACAGCGTGAGCGCCCATCTTTGGATGTGGGCAGAGGCATTGGTATTAATCCCTTTGCTCTCCGAGAACAGCGATATGAGCGGCTTGTGGTCAGTTTCAAGCTCAAACTTGAGGCCGAATAAGTACTGGTGCATTTTTTTTACCCCGTAAATGCACGCTAGAGCCCCTTTTTCAACCATGCTGTAGGCCCTTTCGGCCTTGGACAAACTCCGGGATGCATATGCAACCGGTTGCAAAATCCCCGATTCATTAGCCTGTTGTAACACACACCCGACCCCGTATGACGACGCATCGCAAGCGAACACCAATCGTTTACATGGGTTATACAGGACAAGCAGTTTGTTAGAGCACAATAAATTTCTGGCTTTCTTAAAGGGAGCCCCTTGTGAATTCCCCCATACCCAGTCATCTCCCTTGAACAGTAGTGCATGTAGGGGTTCTAGCAGGGTGCTTAACCCAGGTAGGAAATTATCGAAATAATTAAGGAGTCTCAGGAACGCCTGCAGCTCCGTCATGTTCTGTGGTCGCGGCGTGTTCTTGATGGCCTCCGTCTTGGCGTCAGTGGGTCTGATGCCGTCTGCTGCAATTCTCCTTCCTCAGAATTCGACATCCTGTGCCAGGAAAACACACTTCGAGTGTTTCAACCTGAGCCCCACATGATCCAACCGACTAAGAACCTCCTCCAGATTCTTCAAGTGCTCCATGGTGTCCCGACCTGTGACCAATATGCCATCCTGGAAGACCACTGTACAAGGAACCGACTGTAGCAGGCTCTCCATGTTCCGCTGGAAGATCGCTGCGGCCGACCGAATCCCGAACGGGCACCGGTTGTAAATAAACAGATCTTTGTGCGTGTTGATGCAGGTGAGGCCTTTCGAAGACTCCTCCAGCTCCTGCGTAATGTAGGCCAAGGTCAGGTCCAGCTTGGTGAACATCTTCCCTCCAGCCAGGGTCACAAATAGGTCGTCTGCCTTGGGTAGCGGGTACTGGTCCTGCAGCGAAAAGCGGTTAATCGTTACTTTATCGTCCCCGCAAATTCTAACCGTAGCGTCCTCCTTAAGTCCCGGGACAATCGGACTGGCCCAGTCATTGAATTCCACCGGCGCGATGATGCCTTCACGTTGCAGCCTGTCCAGCTCAATTTCCACTTTTTCACATCATGTACAGTACCACCCGAGCCTTGTGGTGGATGGGTCGTGTACCGGGAACCAAATGGATCTGCACTTTCGTTCCTGAGAAGCTTCCGATGCCTGGCTCGAACAACGATGGGAACTTGCTTAGAACCTGGATACATGAGGTGTCGTCGACGGACGAGAGCGCTCGGATATCGTCCCAGTTCCAGCCGATTTTCCCCAGCCAGCTTCTGCCAAACAACGTGGGGCCATCCTCTGGCACAATCCACAGCAGGAGTTCGTATACTGCTCCATCATAGGAGACTTTGACTTCAGCAATTACAGGGATTAGTTCCTTGGTGTAAGTCCTTAGTTTGGTGTAAATGGGGCTGAGTTTGGGCCTGTGTACCTTCTTTCCGCACAGCCTGTCGAAGGCCTTTTTACTCATTATGGACTGACTTGCCCCCATGCCCAGCTCCATAGACACTGGAATGCCGTTCAGTTCAACTTTCAACATTATTGCTGGGCATTTCGTCGTGAACATGTGTACCCTGTACACTTCTGCCTCCTCAGTACAAGTTTCCAATTCCGTCTGGTCCACTGTGGATCGATTTTCCTCTGCAACGTAATGGTTTGCAGGGTTTGCAGGGTTTGTAGCTCGCCTGCACACTTGTTGGAGGTGTCCCATTGTTCTGCAGCCATTGCACGTATAGTGCTTAAAGCGGCATCAATGGGGCCGATGATCATTCCGCAGCGCCAACAGGGTGTTAACTGCCTCACATTAACAGATGACGGCGGACTCTGGGTCAATTGAGGTCGGGTCACAGCAGTCGGCGTGTACGTTCTGTCCTGTACATTTCTGCTCAAAACCAACGTTACTTTATGCACAGTACTGGCTGAAATGTCGTCATTCTGCGAAATCAGCTTGGTGTTGTCGCTGGTGGACATAAATGTCTGGGCTATCGTTATGGCTTTACTCAGATTCGGAGTTTCTACCGTCAACAGTTCGCGAAGGATTGTTTCATGTCCGATGCCCAGTACAAAAAAGTCTCTGAACATTTGTTGTAGGAATCCCTCAAACTCACAATATCCCGCGAGGCGCCTTAGTTCAGCAACATAGCTTGCCACTTCCTGGCCCTCCGATCGTTGACACGTGTAGAACCGATATCTCGCCATCAAAATGCTTTCCTTAGGTTTTAGGTGCTCCCGGACCAGCGTACACAATTCTTTGTAGGATTTCTCTGTTGCTTTTGCCGGGGCCAGAAGATTCTTCATGAGGCCGTAGGTTGTTGCCCCACAGACAGTTAGGAGGATCGCCCTTTGTTTGGTGGCGTTCTCGTCCCCTTCCTGCTCGTTGGCCATGAAGTATTGGTCGAGTCTCTCCATGAAGGCCTCCCAATCGTTCCCTTCTGAGAACTTCTCCAGGATGCTGACTGTTCTTTGCATTTTCGCGCGGTTGTTTGTTACCTCTTCGCCAATTGTTACACTCACAATAAATGGTGAGACTGGGTACTGTGTGTAATGAGCACGTGTGACCTTAGCTCCTTTATTAAGGTTCCAGAGTGCAGGTACCTCGTGGGTGGCCTGCTTATATACTGTGCTCCCAAGGGATGCTGGGATCCCTTGGGACTCCAACAGGTGGGCCCTCTGGTGGTCAGATGTGATGCGGGTTACAAAGGGTTAAATACATAACATGGAGGCTGGGTCATTGAATATATTTAAGGTGGAGATAGACAGATTTTTGAATGATCGGGGAGTAAAGGGTTACAGAGAGCGAGTGGGGAAGTGGAGCTGAGGCCACGATCTTATTAAATGGCGGAGCAGGCTCGAGGGGCCAGGTGGCCGATTCCTGCTCCTATTTCTTATGTTCTTACAATACCTCTACTATCATATTTTATTTTTCCAGAGTTTCCTGTTTAAAAGTGGGTGCTTTGTGTAATCTTTCATCCATTGTCACTTTGAATGGACTGGTTTGTCCCTCTGAAACTGCTCTTCCTTAACCAGCATGTTTGGACACAGTGACAAATGGCCCTTGCTCATCACTTTCTACCGAGCAGATTAAATGCCCGCAGTGAACATGATCACTGATGGACAGATCTCGCAGGAGAAAGTAGCCCCAAACGCAATAGTGGCAGGGTTCCCAGCAAGAATAAAACATTAATGGATGGGGCAAGAGGCAGGAACAAACCTTTCCCCCCCCCCCGCTCCCCCAAATCCCTTAATCAATGCACATTGTACCTACCTTTCAGAGACCCGCTTCTGTGGGACAGCCAGCTCTCCCCCCGCCCCACCACCCGCAAGCTGGGCACACAGCAAGCCATGGCAGTCTCACTCTCACGTCTGAACTTCGGGTAATTAATCATATTGGATGCAAATGACCTATTGGGAAATGGGTGCACACATTGAATCCGTGCATGGCCATGGGGCCAATTCCCTGATAGTCAGTAGAAACTTAACCCAGTGACTTTAAGTCAACTGCACATGAAATATCTCAGCAGTAGGTATGAAGTATTAAACCAGCTCTCCTTTCTCTCCCCACAGTGTCAGCCGTGTCTCAGTGGGCAGCACACTCGCCTCTGAGTCAGAAGGTTGTGGGTTCGAGTCCCACTTCAGGAACTTGAGCACAAGGCTGACACTCCCAGTGCAGTGCTGAGGGAGCGCTGCACTGTCGGAGGGGCAGTGCTGAGGGAGCGCTGCACTGTCGGAGGGGCAGTGCTGAGGGAGTGCTGCACTGTCGGAGGGGCAGTGCTGAGGGAGTGCCACACTGTCGGAGGTGCCGTCTTTCGGATGAGACATTAAACCGAGGCCCCCTTTGCTCTCTCAGGTGGACGTAAAAGATTCCACGGCACTATTTCGAAGAAGAGCAGGGGAGTTCTCCCCGGTGTCCTGGCCAATATTTATCCCTCAATCAACATCACTAAAACAGATTATCTGGCCCTTATCACATTGCTGTTTGTGGGAGCTTGCTGTGCGCAAATTGGCTGCCGTGTTTCCCACATTACAACAGTGACTACACTCCAAAAGTACTTCATTGGCTGTAAAGCACTTTGGGATATCTGGTGCTATATAAATGCAAGTCCTTCTTTCCTTCCTTTCTTTCCCCCTCATTCTGTTCTGCGCAATCACCTCTCTATCATTCTGTGCTCCGTATAGGCCTGCATCACAGGAGATAGAAGGGAACAAAAATAGGAGCAGCAAGGACAGAGGAACACTGCACCATAAGACGTTAAAATATGTCAGAAAAGAAAAGCTGCAAGAGGAAGCAAAGAGACTGAGAAGAGAAAAGAAACAGGGTGTAAATAGCAATAAATATTGCAAAATAAGCTTACAGAAAGAGGGAACTCGCATTTATATAGCATCTTTCACATCCCAAGGTGAAGCAAAGTGCTTCACAGGCAATTCATTACTTTCGAAGTGCTGATCGTCACTGGTGTCATGTAGGTAAATGTGGCAGCCAGTTTGCACAGCACGATCCCACAGACAGCAATGGGATCGATCGGTTAATTTGTTTTGATTGAGGGATAAACACTGGCAAAGGACACTGGTGGATTTCCCTGCTGTTCTTCAGGATATTTCTGTTTACATCACTTGAGCAGGTCATCTGAAAGATGGCAGCTCTGGCAATGCTGTACTCCCTCAGTACTGCACTGGTGTGCCAGCCGAGATTACACACTCAAATCCTGGGGGGGGGAGGGTGGGGGCGGGGGGGTGCTTGAACCCTAAACCTTCAAATTCACTGGCAAGGGTGCTGTCAATGAGTCAATGTGACAAAAAAACTTGTTTCTATTCTTTTCCCAATGTATACACATTTAAATATATACATGAAATTATATATGGGGAAAGCATAAAGAAATAGAGAAATAGAAAAAAGAAAGACGTGCATTTCTATAGCGCCTTTCACGACCACTGGATGTCCCAAAGCGCTTTACAGCCAATGAAGTACTTTTTGAAGTGTGGTCATTGTTGTAATGTAGGAAAACAGCAGCCAACTGTGTCATGTATCTTACATTATTATATATAACTGTATCCCAACATGCTATACATGACTGTAATAAGATATGACCCCCCTGTAACCACCAGCATACCTTACCACCAGGGGTGCACTTGCAAGAGACAGGTATATAAGGACAGGTCTCAGGCAAGTGCAGCATTCCAGAGCTGTGAAATAAAGGTGCAGGTCCAGAGTGACCTTGATTTCACTACATGCCTCGTGTGAATCTATACTGAGGGGACAGGACTTTACAGTGGCGACGAGTTACGGGATTGCAGAATCCACAGAATGGTGAACAACGGATCAGATGAAAAGTACAATGCTGGAGACAATTGGGAGGACTTTATAGAAAGGCTCCAGCAAAGCTTTGTAACCAAAGACTGGTTAGGCGACGATAAGGCAGACAAGAGAAGAGCCCATCTCTTGACCAGCTGTGGCTCGAAAACATACGCTTTAATGAAGGATCTGTTGGCACCCGAGAAACCAGCAAGCAAGTCGTTTGAAGAATTGAGCACACTGGTAAGAGACCACCTGAAGCCAGCGAGCAGCCTACACATGGCCAGACACAGATTCTACAATTACAGACGCTGTGTGGGCCAGAGCATACCCGACTTCGTGGCGGAACTTCGGAGGTTGGCTAGTTTATGTGAATTCTCCGATGAACTGAGGAGAGAAATGCTGAGAGACTTTTTCATTGAAGGAATAGGCCACGCAGGCATATTCCGAAAGCTCATAGAGACCAAGAACCTGACCTTAGAGGCAGCAGCACTGGTTGCACAGACATTCTTGGTAGGGGAAGAAGAAACGAGGTTGATTTACAATGCAGGTACAACAACTAACAAAATATCGGAACAAGAAGTTCACAGCATTAAACAAGCTGCTACCCCCACACACAGACAAAACGGGGAGAACAGGCTCTCGACAGCAGGCAGTGGCGCCAGAAGCCATCAAGGGCCACAGGAATGGCCGTTCACACCTCATCAACCCACAATGCGAGCAATCAACTACAAACTGAGAGAAGCTCAAGAGAGATCAGCCAGACGCAGCTCATTCTTTGTGAACAATAGAAGCAGTCTGTGCTGGAGGTGTGGGGGTGGGCACTCGTCAAGGGGATGTCGATTTCAGCAGGCTGTTTGCAGGAACTGTGAATATACAGGGCATTTGGCCCGCATGTGCAAAAAAATGGCAGCTCGGCTGATATACGAATCGGATGGGTCGGAAAGCGGACCAGAAGACGGTGGGCACAGTACCCGAGACACCGATGTACAGCGAATCAACACAATCAATGGCCGCTGCTCCTACAACAGGACGCCTCCTATAATGATGAGGGTCCTACTCAATGGGATACCTGTCAACATGGAGCTGGATACGGGAGCGAGTCAATCTCTCATGGGCGCTCAACAATTTGAACAACTGTGGCCGCATAAAAGAGACAGACCAAAACTCACAAGGGTCGACACCAAACTAAGGACCTATACCAAAGAAATCGTACCAGTCCTCGGCAGCGCCATGCTCTCTGTCACACACAAAGGGACAGTGAACAGACTTCCCCTGTGGATTGTCCCCGGAGATCCCCCAGCACTGCTGGGGAGAAGCTGGCTGGCAAAACTAAACTGGAAATGGGATGATGTCCATGCCATGTCATTAGAGGAACGGGCCTCCTGCTCAACAGTTATAAAGCGATTTGAACATCTCTTTCAGCCAGGTGTGGGCACTTTCAAAGGGGCCAAAGTCAAAATCTACATCACACAGGATGCTAGACCGGTCCATCACAAGGCCAGAGCTCTACCCTATGTGATGAGGGAAAAGATTGAACACGAACTAGACAGGCTTCTGCGGGAAGGCATTATATCACCTGTGGAATTTAGCAACTGGGCAAGTCCCATCATCCCAGTCATGAAGCCTAATGGATCCATACGAATCTGTGGGGACTACAAATCTACCATAAACAGAGTCTCCCAACAGGACCAGTACCCGCTGCCCAGAGCGGAGGACTTATTTGCCACATTGGCTGGAGGTAAATTTTTCTCAAAACTAGACCTCACATCTGCAAAAAGTTGACCGAGGAATCCAAGCTACTCACCACCATCAACATTGAGGCCTTTTCATGTACAATCGATGCCCATTCGGCATCAGGTCGGCAGCTGCTATATTCCAGCGCAACATGGAGAGTCTGCTCAAGTCCATTCCGGGGACGGTTGTATTTCAAAACGACATACTTATCATGGGCAGGGACACCGACTCCCATCTCCGTAATTTGGAGGAAGTACTAAAGCGGTTGGATCGGGTAGGCCTACGAGTCAAGAAATCCAAGTGCCTGTTTCTCGCACCTGAGGTTGAATTTTTGGGCAGAAGGATTGCCGCTGATGGAATCTGCCCAACAGAGTCCAAAACAGAAGCAATTCGCCTGGCACCCAGGCCGCAGAATGTCTCAGAACTGCGCGCCTTTCTCGGGCTACTCAATTACTTTGGGAACTTTATGCAGAACTTAAGCACGCTGCTGGAGCCTCTCCACGTGCTACTCAGGAAGGGGTGCGATTGGTTTTGGGGGGACTCCCAGGAATGCGCCTTCAATAAGGCACGCAACCTTCTGTGTTCCAACAGTGTTTTGACTTTCTTTGATCCAGGTAAAAAGCTAGTTCTCACATGCGATGCGTCAGTGTATGTGGTCGGGTGCGTTTTGCAACATGTCAATAGTGCAGGCAAATTACAACCCATAGCTTATGCTCCAGGTCACTTTCGCGGGCGGAGTGTGGGTACGGAATGGTAGAGTAGGAGGCACTCGCGTACGTGTACAGTGTCAAAAAGATGCACCAATACCTTTTCGGGGCCAAGTTCGCGTTAGAAACCGACCACAAGCCCCTCACATCCCTTCTATCCGAGAGCAAGGCAATAAACGCCAACGCCTCAGCGCGAATTCAACGGTGGGCACTCATGCTGGCATCCTACGACTATACCATAAGGCACAGACCAGGCACAGACAACTGTGCCGATGCGCTCAGCAGGCTACCCCTGGCGACCACGGAAGGGTCTGACGAACAGGCAATCAATGCCTTTGAGTCCACAGGTTCGCCCATGACGGCTCGCCAAATCAGAGCCTGGACGGCCAGCGACCCCACGTTATTCTTAGTAAAAAGATGTGTCCTAACTGGTGACTGGGTAGAGGCTCGCGATGCCTGCCCCGAGGAATTAAAACCCTTTCACAGGCGCATGCATGAGCTATCACTACAAGCAGACTGCCTGATGTGAGGCAGCCGAGTAGTCATGCCTCTGCGAGGCAGAGAGTCATTTGTCCGGGAGCTCCACCGCGAGCACCCGGGGATCGTTCTCATGAAGGCCATAGCCAGATCCCATGTCTGGTGGCCTGGTATTGACACGGACTTGGAGCTCTGCGTCCGAAGGTGCACCATTTGTGCCCAACTCAGCAATGCCCCCAGGGAGGCTCCCCTGAGCCCCTGGCCCTGGCCTACCAAACCGTGGTCGCGGGTGCACATAGACTATGCGGGCCTATTCATGGGCAAAGTGTTCGTTGTAGATGCATTTTCAAAGTGGATCGAATGCACCATTTTAAACTCGAGCACAATCTCCACCACTGTGGAGAGCCTTGCAACCATGTTTGCAACGCACGGAATCCCTGACATATTGGTCAGTGACAATGGTCCGTGCTTCACCAGCGCAGAATTCTAAGATTTTATAATTGACCACGGCATAAATCACGTCAAGACGGCACCGCTTTCAAGCCGGCCTCCAACGGCCAGGCGGAGAGAGCAGTGCAAATCATTAAACAAGGCATGCTTAAAATCCAAGGTCCCACGCTACAGGGTCGCCTGTCGCGACTGCTGCTGGCATACAGATCTTGTCCGCACTCATTGACTGGGATCCCCCCCGCGCAACTGTTGATGAAAAGGACTTTAAAAACAAGACTCTCATTAATCCTCCCAGACATGCACAAAATTGTTGAGGCAAAGCGCCATAAGCTGACTGAGTACCATGACAGAAATTCGAGGGGGAGATGGAATGAGATAGGGGACAAAATGTTTGTACTAAACTATGGCAGGGGTCCCAAATGGCTTGCAGGGACAGTAACGGGCAAGGAAGGAAATAAGCTACTGGACAATGGCAAAACCTGCCGGAGGCATGTAGACCAAGTCAAAAGCAGATTTACCAACAACACTGTGGAACCAGAGGCAGACTACAATGTGGAACTCGCACTACACCTGGTGGACAGACAGAGGGAACAACCTGAGGAAAGGGCAATCCCAACAGACAGCCCAGGCGAGTCAACAACAATCACACCAATCGAAACAGACAGCCCAGGCGAGATACCAGCAACCACACCCAAAGAACAACACACCAAGGCAAACAACTGAACCACAACTCAGACGCTCCACGCGAGAGCGTAGACCACCTGAGAGACTGAACCTATAAAGACAATAAGACCTTGGGGGAGGGTGATGTCATGTATCTTACATTATTATATATAACTGTATCCTAACATGCTATACATGACTGTAATAAGATATGACCTGTAACCACCAGCATACCTTACCACCAGGGGTGCACTTGCAAGAGACAGGTATATAAGGACAGGTCTCAGGCAAGTGCAGCATTCCAGAGCTGTGAAATAAAGGTGCAGGTCCAGAGTGACCTTGACTTCACTACATGCCTCGTGTGAATCTGTACTGAGGGGACAGGATTTTACAAACTTGTGCACAACAAGCTCCCACAAAGAGCAACGTGATAAGATCGGATAATCTGTTTTAGTGATGTTGATTGAGGGAAAAATATTGGCCCCAGGACACCGGGGAGAACTCCCCTGCTCTCCTTTGAAATAGTGCCATGGGATCTTTTACATCCACCTGAGAGAGCAGACGGAGCCTCGGTTTAACATCTTTTCCGAAAGACGCCACCTCCGACAGTGCAGCACTCCCTCAGCACTGCAGTGGAGTGTCAGCCTGGATTTCTGTGCACCTAAGAAAAGCCAGATCAGGACATACTGCCTGAACACTTTGCTGTCCATGCAGTCTCCTTTCTCAACAACAACAACCTGTATTTATATAGCGCCTTTAACATAGTGAAACGTCCTAAGGCGCTTCACAGGAGTATTATGAGAATTTCTTTTTACACCAAGCCGCATAAGGAGAAATTAGTGCAGGTGACCGAAAGCTTGGTCACAGAGGGAGGTTTTAAGGAGCGTCTTAAAGGAGGAGAGAGATAGAGAGGTGGAGAGGTTTAGGGAGGGAGTTCCAGAGTCTGGGGCCCAGGCAGCAGAAGGCACGGCCGCCGATGGTGGAGCGATTATAATCAGGGGTGCTCAGGAGGGCAGAATTAGAGGAGTGCAGAAATCTCGGGGGGGTTGTGGGGCTGGAGGAGATTACAGAGATAGGGAGGGGCGAGGGCCATGGAGGGATTTGGAAAACAAGGATGAGAATTTTTAAATCGAAGCATTGCTTAACCGGGAGCCAATGTAGGTCAGCGAGCTCAGGGGGTGATGGGTGAGCGGGACTCGGAGCAGCCGGGTTTTGGATAACAGAGGCAAGAAAAACTGAGCTACACTGGTCATTCCTTCTGTTATTAACAACATCTGGCTGTAACATTCAAAGAAATGATTTTTTAAAAATACTCTAGCACGGTAAGCGTTGCCAAGGGCTGATTCACACAGGGATGAACACCTGGGCTCGGACTAGTACAGGAGTGTTTGGCAGGCCTGCGAGGAAGACGTGCAACGTACAAAGACCTTTCTGCAGAATGGTGCTGGGCTGGCCCCACCAGCCTGAGACACCTCCGTGGAATGGAATCATTGCACACAGCATGGTCCCTGCAATCGTCCACCAAAAGGTGCATTGTGTGTGTTTACAGTAAATGTTTACAGTGAGGCAATTTTAGTTACTTTACCCAATTTCCACTGGGTCAGTTTACAGCACATTAAAGGATGACAGGCAATATTCCAAATAATATCATTTCACTTAATTAAAATTTAAAAAAATTCATTCCTGGGATGTGGGCGTCGCTGGCAAGGCCGGCATTTATTGCCCATCCCTAATTGCCCCTTGGGAAGGTGGTGGTGAGCCGCCTTCTTGAACCGCTGCAGTCCGTGTGGTGAAGGTGCTCCCACAGTGCTGTTAGGGAGGGAGTTCCAGGATTGTGACCCAGCGACGATGAAGGAACGGCCGATATATTTCCCAGTCAGGATGGATTGTGCAGTGCTTGCGATGTCTGAATGCATGTGATGTTGCAATATTTGTTGGGTTACAGTGAGTGTTCGTGCAGTTTTCCTACGGCGACTCATGAACACTTACATCTCGGCTCCTCCTGTGCCCAGTGCTCACCCAGGGGAAGCTGTCACAGTGTGGATTGATGGCTGAGAACAACCGTTCGTCTGATTGGCTACCTGCACATGCAGTTATCCATGCAGGACCAGCGTCGGTGCCAGGAGCCTTTATTGCTGCAGTTACTGTGGGGTCACATGCTTTGCTGGCAGGGACTTGTGCAGGGCAAAGAAAAGGTAATCAGATCTTACTGTTATTTGGCTGGTCCTGCACTTGTCCTTGCATGTCATTGTGGGAGACTATCTCCTCACTACAACAAACACTTGCATTTGTACAGGGTCTTTAACATCATAAAACATCCCACAGGAGCGTTATCAGACAAAATGTCTCACAGAGCTACATAAAGAGATTTTAGGACAGGTGACCAAAAGCTTGATCAAAGAGGTAGGTTTCAGGAAACGTCTTTAAAGGAGAGAGAGGCGGAGAACTTTAGGGAAGGAATTCCAGAGCTTAGGGCCTTGGCAGTTGAAGGCACGGCCACCAATGGTGGAGTGAAGGAAGTCAGGGATGCACAAGAGGCCAGAATTGGGGTAGCACAGAGATCTCGGGGGGTTGTAGGGCTGAACCAAAGAACTAATCGAGGAGAGAACAAAAGGCCTCCACAAGGCCACATACCCTCCCCGAGTGGCTGTACTTAAGGTTCATCCAAGAGTCAAAACTGGCTTTTGATTATTTCTTGGGTCTTCTGCCCATGAGGAATGCTCAAATCATGGATCAGGCCAAAGGCAGCTGGTGGGCACACCAGGATAGGTTAGGGATGGGCACACCGGGATAGGTTAGGGATGGGCACACCCCGGGATAGGTTAGGGATGGGCACACCCCGGGATAGGTTAGGGATGGGTACACCCCAGGATAGGTTAGGGATGGGCACACCAGGATAGGTTAGGGATGGGCACACCCCGGGATAGGTTAGGGATGGGCACACCCCAGGATAGATTAGGGATGGGCACACCACGATAGGTTAGGGATGGGCACACTGGGATAGGTTAGGGATGGGCACACCCCGGGATAGGTTAGGGATGGGCACACCAGGATAGGTTAGGGATGGGCACAGTGGGATAGGTTAGGGATGGGCACACCCCGGGATAGGTTAGGGATGGGCACACCAGGATAGGTTAGGGATGGGCACAGTGGGATAGGTTAGGGATGGGTACACCGGGACAGGTTAGGGATGGGCACACACACCGGGATAGGTTAGGGATGGGCACACTGGGATAGGTTACGGATGGGCACACCCCGGGATAGGTTAGGGATGGGCACACCAGGATAGGTTAGGGATGGGAACACTGGGATAGGTTAGGGATGGGTACACCGGGACAGGTTAGGGATGGGCACACACACCGGGATAGGTTAGGGATGGGCACACTGGGATAGGTTAGGGATGGGCACACTGGGATAGGTTAGGGATGGGCACACTGGGATAGGTTAGGGATGGGTACACCGGGACAGGTTAGGGATGGGCACACACACCGGGATAGGTTAGGGATGGGCACACTGGGATAGGTTAGGGATGGGCACACTGGGATAGGTTAGGGATGGGCACACCCCACGATAGGTTAGGGATGGGCACACCAGGATATGTTAGGGATGGGCACACACACCGGGATAGGTTAGGGATTGGCACACTGGGATAGGCACACTGGGATAGGTTAGGGATGGGCACACTGGGAAAGGTTAGGGATGGGCACACCGGGATAGGTTAGGGATGGGCACACCCTGGGATAGGCACACACACCAGGATAGGTTAGGGATGGGCACACTGGGAGAGGTTAGGGATGGGCACACTGGGAAAGGTTAGGGATGGGCACACCGGGATAGGTTAGGTGCACTGGGCAACCTGCCAGTCAGCTTGGGACAATTTCTCAGAGCGGAAAGGAGTCTGGCTTCAACCTGTGGCAGGGTTTCGCGCAGAGCACGGAGACCATTCTGTCCAACATGGCCTTAACCAGCCTTGTATTAAACTTATTTAAATTAAGGTGTTGCCTCTCTGCTATACAATTGTCCTGTCTAGCAAACATGGATTAAGGAACGTGAAAACGTAGAAAGGCACCAAGGTAGAAAGAGAGCGGGGATAAAAACTGCTTGGTCCATCAATAGTCGGTGCCCTCACTAAATGGTACAGCCTTGTGTAACGTCGCTCCCAACTAGTAGCAATGAGGTGAACAAAAGCTGTGGTCAATTTCAGGAAATAATCTGGGATATTCCTCCCCACCTGCAGAAGGCAAACCGCAAACTCTAGGAGAATTGGGTTGCCGTCGACACAGACTTACGGAGAGGATATTGACCTTGGGCGGAAGCACAAAGCAAACAATAGAAGATTGGCTGTCCGATTTATGCACGGCACAGTTATTGTTTCTATTAACTTCAAAGGAAGAGAAAAGCAGGGCGGGGCTAACACGTTATCGTCAGCTTTACACTGCCACCCAGTTTCACTCCCCATGACCCGAGACATCTAATACACAACGCTCCCTGGACATTGTCAAAGCTTGTTTCATAAAGAAAGTCGGTAACCATTGCCATAATTACCACTTCCACTGAGCATTAAGATCTTGCTTAAAGGCTATTCCATCTCTAACTTTTTCCAGTTCTGATGAAGGTCATCGACCTGAAACATTAACTCTGTTTCTCTCTCCACAGATGCTGCCTGACCCGCTGAGTGTTTCTAGCATTCTCTGTTTTTATTTAAGATCTTGTACTCACTGAATGAAGAGGAAGTTCCGCAAGATTTGCTCTCTGATGCAGGTCTAGAATCTGCAGTAGATACCTGCATCACCCAAACCTCTCACATGAGCACAAATTGTCAGGCAGGAAGGTGCACGGCAGGCAACCCAATTGGCAGTGATTGACTGGAGATCAGTGAAAACGGTTGGTCGAACCTCACAATAAAATATAACTGATAGAAACGACAAATAATTATTAAGATCTTCCTCAAGCCACACCTGATAGTAAACCATTTGTCAAACTCTGTGTTAGCCCTGCAATGCTGGTGAGTTAACGCAATGCACCTTGTGCAGCACTGAGCCGCCCCGTATCGATCAAATATTTACAAAAACAAACATCGAAGGCTCTAAGAAGGAATGTGACCCCGATTTTAACACCCGGCGGGTTTTGGGCCGGTGAGTAGCGAGGTTGGGTGCAAACTCGCCCACTGCTGCAGAAATGGGTGGGTTTTGCTCTCAGTCATCGACCCAGAATGGGCAAGAATTGGGCGGCATGGACACTGGCCGCCGACACGCGGTTAGTGCCGGGATTGGGGTCCACGGGCATGCTGCGGGGGTCGCGGGTTTGGAAAGGGGTGGGGGAAGTGCCCGGGGATGGGATTACCCGGGGGGGGGGGGAGGGGTGGGTCGGGGGGGGGATTGGGTCGGGGGTCGGGGTGGGTTGGAGGGAGGGGTGGGTCGGGGGGGATTGGGTCAGGGGGAGGGGTGGGTTGGAGGGGATTGGGTCAGGGGGAGGGGTGGGTTGGAGGGAGGGGTATGGGTCGGGGGGGGATTGGGTCAGGGGGAGGGGTGGGTCGGGGGGGGATTGGGTCGGGGGGAGGGGTATGGGTTGGGTGGGTCGGGGGTCGGGGCGGGTTGGAGGGAGGGGTGGGTCGGGGGGAGGGGTGGGTCGGGGGGGATTGGGTCGGGGGGGAGGGGTGGGTCGGGGGGGATTGAGTCGAGGGGAGCGGTGGGTTGGAGGGAGGGGTGGGTCGGGGGGGATTGGGTCGGGGGGGGGTGGGTCGGGGGGAGGGGTACGGGTTGGGTGGGTCGGGGGGGCGGCCCCTCCTGGAGCCACAAAGGAAAGAAAAAGAACATGACCTTTATCGCACTGTCCTTCCTGGCATCATTCATTCTCAAAGCCTCCTTGATAAAGTGCAACATCCCCACTGACACCTGGGAGTCCCTGGCCAAAGACCACCCTAAGTGGAGGAAGTGCATCCGGGAGGGCGCTGAGCACCTCGAGTCTCATCGCCGAGAGCACGCAGAAAGCAAGCGCAGGCAGCGGAAGGAGCGTGCGGCAAACCAGACTCCCCACCCACCAACGACTGTCTGTCCCACCTGTGACAGAGACTGTAATTCCCGTATTGGACTGTTCGGTCACCTGAGAACTCACTTTTAGAGTGGAAGCAAGTCTTCCTCGATTTCGAGGGGCTGTCTATGATGACGATCTTCCCGGCAGGTCCTCGGTTAAAGTTGCAGTCAGGTCCCGATGATGTCATTAGGACCCGACATGCACACGCAAAGAAGACTTCCCCTCCCTCCCACCAGATTTGGGCCATTGTCGAGATCCTGGGGGCTTTGGGGCGGGTGAGTAACCCAGGCGATTCTAACTGCCCACTCGCCGGGCTTGTGCTGGGCAGGTAGGGTTAAAATCATGGTAGATGCAATCAGGAGTGTTATTCCTTCCCCTGGACTCTGACTGGCACAGTCAGGTTATGTTGACATGGGGACGATGTGTGATTGGACGAGCTTCACTGAGGCGTGGAGAAGCAGAGGGACCTGCTCCAATCCACCAGCACCAACCCCACCTCCAGCATTCCTGCAGTGAAGCAAGTCAGAATTTGACACGGTGCTCGGCTCAGCTTTGTACAGGAACCTGTCGAGGAACTGAAGCACGACAATGTTTCATTGTTACCGCGTTCTCATGTCTCAACCTGAGATTAAAGAGATTGTGTGGACCTCTGTGGCTGTTCTACGGAGCGACGATCTGCTTTTAGTTAGAACCCAGACTCAGTAGATGCCTCATCGGAAACGATTCCAATGACTGTGTACTGAAGCTGTTGGTGCATTGGCCAAGGATGAATTCTGCCTATCTCGCCCATCAAGGTCATTGTCACCCCTGGATATCTCCTGTAACCACTCCTTTCCCCGAGCACCTCTGCCTTTCTTCCTCCCCAGTTAAATACCAAATACCACCTAATTTCAAATCTGCTCAAACTTGTTTTCCATCTCGTTATATATCTTGAACTTTAACAAAGTTAAGGGATATAAATTAAACACATAATTGAATGAATACACTATAATAAAAACTCGCCAAGGCTTCTTCGGCAGCACCTCCCAAACCCGCCACCTCTACCACCTAGAAGGACAAGGGCAGCAGGTGCATGGGAACACCACCACCTCCACGTTCCCCTCCCAGTCACACACCATCCTGACTTGGAAATATATCGCTAGTCCTTCATTGTCGCGGGGTCAGAATCCTGGAACTCTTTGCTGACGTACTTCAATCATTAACTCCAGTCGTGATTTCCTCTCGACCCTGTGTTAAAATAAAGGTTTATCCTGTATTCTGTCCTAATTCACTTACTTTAAATCTTGGATTCTTGTCCCCCTCACTCTAGATGCTGCAATCACTGGAATCAAGTCTGATCCTTCAACCCTGTGCCACCTCTTCCACAATTTTGAATTCCTCTTTCAACCCGACTTGAAATCTCCTCTGTTTAATTACAGCCAATTTTTAAAATTTTCTTCCTCTTTGTATTTCAACCTCTGAGTGAATCCATGCAGTACCCAGTCTATTGACTCAACATGGAACTCCCTCCCTAACAACACTGTGGGAGCACCTTCACCACACGGACTGCAGCAGTTCAAGAAGGCGGCTCACCACCACCTTCTCACAGGCAATTAGGGATGGGCAATAAATGCCGGCGATGCCCACATCCCGTGAATGAATAGCTGACTGTGGTGCCTTGAGAAGTGCCGTGCCCATCCAGGTACCATAGCGGAGACCGGCCATCAAACACGAGACCTTGTGGTTCTGTGAGATGCTTGTAAGAATCATGAAGTCATTTTTTAAATTTCCAATTTTAAAAACCTGGGTATTTTGTGATTTCTATTTTGGCTGTTAATAAACAGAAGGGAATCAGGGGCAAAACTGGATCCCCAAAATACCTGGGCAAATTTGGAGAAAATATTTTCCAAAATGGAAACCATCTTATTTGGGCAGTCACTGTCCTGCACCTCAGGAGATTATACCTGACGTTACTGATTTGCAATGGGGAAAGCACCTCGCACAGACGCTTGGGTGTCTCAATGGACCAGGAAAAGCCATCTTACAATTCCCACCATTATAAACGATTTGGATGATGGGATAGAAAACCACATATCCAAATTTGCCAATGACACTAAGATAGGGGGCATTGTAGGCATGTGGATGAAAGCATAACATTACACAGGGATAGTGAGAGATTAGATGAAAGTGAAAAACGGTGGCAAATGGATTTCAATGTAGGCAAATGTGAGGTCATCCATAATGAACCTAAAAAGGACAGACAGGATACTTTCTAAATGGTGAAAGGCTAAAAACAGTGGCGGTTAAAGGGTGATCTAATCAAAGTTTTCAAAATGTTAAGGGGAACAGATAGGGGTACATAGATCATTAAAATATCCTGAACAGGTACAGAAATTAATCAAAACGGCTAATGGAATGCTGGCCTTTTTAATCTAGAGGATTAGAGTACAAGGAGGTAGAGGTAATGCTCCAGCTATAGACCACACCTGGAGCACTGAGCAGTTCTGGGAACATAAGAACATAAGAATTAGGAACAGGAGTAGGCCATCTAGCCCCTCCGCCATTCAATAAGATCATGGCTGATCTGGCCGTGGACTCAGCTCCACTTACCCGCCCGCTCCCCGTAACCCTTAATTCCCTTATTGGTTAAAAATCTATCTATCTGTGACTTGAATACATTCAATGAGCTAGCCTCAACTGCTTCCTTGGGCAGAGAATTCCACAGATTCACAACTCTCTGGGAGAAGAAATTCCTTCTCAACTCGGTTTAAATTGGCTCCCCGTATTTTGAGGCTGTGCCCCCTAGTTCTAGTCTCCCCGGCCAGTGGAAACAACCTCTCTGCCTCTATCTTGTCTATCCCTTTCATGATTTTAAATGTTTCTATAAGATCACCCCTCATCCTTCTGAACTCCAACGAGTAAAGACCCAGTCTACTCAATCTATCATCATAAGGTAACCCCCTCATCTCTGGAATCAGCCTAGTGAATCGTCTCTGTACCCCCTCCAAAGCCAGTATATCCTTCCTTAAGTAAGGTGACCAAAACTGCACGCAGTACTCCAGGTGCGGCCTTACCAATACCCTATACAGTTGCAGCAGGACCTCCCTGCTTTTGTACTCCATCCTTCTCGCAATGAAAGGCCAACATTCCATTCGCCTTCCTGATTACCTGCTGCACCTGCAAACTAACTTTTTGGGATTCATGCACAAGGACCCCCAGGTCCCTCTGCACCTCAGCATGTTGTAATTTCTCCCCATTCAAATAATATTCCCTTTTACTGTTTTTTTTCCAAAGGTGGATGACCTCACACTTTCCGACATTGTATTCCATCTGCCAAACCTTAGCCCATTCGCTTAACCTATCCAAATCTCTTTGCAGCCTCTCTGTGTCCTCTACACAACCCGCTTTCCCACTAATCTTTGTGTCATCTGCAAATTTTGTTGCACTACACTCTGTCCCCTCTTCCAGGTCATCTATGTATATTGTAAACAGTTGTGGTCCCAGCACCGATCCCTGTGGCTCACCACTAACCACTGATTTCCAACCCGAAAAGGACCCATTTATCCCGGCTCTCTGCTTTCTGTTAGCCAGCCAATTCTCTATCCATGCTAATACATTTCCTCTGACTCCGCGTACCTCTATCTTCTGCAGTAACCTTTTGTGTGGCACCTTATCGAATGCCTTTTGGAAATCTAAATACACCACATCCATCGGTATACCTCTTTCACCATGCTCGTTATATCCTCAAAGAATTCGAGTAAATTAGTTAAACATGATTTCCCCTTCATGAATCCATGTTGCGTCTGCTTGATTGCACTATTCCTATCTAGATGTCCCGCTATTTCTTCCTTAATGATAGTTTCAAGCATTTTCCCCACTACACATGTTAAACTAGCCGGCCTATAGTTACCTGCCTTTTGTCTGCCCCCTTTTTTAAACAGTGGCGTTATATTAGCTGCTTTCCAATCCGCTGGTACCTCCCCAGAGTCCAGAGAATTTTGGTAGATTATAACGAATGCATCTGCTATAACTTCCGCCATCTCTTTTAATACCCTGGGTTGCATTTCATCAGAACCAGGGGACTTGTCTACCTTGAGTACCATTAGCCTGTCCAGCACTACCCCCTAGTGATAGTGAATGTCTCAAGGTCCTCCCCTCCCACATTACTATGACCAGCAATTTTTGGCATGGTTCCACTGTGAAGACCGAAGCAAAATAATTGTTTAAAGTCTCAGCCATTTCCACATTTCCCATTATTTAATCCCCCTTCTCATCTTCTAAGGGACCAACATTTACTTTAGTCACTCTTTTCTGTTTTATATATCTGTAAAAGCTTTTACTATCTTCCGAAGGTTACATTTGCCCTGGCAAAAGTGCAGCATAGGTCTACCTGAATGATACCTGAACCTCATGGGTTAAATTACGAGCAGAGATTACACAAATTAGGGCTGTATTCCCTAGAATTTAGTAGGTTAAAGGGTGATCTAATCAAAGTTTTCAAAATGTTAAGGGGCACAGATTGGGTAGATAGAGATAAATTATTTACCTGGTTGGGGATTCTGGGACTAGAGAGCATGGTCTAAAAGTTAGAGCTAGACCTTTCAAGAGTGAAATTAGGAAATACATCTACACACAACCAAATTTGGTCAAGGCCTCCAGCCGCCCAAAGTGCCGTCAATGGCCAGCGAGATATCGGACGGTGCTTTCGGCGGGGTTTTCATCGCCGAGGTCCCTCGAAGGTCGGCGGGTGGCAAATCAATGACGTACACCGCCAATCGGGGCGGCAGTGGGGGAGGTCTCATTCTCGGTGGCAGATCCTTTTTTACCGGATCTTGATCCTCACCATTCAGGTCGGAGCAGCCCCCACACAGCGACTCACCGCCGACTCCCGCCAACCCCCCCGACTCACCGCCGACTCACCGCCAACTCCCCCGACTCACCGCCGACTCACCGCCAACTCCCCCGACTCACCGCCAACTCCCCCGACTCACCGCCGACTCACCGCCGACTCCCCCGACTCACCGCCAACTCCCCCGACTCACCGCCGACTCCCCCGACTCACCGCCAACTCCCCCGACTCACCGCCGACTCACCGCCGACTCACCAACTCCCGCCGACTCACCGCCAACTCCCCCGACTCACCGCCGACTCCCCGACTCACCGCCAACTCCCCCGACTCACCGCCAACTCCCCCGACTCCCCCGACTCACCGCCGACTCCCGCCGACTCACCGCCAACTCCCCCGACTCACCGCCGACTCACCGCCAACTCCCCCGACTCACCGCCGACTCACCACCGACTCACGCCGACTCACCGCCAACTCCCCCGACTCACCGCCAACTCACCGCCGACTCACGCCGACTCACCGCCAACTCCCCCGACTCACCGTCGACTCCCCGCCGACTCACCGCCAATTCCCCCGACTCACCGCCGACTCACCGCCGACTCACCGCCAACTCCCCCGACTCACCGCCGACTCACCGCCAACTCCCCCGACTCACCGCCAACTCGCCCGACTCACCGCCGACTCACCGCTGACTCACCGCCAACTCCCTCGACTCACCGCCAACTCCCCCGACTCACCGCTGACTCCGCCGACTCACCGCTGACTCACCGCCGACTCCCCTGACTCCGCCGACTCACCGCTGACTCACCGCCGACTCCCCTGACTCCGCCGACTCACCGCTGACTCACCGCCGACTCCCCTGACTCCGCCGACTCACCGCTGACTCACCGCCGACTCCGCCGACTCACCGCCGACTCGCCGCCAACTCCCCCGACTCACCGCCGACTCACCGCCAACTCCCCCGACTCACCGCCAACTCCCCCGACTCACCGCCGACTCACCGCTGACTCACCGCCGACTCCCCCGACTCACCGCCGACTCACCGCCAACTCCCCCGACTCCGCCGACTCACCGCCAACTCCCCCGACTCACCGCCAACTCCCCCGACTCACCGCCGACTCACCGCTGACTCATCGCCGACTCCCCCGACTCACCGCCGACTCCCACCGACTCACCGCCGACTCACCCGACTCACCGCCAACTCCCCCGACTCACCGCCGACTCACCGCCAACTCCCCCGACTCACCGCCAACTCCTCCGACTCACCGCCAACTCCCCCGACTCACCGCCAACTCACCGCCAACTCCCCCGACTCACCGCCGACTCACCGCCAACTCCCCCGACTCACCGCCGACTCACTGCCGACTCCGCCGACTCACCGCCGACTCACCGCCGACTCCCCCGACTCACCGCCGACTCACCGCCGACTCACCGCCGACTCCCCCGACTCCGCTGACTCACCGCCGACTCACCGCCTACTCCCCCGACTCACCGCCGACTCACCACCGACTCACCGCCAACTCCCCCGACTCCTACCACCGACTCACCGCCGACTCCCCCGACTCACCGCCGACTCACCGCCGACTCCCCCGACTCACCGCCGACTCACCGCCGACTCACCGCCGACTCACCGCCGACTCACCGCCGACTCCCCCGACTCACCGCCGACTCACCGCCGACTCACCGCCGACTCACCGCCGACTCACCGCCAACTCCCCCGACTCACCGCTGACTCACCGCCGACTCCCCCGACTCACCGCCGACTCACCGCCAACTCCCCCGACTCACCGCCAACTCCCCCGACTCACCGACAACTCCCCCGACTCACCGCCGACTCACCGCCGACTCACCGCCGACTCACCGCCGACTCACCGCTGACTCACCGCCAACTCCCTCGACTCACCGCCAACTCCCCCGACTCACCGCTGACTCCGCCGACTCACCGCTGACTCACCGCCGACTCCCCTGACTCCGCCGACTCACCGCTGACTCACCGCCGACTCCCCTGACTCCGCCGACTCACCGCTGACTCACCGCCGACTCACCGCCGACTCCGCCGACTCACCGCCGACTCGCCGCCAACTCCCCCGACTCACCGCCAACTCCCCCGACTCACCGCCGACTCACCGCTGACTCACCGCCGACTCCCCCGACTCACCGCCGACTCACCGCCAACTCCCCCGACTCCGCCGACTCACCGCCAACTCCCCCGACTCACCGCCAACTCCCCCGACTCACCGCCGACTCACCTCCGACTGACCGCTGACTCACCGCCGACTCACCGCTGACTCATCGCCGACTCCCCCGACTCACCGCCGACTCCCACCGACTCACCGCCGACTCACCCGACTCACCGCCAACTCCCCCGACTCACCGCCGACTCCCCCGACTCACCGCCAACTCCCCCGACTCACCGCCGACTCACCGCCAACTCCCCCGACTCACCGCCGACTCACTGCCGACTCCGCCGACTCACCGCCGACTCACCCGACTCACCGCCGACTCACCGGCGACTCACCGCCGACTCCCCCGACTCCGCTGACTCACCGCCGACTCACCGCCGACTCCCCCGACTCACCGCCGACTCACCACCGACTCACCGCCAACTCCTCCGACTCACCGCCAACTCCCCCGACTCCTACCGCCGACTCACCGCCGACTCCCCCGACTCACCGCCGACTCACCGCCGACTCCCCCGACTCACCGCCGACTCACCGCCGACTCACCGCCGACTCCCCGCCGACTCACCGCCGACTCACCGCCGACTCCCCGCCAACTCCCCCGACTCACCGCTGACTCACCGCCGACTCCCCCGACTCACCGCCGACTCACCGCCAACTCCCCCGACTCACCGCCAACTCCCCCGACTCACCGCCAACTCCCCCGACTCACCGCCGACTCACCGCCGACTCACCGTCGACTCACCGCCGACTCACCGCCGACTCACCGCCAACTCCCCCGACTCACCGCCAACTCCCCCGACTCACCGCCAACTCCCCCGACTCACCGCCGACTCACCGCCAACTCCCCCGACTCACCGCCAACTCCCCCGACTCACCGCCAACTCACCGCCAACTCCCCCGACTCACCGCCGACTCACCGCCAACTCCCCCGACTCACCGCCGACTCACTGCCGACTCCGCCGACTCACCGCCGACTCACCGCCGACTCCCCCGACTCACCGCCGACTCACCGCCGACTCACCGCCAACTCACCGCCGACTCCCCCGACTCCGCTGACTCACCGCCGACTCACCACCGACTCACCGCCGACTCCCCCGACTCACCGCCGACTCACCGCCGACTCACCGCCGACTCCCCGACTCACCGCCGACTCACCGCCGACTCACCGCCGACTCACCGCCAACTCCCCCGACTCACCGCCGACTCACCGCCAACTCCTCCGACTCACCGCCAACTCCCCCGACTCACCGCCGACTCACCGCCGACTCCCCCGACTCACCGCCGACTCACCGCCGACTCACCGCCGACTCCCCGCCGACTCACCGCCGACTCACCGCCGACTCACCGCCGACTCCCCCGACTCACCGCCGACTCACCGCCGACTCCGCCTACTCACCGCTGACTCACCGCCGACTCCCCCGACTCACCGCCGACTCACCGCCAACTCCTCCGACTCACCGCCAACTCCCCCGACTCCTACCGCCGACTCACCGCCGACTCCCCCGACTCACCGCCGACTCCCCCGACTCACCGCCGACTCACCGCCGACTCACCGCCGACTCCCCGCCGACTCACCGCCGACTCACCGCCGACTCCCCGCCAACTCCCCCGACTCACCGCTGACTCACCGCCGACTCCCCCGACTCACCGCCGACTCACCGCCAACTCCCCCGACTCACCGCCAACTCCCCCGACTCACCGCCAACTCCCCCGACTCACCGCCGACTCACCGCCGACTCACCGTCGACTCACCGCCGACTCACCGCCGACTCACCGCCAACTCCCCCGACTCACCGCCAACTCCCCCGACTCACCGCCAACTCCCCCGACTCACCGCCGACTCACCGCCAACTCCCCCGACTCACCGCCAACTCCCCCGACTCACCGCCAACTCACCGCCAACTCCCCCGACTCACCGCCGACTCACCGCCAACTCCCCCGACTCACCGCCGACTCACTGCCGACTCCGCCGACTCACCGCCGACTCACCGCCGACTCCCCCGACTCACCGCCGACTCACCGCCGACTCACCGCCAACTCACCGCCGACTCCCCCGACTCCGCTGACTCACCGCCGACTCACCACCGACTCACCGCCGACTCCCCCGACTCACCGCCGACTCACCGCCGACTCACCGCCGACTCCCCGACTCACCGCCGACTCACCGCCGACTCACCGCCGACTCACCGCCAACTCCCCCGACTCACCGCCGACTCACCGCCGACTCACCGCCAACTCCTCCGACTCACCGCCAACTCCCCCGACTCACCGCCGACTCACCGCCGACTCCCCCGACTCACCGCCGACTCACCGCCGACTCACCGCCGACTCACCGCCGACTCCCCGCCGACTCACCGCCGACTCACCGCCGACTCACCGCCGACTCCCCCGACTCACCGCCGACTCACCGCCGACTCCGCCTACTCACCGCTGACTCACCGCCGACTCCCCCGACTCACCGCCGACTCACCGCCAACTCCCCCGACTCACCGCCAACTCCCCCGACTCACCGCCAACTCCCCCGACTCACCGCCGACTCACCGCCGACTGACCGCCGACTCACCGCCGACTCACCGCCGACTCACCGCCGACTCACCGCCGACTCCCCCGACTCACCGCCAACTCCCCCGACTCACCGCCAACTCCCCCGACTCACCGCCAACTCACCGCCAACTCCCCCGACTCACCGCCGACTCACCGCCGACTGGCGGCACTTCATTCACGACTGGGCACCAGTGGCAGACCTGGATATCTCAACGGCAAACCTTTGGCTGAAAAGGACCATTCACGTCACAGTTTCAGCACGGTCTACACCAGGAGTGGGCTACTGTTCAGGCTGGAGGGCCACTTGACAAGCTTTGGTGAGCTGTTGAGGGCTGCCCACCAATATTCCTGTTAAGCTGTGTGGCCGAGCGGTCATGAAGCGGTCTGGAGGTCCCATACAGGACAGGCCGCTGAGCATTTTAATTAATAGCGGTGCAATTAGTGCAGTCATGAGCACAATTAAATTGCTCACCAATTGCCCAACAAGCAGAGGATGTTAAGCTTGCGAATAAAACTTAACTAATTTACTAATTATCAGTTAGTATAAATTATCAGTATTAAATAAATAAATATATGTGAGTTAATTAAAATGCTAATTAGTATTAGTTGGTCAGGAGGAGCAGGAGTGTCCGACCAGACCCCCCAAGGAAGCCTCTGACCTCCCCTGCCTTAATTGCCAGCTTTGTTTCCCGGACACCCGGCAGATAAAGTGATGCCGGATCCAGTGGGTGAGCTCTCATTGTCGTATTGCCTGTGGGCCAACAGGAGCAGGAGAGCTTTCCCCCCGCCCCTCAAACAAATCTTCTGCCGTCATCGGGCAACCCCCTCCCACCAAACCTGTGCTCTCTCCCGCTCCCACCCCAATGATTGCCAGTCTGACCCCCTTCCCCTCCCGTCCACAAAACTCAAGGCAATGGTAGTTAAAGGGCTGGGGGAGCAAGGGATGTTAATTGGTATAGAAACATAGAAAATAGGTGCAGGAGTAGGCTATTCGGCTCTTTGAGCCTGCACCGCCATTCAATAAGATCATGGCTGATCATTCACCTCAGTACCCCTTTCCTGCTTTCTCTCCATACCCCTTGATCCCTTTAGCCGTGAGGGCCACATCTAACTCCCTTTTGAATATATCTAATGAACTGGCATCAACAACTCTCTGCGGTAGGGAATTCCACAGGTTAACAACTCTCTGAGTGAAGAAGTTTCTCCTCATCTCAGTCCTAAATGGCTTACCCCTTATCCTTAGACTGTGACCCCTGGTTCTGGACTTCCCCAACATTGGGAACATTCTTCCTGCATCTAACCTGTCCAGTACCATCAGAATTTTATATGTTTCTATGAGATCCCCTCTCATTCTTCTAAACTCCAGTGAATACAGGCCCAGTCGATCCAGTCTCTCTTCATATGTCAGTCCTGCCATCCCAGGAATCAGTCTGGTGAACCTTCGCTGCACTCCCTCAATAGCAAGAACGTCCTTCCTCAGATTAGGAGACCAAAACTGAACACAATATTCCAGGTGAGGCCTCACTAAGGCTCTGTACAACTGCAGTAAGACCTCCCTGCTCCTATACTCAAATCCCCTAGCTATGAAGGCCAACATGCCATTTACCTTCTTCACCGCCTGCTGTACCTGCATGCCAACTTTCAATGACTGATGTACCATGACACCCAGGTCTCGTTGCATCTCCTCTTTTCCTAATCTGTCGCCATTCAGATAATATTCCGCCTTCATGTTTTTGCCACCAAAGTGGATAACCTCACATTTATCCACATTATACTGCATCTGCCATGCAGTTGCCCACTCACCTAACCTGTCCAAGTCAACCTGCAGCCTCTTAGCATCCTCCTCACAGCTCACACCGCCACCCAGTTTAGTGTCATCTGCAAACTTGGAGATATTACACTCAATTCCTTCGTCTAAATCATTGATGTATATTGTAAAGAGCTGGGGTCCCAGCAAAATGAGCCCTGCGGCACCCCACTAGTCACTGTCCCATTATGAAAAGGATCCGTTTATCCTGACTCTCTGCTTCCTGTCTGCCAACCAGTTCTCTATCCCTGTCAATACATTATCCCCAATACCATGTGCTTTGATTTTGCACACCAATCTCTTGTGTGGGACCTTGTCAAAAGCCTTTTGAAAGTCCAAATACACCACATCCACTGGTTCTCCCTTGTCCACTCTACTAGCTACATCCTCAAAAAATTCCAGAAGATTTGTCAAGCATGATTTCACTTTCATAAATCCATGTTGACTTGGACCGATCCTGTCACTGCTTTCCAAATGCGCTGCTATTACATCTTTAATGATTGATTCCAACATTTTCCCCACTACCGATGTCAGGCTAACCGGTCTATAATTACCCTATTTCTCTCTCCTTCCTTTTTAAAAAAGTGGTGTTACATTAGCTACCCTCCAGTCCATAGGAACTGACCAGAGTCGATAGACTGTTGGAAAATGATCACCAATGCATCCACTACTTCTGGGCCAGTTCCTTAAATACTCTGGGATGCAGACTATCAGGCCTTGGGGATTTATCGGCCTTCAATCCCATCAATTTCCCTAACACCATTTCCTGACTAATAAGGATTTCCTTCAGTTCCTCCTTCTCACTAGACCCTCGGTCCCCTAGTATTTCCGGAAGAGTATTTGTGTCTTTCTTCGTGAAAACAGATCCAAAGTAATTGTTCAATTGGTCCGCCATTTCGTTGTTCCCTATTATAAATTCACCTGAATCCGACTGCAAGGGACCTACATCTGTCTTCACTAATCTTTTTCTCTTCACATATCTATAGAAGCTTTTGCAGTCAGTTTTTATGTTCCCAGCAAGTTTCCTCTCATACTCTATTTTCCCCCTCCTAATTAAAGCCTTTGTCCTCCTCTGCTGAATTATAAATTTCTCCCAGTCCTCAGGTTTGCTGCTTTTTCTGGCCAATTTAGATGCCTCGTTCTTGGATTTAACACTATCCTTAATTTCCCTTGCTAGCCACGGTTGAGCCATCTTCCCCGTTTTATTTTTACTCCAGACAGGGATGTACAATTGTTGAAGTTCATCCATGTGATCTTTAATTGTTTGCCATTGCCTATCCACCGTCAACCCTTTAAGTATCATTTACCAGTCTATTCTAGCCAATTCACGTCTCATACCATCGAAGTTACCTTTCCTTAAGTTCAGGACCCGAGTCTCTGAATTAACTGTGTCACTCTCCATCTTAATAAAGAATTCTACCATATTATGGTCACTCTTCCCCAAGGGGCCTCACACAACAAGTTTGCTAATTAGTCCATACTCATTCCACATCACCCAGTCTAGGATGGCCAGCCCTCTAGCTGGTTCCTCAACATATTGGTCTCGAAAACCATCCCTAATACACTCCAGGAAATCCTCCTCCACCGTATTGCTACCAGTTTAGTTAGCCCAATCTCTTTGAGTTAGGGAGGGACTATCAAACAGGGTTCATGGTCAGGAGATGGGGTTGGCCATTTAGGACTGGAAAGGGGAGACATTTCTTCACTCAGAGGGGGGTGAATCTTTGGAATTCTCTGCCCCAGAGGACTGTGGAGGCTCAGTCGTTGAGTATATTCAGGGCAGAGATTGATAGATTTTTGGACAGTAGGGAACCAAGGGATATGGGGTAAAAACAGAAAATGCTGGAAATCTCAGCGGGTCAGGTAATATCTGTGGAGAAAAACAGAGTTAACATTTTGGGCAGACTCGAAACATTAACTGTTTCTCTCTCCACAGATGCTGCCTGACCCGCTGAGATTTCCAGCATTTTCTGTTTTTATTTCAGATTCCAGCATCCGCAGTATTTTACTTTTGCAAGGGATATGGGGATCGGGCGGGAAAGTGGAGTTGAGGTAGAAGATCAGCCGTGATCTCATCGAATGGCGGAGCAGGCTCCTAATTCTTATGTCCCTGATCATTATCCAGTGACTCCTTGCTTTCTGGCTTGTCAACAAACTAATGTTGTCTGTGTCTGTCTGTTCAGGACAACTTCTGACATTGGTTAAAAGGCAGGGTAAAGGGGAGGAGATGTCGAACTTGCAGCTCATGAGTAGAAACACTGTATTAACAGGTGAATGGGATTGGGGCGTGACATCGCTTCAGTTTAATCAAGGCTGGAGTGAATCGTAGGTCCCAGGGCCTCGAGTATAATGTGCCTTCTGATCTCCCGGGTCCCGAGTCTCCAAATTACAAGCAATCTGATACTTTGCCCAAATGCTAACTTCGGTGCATGTTCAGCAGGCGGAACAAAAAGATTACTGTTACATGGAGCAGTGCAAAAGGACACTCTGGGAGTGCAGTGTGCCCCACAAGGCAAAACCACCACACAGTGCGCTCGTTCCTTCGCCATCACCGATTGATCAGCCGGCCGAATCATTCTTGTACAGTGGGAGGCTCTGTTTCAACTCAGACATGGAACTGCGTTAGTTAGTTTGTAACTTTCTGTCTGGTATTTTCAGCATCGAACCCCATTGCATCAGCCCTCGGAGGCAATGCTGAGTCACTTCCTGGCCATTAGCTTTTGTAACGGCTCATTCTTCCAATCTGTGGCTGCTTACCCCATCCAGTCTGGATTGCTAATATATCCACTCACCGTGGTAAGAAATACCTTTCAGATTAGTCAACAAACACACGGGCTGGGATTTAAAGTGGCAGTGTCCCGTCTATCACCATGTTAACCCCAGGTCAGTGCACACGTTGAGTGAGTCTGTTGGTTGGAGAGGATGTGCGGTTTTAACCTTTTAGGAAATTCGATTTAACTCTTAAGCTACCAGCAGACTTTGGGACATGCCTAGCTTCTAGGGCTAGCCAGTATCATAGCTTTTAGCTCAGACTGTTGTACGGAAACAAACGTTATTAGTCAGCCGCAGCTCAGTGGGCAACACTCTCGCCTCTGAGACAGGAGATCACAAATTCAAGCCCCGCTCCAGACACTTGAACACATAATACAAGATAATGAGGGGCTCGACAAGGTGGATGCAGAGAGGATATTTCCACTCATAGGGGAGACTAAAACTAGGGGACATAGGGCCCAAGTTTCCACATGATTTGCGCCTGATTTTTAGGAGCAACTGGTGGAGAACGGACTATCTTAGAAATCGCAATTCTCCACATTTTTTTTTCTGCAGTTCTAGTCAGGTAGAACAGTTCCACTTTGGAACAGAATTTTTTTCTTCAAAAGGGGGCGTGTCCGGCCACTGACGCCTGATTTCAAAGTTTCCACAGTGAAAACGTACTCCAAACCAACTTAGAATGGAGCAAGTGAAGATTTTTGTAGAACTGAAAAAACCTGTTCTACACATTAAAAAATCAGGCGCAGGTTACAAATTAGGTGTCCAGAACAAGGTGGGGGGGGGAAAGGGAAGTCATTAAATTCTACAATAAATCCTTATTTATACTTCTACAAATATTATACAAATAAATCCAACCTGAATAAACATTTATAAGCAAAGAAAAGATTAAATAAACCATCTTCCTACCTGTGTGAAAGTGCTTCAGGCAGGGAGAATTCTGCAGCAAGCCTCACAAAACGAGGCAACCGTTCCCGAACGCCGGGGGGGTGGAAGCCATTCCAGACGGCGGGAGCGAGGGAGGGAAGGAGACAGAAGGCTGCAGGAAGCCTCAGAAATTGAGGAGCCATTTCCCGACGGCAAAAGGGGGAGGTCGTCGGGAAACGGCTGCCTCAACTTTCTGAGGCTTCCTGCACCTTCTCACTGCTACAAGAAGCCTCTGTGCTGATGGCAATGTACTTTTATTAAAAAATGTTCAAAAACTAAACAGCTACAAAGAACTACAAAAATGGCCGAGTGCCAATGTTTCCTTCACACTGCGCATGCGCGAACGCTCCAACGCGCACGCGCAGCGTTGCCGGCAGGAAAAAAATTAATTTAAATAGTACCCGCCCCCTCCCACTTACAAAATCGGCGCGAGTGTAGGCTCCGCCCCCCCTGGGCGCAGCGCCAAACAGACAAGGAGCTGCAGAATGCTCCAGAATCGCGAGTTTTTTTTCCGGCGCTGTTTTAGGCGTGAAAAATGGGCGCCCAGCTCGGAGGGGCGCCCATTTTTTATCGTGTGGAAACTTGGGCCCATAGTCTCAGAATAAGGGGCCGCCCATTTAAAACTGAGATGAGGAGGAATTTCTTCTCAGAGGGTTGTAAATCTGTGGAATTCTCTGCCCCAGAGAGCTGTGGAGGCTGGGTCACTGAATATATTTAAGGTGGAGATAGACAGATTTTTGAGCGATAAGGGGATAAGGGTTATGGGGAGCGGGCAGGGAAGTGGAGCTGAGTCCATGATCAGATCAGTCATGATCTTATTAAATGGCGGAGCAGGCTCGAGGGGCCAAATGGCCAATTCCTGTTCCTATTTCTTGTGTTCTTATGTTTTTAAGCCTTTTCTTTTCCAGTCCTCAGTCTCCTCTTTGAATCAGAAGTTTGTGGGTTCAGATCCCACTCCAGGGACTTGTGCACAAAATCTCGGCTGACACTCCAGTGCAGTGCAGAGAGAGTGCTGCGCTGTCGGAGGTGCCGTCTTTCGGATGAGATGTTAAACCGATGAGTCTGCCCTCTCAGGTGGATGTAAAAAATCCTATGACACTATTTTAAAGAAGAGCAGGGGAGTTATCCCCGGTGTCCTGGCCAATATTTATCCCTCAATCAACATCACTAAAACACAGATTATTTGGTCATTATCACATTGCTTTTGTGGGAGCTTGCTGTGTGCAAAATGGCTACTGCATTTCCCACATGGCACTTGGAACCAGAAGTATTCTCCGTGTTGTACATGTATTCTGCACCCGTGCAATCTCCTAATCTCCTTCTAAAATCAAGTGATTATGAAGTTGATTGACGGGTCTGTGGCTCATTTCTCTTTCCACGTCACTGGGTAAGTTTACTCAAAGCTCCCTCATCCTGCTGGAACTGCACATCACCGTCTCTTTCTGCCCAGTCATTCTTACTAGAAATATTAGTTAAGATAGTTTAAGTTTGCTTATCTGCTTATAATTTCTATTTAAACTCCTCCTGCACTAATTCCTGCTGAGCCAAACTCCCGCTGCAGTAGCTCTGATCTCCATGTTATTACCCCGCACTCCCTGCACCACTGCCTCTCTTTTTATATTTCTACAAAATTAGGTCACAAATCAGCTTTGGCTGCTGAATCGGCCCAACTCCCTCCCCAGTGAGCAGTGAGCACCAGCAACCCGATAAAGGGCAGTTCACTAACCGGTGCACAAGTTTAAAGTTAAAATTGTTAAAGGCAGGAAACACGCCCAAGGAAACACAAGTTCTGATCTACTCACCAATCACTAAATTACAACTCGAGCCAATTCCCCATTTTAGAGTAGATTGGACTCGAAGGGAATCAGTGGATGTGGTGATGGGGCGGGAAAGCGGAGCTGAGGTCGAAGGTCAGCCACGATCTTATTTTTAAAAATATTTGTTCCTGGGATGTGGGCGTCGCTGGCAAGGCTGGCATTTATTGCCCATCCCTAATCACCCCTTGAGAAGATGGTGGTGAGCCGCCTTCTTGAACCGCTGCAGTCCGTGTGGTGAAGGTGCTCCCACAGTGCTGTTAGGGAGGGAGTTCCAGGATTGTGACCCAGCGACGATGAAGGAACGGCCGATATATTTCCCAGTCAGGACGGTGTGTGACTGGGAGGGGAACGTGGAGGTGGTGGTGTTCCCATGCGCCTGCTGCCCTTGTCCCTCTGGGTGGTAGAGGTCGTGGGTTTGGGAGGTGCTGCCGAAGAAGCCTTGGCGAGTTGTTGCAGTGCATCTTGTAGATGGTACACACTGCAGCCACGGTGCGCCGGTGGTGGAGGGAGGGAATATTAAATGGCGGAGCAGGTTTGGGGGCCTAATGGCCGACTCCTGCTTCTATTTCTATGTTCTATGTCACAGTGCAGGAGCCAGAACCCAGACCGCCCAGGGAGATGGGCGTTTCCTTCAGCTTCATGCTGGTCCAAGGGTTCCTGTGTCTCGCTGTTCGCGCTCTCTCCGTAACCAACTCACTGAACATGCTCTCGGCTCATAATGCATTGCATTTGTCAGTCAGTCTCATTTGGTCACCGCACCAGAAATAATTTACACTGAGTAAAGTCAATGCAATTATAGTAATTTACTCTCTAATGAGTAATAAATCAACCATTTGTCTTTTGTTAATGAGCCTAGCCTGGTCTCTTCCACAAGTTGACTAGGAAATCAAATTGAGACCATTTTCTTTAAAGCCAGGGAATTTTTTAGGATTTCCGACAAAAGTCTCCAAATATTCACTTGTTAACAGCCAAGGTGAAAGTTTCAATTACTTGAAATGTCAGCCGTGACTCAGTGGGCAGCACACTTGCCTCTGAGTCAGAAGGTTGTGGGATCAGGGATTTGAGCACATAAATCTAGGCTGACACTCCAGTGCAGTGCTGAGGGAGCGGACGTATAAGATCCCATGGCACTATTTCGAAGAGCAGGAGAGTTCTCCCCGGTGTCCTGGGGTACCAATATTTATCCCTCAATCAACATCACTAAAACAGATTATCCGGGTCATTATCACATTGCTGTTTGTGGGAGCTTGCTGTGCGCAAATTGGCTGGTTCCTACATTACAACAGTGACTGCACTCCAAAAAGTACTTCATTGGCTGTAAAGCACTTTGAGACATCGGGTGGTCGTGAAAGGCGCTATATAAATGCAAGTCTTTCTTTTCTTTTTAAGCAATATAGTCGCTCAGTTTCTGCAGTTTTACAGGAGGGACAGCTGCGATCATGGCCTCTGTTTTCAGTATGTTGAATGGAGAAGCTGCACGGATGGGCACTGCTCAGCTCTGCTCAAAGGCAGATTGACAATCGCAGCCTGATTGAGCGGTGTGTGTAGCCAGGCCAGATCTGGTCTTGATCCACGGAGGCCCCTGTGTACTTTCACTCCCGCTGGTTTGCCCCAGTTTATTTACTTAAAATAAAGCCACCTTTGTTTTTTTTTAACTTAGATTAAATAAGGGTATCACTATACTTCCTCAACACTAGATCTGGTATACTATCTCTCCTGGTGTACTTCTTGTGTGTTCCAACCCATCCGAGCATGGATCCATTCACTGGCCTTTTTCCACAAGTTGAACTTCCAAATATGGTTCTTCCTGGCACATCACGCAGGAAATAATGTTTTTACAAATGACTACAGGTAACAAGGAGCTTAAAATCAATGTAATCACCCTATTGTTTCTGATCCATTGATGCAAAGTCACGTTTTAATTGTCCTCTTCTTTGCTACCTGTGTCAGCACCCTCGCCTCTGAGTCCCCACTCCAGGGACCTGAGCACAAAAATCTAGGCTGACACCCCAGTGCTGAGGGAGTGCTGTACTGTCAGAGGTGCCGTCTTTTGGATGAGATGTTAAAATGAGGCCCTGTCTGCCCCTCTCAAGTGAACATAAAAGATCCCACGGTGCTATTTCGAAGAAGAGCAGGGGAGTTCTCCCCGGTGTCCTGGGGCCAATATTTATCCCTCAATCAACATCACTGAAACAGATTGTTTGGTCATTATCACATTGCTGTTTGTGGGAGCTTGCTGTGCGCAAATTGGCTGCTGCGTTTCCTACATTACAACTGTGACTACACTCCAAAAATACTTCATTGGCTGTAAAGTCAGTCTGTCTGTCTGTCTGTCTGTCTGTCTTTCTTTTCAAATAAACACAGTCCAATTCACTTTCTACCTCTCTCTTTGTGGAGCTAAGCCCCTATCGTGTTGAGTAACCCGGATCTCGATGTGATCAGCACGTGGATTTTGACTCTATGAAAGAATGCACACAGAAATGTCAGAATTGATTGATTAGACGTTAATTGCAATAATATAGAGCACGATGGTAAGACATGTTTACACTGCTCCATCCAAACTCACCTACAATGGGCCTTATTTATTTTATGGAGATGCTATAAATAACCTTTTCTGCCTAATCTTAGAACCAAGTTCAATAAATACTGCACAAAGAAAAAATACGGCAGATGCTGGGAGTCGGAGATAAAACCAGGTAATGCTGGAAACACTCAACGGGTCAGGCAGCGTCTGTGGAGAGAGAAATATTTCATCTCCAGCTCTGCAAGGAACCTTCAAAGGGACTCGTCTGACTAATTTGTTCGACTAACCCCGCGTAACCTACCTCCAGACGCCTTGTGCCAAAGTGCATTGTTCAATACTGCACCTGTGTTGCCCACTAACAGTCATTCCTTTGTGTGAATACACTGACTAATAGTTTAACTATGCATGAAAAGTGTTTTGCAAAGCTGATATTATCCATGCTCTGCAGAGTTAGATGGGCTGAAAGGGCCCAAAACAACCCAAGATCTTGAGGGATTTATCCTGGAGGGGTAAGAGAGACAAGTGGGGAGATCAGTGAGGCACTGATGAACAGTGGGTGAGCACCAGAAAAGTGGAACCGGACCAGAGTGAGAGCCATTTACAACCATGGACAAAAGGCAAGTGTCAACAAGGCCAGGAGTCTGGTTCAGCATCGTGTAAGATAATGAAGTTGATTATCAGAAGTAAACTTAAGTGTTATGTGCACAATAATAGCCTCATAAACATTCATCAAAATGGCTTTCTCTTTAAGAAAGTGAGATGTCAAGTGAAGTGTGGGAAACACTCCAAAGTGTATTTTCACTGTCAAAAAGCAATTGTCAGAGATCCACATGAAAGAAAGACTTGAATTTCTATAGCGCCTTTCACGACCAACAGACGTCTCAAGGCGCTTTACAGCCAATGAAGTACTTTTGGAGTGTAGTCACTATTGTAATGTGGGAAACGCAGCAGCCAATTTGTGCACAGCAAGCTCCCACACACAGCAATGTGATAATGACCAGATAATCTGTTTTAGTGATGTTGATTGAGGGATAAATATTGGCCCCAGGACACCGGGGAGAACTCCCCTGCTCTTCTTCAAAATAGTGCCCTGGGATCTTTTACATCCACCTGAGAGAGCAGACGGGGCCTCGGTTTAATGTCTCATCCAAAAGATGGCACCTCCGACAGTGCGGCACTCCCTCAGCACTGCACTGGAGTGTCAACCCAGATTTTTGTGTTCAAGTCCCTAGAGTGGGACTTGAACCCACAACCTGCTAACTCTCAGAGGCAAGTTTGCTGCCTACTGAGCCACGGATAAATGCTCTGAAAGACTAATATTTAAGCTTAAAGCTGCGGAGATTCAGAGTAAATTTTTGGACTGGATTTGCTGAGAGGCAGAAACCAGCAAATGCTTGTTTGAGTGTCTGTGTCCTGGCTGAGGGGAGTGAGTGCTGAATGGCGAGTCCCAGGGCTTGCTATTGGAAGCACTGTTCCCATTATGCTGCACAGCGCATCAGCCCGCTGAAGGTCCCGCCCACTCCAAAAACAAATGAGAGGGAAGATTGATTGGAACGACTGTTTTGAATTTATATTAACGAATTGGATTCAGACACTCAAAGCACATTGATCAAATTTGCACATGACATGAACCAGGAAGTTTGGGGGAAGTGTTTAAGGAAATTGAACAGGAGATGGACAAAATAAGTCAGTGGCAGAACATTGGCCGATGAAATTTAATGCAGACCAGTTTCAGGTGTGTAATGTATTTGCTTCATGGGTTCTTTGCTTAAGAATTCATAGCTACACATTGCTATTAAGAACTAGTTGGTTTATAGCAAAGGTTTAACAATCACGCTACACATTACCGGTTCATCCACCAGGCTCATAACCACCTGCCCCATCGTGGATCCCCCGAAGCCAACTGGCCGCGGTTTTATTAAGCCTTGTGAACATCACATGACTGGCTAAGCCACTCCCAATGCAACAGCTCTACAACTATTATTTTTGGTAGAAAGTAAAATCAAGTGACCCTTTTTGGCAAGGGCACTAGAACCCACAAATTAACAATTTAAACTTTAACAAAACTTAAATCAAATTCAAATTTGGTTGCCGGGGGTGCTGATGCACTCCAGTCCCTCCAGCGCCCACCTCTCGTGGAAGGCCGCGAGTGTACCAGTGAACACCGCGTGCTCCATCTCCAGGGATACCCTGGCCCGGATGTAACCGCGGAAGAAAGGCAGGCAGTCGGGCTGAACGACCCCCTCGACCCCCACCACCTTGACCAGGGCACATCTGTGAGCATACTCAGAGGTGCCAACACATTGAAGGACAAACTGGGAAGTGTGATGTTGAAGTAATTAAGAATGATATTAAAAGAAATCTTAAGAGTTTGAGTCGACTTGATGGCTCAACCTGTCCAACCACTGCACAGGAGCATTCAACCAATCAAATCGAACGGTGAGCTAAAAGGGTAAAACAGGAAGAGGCCGTCACGCTCAAATTGTTCACAGCACCCACACCCCGAGTCCTGCACCCGCACCCCGAGCCCTGCACCCGCGCCCCGAGCCCTGCACCCACACCCCGAGTCCTGCACCCACACCCCGAGCCCTGCACCCACACCCCGTGCCCTGCACCCACACCCTGAGCCCTGCACCCACATCCCGAGCCCTGCACCCACACCCCGTGCCCTGCACCCACACCCCGAGCCCTGCACCCACACCCCGAGCCCTGCACCCACACCCCGAGCCCTGCACCCACACCCTGCACCCAAGCCCTGCACCCACACCCTGCATCCACACCCTGCACCCGAGCCCTGCACCCACACCCCGAGCCCTGCATCCACACCCTGCACCCACACCCAGCACCCACACCCCGAGCCCTGCACCCAGCACCCACCATCCGCACCCTGCACCCACACCCCAAGCCCTGCACCCAGCACCCATACCCCGCACCCACACCCCACACCCATACCCTGCACCCAGCACCCACACTCCGAGCCCTGCACCCACCACCCGCACCCAGCACCCACACCCCGCACCCACACCCCACACCCACACCCTGCACCCACACCCCGCACCCACACCCTGCACCCATACCCTGCACCCACACCCTGCACCCACACCTCGAGCCCGGCACCCAGCACCCACACCCTGCACCCGCACCCAGCTCTGGTCATTGCGACACAATGGAGATATGAAAGTGCTGGAGGCAGCCCAGGAAAGAGTCATGAGCTTATCCCTGGTGTCAGAGACCTCAGGTATGAGGAAATACTGGAGCAGCATAGAGGCAGCAGGCAGGTGATCGTACAGAAGATTATAGAATAGTACATGTACAAGGACTCAATTCCAACAACAACAACCTGTATTTATATAGCGCCTTTAATGTCATGAAAAGTCCCAGGACGCTTCACAGGAGTATTATAAGACAAAAAATTTGATACCGATCCGCCTAAGAAGAAATTAGGACAGGTGACCAAAAGCTTGGTCACAGAGGTAGATTTTAAGAAGCATCTTAAAGGAGGAAAGAGAGGCAGAGAAGCGGAGAGGTTTAGGGAGGGAGTTCCAGAGCTTGGGGCCCAGGCAACAGAAGGCACAACCACCAATGGTTGAGTGATTATAATCAGGGATGTTCAAGAGGCAGAATTAGAGAAGCGCAGATATCTCGGGGGGGTTGTGGGGCTGGAGGAGATTACAGAGATAGGGAGGGGCGAGGCCATGGAGGGATTTGAAAACAAGGATGAGAATTTTTAAATCGAGGCGTTGCTTAACCGGGAGCCAATGTAGGTCAGCGAGCACAGGGGGTGATGGGTGAGCGGGACTGGGTGCGAGTTAGGACACGGGGCAGCCAGGTTTTGGATGACCTCTAGTTTACATAGGATAGAATGTGGGAGGCCAGCCAGGAGTGCATTGGAGTAGACAAGTCTAGAGGTAGCAAAGACATGGATGAGGGTTTCAACAATGGATGAGCTGAGACAGGGGCGGAGACGGCAATAGGCAAACTTTCCTGAATAGTGAGAGCTGTGCACATCATACCTGTCCAATCTTTCATGTCCTTTATATTTAATCACACTCCATCTGAGCATTTAGGAATGTCAGCCATGACTCAGTTAGAAGCACCTTTGACTCTGTGCTAAAAGGTTGTGGGTTCAAGTCCCACTCCAGAGACTTGAGCACATAAATCTAGGCTGACACTCCCAGAGCAGTGCTGAGGGAGTGCCGCACTGTCAGAGGTGCCGTCTTTCAGATGAGATGTTAAACCGAGGCCCTGTCTGCTCTCTCAGGTGGATGTAAAAGATCCCATGGCACTATTTCGGAGAAGAGCAGGGGAGTTATCCCCGGTGTCCTGGGGCCAATATTTATCCCTCAATCAACATCACTGAAAATGGATTATCTGGTCATTATTACATTGCTGTTTGTGGGAGCTTGCTGTGTGCAAATTGTCTGCCGCGTTTCCCACATTACAACAGTGACTACGCTTCGAGGGACTGCCTATGATGATGATGGTGATGATGACTCCAAAAAAAGTACTTCATTGGCTGTAAAGCACTTTGGGACATACTGAGGTAATGAAAGGCGCTATATAAATGCAAGTCTTTTCATGCGCTTCCATTTAGTTTCCTATCTCAGCAGCAACAGTGAGCTTTTGCCCACAACATGCTCTGGGCTCGGTGCAGCATCTGCAGTCTGCACACTGTGCCTGCGAGCCTGCATTTGCTCACACCTCAGGTGCAGAACCTGGTCGGGTAAATGCAGAATAAGCAGATTAAAGGCTGGCTTTCAAATCCCGAGCTCACTGAAGGCTCAAACATGGCACAGCAGTGCATCAAAGGATGACATTTACCCACATCGATTGAAGTGCAACAAACAACTCTTTTATGTGACTTGTTCGAAACTCGTTGAGCCGCTTTATATCTAGGAGAAATATTTGCTCAACTTGGCACAACACTTGGCTGAGACATGGAGCCTGCAATTATTGATGCAGCTTATTTTTCTGGTCCATAAATAGATGCAGAGGGGGCGTGTGCAGCTGGCAGTATTGGGCTGAACTTGCCCCGTACAGGAGACACCTGAGCGACTGTTTGAGTTGGAATGTTTGCTCAATTCCCTACTGGCACTTGGTACCGAAATGTGCCAATCTGATTAACCATGCATTGTTCTGCGCCTATTTGCTCGGTTCATGGTGCTGTCCCATTGCCGTACACTCTGGTGCCAGCCTGGCACCGTGACCCAGTGCCTGTTCTTCACACCTGAGCCAGGACAGCCAGTGACCGACAGACGATGCACCTCTGGGCACCCCCGGTGCTGTCCTTGCACATGCACGTTTGCAACAGGTCATCAGATAGTGATCAGGAGCAGGACTCCAACTGATCCTGCTCCCCCACCAACTCCCTGCCATCCCCCGCTTGTCTAGTCTTGAACAATAAACCTATGCTGACACTCTAGTGCAGTACTGAGGGACGCTGCACTGTCGGAGGGCCGTATTTTGCATGAGACGTTAAACCAAGGCTCTGTCTGCTCTCTCAGGTGGATGTAAAATATCCCATGGCACTATTTCGAAGAAGAGCAGGGGAGTTATCCCCGGTTTCCTGGCCAATATTTATCCCTCAATGAACATAACAAAGAAACAGATTATCTGGTCATTATCACATTGCTGTTTGTGGGAGCTTGCTGTTTGTGGGAGCTTGCTGTGCGCAAATTGGTTGCAGCGTTTCCCACATTACAACAGTGACTACACTCCAAAAGTACTTCATTGGCTGTAAAGTGCTTTGGGACGCCCGGTGGTCGTGAAAGGCGCTATATAAATGCAAGTCTTTCTTTCTTTTAGGCTGGTGATGCGGAGGCTAATTGCAGTGCTCACTCAGTGGCGTTGTTCTAGTCTATATGGCCAGCTACCACCACACCATGTGGGCGACTTGAACTTGTCTCACTATGCAGAAACTCGGTGGGCGGGCAGTTAAAATCGCCCCGGCTCTGACCAGTCCGAAAGCCGCCACGATCGCAACATCTGTAATTTTAACCCTCTGTCCTGAGCGGGCAGCACGGACACCCACCCGGAGCCAACAGGGTCCTTCTTTACATAGGCGTATCGTGGCCCAATTACATCATTGAGACCCGAGTATAATTTTAACCCAGGCCCGAGCAGGGAATCCGCCTGGGGTTAAAATAGGGGCCGAGGCACTTTCCCACCGCCATTGGCTGTTAAAACCAATAGTCTGTGTGCGCACTTTGTCTAAATGCACGTAGCATTTCTAATAAAAGGGATGAGTTGACGGCACAAATTGAGACAAATGGGTATGAGCTGATAGCCATTACGGAGACGTGGTTGCAAGGTGACCTGGACTGGGAATTAAATATTCAGGGGTATTTGACAATTCAGAAGAACAGACAGAAAGGAAAAGGAGGTGGGGTAGCTCTATTGATAAAAGATGGAATCACTGCAACAGTGAGAAACGATATATGCTCAAAGGATCAGGATGTTGAAACAGTTTGGGTGGAGATAAGGAATAGTAAGGGGAAAAAGTCACTGGTGGGCGTAGTCTATAGGCCCCCTAACAGTTGCAACTCTGTTGGTCGGAGCATAAACCAGGAAATAGTAGGGGCGTGTAAAATGGGAACAGCAATAATCATGGGTGATGTTAATCTCCATACTGATTGGACAAATCAAATTGGTCAGGGTAGCCTTGAGGAAGAGTTCATAGAGTGCGTAAGGGACGGGTTCAGTATGTAACGGAACCAACCAGGGAGCAGGCTATCATAGATCTGGTCCTGTATAATGAGACAGGATTAATAAACAATCTCCCAGTAAAGGATCCCCTCAGAATGAGTGATCATAGCATGGTTGAATTTCAAATTCAGATGGAGAGTGAGAAAGTTGGATCTCTAACCAGCGTACGAAGCTTAAATAAAGGAGACTATGAAGGTATGAGGGCAGAGTTGGGTAAAGTGGACTGGGAAAATAGATTAAAGTGTAGGACGGTTGATGAACAGTGGTGTACATTTAAGGAGATATTTCACATCTCTCAAGAAAAATATATTCCAGTGAGGAGGAAAGGGTGTAAGAGAAAAGATAGCCATCCGTGGCTAACTAAAGAAATAAAGGACGGTATCCGATTAAAAACAAGGGCATACAAAGTGGCCAAAACTAGTGGGAGGACAGAAGATTGGGAAGCTTTTAAAAACCAGCAAAGAACGACTAAAAAAATGATTAAGAAAGGGAAGATAGACTATGAAAGTAAACTAGCACAAAATATAAAAACAGATAGCAAGAGTTTCGATAGGTATATAAAAAGGAAAAGAGTGGCTAAAGTAAATGTTGGTCCCTTAGAGGACGAGACCGGGGAATTAGTAATGGGGAACATGGAGATAGCAGAAACTCTGAACAAATATTTTGTATCAGTCTTTACGGTAGAGGACACTAACAATATTCCAACAGTGGATAGTCAAGGGGCTATAGGGGGGAAGGAACTTAACACAATCACAACCACTAAGGAGGTGGTACTCAGTAAGATAATAGGACTAAAGGCAGATAAATCCCCTGGACCTGATGGCTTGCATCCTAGGGTCTAAGAGAAGGAGCGGCAGGGATTGTGGGTGCATTGGTTGTAATTTACCAAAATTCCCTGGATTCTGGGGAGGTCCCAGCAGATTAGAAAACTGCACATGTAACGCCCCTATTTAAAAAAGGAGGCAGACAAAAAGCAGGAAACTATAGAGCAGTTAGTCTAACATCTGTGGTTGGGAAAATGTTGGAGTCCATTATTAAAGAAGCAGTAACAGGACATTTGGAAAAGCAAAATTCGGTCAGGCAAAGTCAGCATGGATTTATGAAAGGGAAATCATGTTTGACAAATTTACTGGAGTTCTTTGAGGATGTAACGAACAGGGTGGATAAAGGGGATATGGTGTATTTGAACTTCCAGAAGGCATTTGACAAGGTGCCACACAAAAGGTTACTGCACAAGATAAAAGTTCACGGGGTTGGGGGTAATATATTAGCATGGATAGAGGATTGGCTAACTAACAGAAAACAGAGTCGGGATAAATGGCCCATTCTTTGGTTGGCAATCAGTAACTAGTGGGGTGCCGCAGGGATCAGTCTGGGACCCAACTATTTACAATCTATATTAACGACTTGGAAGAAGGGACTGAGTGTAATGTAGCCAAGTTTGCTGACAATACAAAGATGGGAGGAAGGGTAATGTGTGAGGAGGTCACAAAGAGTCTGCAGGAGGACATAGACAGACTAAGTGAGTGGGCAAAAATTTGGCAGATGGAATATAATGTTGGAAAGTGTGAGGTCATGCAGTTTAGCAGAAAAAAAATCAAAGAGCAAGTTATTATTTAAATGGAGAAAGATTGCAAAGTGCTACAGTACAGCGGGACCTGGGGGTACTTGTGCATGAAACACAAAAGGATAGTATGCAGGTACAGCAAGTGATCAGGAAGGCCAATGGAATCTTGGCCTTTATTGCAAAGGGTTGGGGTATAAAAGCAGGGAAGTCTTGCTACAGCTATACAGGGTATTGGTGAGGCCACACCTGGAATACTGCGTGCAGTTTTGCTTTCCATATTTACGAAAGGATATATTTGCTTTGGAAGCAATTCAGAGAAAGTTCACTAGGTTGATCCCGGGGATGAATGGGTTGACTTATGAGGAAAGGTTGAGTAGGTTGGGCCTTTACTCATTGGAATTCAGGTGATCTTATAGAAACGTATAAGATTATGAGGGGGCTTGACAAGGTGGATGCAGAGAGGATGTTTCCACTGATGGGGGAGACTAGAACCAGGGGGCATGATCTTAGGATAAGGGGCCGCCCATTTAAAACAGAGATAAGGAGAAATTTCTTCTCTCAGAGGGTTGTAAATCTGTGGAATTCGCTGCCTCAGAGAGCTGTGGAAGCTGGGACATTGAATAAATTTAAGACAGAAATAGACAGTTTCTTAAACAATAAGGGGATAAGAGGTTATGGGGAGCGGGTGGGGAAGTGGAGTTGAGTCCATGATCAGATCAGCCATGATCTTATTGAATGGCGGAGCAGGCTCGAGGGGTCGTATGGCCTACTCCTGCTCCTATTTCTTATGTTCTTATTATGTTCTTATATGATGTATGTGATGGCATTTTCTTACAAGCTTTGTTTAAAGATTTTCAGTGTTGCTGATTGAAGAGACCTGCGGTTTGGGAGGTGGTGGGTGAAGAAGGCAGTGGTGAGGCGGGAATGTGAGCCAACCGAGGGCTGACACTGCAGTAACCCCCTCCGCCATGGTGGCAATACTCACCGACAGGCTCACCGCCGGCAATACTCCGCCAGAAATCACTGCCTTACGGCTCAGCAGGGAAAATGGGGTCGAGAAAAAAACAGAAAAATATCCCTTGGATGAGGAAAATCAACAACACAAACTGATATCATTGATTATTAATGTTTCAATCTCAGATAGGTCAGTGTATTTGGATAAGAGCGGTGCATATACCTTGCGTGTAGAGTAAGGACAATCAGAACCTCTGTGCTCAGAGTCGTTACTTATTAATGTGTCGATGACATCATCTTTCACATTGCTGATAATGAATGAGTGATCTGCTGAGCAAGACCCCTGGCAATGCTGGTTTCCTGTTGAGGTCAGTAAAGGAATAAAGCAATTATCACACCAACTGTTGTGTGGAGTACGCAGAGAGGCGAGATTGAGATGAGTCAGTGAATAGGATTAACACACGGCCATTAATGCACAGCGCAGGCGGTAGATAGGTAGGTGGTACAGCTACCTCAAAGGAACTGTTATATATTGAAGGAGAATCTATTGGATGCCCATTTTCTCATGAGAGTTGTCGAACTCAAATTATGACGTAACCTCCATACAAGGGAGCAACTGACCAGAGAACATGATTTGTTTTTGTTTAAAGAGTAAGCTCCTGAATTTCTGAATTGGTAAAATAGTTTCTCGTCTCGAACTGAATCAAGTAAACCAGGAAAATTCCGAGGCCAATCCATGTTCAACTTCCTGATCTCCGCCAGGATGGCAATAAGAACATAAGAATTAGGAGGAGGAGTCCACCAATCAATAAGATCACGGCTGATCTTTGACCTCAACTCCACTTTCCCGCCCGATCCCCACATCCCTTGATTCCCCGAGAGTCCAAAAATCTGTCGATCTCAGCCTTGAATATACTCAACGACTGAGCCTCCACAGCCCTCTGGGGCAGAGAACAGTACGAGTTCTCCAATTGGGCTTGGCACCTCTGGGCTAGGGAAGGAATAAAATGAGTCAGGGTTCTTGCCAGAGTCTGGGGTTCCTGTCCTTTGCTGTGTGGCGAGGTCACACATAACGGCAAGCTTGAGGAGTGGATAAGTTGACAGCAGGTTGTGAGAACAAGGGCAGGAAACGTGGAGCAGAGGGTGCAATGCCAATTTAGGTGTGGATTGAAATGATCAAAGATAATTAGTTACTCCGTGCAAAGACTGGATGAGGAAAAAAACGTGAGGAGATTTTGTTAATGAGGAGGTCACCAGAGGTCGGGACCTTGAGGGAGAGGTAGCAGGAGTGGCAAAGTGTGAGGCTCCCAAACATGGAGAGCGGAGAGAGGGGTAAGGGGAGAGGCCAAGGTGGGACCTGAGGTTTAGGGACGTGCCGCACCGTGGTGGTTTGGCAATGCACCTGTCGGGACTAATTACTAGTTAATTGTATTAATTTTTGCTGTTGCTCGTTGATCATTGGATGGGGAGGGTCTCTTTTCCGTCACATGTCGGTGAAGTTGGCTGCAAAGTCTACCTGGGATTTAAACCACCTGCAGCTTGAACTTCTCCCACTCTGCCATCGAGCCATTGGCTGGGACATCTGACCGTGCTGCCTGAGTGGCCAGTCTTGTTGTCGGTCACGAATGCCCTCAACCACCTGCCAGTCCTGACTGCAAGTTCAATCTTTCCCAACTACTTGTATCCCCAAAGCATTTGGAAATTCTTACTCCAGACCAAAGGCCTTTACAGTCCATGGGTTGCTCACCACTGGATATATCGAGACTAACCTGAGTGCATTGCCAAAGGTTCATAGGTTTACATGTAAATCACATCAAGGAAATCAGCCCTTGGGCCAACGAGTCGATATTGGTGTTTATCCTCCACACAAACTGTTGTCTTAATCGAAGCTCACCGGCAAGTACTGTGCATAAAATAACACCTTCAGCAGACAGAATTGTACATGGCAGGGCCTACACGCCCTCAGAGGCCAGACCTAGGATGACTCAGAGTCCGCCGTGGGGCGTGAATGCGAATCCATTAACACCACGTTGGCGCTGTGGGGTAATCATTGGGCCCATCAATGTCGATTCAAGCACTATGTGTGCAAAGGCTGCGGAACAATGGGGCACCTCCAGCGAATGTGCAGACATGCAGCGACTCACCATGTGGCAGAGTCGGCAGAAGATGACCGATCCGGCGCTGATCACGCTGAACGAGTGAGAGAGGCAACTCAACCCGAGGCTGAAGAGGAAGTGTATGGGGTACACACCTTCACCACCAAAAGCCCTCTGATAATGTTGAAAGTCAAATTAAACGGCATTTCAGTTTCCATGGAATTGGACATGGAGGCGAGTCAGTCAATTATAAGCCAGAAGGCTTTTGAGAAACTGTGGGGTAACAAGGCACAAAGGCCAAAACTAAGCTTGATCCACACCAAGCCGCGCACTTACACCAAAGAGCTCACACCAGTCAATGGCAGTGCGGCAGTGAAGATATCGTACAATGGAGCTGTGCATGATTTACCACTATGGATTGTACCAGGCGATGGCCCAACGCTGTTCGGCAGAAGCTGGCTGGGAAAGATCCGATGGAACTGGGACAACATCAAAGCACTGTCTTTGGTAGATGACACCTCGTGTACCCAGGTGCTAAACAAATTCCCGTCGTTATTTGAGCCAGGCATCGGCAACTTCACAGGCGCCAAAGTGAGATCCATCTAGTCCCTGATGCATAGCCCGTTCATCACAAGGCCCAAGCGGTTTCATATATGATGCGAGAGAAAGTCGAGATCGAGCTGGACAGACTTCAACGAGAGGGAATCATATCGCCAGTCGAGTTCAACGAGTGGGCCAGTCCAATTGTTCTGGTGTTGAAAAGCGATGGGACGGTCAGAATCTGCGGGAACTACAAGGTAACGATCAACAGAGTCTCGTTACAGGACCAGTACCCACTACCCAAAGCGGATGACCTGTTCACAATGCTAGCAGGGGGGAAGTCGTTCACCAAGCTGGATCTAAACTCTGCTTACATGACACGGGAGCTGGCTGAACCTTCGACAACATTGACGTGCATCAACATGCACAGCGGACTGTTCATGTACCACAGATGCCCCTTTGGGATTCGCTCGCCTGCAGCCATTTTCCAGAGGAACGCGGAGAGTCTGCTGAAATCGGTTCCGCACACTGTGGTGTTTCAAGACAACATCCTGATCACTGGTCGCAACACTACAGAATACTTGCACAACCTGGAAGAGAGGTTCTAAAGCGACTGGACAGAGTGGGACTCAGGCTGAAACGCTCCAAGTGTGTTTTCCTGGCGCCAGAGGTCGAATTTTTGTGGGGAGAAAGATTGTGGCAGACGGCATCAGACCCACAGACTCCAAGACAGAGGCCATCAAGAATGCACCCAGACCACAGAATGTGACGGAGCTGCGCTCGTTCCTGGGACTCCTCAACTATTTTGGTAACTTTCTACCGAGGTTGAGAACTTTGCTGGAACCCTTGCATTTATTGCTACGCAAGGGTGACAGCCTTTAATAAGGCTAGAAACCTGCTATGTTCTAACAAGTTACTTGTATTGTATGACTAGTGTAAACGTTTAGTACTAGCTTGTGATGCATCTTCGTATGGGATTGGTTGTGTGTTACAGCAAGCAAATGTGTCGGGCAAACTACAACCGGTTGCATATGTGTCCAGAAGTTTATCTAAGGCTGAAAGAGCCTGCAGTATGGTTGAGAAAGAAGCATTAGCATGCGTATACGGGTTAAGAAAATGCACCAATACCTATTTGGACTCTGGTTCGAGCTCGAAACCGACCACAAACTGCTCATTTAGTTGTTCTCAGAAAGCAAAGGTATTAACACCAATGTTTCGTCCCACATCCAAAGATGGGCAGTAACATTATCTGCGTATGACTATGTAATCCGCCACAGACCAGGCACTGAGAACTGTGCTGATGCCCTCAGTCGGCTACCATTGCCCACCACTGGGGTGGAAATGATGCAACCTGCAGACTTGTTTCTGGTAGTGGATGCTTTTGAGAGCGAGGGGTCACCCATCACAGCTCGCCAGATCAGGACCTGGACTAGCCAGGACCCTGTGCTATCACTAGTAAAAAAGCTGCGTCCTCAATGGGAGCTGGTTGGCACTTCCAGGGGAAATGCAAGACGAAATTAAGCCGTTTTATCACGCAAGGATGAAATGTCCATCCATTCGGATTGTCTCCTATGGGGGAATCGCATAGTTTTGACAAACGTTTATACACGACCTACACAGTACTCACCCATTTCATGATGAAGGCTATCGCCAGCTCGCACGTTTGGTGGCCCGGCATTGACTCGGAATTGGAGTCATGCGTATACCAATGTAACACTTGCTCACAGTTGAGTAATGAATGGGTCATGGCCCTCCAAATCGTGGTCCATGGTCCACGTAGATTTCGCTGGCCCCTTTCTAGGAAAGATGTTCCTAGTAGCAGTGGACACTTACTCTAAATGGATTGAATGTATAATAATGTCGTCATGTACGTCCACAGCCACCATTGAAAGCCTCCGGGCCATGTTCACCACCCATGGTTTGCCCGACGACCTTGTTAGTGACAATGGACCATGTTTCACCAGCTCGGAATTCAACAAGTTCATGACCCGCAATGGCATCAAACATGTCAGGTCTGCCCCGTTTAAGCCCGCATCCAATGGTCAAGCAGAACGGGCAGTCCAAACTGTCAAGCAGAGCTTGAAACGTGTGACGGACGGTTCCCTGCAGACCCGGTTATCTCAGGTTCTGCTCAGCTACTGCAAGCGACCCCACTCGCTTACTGGTGTTCCCCCTGCAGAATCGCTAATGAAGAGAGCACTCAAAACCAAGCTCTTCTTAGTCCACCTGGATCTCAATGATCATGTATAAACCCGGTGTCACCGGCATAACATGTACCACGATTGCGCGGCTGTATCGCGTGACTTTGAGATTAATGACCCCGTGTTTGTTCTTAATTACGTTCATGGACCCAAGTGGGTTACTGGCACTGTGTTAGCCAAGGAGGGGAATAGAGTGTTTGTTGCCAAACTATTGAATGGATAAATGTGCAGAAAGCACTTGGATCAGACCCAACTGCGATTTACTGACAAACAAGAACAGTTTGAAGAGGACATTACCATCATTGGTCCACCTACACACACCCAACCAGCAATCGACCTCGCTGTCAACCACGAGGATGAACCCACCATGCCCGACAGTCCGATCAGACCAGCCACACCGCAGTGCAGCAATGGTCCGACCCACTCACCCAGGCCAGGACTTCAACTCAGGCGATCAACCCGGGAACACAGAGCCCGGATCGGCCAACTTGTAAATAACTTGTATCTAACACTTTGGGGGGAAATGATGTTATGTATGTAAACTTTACTAGTGTGTAAGACTTGCCACCAGGGGGCGCACCTGTGGGAGACCCAAGGGTCAGCTGCACACCCCGGGCAAGCAGGTATAAAAGGCAGTCTACCATGCTGCTTCCTCACTCTGGAGTTACATTAAAGAAACGAAGGTTACAACAGTGTGAGCTGACAATATACAGTCTTGTGGAGTTATTCTGAACATAACACAATTATTGTTCAAAGCACAGGTGCAAAGTCCACCCACTGTGTGCATTTCCTGCAACTACGTACATTCAAAGTATGTTAGAAATGTGTTTTTATCTTGTCATGATGAACTAATGCTTAGGATTACAGATGATGCCCATTCACATTCTAATCAGTCATTAAGTTTGGATTTCGTATTTACCTGTCACTCTTGCCTGTCTCTCATTGTTGCATTCACACAGTGTTTGGTAGGACTGTTTAATTTCCTGCTTTTGTACCTGTTTACAAAAAAAACACTGAGTCATCACACTGTCCCAGTGTAGATACACTTCCTGTCCACAGAGACATTGCTATTGATCGGGTAGAAGTTGCCTCTCCCTGTGGCACAGTGAATCATTTCACCACATGGTGCAATAGTGCATCATACAAACTAGGAAGGTTGCAATCAAATATCTGTTATCGATGGACCTGTCTGTGTGTCTCAGTAGGTAGTACCCTCACCTCTGAGTCAGAAGGGTATGGGTTCAAGTCCCACTCCAGAGACTTGAGCACAAAACTCTAGGCTGACACTCCCAGTGCAGTACTGAGGGAGCGCCGCACTGTCGGAGTTGCCGTCTTTCGGATGAGGCGTTAAACTGAAGCCCCGTCTGCTCTCTCAGATGGATGTAAAAGATCCCATGGAACTATTTCAAAGAAGAGCAGGGAAGTTATCCCTGGAGTCCTGGGGCCAATATTTATCCCTCAATCAACATAACAAAAACAGATTATCTGGTCATTATCACATTGCTGTTTGTGGGAGCTTGCTGTGCGCAAATTGGCTGCCGCGTTTCCCACATTACAACAGTGACTACACTCCAAAAATACTTCATTGGCTGTAAAGCGCTTTGGGACATCCTGAGGTTTTGAAGGGCGCTATATAAATGCAAGTCCTTTTTTTATTGACTGCTGCCGATGATTGTCCAGGGTCACAGTGCCCGGAATGAGGGGCTGCTCTCGCAGAAGGTACCAGGAGGGGAGGGAAATTGACAATATAGCCCAGGAAGCGTTCAATCGCCCCGACCTCCTCACTCAGTGACGTCACCAGTTGGATAGTCAAAGCGGGAAGGCCCTGGGTTTCAATATAATTTTTCAAAACACTAAAATAAAAAAATTAGATGGTTCTTTATTGCCGCAACAAAATAACTGAATTAAAATTGAAGAGTTGGGCAACAAATCAAAGTGTAAATACTCTACAAGTATGTAGCACACTTGCACAGTACATAGTCAGGATCCCATGAAGGTATAGAAACATAAAAAATAGGTGCAGGAGTAGGCCATTCGGCCCTTCGAGCCTGCACCATTCAATAAGATCATGGCTGATCATTCAACTTCAGTACCCCTCTCCATACCCCTGATCCCTTTAGCCGTGAGGGCCACATCTAACTCCCTTTTGAATATATCTAACGAACTGGCCTCAACAACTTTCTGTGGTAGAGAATTCCACAGGTTCACAATTCTCTGAGTGAAGAAGTTTCTCCTCATCTCGGTCCTAAATGGCTTACCCCTTATCCTTAGACTGTGTCCCCTGGTTCTGGACTTCCCCAACATCCTGCATCTAACCTGTCCAATCCCATCAGAATTTTATATATGTATTTGTATCTTACACTGGCTAACTTTATGAAGTAACACTACGCACAGACATGATCCTTGTTTAAGCAGGCACTTCATATTTATTTTTAAGGAGCTTGCGTAAGCTGACTTGGTGCCTAACCGTGCTTTGCATCATCAATCGTCACAACTAACCCCGCAAGCATTTGGTGATTCTAACTGCAAAATCGATCGATTGATTGCTGAGCAAGCAGCAATACAAGAACGATGGCCACTGTCAATAGTTCCAACTGTACTTTATTCTTTGTTACGAGAAAATCCCTGGGCTGGGAAAGATTATCAATTGGGACTGAAACATTTTCGAATCCATGAAACTCAGACCAGTATCTTAAAGCTGACCATTCTCTATACATTCCCGTGGAAAGGTGCTCAGCAGAAATATACAAAAAAAAAACAATTTTCTTTGCGCCTGGCCCAAGGTGAATTCTGAGAGAAGTTACAGGGAGATCGGAGGGAAGAAATCCTTCCTGGATCACATGAGGTAAAGAATCTCCAATTCATTCAACTCCCCCTGCTGGAAGAATATCTTTTAGCTCTCCTATAAAAAGACAGTCGGTAAAAAAGACTTGCATTTATATAGCGCCTTTCACGACCACCAGACGTCCCAAAGCACTTCACAGCCAATGAAGTACTTTTGAAGTGTAGTCACTGTTGTAATGTGGGAAACGCAGCAGCCAATTTGCGCACAGCAAGCTCCCACACACAGCAATGTGATAATGACCAGATAATCTGTTTTAGCGATGTTGATTGAGAGATAAATATTGGCCCCAGGACACCGGGGAGAACTCCCCTGCTCTTCTTTGAAATAGTGCCATGGGATCTTTTACATCCACCTGAGAGAGCAGATGGGGCCTCAGTTTAACATCTCATCTGAAAGACAGCACCTCCAACAGTGCAGCATTCCCTCAGTACTGCACTGGGAGTGTCAGCCTAGATTTATGTACTCAAGTCCCTGGAGTGGGACTTGAACCCACAACCTTCTAACTCAGAGGCGAGGGTGCTGCCCACTGAGCCACGGCTGACACAAGTGCAGTCAGACTTTACAAACTGGGGTGAGGTTCAGCAATGTAATTTTCTTATCAGCAATTTGCTTTAAGTGGTTTGAGCCCCTCTGTTGACTATAAAAGATATCACCTAAGATAGGGGAAAAGTCTATTATGAACTCAATTTTGTAGCAAATATTCCACCTTCAACACTCACTCCCCCCACCACCGGTGCACCGTGGCTGCAGTGTGTACCATCTACAAGATGCACTGCAGCAACTCGCCAAGGCTTACATTAGAACATAAGAAAAAGGAGCAGGAGTAGGCCATACGGCCCCTCGAGCCTGCTCCACCATTTAATACGATCATAGCTGATCCGATCATGGACTCAGGTCCACTTCCCCACCCGCTCCACATAACCCCTTTAAAGGCTTCTTCGGCAGCACCTCCACCACCTAGAAGGACAAGGGCAGCAGGCGCATGGGAACACCACCACCTCCACGTTCCCCTCCCAGTCACACACCATCCTGACTTGGGAATATATCGTTCCTTCATCGTCGCTGGGTCACAATCCTGGAACTTCCTCCCTAACAGCACTGTGGGAGCACCTTCACCACACGGACTACAGCGGTTCAAGAAGGCGACTCACCACCACCTTCTCAAGGGGCAATTAGGGATGGGCAATAAATGCCGGCCTTGCCAGCGACGCCCATAAGTCAAAAATGCATTTTTAAAAATTGACACAATTGGACTGAATAAGTATAATAAAAGGGAAAAGACTGACTGAAATGATGCATCAGTAAGCGGGGTCCAGGATCTAGTCACTGAGACTTAACCTATAAAAGTGCCTTTGATTAGGCCTCCTTGCTAACGCTGTGTCCATGAACAGTCATTTCCTCAGATCAGTTGTTACTATAATGGTCTCAAAATGATACGCTCCAGAGCAGGAGCTCTTTCAGATAACTTGCCCAATTCAGCAGCTGCTTTGCTGGCAAAGTAGTCTCAGGATCTTAAAAAAAAAATTAAACAATGCCCTGGGAATACTTTACTGGTAAAGCACCGAGGCCCCGTCTGCTCTCTCAGGTGGATATAAAAGATCCCATGGCAATATTTCGAAGAAGAGCAGGGGAGTTATCCCCGGTGTCCTGGCCAATATTTATTCCTCAATCAACATAACAAAAACAGATTATCTGGTCATTATCACATTGCTGTTTGTGGGAGCTTGCTGTGTGTAAATTGGCTGCCGCGTTTCCCACATTACAACAGTGACTACACGCCAAAAGTACTTCATTGGCTGTGAAGCACCTTGGGACGTCCTGAGGTCGTGAAAGTCGCTATATAAATGCAAGTCTTTCTTTATGTAGGCAAATTCAGCAGCCAGTTTACATACAGCAAGATCGCATGTTTTTGGTATTAATTGACAGAGGAATATTGGCCAGGACACTCATCTTTGAATCGTACCATGGGATATTTTATGTCTACCTGAACAGGCAACATGAGACCTCAGTTTATTATCTAATCTGAAAGGCGGTACCTCCAATCATGCAGTTTTCCTCATTACTGTGCTCAAGTGTTGGCCTTGATTATGGGTTCAAGGGTGTGTGGGATGGGGTTTGAATCCACAGCCCGCTGACTGAGAGGGGAGACTGGGACCTAATGTGTGTGATTACCTTCCCAAGCTTTCCTCCAGTGCTTTCATGGCTTGCCAGTCTCTGCAGGACTTTGTAGTCCCGTTGACACAAACCACTCACAGACCTCTTGGTGACCCTGTGATCCTCACACACTGTTCACCTGCAGTGCTCAGGTAGCTAACCATTGTAGAATCAGTCACAGCACAGAAGGAGGTCATTCAGCTTATCGTGCCTACGCTGGTGCTTGACTCCAACTATATTCTAATCTCTATAAAATGACCATCGGTCCATCCCAAATCTCCATCCTTGTCTAAGAATGTTGGGATATAGTTCATCAATACCAGGAAATATATCGCTGTTCAGCCCCTTTGACTTATTGAGATCTTGTAGCTGATGCAAATGAAAGATCTGACATGCGTTTAACGTTGAATCGTAGTGGAAGTGGAACTGAGTCCATGATCAGATCAACCATGATCTTATTGAATGGCGGAGCAGGCCCGAGGGGCCACATGGCCGACTCCTGCTCCTATTTCTTATATTCTTATGTGTTTGTCTTCTCTTTAGTAAAACCCTCCCAAAATTAGTCATTTAGCAAGTTCGCTATCTCCTGTTCATCTTGTTGTCCAACTTCATTTGCATCCCTTACAGTTCTAACTTCCTCTTTGATTACCTTCATGCTGGTATAGTATTGAAAGAAATTTTGGTATCAAGTTCGGCAGTTCTCCAGTTCATTCTTGGAACCTCAAATCTTTTTTTGGTCGGTTTTTGTGTAAACTCACTCTTGGCCCAATGCTCATCCTTTCCCTGTTTCCTACAAGAGCTGCAGATCTGCTCTTTCCCCCAATCTCCCACTTAATTCCCGCATTGGTCTGTGTACGGGCGGTTTTCCTCCGCTGTGTTTGGACACGCACTTACACTGCAGATCATACTCTGTTTGTGAAGGATATTCAATTACCCTTGACAGATCATGATCGTGGAGGTTGTTGTGCAGGGTGAGCCTAGGGGCTGTCTTTATCACCGTGTGTGGGTGGTGTTATGTGGGCAGAAGGGTTGGGAGAAATTTAGGGTTTGGTGGGGTTAATAATGTTCTTTTGGTTCAAATGCTCAACATCTGCAACATATCAGAGTGCCAAATGCGACATATTTGCTCTACAGTGGGGCAAGAACAATTTTCTTTTGTATATTAGCTGGTGATACTCGTGACTAGTTTGGGGGCTGGAACCTAGTCTATCCCTGAAGGGGATTGACAGGGTAGATGCAGGGAGGATGTTTCCCCAGGCTGGAGAGTCTAGAACCAGGGGTTAGAGTCTCAGGATAAGGGGCTGGACATTTAAAACTGAGATGAGGAGGAATTCCTTCACTCGGAGGGTGGTGAATCTTTGGAATCCTCTACCCCAGAGGGCTGTGGATGCTGATTCATTGAGTACATTTAAGACAGATTGATAAATTTTTGGACTCTCAGGGAATCGAGGGATATAGGGATAGGGCAGGAAAGTGGAGTTGAGGTCGAAAATCAGCCGTGATCTCATTGAATGGTGGAGCAGGCTCGAGGGGCCGAACGGCCGACTCCTGCTCCTAATTCTTATGGTCTTATACCACTGCTCAGATGCTCCTCTGTGGAAATGCCCCAAATATGTCAATTCGAGGCAGAAAACCCCCCACCAGAAAACAGAATGTCTTTCTGTTTGTTCCCGGGATCATTGGTTGTGGTTGTTGGTGTTTTATACAAAGTGTGGCATCTGGCGAATGTGGATTCTCTCCTGGATAGATTGGCATTGAATATCGTGGACGAGCTCTAAAGTAATATTTCTGAGCATAATATTTCGGCCTCCCAAGCTTAGCTCGTTCTGATTGGCGGCAACGGTAAGGGAATCAGCCGTTGGGTAAGATGAACCCTGGCAGCACGGGAAAACAATGCGAGATTGTGCTGGGGAACACGCGGTGACTGATGTATTTCCTGGAGCCTGATTCAGGCCCGAGTTCAGAGTTCAGGCACTAATCTCCAACTTTCAAATTCCACACAGTTCCTGGTGCTAACAATGTTTGGCAGCAAATATCAGAGGCAGGGGAAATGGTGCGTGAATCTTTACCACCATTGCACAGAATCGTACTGTACAGGAGGCCATTCAGCCCATTGTGCCTGTGCGGGCTTTTTGAAACAGCTATCCCATTAGTCCCACTCCCCTGTCCTTTCCCCATGGCCCTGCAAATCTTTCCACTTCAGGTACTTAGCCACCGCCCTCTCAGGCAGCGCGTTCCAGATCACAACAACTCACTGCGAAATTGAAACTCCTTGTTGATGTGCAGCTGCAGCAAGTCTTGAATTCCATGTATAAACTGGAAGGACTAGATTAAACAGCACTGATACCTGCTCCAGTCACGCTCTTATGGAGGCAGCTCTTTCGATAGGGTAGAGCAGGAATGTCCAATCTGATGCACGTCAAGATCAGTGAGTGGGTCTCGTATCATAACGTCTTCATGCACAAAGAATCAGGACCATGCTAGGACCTGTCCTCCTTTCTATCTTATCCTCTCCCTCTGTTCCTCTACTCTCACTCTTTCCCACACTCCTTCTTTCTCCCTCCTCTGTCCCCATCCTCACGCCCGAAGCCTGGTCCTTTTGCTCTCCTCTTTTTTTTCTGTATCTTTCTATCCTTTTCTTTTCCGATCCTCATTCTCCTCTTTGAATCAGAAGGTTGTGGGTTCAAGTCCCATCCCAGGGACTTGAGCATATGAATCTAGGCTGACACTCCCAGCACAGTGCTGAGAGAGTGCTGCACTGTCGGAGGTGCCGTCTTTCAGATGAGACGTTAAACCGAGGCCCTGTCTGCTCTCAGGTGGACGTAAAAAGATCCCACGGCACTATTTCGAAGAAGAGCAGGGGAGTTATCCCCGGTGTCCTGGGGCCAATATTTATCCCTCAATCAACGTCAATAAAACATCATTTTAGATTTGTTGTCTTTATGACTGGGACATGAAGAGAGCGGTGACATTATTGTGAAGGCCTTGGTACCAAGCGACACGGGAGCTCAGCCTGGAGATGGAAAATGCACAGCAACATAAACTGGAAATGTGTAGAGTCTCAACCAGCTTCTCAAAGAGACAGAGAGCGCGGAAGGCTTCAGCAGGACACTAATTAACCCGTTGTGCTGTACACACAAAGATCTCCTGCACATGGTCAATCAGAAGCAATACTGTTTCAACCCAAATAAAGGTCAACATATTATCAGGGCTGTTATTTCTGGTAATGGAATGAATTGAATTGTATTTTTATTTCTCAGAATTGTGAAAGTGTGAGTGATATTTCCGGTTCCAATTTCCATGATTATGTTCCTACATGTGTGAAAACTGTAAACCACTGACCTTGATTATTATCTGCTTGTTAAGAATGTCATTCATTTCATCTCTGACAGGATGCAAGGGGTAAGGAGTTAACGAAAGAAAGACTTGCATTTATATAGCGCGTTTCATGACCATCGGACGTCGCAAGATGTTTTACAGCCAATGAAGTACTTTTTGAAATGTAGTCACTGTTGTAATGTGGGAAACGCGGCAGCCAATTTGTGCACAGCAAGTTCCCACAAATAGCAATGTGATAATGACCAGATAATCTGTTTTAGTGATATTGATTGAGGGATAAATATTGACCAGGACACTGGGGATAACTCCCCTGCTCTTCTCCGAAATAGTTCCATGGGTTTTTTTTACATCCAACTGAGAGAGCAGACGGGGCCTCGGTTTAATGTCTCATCCGACAGACAGCACCACTGACTCAGCTCTGAATTGGAAGATGTTGACAGGCTGGATTGTAATTCCTTGGGCTCTGACAGACCTCCAGTGCCTCAAAGTGACGGCTATTTGTGTGTAAGCCCAGACATTCCCCAGCCCGTGGTTTCTGATCATTTACTCGAGTGGGTGGAAAGCTGCAGATTGAAGAGTTTGGGAGTAGAAAAATTAACAAATTTTCTTCTTTTTCTTTCCCATTGTAACATTACCGCGAGCACTCTTGCGGCAGTTCTGCATTCTGTAATCAGCTCTGTGCTGTAAATTAGGTCGGAGTCACCCAAACTCATTTCACTTAAACCCGTAACCATCTCTGTGGCTCAATTCAAGTCCTGGTCTTGGAGTATGAAGGGTGTGGCCCTGAAACCATGAGTGGCTGCGCTGCTGGCGATCACACTGGGATCACAACCGCCAGTGCCCTCCCGCAATGGGGTTTGCACAGTCAATGGGCGAGCAGTACTTTGGGTGCTTCCCTGGCTCCCAGCAGCCCTCCCTCCCCGACCCCCACCCCCACCATTCTGGTCAGAAAATCCCCCACCAATGAGGAGGGTGCAGGGAACGCCAGCCATCTCCTCTTGGGGCCGCTGTGTGATTTTGACTCCTTGAACCTATCTGCTGGCTGCTGCACCTCATCTAACTCATCATAGCAGCCTCATCAGACTGAGTAGGGAGCTCTGAACCCCCCGCCACCCCAGGGCTGCCCCTTGATGTCACTGGCCTTGCATGAGGTGGGAGGAAGTTCTACCCTTATAAAGTCAACCAGAAAATCCCAGACATAGTGTGTAACCGGCTCCCTGCATTTTCCATTGGAATATCTGAGGAAATCTGCGGCCTAAATTTCTCCCACTTTCTTCCAAGTATTTAGTGACTTGCTCCCAGGTTTCACCAACATGGATCTATCAACCACCAATTGAGAGCTTACCCCACAAAACAAATCAATTCTCCCGTGCTGCTTTGACAGTGACTTCTCTGTGACTCCTCCAATGACACCAGGAAGTCCCATGTGTAGAATCTTTGGATAGTCCCCGAGTTCCCTACTGTAACAAAAAGTGTTGCAACCTAACCTATCATGTCAGCAAATCACTCAGAATGGACAGCACTCTGACTCTTTTTTGGCACTGTGCCCTGGTATATTTTGCTCTCTACGTAATGTTAAGGATAAGTGCATTTACAGACATGGCACTAAACGATAGCTCATTTAAGAATTTTATTAAAATGTATTCGTTCCTGGGATGTGGGCGTCGCTGGCAAGGCCGGCATTTATTGCCCATCCCTAATTGCCCCTGAATTGAACCGCTGCTCATTCTGTAGGGGTTTGGTACAGCAGTTAAGAGTGCCGTGGGTCTAGAGTCACATATAGGCCCAGACTGGGTAAGGACGGCAGATTTCCTTCTCTAAAGGGCAGTAGTGAACCAGATGGGTTTTTAACGGCAATCCGATAGTTTTATGGACACCATTACTGATGCAACCTTTTTTTAAATTCCAGATTTATTTAATTAAGTGAATTTAAATTCCCTCAGCTGCTGTGGTGGGATTTGAACTCACACCTACACAAGATATGGGGATTGTGTGGGACAGACTCGACGGACCAGATGGTGTTCACCTGTCAGTCAGTGCTCGTATGGTCCTATGTCTCCGGATCATTAGTCCAGGCTCTGGTTACTAGTTCAGTAATATAACCACTGTGCTAGCGTTCCCGGAGATTGTTTAACTTCACACACAGAAAATAAATCACTGACATTCTACTATTATTAAGATTTCTCTTCCCAGATTACTAAAGATTTTAATTCAATTTTGTACCCCAGCCAAATTCATGTATGTGCAATCTTCATATAAACAAATTCTCGATTTGTCTTCATCAGGTAAATGCTGTTATACCCATTCTAATTAGGCTACGTGCAGGATGCATCCACTATGTTTAGAGGCCGATATCTGCGATGCACTGGGGATTCTCTCCCTCCGCTGCAACTGCACGGCTGTAAATTACAAACAGCCCCCACCGTGACCCTCCAAACATGTACTGTCTACCCACGGGTGGTCTCACTGTCTGCCACGGGTGGTCTCGCTGTCTGCCACAGATGGTCTCCCTGTCTGCCACAGATGGTCTCGCTGTCTGCCACGGGTGGTCTCGCTGTCTGCCACGGGTGGTCTCGCTGTCTGCCACAGATGGTCTCGCTGTCTGCCACGGGTGGTCTCGCTGTCTGCCACAGATGGTCTCGCTGTCTGCCACGGGTGGTCCCGGGTCTGCCACGGGTGGTCTCGCTGTCTGCCACAGATGGTCTCGCTGTCTGCCACGGGTGGTCTCGCTGTCTGCCACGGGTGGTCTCGCTGTCTGCCACGGGTGGTCTCACTGTCTGCCACGGGTGGTCTCGCTGTCTGCCACAGATGGTCTCGCTGTCTGCCACGGGTGGTCTCGCTGTCTGCCACGGGTGGTCCCGGGTCTGCCACGGATGGTCTCACTGTCTGCCACGGATGGTCTCGCTGTCTGCCACGGATGGTCTCGCTGTCTGCCACGGGTGGTCTTGCTGTCTGCCACGAGTGGTCTCGCTGTCTGCCACGGGTGGTCTCGCTGTCTGCCACGGGTGGTCTCGCTGTCTGCCACGGGTGGTCTCGCTGTCTGCCACGGGTGGTCTCGCTGTCTGCCACGGGTGGTCTCGCTGTCTGCCACGGGTGGTCTCACTGTCTACCCAGATGGTCTCACTGTCTGCCACAGATGGTCTCACTGTCTGCCACGGGTGGTCTCGCTGTCTGCCATGGGTGGTCCCGGGTCTGCCGCTTATCGTCCCGCTGATGTGCTGCTTCCCCAGTGCACCGTTCAATGGCCTGTGTAACTGGGTGGGGGTGAAACGGGTGCAGACACCAAGTCGGCGGAATCGAATTTGCCACCCGTTATTCCACACGCCTGACGCGCCACTCTTCTGAAGTTGAGGGCAGTGAATATCGGGCGTAGCATCCAGCGGGCGATGAGGTGACACCACCTTGTGGGCATCACCCTCCCCCCCAGCCTGGTGTGTGCCCTTCAGGCAGCAAAGGCAGTGTCATTCTTGACCTCAGGTGGAGGCTAAGTGCTCTCGGCAGACTTTTAAAAATGACTCTTGAAGTCACTGGAAAGGTATTATCTGTTAGCGGGAAATTTCTCTGTAGATTGGAAAGGACTGTCTAAATTCATATATTTAAAAAAAATCTGTGACATAGGAATTTGCATGTGTTGACAGGCTGAAATATTTCTTTAAACTTTTAAATATATATGCTAGTGAATCTCCTGCTCCAATACAAATGGTAAGTCAGAAGAAGCTATGCTTTGTAAAGATGGAAATCTTACATAATGGTGCCCATTTTCCAAATGAAGGATGCAGTGGTTGAAGATGATTTGGTTGCTTTAGGATTCAGTGTTGTTTGCTTACAGTGATACCAGCAATTACAGGTGTAGTTAGTTTAGTTGATTACTGATACAAGCAAACGCAGTTGTAGTTTAAAAAAATTTGTTCTCGGGATGTGGGCATCGCTGGCAAGGCCGGCATTTATTGCCCATCCCTAATTGCCCCTCGAGAAGGTGGTGGTGAGCCGCCTTTTTGAACCGCTGCAGTCCGTGTGGTGAAGGTGCTCCCACAATGCTGTTAGGGAGGTGGGGAGGGAGTTCCAGGATTATTATGCAGCAATGTCAAGCGTTATGGGGAGCGGGCGGGGAAGTGGAGTTGAGGCCAAGATCAGATCAGCCATGATCTTATTGAATGGCGGAGCAGATGGTCTACTCCTGCTCCTATTTCTTCTGTTCAATAATGAAGGAACTGTGATATGTTTCCAAGTCAGGATGGTGTGTAACTTGGAGGGGCACTTGCAGGTCTAGTTAAGTGTAGTTAGTTTAGTTGATGAGTGATACAAACAACCACAACTGTGAAGCGTTTCATCAATGTTTATTGCACGTCAAAGGAAGGAAATAGCTCATGTTACCTATTGACTTCATCTGTTTCTCTGCAGTCTACAATTTGAGTTAATTCCTTTGCTGACTGATAGGGAAACACAAGCCTAGGGACGCAATTTTCCCCTCACTGAAGGAATGTCAACTGCAATGGGATTTGCTTGAGTTTGTGATTGTGTATCACAGCCGTGTAGACTTTGCAAATGATATCGCAGGCAGTAAACCCAGATTCTTTGCAGTTCACCAAGTTCAGATGAACGAGTGCCTTCTCCATGTGCATTGTTTGAAATGCCTTATAGTGTGTTCACAACCCTCGAGATAGGAACATATGGGCGGGAGAGGAATGAGAAGAATTTTCCATTCCACAGGACAAAAGAATCAATCTTCTTTTCACTAGACTGACAATGGGTAGATAGAAACATTCTTTAAGGCAGGTGTCATGGAAAAAACTGACCTGTGTTACTGAACATTTGAGCACATTATTGACTTACTATAACCAGGCACACTTCTCCAATCTTGGTGTATTACAAGCGTTGATTAGGAACACATTTGATCCTATTTTTCATACTTCTATAATCTGTATCAACAAATAATTACAAGTTGAAAGTCCTGGATATAGAAGTAAACTTCAGTTCAGATCACTTAATGGGACATGACTTAGAAATAACATAAGAAATAGGAGCAGGAGTCGGCCATCTGGCCCCTCGAGCCTGCTCCACCATTCAATAAGATCATGGCTGATCTGATCTTCGCCTCAATTCCACTTTCCTGCCCGTTTCCCATAACCCTTGTCTCCCCTATCGTTCAAAAATCTGTCTATCTCAGCCTTGAATATATTCAATGTGTTATGTATTTAACCCCTTGCAACCTGTATTACACTACCACTAGAGGGCCTACCTGTTGGGAGTCCCAAGGAATCCCAGCATCCCTTGGGAACACTACCCTCGCCCACGAGGCACCTGCACTCTGGAGTCTTATTAAAGGAGCCAAGGTCACACTTGCTCATTGTACACAGTACTCCGTTGCATCCTTTATTATGAACGCATCACAATGATCCAGCCTCCACAGCTCTCTGGGGCAGAGAATTCCAAAGATTCACGACCCTCTGAGAAAACCTTTAAAATTATTAACTTATTTTCAAGGACTGAATGATACTTTGCGTGCAGGGCTCGTGTTCCCTGTCGAACTGACTGCAATTGAGTTCACTTCACTGGCGCTCCTGAACTGTAAGAAACAATTTTTAAAACAGATTTTCAGTTAACAAGGAAGTTGGGTTTAGAAATTGGATCATACTGCGCTCGTGTTACAGCCGTGAAACGGGAGCTAAGGGCCCAACAGATGTGCACTCCGTACCAGAAGTCCACTCCCCGCCATATTAGATCGGGCTCCACTGTGGGCAATCAGGGAGCGTGCTGCAAGCGTTTAAAAGCTTCATTATAATATTGAAATACGGATCCTCCGCTTGTGATGGTGTGTCTCAGTGCCCCACTCGCACGTGATAAACCTGTCCAGCAAACCATGGCACCAATGGGCACTGAGGACCCCAGCTTCACTGAGGCGTCTGCGCTTCACCAAGGGAACTAATACCAGCTGCCGTGGCTCGAAGCCAGCACTGTCTTGGCTGTCAAAGATCACCATGACTTTTAACCTTTATACAACGGGCCCCTTCCAGGCTGCAGCAGGTGACGTCAGCACCATCTCCCTGGGTTGATGAACAGGTCACACAGACACTCAGTAACAGACACACCAGGCTCTGCTCCACTGGGCACATTGGGTCTGCTTCAGAAAATTGCAACGCTACTTGCAGGGTGAAAGGGACGTGACTCTGCTTTCTTAAATAACTATGTGTTTCACTGATCATTACCGAGCTCAGCATCGTCCAATGATTACAGATGCATTTGTAAGGCTTCCTTTGTGCCAATACCAGGTGGCGTTACTTACAATAAGTCCATTGTTCCATTCTTGAAGGGTGATGTGATCTCAGTCCCTCCTGTCGTGTCTCTCCTGTGATTGGACTGCCCAGCCATGACATAACTCGAACACCAGCTCCCTAACATTACTGCAAATTGCACACAGCCCATTAACCATGGACAGGGGTGATGGGATCAGCACACGAGGAGAGCAATTCTCTCTTTATATTGCAGAAACAGAATTGACTGTTTCTGCGATACCCTGAGGGCCTTGGGCTTACTGGTGCTGCACAGAGGATTTTGCATCGTTGAAACTGATATACATGGAGCGGATTGCATTTTGCAGGTCACACTGACTGCTGAACCTTCCCTGATAGTTGGGGAAGCATTCTGCTTGTGTCAGCCGTGGCTCAGTGGGCAGCACCCTCACCTCTGAATCGGAAGGTTTTGGGTTCAAGACCCACTCGAGATTCGAGCACAAAAATCTAGACTGACACTCCAGTGCGGTACTGAGGGAGCGCCGCACTGTCAGAGGGTTAGCACTGAGGGAGCGCTGCATTGTCAGAGGTGCCATCTTTTGGATGAGACGTTAAACCGAGGCCCCGTCTGCTCTCTCAGGTGGATGTAAAAGATCCCATGGCACTATTTCGAAGAAGAGCAGGGGGTTTATTCCCAGTGTCCTGGCCAATATTTATCCCTCAATCAACATAACCAAAAGATTATCTGGTCATTATCACATTGCTGTTTGTGGGAGCTTGCTGTGTGCAAGTTGGCTGCTGCATTTTCCTATAATACAACAGTGACTACACTTCCATCTGGACCTTTACAGATAAGCAGCATCTGTAACGTCAGTGATGTGGGACCTCAACGGAAAGCAATTACAAGTCAGATGTTTGCAGCGAATTCACTGAGTGTTTCAATTAACTCACAAGTGGTGCGTGGTCCGATGATACGAGACTGCCTCTCGGGGGTGGGGGGGGGGGGGGTAGTCTCCCACCATATCTCTCCTTCGTCGGGTCGAGATCCAGCTCCAGAGTTATACTGCACAACTGCTCCGCAGTGACACTGAGGCTCTGATATAAATACATCCTGACTGATTCAGGATGATGTAATTGCTGCCTTTGAATCCACAGCAGTGGATTTGCAAATCTTGGGTCAGTTACACAGTCAATGTCTGAAAAAGCTGCAGTGGCCATGTGTGGCTCACTCCAGAAAGCATTGTGCAAAGTAACACAGATGTGTGATGCAGAATACCAGCCGGCTGGCAGTTATACTGCTAATGGGTCTGGTAGTTCTGGCACCTTGCAGTTTGACGTAGACCTATCACTGCTTGGCCCACAGATTTTGCCCAACCTCAGAGTCATTCAAATACTAAAAGGACCTTTCACACTCACAGTTGGTGAGTTGCCAAGATTACCTTCTAGCTCCAGAAAATTGTCTAGTAACACCTCACCAGTTCTTCTCACCAACTCCACCCTTCATAAACTCCAGCCAATCCAGAACTCTCCTGCCCGTGTCTCCTCCTGCACCAGTTCCCACAGATCCATTTCCCATAGCAATCAACCTTGTTACCCATTTTCCTGTTATTATAAGCTTATCTCTTCAACTGCATCTTTGGTCTCCAACCCTGCAAATTCCATTACTTCCTGCACACTGTTCATCTCACCTCCTTTGTAACGCATCGCACTGCTGTGGGCCAAGCAATGATAAAGGGAACTGAGAGAGGTTGGACGGGGGATTCAGTGACCCTACTCCAGCCCTGCCCAGTCTGAGAGTCTCCTCTTGCCCCTACACTTCAATCAATGTGCTATGGGGGTGGAGAAGGTGCTGCAACAATATCCATGGATTTGGGGAAGTGGGTTTAAATTCAAAAAGTCTCTTTTCTCTCCTGTCTGTAAGGGTCCCAAGTGAAATGGGTTTGGGCAGCTCCAATTATTTCATAGCAGATATATTTCCACAGGTCAAAACTACGCCCATTCCATACATTAAATCCCTATCTCTGTAACCTCCTCCAGAGAGGGAAGGGTTGCTGGTGCTGGGCCCAGAATCTGGGGCTGCAGGGCTGTGTAAAGAGTAAGGGAGATATGAAGAGGAGCCTCAGCTTGGCAATCCTGGTAAAGACATTACATTTATTCCTGCACTGCTGCTAGGAACGATGCTTGTGGCATCGGCCGGCCCAGCCCCTCTCGCCACGGCTGCTGGCTAAATTCCCGGCCCACCCATCAGAAGGAAAGAGGACCTCCTTCCCTGGTCCTCACTTGTTTCACGAGGACCTCCACGGCAGTATCTGAAAATCGGGGTGCCCTCACCATTGTCATCCAGCCTGCTGCCTCAGTAACATGCTATCCACTCACCGCCAATGCAGGCTCCACCCAACCTTTAAGAGCAGCAGGTTGGCTTTAAGAAGTGGCGGTCCTGTTGGATTTCCTGCTCACCCAGTGAGCAGCACATAAGCAACGCGATTATTGCTGGCAGCTCACACCCCCTTGGATTTAAATGAAAGAATGAAAGAAAGACTTGCATTTATATAGCACCTTTCACAACTACTGGATGTAGTCACTGTTACAATGTGGGAAACGCGGCCACCAATTTGTGCACAACAAGCTCCCACAAGCAGCAATGTGATAATGACCAGATAATCTGTTTTGTTATGTTGATTGAGGGATAAATATTGGCCCCAGGACACCAGGAGAACTCCCCTGCTCTTCTTCGAAATAGTACCATGGGATCTTTTACATCCACCTGAGAGAGCAGACAGGGTCTCGGTTTAACGGCTCATCCGAAAGACAGCACCTCCGACAGTGCAGCGCTCCTTCAGCACTGACCCTCCGACAGTGCAGCGCTCCCTCAGTACTGCCCCTCTGTCAGTGCAGCACTCTCTCAATACCGCCCCTCCGACAGTGCAGCGCTCCTTCAGTACGGCCCCTCCGACAGTGCGGCGCTCCCTCAGTACTGCCCCTCCGTCAGTGCAGCGCTCCCTCAGTACTGCCCCTCCGTCAGTGCAGCACTCCCTCAGTACTGCCCCTCCGACAGTGCAGCGCTCCCTCAGTACTGCCCCTCCGACAGTGCAGCGCTCCCTCTACTGCCCCTCCGACAGTGCAGCACTCCCTCAGTACTGCCCCTCCCACAGTGCAGCGCTCCCTCACTACTGCCCCTCCGACAGTGCAGCGCTCCCTCACTACTGCCCCTCCGTCAGTGCAGCACTCCCTCAGTACTGCCCCTCCGACAGTGCAGCACTCCCTCAGTACTGCCCCTCCGACAGTGCAGCACTCCCTCAGTACCGCCCCCCGCAAGTGCGGCGCTCCCTCAGTACTGCCCCTCTGACAGTGTGGCACTCCCTCAGTACTGCCCCTCCAAGAGTGCAGCACTCCCTCAGTACTGCCCCTCTGACAGTGCAGCGCTCCCTCAGTACTGTGCTGGAAGTCAGCCTGGATTATGTGCTCAAGTTCCTGGAGTGGGACTTGAACCCGTGACCTTCTGGCTCTGAAGCGAGAGAGAGTGCTGCCCACTGAGCCATGGGATAGTTAAAACAAATGCCTTGATGCAAATGGTATCAACCTACGGAATGGAAATCTAAAAATGCAAACTGATGCGCATGCAGAATTGATCAATGGAAAAGGATGCATTGTGTCTGACATCATCATCATAGGCAGTCCCTCAAAATCGAGGAAGACTTGCTTCTACTCTAAAAGTGAGTTCTCGGGTGACTGATGAGTTCAATGTGGGAATTACAGTCCCTGTCACAGGTGGGACAGACAGTGGTTGAAGGAAAGGGTGGGTGGGGAGTCTGGTTTGCCGCACGCTCCTTCCGCTGCCTGCGCTTGCTTTCTGCACGCTCTCGGCGACGAGACTCGAGGTGCTCAGCGCCCTCCCGGATGCTCTTCCTCCACTGAGGGTGTCTCACAACTGTGACAATAACTTGCATTTCTGTAGCCCGCCTCACATCTCCGTGCTTAACATGACCGAACAAGGTCAAGTGTCATGTGAAAGGAGGAGGAGAAAAGCTTGGGAAAAGGCAGAAGGTCAAAGTGAAGAGTTTCTCGGAGGCTTTTCAGGGCAGAAAGGAAGGAAACAAGATGAAGAGATTTTGGGAAAGACTGCAGAGGTTAGTGGTGTAATGCCTGTAGAAACAGTGGAGTAGGGAGCAATCCAGCAAGAATTCCACGTGTGGCACCAGGTATTTGGAGAAGGTCACTCATTTCAATCACAGTGGAGCAACTTGCCGACAAGGATGAGGATCTTGAGGTCATTGAGATTCTGGGGTGAACTGGAGTGACCTTTGTTGACAATTTTCAACTCTTCCCTCTCCTCTCCTTAACGTCTGGCTTTAATTTTTACTCTGCCCCTAGTCCGAGACTCCACAAACAGCGGGAATAGTTTCTCTCTATCTACCCTATCTGTTCCCCTTACTATCCTGAAACCTTCCATCAAATACCCCTTAACCTTCTAAATTCTAAGGCGTACAACCCTAATTTGTGTAATCTCTCCTCGTAATTTAACTCTTGAAGTCCGGGCAGAGTCTAAAAATTAGAGCCAGATCAGGAATGAAATTAGGAAACACTTCTACACACAAAGGGTGGTAGAGGTTTGGAACTCTCTTTCGCAAACGGCAATCGATGCTGGGGGTCAATTGTTAATTTTAAATCTGAGATTGATAGATGCTTGTTAACCAAAAGTATTAAGGTATATGGGGCAAAGGTGGGTAGATGGAGTTAGGTCGCAGATCAGCCTCATTGAATGGCGGAACAGTCCTAAGGCTGAATGGCCTCCTCCTGTTCCTGTGTTCCTATGAATGGCCCTGTGTATGAAAAATGAAATCACTTCTTCGCCAGGATTGAAACAAATTCTGTGAGCAGGTTGGCAGTGAGTCACAACACTCCTGGACACTTGCAAGTTCTTCCAGGATCAAAGCAAGGCTCAACTCACAATGTCTTCAAAATAAAATTCTCTCAGAAGCTTTCACAGCAACCCGAAGTTGCTTATCCTACAGGGAGCAGCAGTATGCGGTTCACAGATAAACGGAAACTGGTACCTCCAGTTGTTAAGCTCAGTCTTTATCAGAGCACTGGCTGAAAATCTTAATTACACATATTTTAAAAATAGCTCATAGCAGGAAACTGTCAGTCTGCAGGATCTTTATCTGTTGTCCCCCAGGGACACAGACGGTATCAGGTCAGGCTGACACCCTGAGGAAAAGCACAAAAGCAGTACGTTCAGAGCCAACTGCAGTCAGGCAGCAGTCTCGGACCCCGAGCTCCGCTTGTACAGCAGTGCTTCACAGACTTCCCAGGGCCATTTGTAGAGTTAAACCTTATTCAGCACTTGCTGCACCCGGTGCTTCTCGGTCTTACATTCACAAATTGCCTGGCTGTAGGATGCTGACCCAGCTCGCATTGCATGCTGTGTTCTCTCTCCTTCATTTACTGTCAACCTGTGACTCAGTGGGCAGCACCCTCGCCTTCTGAGTCAGAAGGTCGTGGGTTCAAGTCCCCCACTCCAAGGACGGGAACTCAACATCTAGCCTGACACACCATCGCAGTACTGAGGGTGTACTGCACTGTCGGAGTGAGACGTCGCTCTGTGGTCAGAGCTGTTTAATGAACCTAGATTAAAGAACATAGGAGCAGGAGTAGCCTATACAGGCCCTCGAGCCTGCTCCGCCATTCAATAGATCTTGTCCTCAACTCTATTTGTCTGCCTGTTCCCCATAATCCTTGACTCCCCTATAGTTCAAGAATCTGTCTATCTCTGCCTTGAATATATTCAATGACTCAGCCCCCATAGCTCTCTGGGGTAGAGAATTCCAAACATTCACGACCCTCTGAGAGAAGAAATTCCTCCTCATCTCCATCTTAAATGGGCGACCCCTTATTCTGAAACTATCCCCCCCCCCCCAGTTCTAGATTTCCCACGAGTAGAAACATCCTCTCATCGTCTACTTTGTCAAAGATACATGGTAAAGAATATTGCCTAGCGTGGTAATGAGCAAGTGCTCTCATGTCATCCAGGTCTCACGTATCTGTTAAATAGTTGACCATGTATAATTCAATTCAGAGTGAAAACAAAGCCTTAGACTTCTAACTCATTTTTAGTTCAATCAACCTGGCCGAGGTCCCCAGATATCTGACCTCCTGGGCACCATTTTGAAATTTGGCATATTAAAATGGCTTCCATTTTAACTTTAGAGAGGGACCAAATTAAATAAAGACAGAAATTCCCCAATTTGATCACGTGTTTCTGTTTGGTTCAGTGGGAAATGACATGCATGTTTTCTGATGCTTGAAATGATCACAAATTTTCTACTGAATAGTGAGTTAAAATTAGAGTTAGGCTAATATGCCACATCTGGATAGCTGACAAAGGGGGATAGAATGATTTACGGAGACTACAGTTTAAGGAAGTAGCATATGTTAGGCACTAAGTATTAATTGAAAAGTTAACATGGTACTAAAGAACTCAGTCGCAGCCACTGAACTCAGAGCTTGGTTCAACGGTTGCAGGTGGGAGGTTATTGTGACATTTACAAGGGTGTTGCCAGGACTTGAGAATTTTAGATATGAGAAATCATTGATTGGGCTGTGGTTGATTTCTTTGGAACAGGGGAGGTGAAGGTGAGATTTAATTGACTTGCATAAAATTATGAGGGGATTAGATAGAGTGGATAGTGTTATATATGTGGACTTGTATTTACGCTGTACAGCCACCAGAGGGCTCGTTCCTTGGAGTCCCAAGGGATTCCATAATCCCTTGGGAGCACATGCATTTAAGGAGGCTTCACAGGTTGGAGAGGCACTCTGGAGACCTGCAATAAAAGACTAAGGTCACACTTTATTTTGAGCTCACAGTGCTCAGTCTGACTCTCTCTCCATACACAACAACTGGCGATGAGATACAGATAGCGAACCCAAAGATGCAGAGAACAGTGGGCATCCTGGAGAAATTTTCAGAGGAGGTGATTGGGAAACTGTTGTGGAGCGACTCGACCAATGCTTCGTGGCCAACAAGCTAGATGGGGAAGAGAGCGCTGCCAAACGAAGGGCGATCCTCCTCACCGTCTGTGGGGCACCAACGTATGGCCTCATGAAGAATCTGCTCATTTCAGCGAAACCCACGGAGAAATCATACGACGATTTGTGCACACTGGTCCGAGAGCATTTGAACCCGAAGGAAAGCGTTCTGATGGTGAGGTACCGGTTTTACACCTACAAAAGGTCTGAAGGCCAGGAAGTGGTGAGTTATGTTGCCGAGCTAAGATGCCTTGCAGGACATTGTGAATTTGAAGGACATTTGGAGCACATGCTCAGAGACTTTTTCATACTTGGCATTGGTCACAAAACCATACTTCGCAAACTTTTGACCGTAAAGACCCCAACCTTGAGTAAGGCCATAGCGACAGCCCAGGGGTTCATTGCCACTAGTGACAATGCTAAGCAAATATCTCAGCACACAAGTGCTGCTACAAGTACTGTGAACAAAGTGATGTTGTTTTCGAAACGTAACGTACAGGGCAGGTCACACATACCTGCAGCTACACGTCCGCAGATGACTCAGAGTCCACCATCAAGGGTGATGAATGCAAGGCCATTAACACCTTGTTGGCGCTGCGGGGGTGATCATCGTTTCCATCCATGCCAAATCAAAGAGTACGTTTGCAAGGGCTGTGGAACAATGGGACACCTCCAACGAGTGTGCAGGCGAGCTGCTAAGCCTGTTAAACCTGCAAACCACCATGTTGCAGAGGACAGATCCACAGAGGATTACGACGAACCAGAGTCTCAGACCGAGGAGGCAGAGGTACATGGGCTGCACACATTCACCATGAATTGTCCCGCAATAATGCTGAAGGTTGAACTAAATGGACTCCCGGTGTCAATGGAGCTGGACACGGGCGCGAGCCAGTCCATCATGGGCAAAAAGACTTTCGAAAGGTTGTGGTGCAACAAGGCCTCAAGGCCAGTCTTAACTCCAGTTCGCACGAAACTAAGAACTTACACTAAAGAACTGATTCCTGTGATCGGCAGTGCTACCGTAAAGGTCTCCTATGATGGAGGTGCACAAGCTACCACTCTGGGTGGTACCGGGCGATGGTCCCACGCAGCTTGGCAGGAGTTGGCTGTGAAAGATACGCTGGAACTGGGACGACGTCCGAGCGCTATCGCCCGCTAACGACACTTCGTGTGCCCAGGTCTTAAACAAATCTTCTTCGCTGTTCGAACCAGGCATCGGGAAATTCCAAGGAGCAAAAGTGTAGATCCACCTAATTCCGGGGGCGCAACCCATCCATCACAAGGTGAGAGCAGTACCATACATGATGAGAGAAAGGGTAGAAATCGAGCTATACCGGCTGCAAAGAGAGGGCATCATTTCACCGATTTGAGTTCAGCGAGTGGGCCAGTCCTATTGTCCCAGTCCTCAAGGGAGACGGTACCGTCAGAATCTGTGGCGATTACAAAATAACTATCAATTGTTTCTCCCTGCAGGACCAATATCCACTACCAAAGGCTGACGACCTCTTTGTAACGCTGGCGGGAGGAAAGACGTTCACGAAGCTGGATCTGATTTCAGCCTACATGACGCAGGAACTGGAGGAATCATCGAAGGCTCTCACCTGCATCAACAAGCACAAGGGCCTTTTTGTTTATAACAGATGCCCGTTTGGAATCCGATCAGCGGCGGCGATATTCCAGAGAAATATGGAAAGTTTACTGAAGTCGGTCCCGCACACCGTGGTCTTCCAGGACGACATCTTGGTCACAGGTTGGAACACAGTCGAGCATCTGCAGAACCTGGAGGAGGTTCTTAGTCGACTCAACCGTGTGGGGCTCAGATTAAAACGGTCGAAGTGCGTTTTCCTTGTGCCTGAAGTGGAGTTCTTGGGAAGGAGGATTGCGGCGGACGGCATCAGGCCCACCGACGTGAAAACGGAGACAATCGAGAACACACCGAGGCCACAGAACGTGACGGAGCTGCAGTCGTTTCTGGGACTCCTGAACTACTTTGGTAACTTCTTACCGGGTCTCAGCACCCTGCTAGAACTACATGTCTGACTACGAAAAGGGGGTGAGTGGGTTTGGGGCAAAAGCCAAGAAAATGCCTTTGTAAAAGCGAGAAAATTGTTATGCTCAAACAAATTGCTTGTGTTGTGTGATCCATGTAAGTGTTTGGTACTAGCATGTGATGCGTCGTCATATGGCGTCAGGTGTGTATTGCAACAAGCTAATGATTTCGGGAAGCTGCAACCGGATGCTTATGCATCCAGGAGTCTGACTAAGGCTGAGAGAGCCTACAGCATGATTGAGAAAGAAGCGTTAGCGTGTGTCTATGGGGTAAAGAAAATGCATCAATACCTGTTTGGGCTAAAATTCTAATTGGAAATTAACCATAAGCCACTTATATCCCTGTTTTCCGAGAGTAAACGGATAAATACCAACGCATCGGCCCACATTCAGAGATGGGCGCTCACGTTGTCCGCATACAACTACGCCATCCGCCACAAGCCAGGCACAGAAAACTGCGCCGATGCTCTCAGTAGGCTGCCATTGCCCACCACAGGGGTCAAATGGCGCAGCCCGCAGATCTAGTCATGGTTATGGAAGCATTTGAGAGTGAGCAATCACCCGTCACTGCCCGGCAGATCAAAACCTGGACAAGCCAGCTGGATAATGTCGGCTAGCACGTCTGCTGCCACTACTGAAAGCCTGCGGGCCATGTTTGCCGCACACGGCTTACCCGATGTCCTGGTGAGCGACAACGGGCCATGTTTTACTAGTGCTGAGTTCAAAGAATTCATGACCCGTAACGGGATCAAACATATCACATCTGCCCCGTTTAAACCCAGCATCCAATGGTCAGGCAGAGAGAGCAGTGCAAACCATAAAGCAAGGCTTGAAGAGGGTAACTGAAGGCTCACTGCAGACTCGCCTATCCCGAGTCCTGCTTAGCTACCGCACGAGACCCCACTCACTCACTGGGATCCCACCTGCTGAACTATTCATGAAAAGAGCACTTAAGACAAGGATCTCGTTATTTCACCCTGATCTACATGAACAGGTAGAGAGCAGGCGACTTCAACAAAGTGCATACCATGATAGCGCAAATGTGTCACGCGAGATTGAAATCAATGATCCTGTATTTGTACTAAATTATGGACAAGGTCCCAAGTGGCTTCCCGGCACTGTCGTGGCCAAAGAGGGGAGCAGGGTGTTTCGGGTCAAACTTTCAAATGGACTCATTCACCGGAAACACTTAGACCAAATCAAACTCAGATTCACGGACTACCCTGAGCAACCCACCTTGGACCCTATCTTTTTTGATCCCCAACATACACACCAGTGGCAACCGGCACCACGGTTGACCACGAAGCAGAACCCATCATCCACAGCAGCCCAGCAGGGCCCAACACACCAGGCAGCTCAGCAAGGCCAGCTGCACAGCAGCCCAGCGAGGGCCCAACAAATGATTCAACAACACCAGCTTTCACACCGAGACGATCAACCAGGGCAAGAAGGGCCCCAGATCGACTCACATTGTAAATAATTACACTACTGACTTTGCGGAGTGAGGGGTGGGAAGTTTTGTTATATATGTGGACTTGTATTTACTCTGTACAGCCACCAGAGGGTTCACCCACTGGAGCACAGGTATTTAAGGAGGCTTCACAAGTTGGAGAGGCACTCTGGAGACTTGCAATAAAAGACTACGGTCACACTTTACTTTGAGCTCACAGTGTTCAGTCTGACTCTCTCTCCATACACAACAGATAGGAAGGACCTTCCTATCGGGCTGAGATAGATTTTTGAACTCTGGGGGAAATCAAGGGATATGGAGATTGGGTGGGAAAGTGGAGTTGAGGTCGATGATCAGCCATGATCTTATTGAATGATGGAGCAGGCTCGAAGGGCGGTAGGGCCTATTCCTGCTCCTATTTCTTATGTTCTTATGACCTATCACCTCTAGCAGAGGGGTCAATAACCAGGCGGCATAGATTTAAAGTAATTGGTAGAAGGATTCAAGGGGAGTGGAGGAGAATTTTTTTCACCCAGAGGGTAGTGGGGGTCTGGAACTCACTGCCTGAAAGGGTGGTAGAGGCAGAAACCCTCACCACATTTAAAAAGTACTTGGATGTGCACTTAAAGTGCTGTAATCTACAGGGCTACGGACCAAGAGCTGGAAAGTGGGATTAGGCTCTTTGTCGGCCGGCACGGACACGATGGGCCAAATGGCCTCTTTCCATGCCGTAAATTTATTTGATTCTATTTACAAATAAAAATGTTTCAATTTATGGAATACGCAAAAGGGTGTACTATCAATTGTTCATCTGTTTGACTCTATTTGAGATTGACCAATTTGTATTTTAGAAGCTTAGTCAAGTGTAACATTTCATTGTGTTAAAAGACTGGTCATGTAGTTTTGTGACACCAGATTGGGGTGAGTGATTACAGCCTGTGAATGATGAAAATCGGTGTCATGTTGCACAGAAATATGACGCAATTCTATCGACGCCTTTATTTTGAAAAAGAGATTTCACAATTACCGAGAGAATCGGAAGTGTGTTTTTACGACAGGGGTCGAGTCAGAGCTGGCTGGTGAATACAAACCTTAACAAATACACACCTAAAGTCGATGCATTAGATTACCACGTCCTGCGTCACTCCTGACATGCACATGGGCGCGTTTGGCACAGTCTGCACCTGAACACTGATAGCTGTTTTTTTCAATCTTTTTCAAATGATTCCATTTTCCTCATTACATAATATTTACAGCCCAGAACCAGGCCATTCGGCCCAGGCCAGCAGGAACACTATTTTGGCCATTGAATTAATTCAATGGGTGAAGAGTTGGTTTGTGGTTCTGTATATTTCTATAATACTTCTCTAAACATAAATCTAAGAAATTGACTTCAAGGACTCCACACAAGATTGCGCACTCTGCCTGCTTCTGTGCAGGAGGAACTTTTGGTGAAATTGTAAGGGTGGCTGAAATGTAGAATATTCCAAATGATGCTGAAACAGAACACTGATTTTAGAACAATCGCAATCTGCTGCAGAAACAGAGTAAAAATGTAACATTAATGTTCTAACATTCAAAAACGCAGTGCCTGATGTCAAAGCCCGAGGGTAGATTTTCATGTGATTGCTTCCAATGGAAGTGATTGGAAGCCCAACAGAATTGGCGAGTTGCAGTGCTAAGTGAGATTGATACAGCTCACTGATCGGAGCAGCATCACTGCAGGGGCGATACGGTCATGATGAGTAAGTGGGGGCGGGGGGAGAAGCTTGAGGGAGGGTCTTGGAGGGTCAGTCATTGGAATAGGATGGTGGGGGGGCAATTGTTTTTGGCCCAGGAGATGCCTAACAATAATAGTTTAACAGAATCACAGCACAGAACGTGGCCATTCGGCCCATCGAGTGCGCAGGCTCAATCGAAGAGCGATCCAGTCAGTCCCACTCTCCCGCTCTTTCCCCTTATCCCTGATATTTTTTCTCCTTCAAATATTTATCCAATTCCCTTTTAAAGGCTACTATTGAATCTGTATCCACCAGGCAGTGCATTCCAAATCCTAACCACTTGTTGCGTAAAAGGGTTTTTCCCCATGTCGCCTCTGGTTCTTTTGCCAATCACCTTAAATCTGTGTCCTCTGGTTATCGACCCTTCCGCCACTGGGAACTGTTTCTCTTTACTTACTCTATGTAACTCCATGATTTTAAACACCACTAACAAATCTCCTCTTAGCCTCCTCTGCTCCGAGATCTATTTCTGAGCAGCCTCGAGTGGTCCCAAGTGCCAATGGGTGGAACGTGCGTCGCTCTGCCTGCAATGTATTTGCTTCATGGGTTCTTTGCTTAAGAATTCATAGCAACACATTGCTATTAAGAACTAGTTGGTTTATTAGCAAAGGTTTAATAATTACACTACACATTACCAGTTCATCCACCAGGCTCACAACTCATCGTGGATCTCCCGAACCCAACTGGCTGGGGTTTTATTGAGCCTTGTGAACATCATGTGACTAGCTAAGCCACTCACAATGCAACAGCTCCACAAACCTGTGCGTATACTCACAGGTGTATACCTTACACCGCCCCTGTCACTACACATCTGTATTGGGGTCCCAATGATGCGTTGGGCCACTGGTTTGTGTGGGCCAATGAGACGTCAGCCTGTGTGTGCCGGGTGCCGGGGCAACCCCAGCAAAATGGCAGTGGCCGGAACGGGATGGTCAGGGCCGTGGAGTGAGTTTCAGCGCGCTGCTTCCCCATTTCCTCCCTGCAGCGAAGATGAAAATAGGCCCCATCAGCTGTGGCTCAGTGGGCAGCACTCTTGCCTCTGAGTCAGAAGGTTTTGGGTTCAAGCCCCACTCCAGGGGCTTCAACTCTCCAAAAAATCTAGGCTGACACTCCCAGTGCAGTACTGAGGGAGTGCTGCACTGTCAGAGGTGCTGTCTTTCAGATGAGAAGTTAAACCGAGGCCCCGTCTGCTCTCTCAGGTGGATGTAAAAGATCCCATGGCACTATTTCAAAGAAGAGCAGGAATTTTATCCCCGGTGTCCTGGCCTAATAGTTAGCCCTCAATCAACATAACAAAAAAGGCATTATCAAATTGCTGTTTGAGAGAGCTTGCTTGGGCACAAATTGGCTGCCGCATTTCCCACATTACAACAGTGACTACACTCCAAAAAGTTCTTCATTGACTGTAAAGCACTTTGAGATGTCCGGTGGTCGTGAAAGGCGCTATATAAATTCAAGTCTTTCTTTTTCTTTCTTCACATTACTCAAAGTAAAGCCTCGTTCACAATCTTTGACCTTCACTCTTGTTGATTTGGCACTGCTGCCGCTGGCCACCAAACAGTCTCTTGGAATCGAGGAAGACTTGCTTCCACTCTAAAAATGAGTCCTTAGGTGGCTGAACAGTCCAATACGGGAACCACAGTCCCTGTCACAGGTGGGACAGACAGTCGTTGATGGAAAGGGAGGGTGGGACTGGTTTGCCGCACGCTCTTTCCGCTGCCTGCACTTGGTTTCCGCATGTTCTTGGCGATGAGACTCGAGGTGCTCAGCCCCCTCCCGGATGCATTTTCTCCACTTAGGGCGGTCTTTTGCCAGGGACTCCAGGTGTCGGTGAGGGTGTTGCACTTTTATCACGGCAAACGAGCCAAAGGTGGCAGAGGAAATGTTTCATAGAATGTATGGCCCAGAAACAGGTCATTCGGCCCAACCAGTCCATGCCGGCGTTTATGCTCCACTCGAGCCTCCTCCCGTCTTTCCTCATCTAAATCTATCAGCATAACCCTCTGTTCCCTTCTCCCTCATTGGCTTGTCCGGTCTCCCCTTAAATGCATCGATACTATTCGCCTCAACCATTCCCTGTGGTAGCGAGTTCCACATTCTCACCACTCTCTGGGTAAAGAAGTTTCTATACATTCTCTTATTTCAAGAATTTCCTTGCTGATTAACTTGATCTTCAATTTCCTTCCTTATTGATCTCAAATCTGTCAGATGATGAAGATAATACAAGTAAGGTCAGCCTTTGACTGTTGGGTCCTCAATAAGGATCCATTCCTCATTTACACCTCTGATGTTCTGATAATCCGAATAATTTACTTTATTTTGCTTGCATGACCTTGGAAAGTCTTGCTTCTTGATGTTACATTTTTCATGCCCATGTATATATATTGTTTTAAATGGTCTCGAGATGTGGGTAATACAGGCAAAACTAGTTCTCCTGAGAAGGGGGTAGTGGCCGTTCTCCTTGAACAATTGCAGTTCCGTGGTGACGGTGTGTTAGGTAGACAATTCGAGGATTCTGACCCAGCAACGATGAAGAAACAGCAACACATGCCCACATCAGATGTATTTGTTTAATTTCTACGACATACTTTATCAGCAGTTTGCCATGCTGGAAGTATGTAGAGCCATTTTTGTTTTGAGTCTGTGCTGTCAGTCAGGAACCTTAAATCAAGAAGAAATTGTAGGCAGCACACTTGTGATTTCCTGATAGATGCAGTGGTGGGTGATGCTCTCAGCTGGTAGCAGTTATCCAGAAATCCCTTCCTTTGGCAAATTGTCTTAATTTAGCAGAGCACACTGGGTACAGTGGGTGCACAGGGAACGCCTTCCTACAGTGGGTGCACGGGGAACCCCGGGTACAGTGGGTGCACAGGGAATGCCTTCCTACAGTGGGTGCACAGGGAACCCCGGGTACAGTGGGTGCACGGGGAACCCCGGGTACAGTGGGTGCACAGGGAACCCCGTGTACAGTGGGTGCACAGGGAACGCCTTCCTACAGTGGGTGCACAGGGAACCCCGGGTACAGTGGGTGCACAGGGTATAGTGAGTGTACAGGGAACGCCTTCTTACAGTGGGTGCACAGGGAACGCCAGGTACGGTGCAGCCTACGGTCGTAGTGAGCCAGACCACATATTTCCCATGGGCTGCGTTGTGAGTAAAACCGAAATCTAGGCTCCCACCTGAGAGAATGCCCACATGGGCAAGGTATTGCAGGACCAGTACTGTCGATGGAACCTTACCCAATTGCGTAAACACCCTTAGAATAGAAAAGAAAATATTGGAAAAATACCCTTGTTGATTCCATACCTCATGAGAACTTTTTTGTTCAGTCTGCAGTTACAGTTAGTGATGTTCTGAGCATTAGATCCCACTTAAAAGCTCAAATCTCGAGTTTTGTTGACAGCCTGATTATGGGACTGAAATTAAAATGGTCTACTTTCTCATCTTAGTTTTTCTCCCTTCCTATTGAGAAAGCAGTGATTCATGCAGAAATTTGGTTCCATGGAGTCAGATTGTTCCCTCAGGAGGTCACCCTTTAAATATGAGTCTAGAAGGTGACTGTTTTGCAGCAGTTCAACTACAAGTGGCGTGTCAGCTGTGGCTCAGTGGGCAGCACTCTCGCCTCCGAGTCAGAAGGTTGTGGGTTCAAGTCACACTCCAGAGACTTGTGCACAAAAATCCTGGCTAACACTGCAGTGCAGTACTGAGGGAGCGCTGCATTGTCAGAGGTGCCGTCTTTTGGATGAGATGTTAAACTGAGGCCCCGTCTGCCCTCTCATATTGAATGGTGGTGCAGGCTCGAAGGGCCGAATGGCCTACTCCTGCATCTATTTTCTATGTTTCTATGTTTTAAGTAGACGTTAAAGATCCCAGGGCACTATTTCGAAGTAGAGCAGGGGAGTTATCCCCGGTGTCCTGGGTCCAATAATTATCCCTCAATCAACATCACTAAAAGAGATTATCTGATCATTATCACATTACTGTTTGTGGGAGCTTGCTGTGTGCATTTTGGCTGCTGCGCTTCCCACATTACAGCAGTGAATACACTCCAAAAAAGTACATTGGCTGTAAAACGCTTTGGGACGTCCGGCGGTCATGAAAGGCGCTGTATAAATGCAAGTCTTTCTGTCTTTTTATCACCAACACCACCGAGCTTGATTAGTACCCCTCTGCCGTCCTTACAAGTGCACCTTCCAGGAGGGGTCACTGGAAGTGGTGAGCCCGGCTGGCTTTGCCCTTCTGTAGTTTGGGGAAGTGGAGTGCACCCATCGTGCCCCCCCCCAATGCCACGCTAGTTGTGGTCGGCACAGACCCAGAGACTGAACCCAGGTATTCCTGCCTTGTAAAACTCAAGCCCTCAGCAATTTGTTCATTCATCCAATCGAAGATCCATGCAAATAGCCTCATCGTTTACATCGAATTTGCATATAACAAGCACTAGTTCTGTGCCTGGAAAGCACAATAGCAAGACCGCTGTGTCTCATCTTTGCCATAAGCATGTCAGATACAAGCAATACAGGGATGGCATGGCGTATGTCAATGCAAGTGACTGAGGAACAGCAGCAACTGCATTTATCTAGCTCCTTAAATGCTGTAAAACATCCCAAGGCGCTTCACAGGAGCGTTATCAAAAAAAGTTTGTCACCGAGCCACATAAGGAGATATTGGAGCAGAAGAGGTAGGTTTTAAGAAATGTCTTAAAGGAGGAGAGAGAGGTAGAGAGGCGGAGAGGTTTAGGGAAGGAATTCCAGAGCTCGGAGCCTTGGCAGCTGAAGGCAGGGCCGCCAATGGGGGAGCGATGGAAATCGGGGTTGCTCAAGAGGCCAGAATAGTACAAGAGCAACACTGGCAAGTCACCATCCCCAATGCAATTAATTTTACAGATTATCTGGGTCATTATCACATTGCTGTTTATGGGAGCTTGCTGTGCGTAAATTGGCTGCCGCGTTTCCCACATTACAACAGTGACTACACTCCAAAAGCGCTTTGGGATATCTTGAGGTTGTGAAAGGTGCTATATAAATGCAAGTACTTTTCTTTTACCAGCCCACAAATTACCTGCTTTATTGAATTGACTTTCATAACTTGCTGGAATGTGAGTCCATCCACATTTGTATATGTAAAGCCTCCGTCCTGTGTAGGCTCTTTGTACCCGAGAAAGCTCTTCAGTTTCCTGCAAAACATACTAATTCTTGTCTAAGCCTTTTCAACAGCCACTCGTTAAAGTCAATTATCCTGCTCATTCTTTCCATGCCTCAGGTGACACAGGAAGCCATCCAGATACCATCACTTCAAACATAACCTGTCAAACTTTAAAAGCACTTTTGCATGACAGGAATGCCGCCAGCTGCAGAGACAACAGCTCTCCTGCTGTTGCCGACAGTCCCAAGTATAAACAGCGGCCGCTGCAGGGAGCCAACAGCAGGGTACAGCTGACAGGTTAAGGCTGTCTGTTCCCGCACAGTAAAGGCAAGGAACCAGCTGCATGTATTTGCACTCGGGGGTACGTTTAATGTTTGCCGATAGTGTGAAACGACTGATATCGGATTCTCTGCCCATTCGGCACATCTCCCAATGAACAGAATGGAAAATTTGGAGAGGTGTACAACGAGCGGTCAATTCAATATTGCTCGGTAGCACCAAGAAATACAATTAGCCCCCATGAAGAAGCTCGACACCACCCAGGACAAAGCAGCCCGTTGATTGGCACCCCATTCACCACCTTCAACATTCACTCCCTCCACCACCGGCGCACCGTGGCTGCAGTGTGCACCATCTACAAGATGCACTGCAGCAACTCGCCAAGGCTTCTTCAGCAGCACCTCCCAAACCCGCGACCTCTACCACCTAGAAGGACAAGGGCAGCAGGCGCATGGGAACACCACCACCTCCAAATTCCCCTCCAGGTCACATATGGAAATATATCGGCCGTTCCTTCATCGTCGCTGGGTCAAAATCCTGGAACTCCCTCCATAACAGCACTGTGGGAGGACCTTCACCACACGGACTGCAGCAGTTCAAGAAGGCGGCTCACCACCACCTTCTCAAGGGGCAATTAGGGATGGGCAATAAATGCCGGCCTTGCCAACGACGCCCACATCCCAGGAACGAATAATTTAAAAAGTCTCCAGATTGCACAGTGGAACCATGGACCTATGAAGACTGGAACCTGGCTCCAAATGTAAAGAAAGAAAGACTTGCATTTCTACAGCACCTTTCACGACCACCGGACGTCCCAAAGCGATTTACGGCAAATAAAGTGCTTTTGCAGTATAATCACTGTTGTAATGTGGGGAATGCGCAGCCAATGTGCACACAGCAAGCTCCCACAAACAGCAATATGATAATGACCAGATAATCTGTTTTTGTGATGTTGATTGAGGGATAAATATTGGCCCCAGGACACCGGGGAGAACTCCCCTGCTCTTCTTCAAAATTGTGCCACAGGATCTTTTATGTCCACCTGAGAGCGCAAACGGGGCTTTGGTTTCATGTTTCATCCGAAAGACGGCCCCTCTGACAGTGCAGCACTCCGTCAGCACTGCCCCTCTGACAGTGCAGCACTCCGTCAGCACTGCCCCTCTGACAGTGCGACGCTCCCTCAGTACTGCCCCTCCGACAGTGCGGCGCTCCCTGAGTACTGCACTGCACTGGAGTATCAGCCTGGATTTATGTGCTGAAGTCTCTGGAGTGTAAAAGGGAAAAGTGCAAATAAGTCCCTTCAAAAATCTACAACAAAAATTAAGATTTTATAAGGGCATTTATATTCCTTCTTTAACTTTTCATACTTTCTGTCGACATTATCATTTGATCTTGCGTGTCATATTTTTATAGAACCAATTGCAAATAGACATCCCTCGTGTACATGGCCAGGGATTATATTCTCCTGTATTTGTGCACCAGGCGGCCAGTATTGTGATTCCCCGTGTGCCAGAGAGAGCAGCTGAAGACTCACCGTCGGCCGTGCCAGAGAGCAGCAGAGAAACAGGGCCCAGGCAATCATACCCGCTCCATCCACACGCAGCCTGTCACCATGATGCACAACTGTCGGAGTATCTGTGAGCGTGTCCATTCTCCTGTGGAAACTTCAGAATTAAAAATGGTCCATTCTGATTAAATTTAGAACACGCTTCACGGTTGATAGATTTTTTAAATTAAAAACACAATTTGACTCAGTGGCTGGTCACAATGATTCAGATATTCAGGGTCACACGGGCTGAAGGCATATACATTAATAAGCTGAAATTAGTTTTGAAAATAACGATAAATTTTAGACCGAGTTTACTGAAATACTTGCCAGAATAAATTCATGCAACAGCACTGGCAGGCCCTTGAATGTACCAGGGTCACCTAATTACTAAAATTTGTAATTTTTCACTATCAGCAAAAATGAAGAGTCTCCTAACTGATTCAACAAAAGAACGCTACCTACTGTACTTAAAAAAAAAAATTCACAGAGCTCCAGCATCTAGTCTACTGGGACTCAGCCCCAATCTCTCGCTTCCTCCCTCCCGCACCTCCCCTAAGCCCCAATCTCTCGCCAAGGGTCCCCAGCTGCCTCTCCTCTCCTCTCCTCTCCTGCCACTGGTTTACCCACCCGGCACCCGGGCAACCTGTCAATTTGGCCGGCTGCCTGGCAGGAAACCGGAACAAAACAATAATAAGGGCCTGCCGATATTCGTCCCCGACCTTGTCGGGTTTTCCCCGTGCTCTCTCTCTGCACCCTCCCTACCAGTATTGGGGCCATGGGCAGAGATTTTCTGCTGGTGTTATGCTGGCTCACCAGGCATTGGGGGTGGAAAACCAGGCCAGAAGCTGTACTGCTGATCTCAGCAGACCTCCATCATTTCTGGGATATTTGGGCAGGATTAATGGGGGGCTTCGAACACCTCTGTCCTAATATGGGTGGACATATTCAAAACAGCTACAAATATGATGTATTTGCCATCATTCACACCACAGCAACACTGGGGGCGTTAGGAAAGATAGCGTCCACCTAGCATCCAGAGTTGTTATCTAACCTCCTCTGGCCCTACAACCCCCTGAGATCTTCGCGCTCCTCCAATTCTAGCCTCTCAAGCATCCCTGATTTTCTTCGCTCCACCATTGCCTTCAGCTAACAAGACCCTTAGCTTTGGAACTCCCTCCCTAAACCTCTCCGCCACTCTACCTCCATTAAGACGCTGCTTAAAACCTACCTCTTTGACAAAGCTTTTGGACACCTGCCCTAATATCACTTTGTGGCTCGGGGTCAAATTTCTTTGGTAATGCTCCTGTGAAGCGCCTTGGGCTGTTTTATTACATTAAAGGCGCTATATAAATACAAGTTCTGTTGGGTTTTTTTTGGAATCAACTGCTCAACAACAATATGCTACATTTAACAAACTGACTGCCAAGTTTAAAGACGAAAATATATTCTGCTATAAAATTAATAAGCATTACAGATAAAATAACTACGGAATTGTTGATTTTTAAAATAATCTGTTAAAATGATGTTCACCATTTCCGACAGGGTTACGGTCACGTTAAACCAGGATAAAGTCCTTCAGACAGGAGTCGCATTAACTCCGCCGCTTAGCAAATGCAATTTATTATCATAAATATAGCTGTTGTGCTGGGACTTAATTGAAGCTAGTTATTTTCCGAGTACTTTTCCCTCACTTGGGGAAAGTACTGTAGTGCCCATTAAACTCATGACTATTTATGAAAAATCCATAACAGTTTCTGTGGATTTATTAAGCCACAAAGATGCCAAATGGATGTAATTAAGGCTTGTTTCAGTATGTTTCGATGTGACACAGGGTGTAAGCCAACAATGGAAAAGTACGATAGCGAGGACAAGGTGATTCCACTGAGTGAAAGGCAAGGCATCATAACTGCCCGCTACACCAAGTTCACCGAGGGTTCCCGGCAGTCTATCAAAATGTTGACATATAGGGGCCAAAATCTGCAGGCCTGACATCCCGGTGCAAGAGCTGTAATGTACCTTCTGGTGACCTTCATTCCTGACTCTGCTGGAGAATGTGGTACTGTGTGGGGGGGGGGCAATCATTAAATACTCTTGCCTGACATCGGTGCCTCCAGAGATGGACGATTTGCCCCATGAAGGGGTCCGTCCAATTATACACAGTAGAGAGACTAGGATAGCCCTGCTTTGGCTCGAGTAACACTCCCCAACTTTCACTGAGAATGAAGGCATTCAGGAAGTCAAATTCAAGACTTTTGCAGAAATGTTTTATTCTGCATGTGGAATTCGTCGTCAAAACCCTAAAGTACAGGAATCCCTCGACCAATGGGAACACTAGCTGGTTTACAGTGTTTAAATGACGAGGTTTGCAAGAAAGTTAATTGATGTTCTGTGTATTTTTCCTACATTACAACAGTGACCACACTTCAAAAATACTTCATTGGCTGTAAAGCGCTTTGGGACATCCTGAGGTAGTGAAAGGTGCTATATAAATGCAAGACTTGTTTTCTTGTATAAAATCCTCATAATTTATGGGTTCCCAACATAACTGCTTCAGTGCCTACGGTCAAATCAAAGCATGCGGTCATAAGACAAGTTACAGGAAAGGAAAAGTACTAGGAAAATTACTAGGCTTTCCGTAACAAAAGCAGGAGAATGAGATTCAGCTGATAGGACTGCAACATGGTCCCCAGGGGAAACATTAGCATCCGTTTAGAAAAAACCTCACACACCCGAACACAATGCAGACTCTGCGACAATATATTTATAGGGCCAAATTTCTGGTCTGCGGGCTTGCAATGAGATTTGGGTGTGTAGGGACTGGGGAAACAGTGCATTCCGCAATCTCGCCCAGTTCCTGCTGGAACCCACCCCCTCGCAACTTTACAATCGGGTTTTACCCCCATGCAATGCGTGGAAATGAGGGGCTTGAAACAGACAGGATTCTGAGGGGGATCGACAGAGTAGATGCTGAGGGGCTGTTTCCTCTGAATGGAGAGTCTAGAACCAGGGGGTACAGTCTCAGGTTAGGGGGTCGTCCATTTAGGACTGAGATGAGGAGGAACTCCTTCACTCAGAGGGTGGTGAACCTTTGGAATTCTCTGCCCCAGAGGGCTGTGGAGGCTCAGTCGAATATATTCAAGGCTGAGGTCGATAGATTTTTGGATTCTAAGGGAATCAAGGGATATGGGGATTGTGCAGAAAGTGGAGTTGAGATTAAAGATCAGCCGTGATCTCATGGAATGGCAGAGCAGGCTCGAGGGGTCGTATGGCCTACTCCTGCTCCTAATTCTTGTTATGTTCTTTGACATCACCAAGTACCACGTTGCCTTGCTGCCATCAATGTGCACCAGGCATTAAAGATAAACTGCATGTGGAAAACGGCTGTAAAAGAGGTTAGAGAGATATTTTTTTTGGTTCGGTTTTTAGCATTTTTGTTGTAAGTTTGCTTTTTGTTGTATTTTCACTTTGTTTTTGGATGAGGCCGGTGGAAATGTAACTGTGAGGTAGACAGTGTCACGAACGTCACAGATAAACCAGCTGTATGTCCAAGAGTTCAACGGAACAGGAAGATCTCTAAAGAAGAGGGAATCTGTAACGTGTCTCCTATGATACCAGCTTTTGCACCATCTCAGTAAGCGAAAGGGCATCCGAGTGTTGCCACAAAGTCCGATGTCATTTAACAAGGCAATGTGAAATTAATGTTGTGGGATGCTTTGAAAGTGTCCCATAGGCTACAGTAGGACAAGATGAAATTAGATATTTGCTGACAGCTTCTTCTGGATTTTGTCTGGTCATTATCACATTGCTGTTTGTGGGAGCTTGCTGTGTGTAAATTGGCTGCTGTGTTTCTCACATTGCAACAGTGACCACACTTCAAAAACTGTACTTCATTGGTTGTAAAGCGCTTTGGGATGTCTGGCGGTCGTGAAAGGCGCTATAGAAATGCAAGTCTTTCTTTTTTTCCCTTTCTTTTAAAGAACCCTGACTCATTTCGAAGAGCATGGAGGTCGCTCAGTGACTTAGCCAGCATTCCTTTCACAATTAACACCACCTAAAATGGTCAATCAACTCATTGCTGCTTGTCGTATTTTGCAGCAGACAAAATGCCCATCTCATCCACTTACAGAACAACAGTGACTACATTTCAAAGTATGTGATTGTATGTGAAGCACATTAGGACATTCCTGAGAAAATTTGATAAGACGCTATACGCAAGATGCAAAGTCCGGTCGAATCAGCGGAACAGGCAGGTGGTGGCTCAGTTTAATATCTCATCCAAAGGAGAGCATCCCTGACAGTGCTGCACGGGAGTGTTAGCCGAGACCATATGTTCAGGCCCTGAAGCGGGGCTTAAGATCACTGTCTAAAAACGGTCGGTGCACCACCCATTGAGCCAAGCTTGGCACACTGAGCCAGGGTAACCTGTTGTGAAGAAGCAAAAATTATTTACATCAGTGCATCAGAACCCCAAGATCACCGGTCATAATAACCTGCATGGGAGTGTGTTGTGTGTTGTATGGAGTCTGTACTGCTATGGTGTCCGTTACATTGAACTCTCTCCATCACAGCAAGGAAACAACAACAACTTGTATTTATATAGCACCTTTAACATAGTGAAACATCCCAAGGCGCTTCACAGGAATATTACAAGATTTAAAAATTTGACACCGAGCTGCAGAAGGAGAAATTAGGACAGGAGCTTGGTCACAGAGGTAGGTTTTAAAGAGCGTCTTAAAGGAGGAAAGAGAGATAGAGAGGCGGAGAGGTTCAGAGCTTGGGGCCTAGGCAACAGAAGGCACGGCCACCAATGGTGGAGCGATTATAATCAGGGATGCACAAGAGGGCAGAATTAGAGGAGTGCAGATATCTCGGGGGGTTGTGGGTCTGGAGGAGATTACAGAGATAGGGAGGGGCAAGGCCATGGAGGGATTTGAAAACAAGGATGAGAATTTTTAAATCGAGGCATTGCTTAACTGGGAGCCAATGTAGGTCAGCGAGCACAGGGGGTGATGGGTGAGCGGCACTTGGTGCGAGTTAGGACACGGGACAGCCGAGTTTTGGATCAGTTATGATGGACAGGGGTCGCTTCCTGTCATTTATCGATGATGTAGGGTCAATTAACCCCTAAATAACTCAAACTGGGCAACATTCAGATATTCATGAGTAAATCTTGTTCCTTTCGATTCTTTAAAGGCACACAGCTTCTCACAGATTGGCTTCAAGCCCTTACCTTGGGTAGCTCGACCCTCAATGCTACTTGCATTATTACATTACATATTAAAAAGTTGGAAATCAATTAAAATGAAACTCACAGGTTAAATGTTATTCCTCAATGTGCAGCACTTAATTGGCGGCTTAATTCAAATCAGCACTCAGCTACAATATGTGTTCTATTGAAACAAAATGAGATGTGTCATCTTAAAACAGCAGCACATCAAGCACAATTAATGCAAAAAAGTTAATTTATCCCTTTTTTGCTTTCCTCTTTACTCCTTGAATTCTGAAGGTAAGAAATTGTAACTGCAAGGACAGATGGAAGGTTTTAAATGATGAAGAAATATATACTTGAATCGGTGTATTCACGTCTGCTCTGTACAGAATGCACTGCTTTGTGCTGCTTGCTTGGTCACCAGCTGCCTTGTTTTACAAACTGAAACCCAGCTTAGGTTACATTGGAACTGTGTAAAATTCTAAGTTGAGTCAGCTGGGAAATGAGTCAGACTATGGCCACCTGAGCTGACAGAAATCTGAATTGTATCGCTTGTCCAGGGACAACGTTACCCGAGGGACGCAGGTAAAAACAAGAAGCAGAAAGGTAAAGGAACACAGTGGAAATTTACACCATTGCCTGTGGAGTTGTTTTCCCAATTAACTTCTGTGTAGAGGTCACAAAGACTTTAAATCATCCAACCCGTGACATGTGAGCGAAGTAAAACCAGCCACCATATATAATCTAACTTTATTTTAATGTTTTACAATTTAAAAAAAAAATCCTGCAACACAGATTGCAAGAATGAGTGAGGGAAAGGACTTGCATTTCTATAGCGCCTTTCACAGCCTTAGAATGTCCCAAAGTGCTTTACAGCCAATTAAATCCTGTGGAGTGTAGTCACTGTTGTACTGTGGAAACATGGCAGCCAATTTGTGCACAGCAAGCTCCCACAAACAGCATTGATATAAATGACCAGAGTACAAAGTACAATTAAATGTAATAATTTATCTTGAGGAAATCAGGTTTAATACAGGCAATAAATTATGATGGTGCTAGCAAAGAGATGCATTACCTACTCAGTAGGGCCTTCTTCATTTTTTTATGAGAACCATAGACAGAATTGCAAGGATTGGGGAGGGAAAAAGCAAAGAAATAACAAAGATTTACTTGCCTTTATGTATCTTCTGGCAGCCAGTAGAACCCTCACAGATGCTGCGTCCCCTGGGGGGTTGGGGGTGCTGCCACATGGTCCAACACCCGGCTTCTTCGGGAGCCCCTCCTTCCGGGCTGCCAATGATGGCATGAGCCAGAAACTGAGGTGGGACATCCGAGAATGACCTCTCCAGTCTCATCTGAATGGTTACGCTGGCCTTGTATCTACTCCAGGCCAAGGCCCAGTACTAGTAAGGAATCCTGGAAATCTCTGCATAGCAAAGTGGGGGTTGGGGGGTGGGTGCTGGGAGAAGACCTGACTTAACAGGACTCTGCTTCTTTTCCCTCTTCGCTGCACCCAGTCACTCAGCGTTTCCCAAGCTCAATGAATGGGAAAATCCACCCGACGTTATCGATGACTGAAGAGCAGGAAGGTCCCATGCCCAGTTCCTGTTGCGTGCTGGAGGTGAGCTTCGCTGAGAGTGGTAGTAGGAGTGCTACAGGTGGCCTCAGCACCTGTGAGAGGGTTCCTGCTCCTGATTGCTATCCAGTGACTGCTGCTGAAAGGATGCCTGTGTGGCCATCAGTAGAGGACACGATGGCTTGGCTGAGATGCCCCCTTGTGTGACAATACCCTGCTGACACTCGGAGTCTAAGCTGCTGCTTCTTGGATACTGCCCATTGATGTGCACATAGTCAGATACCAGCTGAACATTAAGTTAAGTGGAAACCTCTCTGTTCATGGGGCTGATGAAGAGCTCACCTACGATGCCGTGCATGCACGGGAACTCCGTCACTCAGGGAACGCTCCGCTCCCACACCTCCTTTCCGTAGGGAAAGTGATGAGGCCGTTGGCCCTTGCGAGCTGCAGACGTGTACTGCAGACTTCCTGATTGAGCAGATGTCCTCTGTGGTGTCTTGGAAGGATCAGGTAGAGCTGGCACACGGTGGGCCCAATGGCCTCCTGTGCTGTATCATTCTATGATTCCACCAGTTATTTTTCTGCTAATACTTCTCATTATTCTTGGTTGCTGCTGTCATTAAATAGTATCACCCAAAGTGGTGAGGATGCAGCGATACCCGAGATCCTTTGTCACTTTTATGGATAGAGCCATCTTTCTGCCAAATGGTGTGCGCAGGTCACCCTGCAGCAGATGTTACAATTCTGTGACAGCCTGCCTTCTAAGGCAGGAGCAGCGAAGACATAACGATGTACACATGTTGTTCTTTAAACCTGGCACTTGGAGTAGTGAGCGGTGTGGACAAAGGATCTCGGGTATCGCTACGTCCTCACCACTTTGGGTGATACTATTTAATGACAGCAGCAACCAAGATTAATGAGCAGAAAAATAACCGATAGAATCATAGAATGATACACATTGGGCCCATTGTGCCTGTGCCAGCTCTTTATACAATTAGTTGCCCTCAGCCAAGTTTCATGTTCAGCCATGAACTCATTGAATGGCGGTGCAGGCTAGAAGGGCTGAATGGCCTGCTCCTGCACCTATTTTCTATGTTTCTATGTTTCTAGTCTCATTACCCTGCCCTTTCCCTATAGCCCTACTAAGTTTTATCCAATTCCCAGATAAAAACAAAAAACAGCAAGCTCCTCAGCAAAAGCGGTTAATGCATGAAGCAAAATGTAGCACTGGACACAAACCCCCTTTCCCGAGTTAATTTCCCCCCCAGAAGGAATGTTCCCCATTATCGCTTCCTTTTTTCAATTCCCATTTGCAACTATCTTTTGTGCTCCACACACCAACCCAAAATCTGGGTATCGCACTCTGCAGGTCCCACCTCATCACTACTGCAATTCGCTTAAACACTTGCAACCCGATTACTTCACCCACCCACCAAACTACTCACTATTCTTCAGTACCATGCCTCAATTAGAAAATACACCACCAACAATCTCTCAATACTTCCGATTCCCGGAACTTACTTCCCAAATGCACTTAACTGCTTCTACACACCTCTCTAATCTTTACAAACCAAATAACCTGTTCCCCTAAACCACATCATCTCACCTTCTGAAAGATTATGGCCCAGAAATTGCGCCGGGCTCAATAGGGCTTGTGCGCGCTCAGTCTGCACCAGAAGTGCGTCGCGTGTCATACAGGTTCGGGTGCCCTGAAACAGGCATTAGGCTCAATGATTATGCAAGTCAGGAGCCTGACGCCCGTTCAGGCTCATCTGCGAAATTGGATTGTGACTGACCACAGTGTGTGTGCCGGGCTTGCTGTGGGCAGTATTCTCAGACGCACAGTAACCAAACGCACGGCCCTTAAAGGGACTGCTGGAGGCTGCCACCCAACAGTGCTGCAACCTACAGGGCTACAGACAGGCAAAGTGGGATTAGGCTGGATAGCTCATTGTCGGCCGGCACAGACATAATGGGCCAAATGGCCTCCTTCCGTGCTGTAAATTTCTATGAAAAGATAAGATAAAATTGCTTTACTTCTCAGAACATGAATCTTCGGGCTGCTGTGAGCCTGTGCTCGCCCCCTCCCTCCCAGACTCACCCCCAAACCCATCGGAGATCTGTTAATGTGCTACATGAATAGTTCAGGTGAATTACAAAAATAATTCTGATCCTCGGTCAGTTTTGACCAATCGGTGTACAAATAACTGTCACAAGTGCACACATGAGCCCCAAACTAACAAGGGGTCTTGTATATGAATATATATGGGTGATGCCGGATAAAGGAAGCAGTCTATATAGAAGAACAATGGAATACAAGCCATTAGCAGTATAAAAAGCCAAGAAAAATATTCTGTGTAGTCTGTTGTAAGAATGAACAAGTTAGAAAAGACAGATAATTCAATGCGAACATATACTCGAGTACATTTGTTAAAAAACTTTACTTACAGAAGCTTCTTTTCACAGAGAATGCCAATATATGCAATCAGCAGAGGTTGTAGATCAGTAAACAAAGTTAAATATTAGTCAAACTGCCAACTTTTAAAACTTAAATCTATGATTTTAAAAGATTTAGCCTTTCCTTCCAAGTGTAAGCATCTTATATACAAGAAGCCTTCTCAGTAATTCCTCCAAGTTCTTCGTCTTAACTGGAGACGACCATGCCAGTCAGAACAATTTGGTAATTTTCCGTGATGTCTCCTTTGATAGACATTTTAACTGTAGCTGAGATTACTTGATGTGGCTTGAAAACAAAATTTTTAAAAGTTATATTTAAATACCTGTGTAGCCCAAGTATGTTATTGTTATACATTTTAGATCAAAACTTTAAAATACTCTACAACTTTCATTTAAAGAAACATAATTTAGAAATGGTAAGGATGGTGGAGGCAGATTTAATTGTGGTTTTCAAAAGGGAGTTGGATAATTACCCGAAGGAAAAAATTAGCAGGGCTACGGGGAAAGGGCGGGGGAGTGGGACTGGCTGAGGTGCTTTTGCAGAGAGCCGGCACAGGCTCGACGGGCCAAATGGCCTCCTTCTGTGCTGTAACCGTTCTATGATTCTCTGAAACGTATGAAACTTATGGACCCACAGGAACAATTAAATTCCCCAAGAAAAATATCCCTCTATGATATGGTTTACTCGAACTTTCAAAAAACTTTGAGAAAGTTGCACAAAGTAAAACGTGGAACTAGATAAGAATTTGTTTCCGAGTATTTGGAAACGTGTAACGACAACTGGCGGGAGGTGCTGAGTGGTGTACAGCAGGGTCAGTGCATGCAGCCCTGTTGATTCTAATGTACATAAATGACCTGGATGCCAAAACTACACTGAAATAAAGAAAGAAAAGAAATACTTGCAGTTCTATAGCGCCTTTCACGACCACCGGACGTCTCAAAGTGCTTTACAGCCAATAAAGTACTTTTTGGAGTGTAGTCACTGTTGTAATGTGGGAAACACGGCAGCCAATTTGGACACAGCAAGCTCCCACAAACAGCAACGTGATAATGACCAGATAATCTGTTTCAGTGATGTTGACTGAGGGATAAATATTGGCCCAGGACACCTGGGGATAACTACCCCGCTCTTCTTCGAAATAATGCCACGGGATCTCTTACGTCCACTTGAGAGAGCAGACAGGGCCTCGGTTTAACGTCCCATCCGAAAGACGGAACCTCCGACAGAGCAGCGCTCCCTCAGTACTGCCCCTCCAACAGTGCGGCGCTCCCTCAGTACTGCCCCTCCGACAGTGCAGCACTCCCTCAGTACTGCCCCTCCGACAGTGCGGCACTCCCTCAGTACTGCCCCTCCGGCAGTGCAGCACTCCCTCAGTACTGCCCCTCCGGCAGTGCAGCACTCCCTCAGCACTGCCCCTCCGACAGTGCAGCACACCCTCAGTACTACACTGGGAGTGTCAGCCTAGATTTTTGGGCTCAAGATCCTGGAGTGGGACTTGAACCCACAACCTTCTGACCCAGAGGCGAGGGCGCTGCACATTGAGCCACGGCTGACACTGAAGCAGGCGGAGCAGGAGAGTCAGGGCCCCGGATTTAAATGGCGGGGTTGCCATGCATTGGGACCTAATTTGCATATTTAAAGCAGAACCCCGCTGCCTCCTGTGGGTGTCCCACTCGCCTGCTCAAAAGCACATCGGGAACCGGCGGGATGGCAGCGGGATCACGGGGATAAATCGCTGCTCGTATTTTAACTGTTTCACCCCCACTCCATCCCGCCCGGATTCCGCCAGGCCGGGGAGTTAAAATTTGGGTCAGAGATGCCGTTAAAGATTTGAAAAACGATTTAGACCAGTCGAGTAACAGGTCAGACAAACGATAAATTAAACTTAATACTGACAACTGCAAAGTATTGCACATTGCATGTAAATATAACGATCAGAAGTGTATAATGAATGAACAGAAAAGGAGCTGGGAATGAAACTAAAGCATCAAACAGCTCATTCCCTCATTTAATCAGCTCACTCCCCATGACGAGGTGAAGCTATGGCCTGCTCAGCTTTGTCACACCTACTTTTTTATGTAATCATTGCAAATTTTCCAAATATTTCCCAGGGCCAATACTAGGGGAGATGTACGCTCACTGATAAATGCCGAGTTACCCGGTTATCAATTTGTTATTATGCACTCTTTCCAACTTGTCAATTAAATATCAGACGTCAGACATCAGGCACAGTGATACTTTAATTAACTAACTACTCTACATTCCTTAGTTAAACTTACAATTTATTTTTGGAAGTGATAATAAAAGCGCTGTGTAAAGGCGTATAAAGTACTGAACTCGTTTTTCAACTATAAAATGGATTAGCGTTGGAGAATTCACCGTGCACTGACTCACATCATGGCCACTAGGTGGAGTCCAGCTCACAGCAATGGGCTTTGTAGTGCCAGCTTCGATCGAAGCTTTGAGGGGATCGATGGAGAATCCTTTCAGGTGAACGGCCGCTGGACTGTCAATGGTGAACTCAACACTCTACAAGAAAAATAACAACAAACTATTGTCGTTTGAAAAAAAGGATTACAGAAAAACCCCTTTTTTCCAGCTGGGCTGTAAATGAGACCTGGAACAAAACGGTCACAGGCTAATGGTATGGTATTAATCCATCCTTACAAACCATTTGACTGGAGACGGTCTGTTTGGTTATATTTAATAGAATTGTACTCTCGAATTTGTCCATCTTACAATATGATCTTATTATACCTCAATTTCATTATGAACATATATAATTTTTTACAAATTAGCTTTGGAAAGCTTGGGTTGGGGAAGGAACACGGAATTTTGCTCGAGATTAACAGCAACTTGTATTTATATAGCGCCTTTAACATAGTGAAACGTCCCAAGGTGCTTCACAGGAGTATTATGAGTCAAAAAAACATTTGACACCGAGCCACATTAGGAGAAATTAGGCAAGTTTGGTCAAAGAGGTAGGTTTTAAGGAGCATTCAGTCCCAGGTGCCCCTCCCCCTCGCTGCGCCGTTACCAGCTCGCACCTTCAGTGACTGTGTGGGCAAAAGTGTTTTGAGCTGAAGGATGCAGGGGCAAGTCTAATTAACGGCAGTCCTGTAAGATAGCCTGCTACAGCAAATTCTGGCCCAATAATGCAGGCTTTCAATGCTACATACAATACTGGGTAGACACTAGTCTTGTAATTGTACAGAAACATTGGCCCAGAATTTGCTGGAGCAGGACATCTCATGGTGTGCCCCGTTTGTTAGCTTTTCCCCCACTCACCGCCTCAGCTCTAAAAATGTTTGCGCCGCCAATTGCTGGAAATGGGAGATCAACGGGGCCTCTGGGACCTTGGTGAACAACGGGACCAACAGTCTGTCTCCTTAACCAATGGGATTTAAGAATAGAGAAAGTCACAGGGGAATTAGAGAGGATGAAATAAGGTGACTTACAGTCAAATTAGACACAAAAGAGAGACTGGAAAGGAAAGTAAGAAGAAGCAAAAATTAAAATGAGGAACAATTTACCAGGTGCAGCAATGAGACTCCACAGCTCCAATTGTTCCCTTACTGGGTCGGAGAGGTTAATGGCATGGCAGGAACATAAATTTAGTCATTAAAAGAGTCCTTACACTGTTAAGTACCAGTCCTAACTTTCTGCAGCCAGTTTTAATTCGTTGTTAACTGTGCAAATGCAGCAATTTCTTGAAACTCATGCGGAGGTTGACAGAGAGCTTCTGTTTTTGCGAGGCTGATGTCCAGCAATTTGTGGTCATTCACAACTCATGGGGTTATCGCTTCCTTGCCACAAACTGCTGGGTCATTCACACACTAATAACAGTGCGTGCATTAAACTCATCGTTATATTCCTAGCAAATTCTGGACCAATGTAGCTCTTCCTAATGATTTAAGAATGCACTATGTTTCACATCCACACTGCAAAGGAATATGAAGCCGTTACCTTTTTACCAGCAGCGTAGGTCGATTGGATACATCCCACCTGGAGTTCTCGCAAAGCTGTTGTGCATTTGTTGTCAGACTGTGTGCTCTTTAGAGTAAGCAGAACTGATTTCAACGCCCGAGGAACTTCTGTGGGCATTTAGAGAAAGTCAATAGTGCAAACTCCACAAGTAGACCATTACAGAAAAGTCCCTATTCTCTTCCCAATTAGACCACAAGTTAAAATTGCATCACGTTGCTGGGAATGGATACATTTAGAAAGTACAATTTTGTCTGTCACCTGCCATGGGAAACATACATCATGTTAGAAACCGACAACAGAAACTTATGTACAGAGCAAATAGCCAGAGACTCCTCCCCTCGGTTGTGTGCAATGGCTTTATAGCATATTCAATTGCACATATACCTGTCGTGTCTGTTTTCTCATAATTTGGTAGGATGCTTAAAGATTCAACTGGAACATCCATTGGGTCTCCCCCTTCAACAAACATCAAATGTTCTCTTGCAGCTCCCTTCAGCTGGATTGTATGAGCAACCTACAAGGAGAAAAGTTGGTTATTTGACAATCAATCAACCCATTTGGAATTTCCCCTACACAGAAACATAGAAACATAGAAAATAGGTGCAGGAGTAGGCCATTTGGCCTTCGAGCCTGCACCGCCATTCAATGAGTTCATGGCTGAACATGCAACTTCAGTACCCTATTCCTGCTTTCTCGCCATACCCCTTGATCCCCCTAGTAGTAAGGACTACATCTAACTCCTTTTTGAATATAGTAGTGAATTGGCCTAAACAACTTTCTGTGGTAGAAAATTCCACAGGTTCACCACTCTCTGGGTGAAGAAGTTTCTCCTCATCTCGGTCCTAAATGGCTTACCCCTTATCCTTAGACTGTGACCCCTGGTTCTGGACTTCCCCAACATTGGGAACATTCTTCCTGCATCTAACCTGTCTAAACCCGTCAGAATTTTAAATGTTTCTATGAGATCCCCTCTCATTCTTCTCAACTCCAGTGAATGCAAGCCCAGTTGATCCAGTCTTTCTTGATATGTCAGTCCCGCCATCCCGGGAATCAGTCTGCACTACCTCAATAGTAAGAATGTCCTTCCTCAAGTTAGGAGACCAAAACTGTACACAATACTCCAGGTGTGGCCTCACCAAGGCCACAACTTTAGTAACACCTCCCTGCCCCTGTACTCAAATCCCCTCGCTATGAAGGCCAACATGCCATTTGCTTTCTTAACCGCCTGCTGTACCTGCATGCCAACCTTCAATGACTGATGTACCATGACACCCAGGTCTCGTTGCACCTCCCCTTTTCCTAATCTGTCACCATTCAGATAATAGTCTGTCTCTCTGTTTTTACCACCAAAGTGGATAACGTCACATTTATCCACATTATACTTCATCTGCCATGCATTTGCCCACTCACCCAACCTATCCAAGTCACTCTGCAGCCTCATAGCATCCTCCTCGCAGCTCACACTGCCACCCAACTTAATGTCATCCGCAAATTTGGAGATACTACATTTAATCCCTTCGTCTAAATCATTAATGTACAATGTAAACAGCTGGGGCCCCAACACAGAATCTTGCGGTACCCCACTAGTCACTGCCTGCCATTCTGAAACGTACCCATTTACTCCTACTCTTTGCTTCCTGTCTGCCAACCAGTTTTCAATCCACGTCAGCACACTACCCCCAATCCCATGTGCTTTAACTTTGCACATTAATCTCTTGTGTGGGACCTTGTCGAAAGCCTTCTGAAAGTCCAAATACACCACATCAACTGGTTCTCCCTTGTCCACTCTACTGGAAACATCCTCAAAAAATTCCAGAAGATTTGTCAAGCATGATTTCCCTTTCACAAATCCATGCTGACTTAGACCTATCATGTCACCTCTTTCCAAATGCGCTGCTATGACATCCTTAATAATTGATTCCATAATTTTACCCACTACCGATGTCAGGCTGACCGGTCTATAATTCTGTTTTCTCTCTCCCTCCTTTTTTAAAAAGTGGGGTTACATTGGTTACTCTCCACTCCATGGGAACTAATCCAGAGTCTATGGAATGTTGGAAAATGACTGTCAATGCATCCGCTATTTCCAAGGCCACCTCCTTAAGTACTCTGGAATGCAGACCGTCAGGCCCTGGGGATTTATCGGCCTTCAATCCCATCAATTTCCCCAACACAATTTCCCGACTAATAAGGATTTCCCTCAGTTCCTCCTTCTTACTAGACCCTCTGACCTCATTTATATCCGGAAGGTTGTTTGTGTCCTCCTTAGTGAATATTGAACCAAAGTATTGTTCAATTGGTCTGCCATTTCTTTGTTCCCCATTATGACTTCCCCTGATTCTGACTGCAGGGGACCTACGTTTGTCTTTACTAACCTTTTTCTCTTTACATATCGATAGAAACTTTTGCAATCCGTCTTAATGTTCCCTGCAAGCTTCTTCTCGTACTCCATTTTCCCTGCCCTAGTCAAACCCTTTGTCCTCCTCTGCTGAGTTCTAAATTTCTCCCAGTCCCCGGGTTCGCTGCTATTTCTGGCCAATTTGTATGCCACTTCCTTGGCTTTAATACTATCCCTGATTTCCCTTGATAGCCACGGTTGAGCCACCTTCCCTTTTTTATTTTTACGCCAGACAGGGATGTACAATTGTTGTAGTTCATCCATGCGGTCTCTAAATGTCTGCCATTGCCCATCCACAGTCAACCCCTTAAGTATTATTCACCAATCTATCCTAGCCAATTCACGCCTCATACCTTCAAAGTTACCCTTCTTTAAGTTCTGGACCATGGTCTCTGAATTAACTGTTTCATTCTCCATCCTAATGCAGAATTCCACCATATTATGGTCACTCTTCCCCAAGGGACCTCGCACAACGAGATTGCTAATTAATCCTCTCTCATTACACAACACCCAGTCTAAGATGGCCTCCCCTCGACATATTGGTCTAGAAAACCATCCCTTAGAAGAAGTGCTGCTGCTGCTGTGGGGAGTTTTTGAACTGCCTGATTAAATAAACAGTCGGGCACTAGCCACTGCACCGGCCACTGTCACGGTACCCTGGCCACTGTCATTGCACTGGTCACAGGCCACTGTCACTGTCACTGCACCCTGGCCACTGTCACTGGTCACAGGCCACTGCACCGGCCACGGTTACTGGCCACTGTCAGTGCACCGGCCACGGTCACTGGCCACGTTAGTGCACCGGCCACTGTCACTGCACCCTGGCCACTGTCACTAGTCACTGTCACTGCACCGGCCACTGTTAGTTCACAGGCCACTGTCACTGCACCCTGGCCACTGTCACAGGCCACTGTCACTGCACCGGCCATGGTCACTGGCCACTGTTAGTTCACAGGCCACTGTCACTGCACCGGCCATGGTCACTGGCCACTGTTAGTTCACAGGACACTGTCACAGGCCACTGTCACTGCACCCTGGCCACTGTCACTGGCCACTGTCGCTGCACTGGCCACTGGTCACCATTGCACTCGGAGATTTGAATTCCAGAACGCATTTTTCTTTCAGTTTTGCAGTAAACATTACCACATTTGTAACAGAAGTTGAGGTGACTTATGTTTTTGGTCTATTCAAACCTTACTCTAGAATTCTAGATCAGTTTTACAGGTAATTTCCCAACTCACTATATTTTCATGAGCCTTGATATGTCGATAAGTATTTGACAATGTGCCCAGGATAATAAACAACATTTTCATTGATTATTTTAAGCTACTATTATCTTACACTTCCACAGGTTCTCACTCCTGACTTTGATTGTGATAGAGCATCATAAATTCAAACCCTGATTTAAATTCACATTTTTAAGCACGTTTCTTTCACAAAATATGACCAAGTGAATAACTAACAATGATATAATATACACATACATATTTACAGTAAAAATCTTCCAATCTATCTCCTTGCAATGCTAAGCTATATTTTTGTAATATACTTCAATGGGTCTTTTCTCTTCAGATTCTCCAGCTTGACCAACATCCCTTCCTGTGACAATTCAATCCACTGGATTCAGTTCCATCCTCAGCCCGACTCCCCTTGCTAATCCCTCGAGCAGCTGCTGTCACTGGCTCGATGTTCGTTAACTTCAAAAACAACCAGCCGTGACGCCATTACTTCCGCTGTGCATTCAGTTGAAATGTATGTCTTGGTTCCTCTCTCAAGCCATGGAAACATCCAACAAAACAAACCTTGTAGCATGTGTACCAATCCGAGCTAGGACAAAGGGATGAAGGGACCGAGTGTAATGTAGCCAAGTTTGCTGATGATACAAAGATGGGTGGGAAAGCAAATTGTGAGGAGGACACAAAAAATCTGCAAAGGGATATAGACAGGCTGAGTGAGTGGGCAAAAATTTGGAGTATAATGTGGGAAAGTGTGAGGTTATCCACTTTGGCAGAAATAATAGAAAAGCAAATCATAATTTAAATGGAGAAAAATCGCAAAATGCTGCAGTATAGAGGGACCTGGGGGTCCTTGTGTATGAAACACAAAAAGTTAGTATGCAGATACAGCAAGTAATCAGGAAGGCAACTGGAATGTTGGCCTTTATTGCAAGGGGGATAAAGTATAAAAACAGAGAAGTCCTGCTACAACTGTACAACTGTACAGGGTATTGATGAGGCCACACCTGGAGTACTGCGTACAGTTTTGGTCTCCGTATTTAAGGAGGGATATACTTGCTTTGGAGGCTGTTCAGAGAAGGTTCACTAGGTTGATTCCGGAGATGAGGGGGTTGACTTATGAAGATAGGTTGAGTAGGTTGGGCCTATACACATTGGAGTTCAGAAGAATGAAAGGTGATCTTATCGAAACATATATGATAATTAGGGGGCTCGACAAGGTGGATGCAGAGAGGATATTTCCACTCATAGGGGAAACTCAAACTAGGGGCCATAGTCTTACAATAAGGGGCCGCCCCTTTAAAACTGAGACGAGGAGGAATTTCTTCTCTAAGAGGGTTGTAAATCTGTGGAATTTTCTGCCCGAGAGAGCTGTGGAGGCTGGGTCATTGAATATATTTAAGGCGGAGATAGACAGATTTTTGAGCGATAAGGGAGTGAAGGGTTATGGGGAGCGGGCAGGGAAGTGGAGCTGAGTCCATGATTAGATCAGCCATGATCTTACTGAATGGCGGAGCAGGCTCGAGGGGCCGAATGGCCAACTTCTGCTCCTATTTCTTATGTTCTTATGTTTGTAAAGCAATTTGTTTTTAAACTCGGTGCATTTTAAATACTAATGTATAATTATTTATTTTCTCGAAATAGGACGATGGAATCCTCTTATTGGCATACTTTCTCTTCTGTTTAAGAACTTATGTAACAAGGTAAGAATGGAGATGCTGCACAATAATGATACAGAAGCTTTACAACAGGGATATTGGCTGTAAAGCATATTCAATCTATTTGCGTGTGGGACATCTTAATGAACCTAATTTTATCCACATCACTTTCCAGCACAAGCCAATGGGCGGCAACCAAAACCCAGCAGGAGCCCAGGCCAATTTTTCTGTTATAGAAACAAGAACTATGCAACCCAGGTCAAGAATGTACCCATAGATAAGAACATAAGAAATAGGAGCAGGAGTAGGCCATACTGTCAAGGTAATTGTAAAAAGTAAATGTGCCCTTTTACAGATGTTGGGATAGGAAGTTTCCAGTTACCTTGTCAAATAGTTCCACTTGCACGCCATCTGAGTAATGCAGACTTTCATGGTCGGGTTTGAAAGTGACTTCAAATTCTTGAGTCTGCATTGGTTCTATGGCACCAATAATAGGAGAGACACTGAAGACACTTTGGCCACCATAATTTTGAGTACCTGGTAGAATGCATAAATAAAAAGGTGTAATGCATTTACTTCATGGGTTCTTGCATAAGACAACACATTGCAATTAAAAAATATTAACAAATCACACTGCACATTACCAGTTCATCTACTAGGCTCACAACTGCATACCTCATCGTGGATGACCTAGACCCAACTGGCTGGGGTTTTATTGAGTCTTGTGAACATCACGTGACTGGCTAAGCCACTCACAATGCAACAGCTCCACAAACCAGTGCATACATCACAAAAGGGAATTACACTTAATTGCAATCCATTTAAGTTTGTGTTATTTTTTTTCTTTATGGATGCCCTCCCTCTCCAACTACTCTACACTCTCACTGAGACTCCCACATTGTTTTCAAAGATTATTCAGCCTCACTGATTAGCCAGCAAGAGCTGACCAGATCTCGACAAGGAGAAAAAGATGTCTGGGTCCAGTGCTGCGGAATGGCAATGCATGTCTTTTCACATGCTAACTTCCTGACCTCGGACTACACCACCTTAAGGAGTTGGTGAGCAGCAGGCTACAGGTAGAAATATCATGGACAAGTCACCTTGATCATTCAGCAACTTGTTATAGAGTGACAGATCAAGGCAAGAATCTTACGAACAGAGATAATAACTAAAAGTGAAACATATGTAAGATTTATTAAGCGGGCCCCCACATGCAGTGGAACTTACTGCCTCGATTGAAAAGGGATAAAACTCGGCAAACTGAAATAATGTTCAGCTTTGCAAGAAGTGTGACACAGCCAAGCATGCAAACTCAAGGCTTGCGTGCGGCACCAATAGCCCTCCTCCCATGTTGACCCGAAATTAAAATGCAATCCTCATATCCAGTACATCACCAAGACACCAATATCTACTTCTGAAATATGACCTGTTGTCACCCCCACATCACCACTGTTGAAAACTTCATACATACCATCGTCACCAATGCCCTTCTCACTGTTTTACTGAGTTCCACCCTATGTGAACTTTAACTCACGGAGAACTCTGCCACCCATATCTTTTCCTATAGTATGATCTGCTCAGCCATCACCTCTGTATTGCTGCCCTCACACTGGTTCCCCAGTGCACGGTCATTTCTAAATCCTCATCCTTGTTTGCAAACCCCTGTAAGTTTTACTTTACTTCTGGAACCCCCTCCAACTCTTGAACCCTCTACTCTTCTGACTCTTATCTAACGTGCAGTCCCCCTCCCTCTGCTCCACCATTGCTGACAGAAGTTTCAATAATCTTCTCCCAAATTCTAAAACCACTTTGCTTTTCTATTTCTCGATTGCATTCAAAACTATCAATCATTTCAATCGTATATTCAACTGCCACTTCCAAATCTTCACTTGGCTCCTGTTTAAAGCGAACCTTCGCCATGTGAAATGTCCCAAGATTCTTCACTACATTAAAGGTGCTACATAAGTGGTTGTTCCAAATGTTTCGATGGCATTGGTCAAATACTCCACTGGTGCAGGCATCCTCCAATGGTGCAGGAACATTATCCGGCGACTAGCCGAGCTATATAGACCAAAACATTGCTAGGTTTGATGTTCTGTTGGTGCTGAATTAGTTGATCTGAGCTTGAGTGGTGGGGTAGATGTCAGCATGCCTGGTTCAGGAAAGAAACATCACACAGGGATCATGCTCCCGCCTGCTATCCAGTGACACTGCTAGGAATGCACATATCTAGTCACTGGGCGAGGACAGGTCAGGTGTAATGACCCGTGATTGAATAGCCCAAGGAAACTTGGGAAAGGCTTCACATGTGACAATGTACTACTCTAACTCTAACCCACCAATGAGTTCCTGCCTTCATCGAGAAAATTAGCAAAGGAAAATATACAATGGATTAAAATAGTTTGAATTGAAACTGTGTGAATTGTCTAGATATAAAATTGCAGGATTAAGAGTGGCTTCAACTAATTACGATAATTATAAAAAAATACTTACCCACTAAAGAACCAGCTATTTCACCAGATGCCAAGAATGGTGGTAGAACTTGTTGGTCTTGGTGTTTTCTATAAGACAGACTGTCCAGCTTCACATTGAACATGACCTGAAGGGTTGTGGAATTTTGCAGCTGTCAAAATAAAGTATTAATAAAGTCAAGCTAAATGTAAAATGCTGGTTCTACAGGCAGCATTTCCAAGGCATATCAGCAGGTGATTTTACCACATTTTGCAACGAATGGTCCCTTGGACTTGTGTAAATCATTTGCCTAAACAGATAGATGGCTCGACAGGCAGCTTTGGTGCCCTGGTGATACTGCCGGCTCATTTATAGCACCCTATGATGCCCGGTCTGTCAATCGTTACCGACCAGATAGGCCAGTATAGTCAATTTGCATTAAGTCAATAATCTCTATGCCAATAAATTTAAACTCACTTAACAGAATTAAATGACAAGTACTGGGACAAAGATGGATGGGAAAGCAAACTGTGAGGAGGACACGAAAAATCTGCAAAGGGATATAGACAGGCTAAGTGAGTGGGCAAACATTTGGAGTATAATGTGGGAAAATGTGAGGTTATCCACTTTGGCAGAAAAAAAATAGAAAAGCAAATCATAATTTAAATGGAGAAAAATTGCAAAGTGCTGCAGTACAGAGGGACCTGGGGGTCCTTGTGCATGAAACACAAAAAGTTAGTATGCAGGTACAGCAAGTAATCAGGAAGGGAACATTGGCCTTTATTGCAAGGGGGATAGAGTATAAAAGCAGAGAAGTCCTGCCACAACTGTACAGGGTATTGGTGAGGCCACACCTAGGGTACTGCATACAGTTTTGGTCTCCATATTTAAGGAAGGGTACACTTGCATTGGAGGCTGTTCAGAGAAGGTTCACTAGGTTGATTCCGGAGAAGAGGGGGTTGACTTATGAAGGTAGGTTGAGTGGGTTGGGCCTATATACATTGGAGTTCAGAAGAATGTGAGGTGACCTTATCAAAACTTATAAGATAATAAAGGGACTCGATAAGGTGGATGCAGAGAGGATACTTCCACTCATAGGGGAAACTAAAACTAAGGGACATAGAATAAGGGGCCATTTAAAACTGAGACGAGGAGGAATTTCTTCTCTCTGAGGGTTGTAAATCTGTGGAATTCTCTGTCCCAGAGAGCTGTGGAGGCTGGGTCATTGAATATATTTAAGGTGGAGATAGACAGATTTTTGAGCGATAAGGGAGTAAAGGGTTATGGGGAGCAGGCAGGGAAGTGGAGCTGAGTCCATGATCAGATCAGCCATGATCTCATTGAATGGCGGAGCAGGCTCGAGGGGCTGAATGTCCGACTCCTGCTCCTATTTCTTATGTAAGTCAGAACTTTCGTCTTAGGCATTGTAAAGGAGTATGTCTTCAAACATAACAGGCAGATTTTATGAATTTTCATTACATGCCGGGGAACGTAGATTCATTAAATGAATCGTTACATTTCACACTAGAATTACTCTTGTCTTAGTCCAGAACCAGGGGTCACAGTCTAAGGATAAGGGGTAAGCCATTTAGGACCAAGATGAGGAGAAACTTCTTCACTCAGAGAATTGTGAACCTGTGGAATTCTCTACCACAGAAAGTTGTTAGGCCAGTTCGTTAGATATATTCAAAAGGGAGTTAGATGTGGCCCTCACGGCTAAAGGGAACAAGGGAGTATGGCGAGAAAGCAGGAATGGGGTACAGAATTTACATGATCAGCCATGATCATATTGAATGGTGGTGCAGGCTCGAAGGGCTGAATGGCCTACTCCTGCACCTATTTTCTATGTTTCTTTGTTTCTAAGAGGTTATCACTGAGATCTGCAGCCTGCCAGCACCATCAGTACAGCACTGTCCGTCGAGGTCAGAGTCACCGTGGCACAGTCGTTCTATGCCTCGGGTTCTTTACAGGCCACAGCTGGAGACATTTGCGGACTTTCTCAGCAGGTCACACATTGCTGCATTAGACAGGTCACTGAAGCTCTGTACGCACGCAGGAGGGACTTGATCAGCTTCCCTATGACCAGAGAGGCACAGAGTGAGAGGGCTCTAGAATTCTCCAGAATTGCAAACTTCCCCCAAGGTGCAAGGAGCAATAGACTGTATGCACATCGCGATGCGGGCACTTTTTCAGGATGCAGAGGTTTTCAGGAACCGCAAGGGATTCCACTCCCTGAATGTCCAACTGGTTGTCGACCACCAGCAAATTATACTGGCAGTGAATGCTCAATTTCCGGGTAGCATCCACGATGCTCATATCCTGCGTGAGAGCACTGTATCTGACTTGTTTAAAAATCAGCCACAAGGTCAATGCTGGATGCATGGTGACAAAGGATATGGCCTCGCCACCTGGCTGATGACTCCCCTGTGTGACACCCACACCGAAGCCGAGAGGCGATACAATGAGAGCCACAGAGCAACTCGCAAGATCCTGGAGAAAACCATTGGAGTGCTGCAGCTTTAGATGCCTGGACCACTCGGGAGGCGAGCTTCAATACCACCCTGAGCAGGTAGCTAAATTTGTGGTGGTGTGCTCCATCTGCATAACTTGGCTATCAGGAGGGGACAAGAATTGCCTGATGAGTCTGACAGTCCACCTCACCAGAGAGTGGAAGAGGAGGACGAGGAGGCGGTCGCTGACATCATTCCAGACAATCAGACTGATGCTGAAGCAGTGCCCCCGCTCCCCTGTAGACCGCATGAAAGGGCCCGTGGTGGCATGATAGCTGCAAGAGCCTTACGTCAGGAGCTCATCAATGATCGCTTTGCTTGAAAGAACGTTGGTGTTATTTACAAGGCTGACACACAAGGTGTGCAGGTGATACATCAATGGTGGGCATCATTTTGGTGACAGTTAAAGTTTAAGTTGATTGAAGTTAAGTGTCATTATACTCTTTGATGTTAAGGAATCACCAGCGTGTAATGGTGCAGCTATCTGAGCCAATGCGCTACATGGTTTTGTTAAATAAAAAACATTTAAACCGAACATTAGTCTGAAATTATCAGTATTTCTGTACAAACTAACCCTAACCCTTCTGTACAAACTAACCCTCTGTCACCAGTGTTCCTGGCTACCAGCTCCAGGGCCTCCACCGTCCCTTCCATGTTATATCTTATTTGTTGGACAAAAACTCAGTGCCAACTATGTTCTTGCTGCTTAGTAGGCTTTTTGCTACTGGTGAATCTCCCTCGTGCCTCCCACAGCAGCTAGACAAGCACTCACCCCAGCCACACACGCTTTCAGTGCCTCTGAGCTCTCTCTCTCTCTCTCTCGCTCTCTCTTCTGCACATGTCATGATGACCCTTGACCTCCTGTATCGCGGGAATCGAGCGTTGCCATGCTGTTGCTAAGGACAGGCACACTTTACGGCAGAAGGTCAAAATAATTTAACGCTACTGCCCATCTTATATCGCTCGCGGTAATGCCCATTTTCAAAAGTGGAAACTAGGTGCTTTGAGAATGGGCGAGAAGCTGGCGATCTGAAAACCCCTTTTAATCGCCCCGCCGGAAATATCGCCCATTCCACAAAAGTGGAGGTTCTAGCCCATAGTCCCCTAGTTTAGTTTCCCCTATGAGTGGAAATATCCTCTCTTGTCGAGCTCCCTCATTATATATGTTTCGATAAGATCACCTTTCATTCTTCTGAACTCCAATAAGTATAGGCCCAACCGACTCAACCTATCTTCATAAGTCAACTCCTTCATCTCTGGAATCAACCTAGTGAACCTTCTCTGAACAGCCTCCAATGCAAGTATATTCTTCCTCAAATATGGAGACCAAAACTGTACGCAGTACTCCAGTGTGGCCTCACCAATACCCTGTACAGTTGTAACAGGATTTCTCTGCTTTTATACTCCAGCCCCCTGACAATAAAGGCCAACATTCCATTTGTTTTCCTGATCACTTGCTCGACCTACATACTTACTTTTTGTGTTACATGCACAAGAACCCCCAGGTCTCTTTGTACTGCAGCACTCTGCAATTTTTCTTCATTTAAATTATAATTTGCTTTTCTATTTTTTCTGGCAAAGTTTCCCACATTGAACTCCATCTGCCAAATCTTTGCCCACTCATTTAGCCTGTCTCTATCCCTTTGCAGATTTTTTGTGTCCTCCCACACATTTGTCTTCCCACCCATCTTTGTATCATCAGCAAACTTGGCTACATTACACTTGGTCCCTTCATCCAAATCATTAATATGGATTGTATATAGTTGAGGACCCAGCACCGATCTCTGTGGCACCCCACAGTCACTGTTTGCCAACCGGAAATTACCCATTTATCCTGACTCTCTGTTTTCTGTTTGTTAGCCAATCCCTCTATCCACGCTAATATATTACCCCCAACCCTGTGAACTTTTATCTTGTGCAGTAACCTCTTATGTGGCACCTTATCGAATGCCTGCTGGAAATCCAAATACACTACATCCACTGGTTCCCCCTTATCCACCCTGCTCGTTACATCCTCAAAGAACTCCAGCAAATTTGTCAAACATGGTTTCCCTTTCATAAAACCATGCAGACTCTGCTTAATTGAATTATGCGTTTCCAAATGTCCCACTACTGCTTCCTTAATAATGGACTCCAGCATTTTCCCAATGACAGATGTTAGGCTAACTGGTCTGTAGTTTACTGCTTCTTGTCTGCCTCCTTTTTTAAATAGGGGCCTTACCTTTAGGGTTTTCCAATCTGCTGGGACCGCCCCAGAATCGAGGTAATTTTGGTAGATTACAACCAATGTATCCACTATCTCTGCAGCCACTTCTTTTAAGACCCTAGGATGTAAGCCATCAGGTCCACGGGACCTGTCCGCCTTTAGTTCCATTATTTTACCTAGTACTACTTCGTTAGTGATAGTGATTGTCTAAAGTTCCTCCCTCTGTATAGCCCCTTGATTATCCACTAGTGGGATGTTTTTAGTGTCTTCTACCATGAAGACCGATACAAAATACTTGTTTAATGACTGCCATTTCTCTGTTCTCCATTATTAATTCCCCAGTCTCATCCTCTAGGGGACCAACATTTACTTTAGCTACACTTTTCCTTTTTATGTACCTGTAAAAACTCTTACTATCTGTTTTTATATTTTGTGCTAGTTTACTTTCATAATCTATCTTCCCTCTCTTTATCAATTCTTGGTTGTTCTTTGCCGGCTTTTAAAAGTTTCCCAATCCTCTGGCCTCCCACTAGACTTGGCCACGTTGTGGCCCCAAGTTTCCACATGATTTGCTCCTGATTTTTAGGAGCAACTGGTGTAGAACGGAGTATCTTAGAAATCGGAATTCTCGTCATTTAGTTTGCTCCAGTTCTAGTCAGTTAGAACAGTTTCACTTTGGAACAGAATTTTTTTTTCAAAAGGGGGCGTGTCTGGCCACTTACGCCTGATTTCAAAGTTTCGTGAGTGAAAACTTACTCCAAACTAACTTAGAATGGAGTAAGTGAAGATTTTTGTACGCTCGAAAAAACCTTGTCTACACTTTAGAAAATCAGGCGTAGGTTAAAAATTAGGCGTAGGGAACGAGGTGGGGGGGGGGGGGAGGGGGGGAAGGGAAATCATTAAATTCTACAATCAATCCTTAGTTATACTTATACAAATATTATACAAATAAATCCAACCTGAATAAAAATTTATAAGCAAAGAAAAGATTAAATAAACCATGTTCCTACCTGTGTGAAAGTGCTTCAGGCAGGCCTTACATGTTGGAGACAGGCAGCGGTGTGGCGTCAGTGTCTCGACGGCAGCGGCAGCAAGCTTCGAGCTGAGCTGCAGTGCTTGAGTCAGGCCTTCATTCTCTTCGTGGCTGGCCGCGAAGAAGCAGCACCGGACGGACCCGAGGCCATTCGGCCATGAGATATCAGCGGCGTCAGTGGCTGGCTGGCAGCCGAAGAATCAACACCTGACACACGCAGCTCTTTATGGTGCTTGAGGCCATTCGGCCACGCTTTAGGGGCGGCGTCAGTGGCTCAACGGCAGCCGAAGATACAGCAGCAGCCTTCGAGCTGTGAGGGGGACTGAGGCCATTTGGACAGGGAGAGGCAGCCACATCGACAGTTTTATATTTAAATTTGCAGAATGGGTGCTGCATTGTCAACACCACGTATTATTGCAAAGTTGAATTGGCACTCTTATTTCTCCAAACACACAGTCCTTAATTTGCATGCACCAATGCAGCACTGGTTCTGCAAGTTTAGCAGTGAAAAGCTGAACTCACTGATTTCAGCAGGTGATTTATTCAGCAGTGCTGCTAAAAGCACTCCCTCACACACAGAAATATCAAAAAAAATTAAATTACAAGCCTTTGCAGGGTCCAAGAAACAAATCTTCACTTTTTCTGCAGTATTTTAAAAAATGACCGAGTGCCAATGTTTGTGTGAGACTGCGCGTGCGCGCACGCTCCAACGCGCATGCGCAGGGTTGCCGGCACCACGAAGGCTAATTTAAATTGTACCCGCCCCCTGCTACTTAGAAAATCGGTGCGAGTGTTAGGCTCCGCCCCCTGCTGCGAAGAGCGCGCCGCGCCAAGCAGACGTCGAGCTCCAAGGAGCTCGAGAATATCGGACTTTTTTAAGGCGCAGTTTTCGGCGCGAGAAACAGGCGCCCAGCTCGGAGGTGCGCCGTTTTCACCGCGGGACGAAACTTGGGGCCTATATGTCCTTGTTTTCAAGTTGATCCCATCCCTTATTTCCTTAGTTAGCCACGGATGGTTATCCCTTCTCTTACAGTCTTTCCTTCTCATTGGGATATATTTTTGTTGCGAGTTATGAAATATCTCCTTAAATGTCTGCCACTGCTCATCAACCGTCCCACACTTTAATCTATTTTCCCAGTCCACTTTAGCTAAATCTTCCCTCATACCTTTGTAATCTCCTTTATTTAAGCTTAGGACACTGGTTTGAGATCCAACTTTCTCACCCTCCAACTGAATTTGAAATTCAACATGTTATGGTCACTCATTCCCCTAGAGGATCCTTTACTAGGAGATCATTCATTAATCCTGTCTCATTACACAGTACCAGATCTAAGATAGACTGCTCCCTGGTTGATTCCGCAGCGTACTGTTCAAGGAAACTATCCTGGAAACACTATTAACTCTTCCTCAAGGCTACCCTGGCCAATTTGCTTTGTCCAATCAATATGAAGATTAAAATCGCCCATGATTATTGCCATTCCTTTTTTACAAGCCTCCATTATTTCTTGATTTATACTCCATTCAACAGAGTTGCTGCTGTTAGGGGGCCTATAGACTACACCCACCAGTGACTTTTTCCCCTTATTGTTCTTTATCTCCACCCAAATTGATTCAACATCTTGATCTTCTGAGCCAATATAGTTTCTCACTAACGCACTGATTTCATCCTTTATTAACAGTGCTACCCCACCTCCTTTTCCTTTCTGTCTGTCCTTCCGAATTGTCAAATACCCCTGAATATTTAGTTCCCATTCCTGGTCACCTTGCAACCACGTCTCTGTAATGGCTATTAGATCATACCCATTTATATCTATTTGTGCCGTTAACTCATCTATTTTGTTACGAATGCTACGTGCATTCAGATAAAGAGCTTTTAAATTTGTTTTTCCACCATTTTTTCCTGTTTTGACCCCACTTTCTGATTCACCTTTATGTTTATACATTCTGTCCCTTGCTGGCATATTCTGGTTTTCATTTCCCCCATCTATTGCCTTCTCCTTATTCTTTGACTATTACAATTTTCGCTCATCTAAATCCTCCCCCTCACTAATTAGTTTAAAGCCCTCTCTACAGCCCTCGTTATGTGATTCGGCAGGACACTCTCCGTGGAGCCCGTCCCAACGGAACAGCTCCCTCTTACCCCAGTACTGGTGCCAGTGTCCCACCAACCAAAACCCATTGCTCCCACACCAGTCTTTGAGCCACGTGTCTGAATGCCAACTTGCTGCAGTTTGTAAAATAACAGAAGTGATAAAGCACATTATAGAGAAGCTGACTTTATGTAATTTGGGTTGCAATCAAGGTTAAATGAATTATATGGGAAAAATGATTGCACAGAACAGCAAAAGTAATCGAGTTAACAATAATAAATATAATTAGTGTTAATTATAAAAAATGGGTTGTGAATTTCAATCCCAAGTCAAAAATATTGCTTAATCAGGTCTTCGTTTGTAGAATTTGCTGTATATTTAATGATGCTTAGCAGTAGCTTTAATTACAAAATGTCCCTTCTTCTTAGGCAGTCCCTCGGAATCGAGGATAACTTGCATCCACACTAAAATGAATTCTCAGGTGAGTGATGAGACCAAGTGGGACCTACAGTCTCTGTCACAGGTGGGGCAGACGTTGGTTGGAGGGACGGGTGGGTGGGGTGCTTGGGTTGTCGTGCGCTCCTTCCACCGTTTGTACTTGGCTTCCATGTGCTCCCGACGAAGAGACTCCAAGTGTTCGGGGCCTCTTGGGTGCTTCTCCTCCACTTTGAGCGGTCTTGGGTCAGGGATTTCCAAGAGTCGGGGGGATTACATTTTTTAAAGGAGGCTTTGAGGGTGTCCTTGAGGGTTTTCTCTGCCCTCCTGGGACTCGTTAGCCGTGACGGAGCTCGGGGTAGAGTGCTTGTTTCGGGAGTCCAGCATCGATGACTCAGTGAGATTATTCAGAGAGTAGCTGAACAACACAGGCGAGGAAGGTACCACAGTTGGCTCCCAGTCTGTGCTCTATTGGTTGTCATCATCATAGGCAGTCCCTCGGAATCGAGGAAGACTTGCTTCCACTCTTAGAATGAGTCCTTAGGTGGCTGAACAGTTCAATACGAGACCACAGTCCCTGCTATTGGTTGACCTCAGCGGCGACAGCATTAGGGGGTGCTACAATCATTCTCTGCGCCTTGGGTTAGTGAGGGAGAAATCAGACAGGATTTCTGTTCATGATCATTATCCATAGAGCCCTGCTTGTAATGTATTTGCTTCACGTGTTCTTTGATTAAGAATTCATAGCAACACATTGGTATTAATAACTAATTGGTTTATTAACAAAGGTTTAACAATCACACTACACATTACCAGTTCATCCACTGGGCTCACAACTGCATTCCTCTTTGTGGATGACCTGGACTCAACTGACTGGGGTTTTATTGAGTCTTGTGAACATTACGTGACTGGCTAAGCCATTCACAATGCAACAACTCTACAACTATTTTGGTGTAAAACAATAAATCAAGTGCCCCCTTATTAAAGGGGCACTAAAACCGACAAATTAACCAATAAAATTTTTTAAACAATAAACGGTCAAATTAAAATTTGGTTGCCGGGGATGGTGATGCACTTCAGCCCCTCCGGTGCCCACCTCTCACGGAAGGCCGCAAACATACTGGTGGACACTGCGTGCTCCATCTCCAGGGACATTCTGGCGCGAACGTAATGGCGGAAGAGAGGCAGGCAGTCAGGCTGAATGACCCCCTCGACCGCCCACTGCCTGACCGGTTAATGGACCCCTTCGCCAGGCCCAGGAGCAGTCCCATGAGGAAGTCCTCCGACCTGCCCGCTCTTCTGTACAGGGTGCCCAAAGATCAGGAGCGTGGGATTGAAGGGCAGCCAAAATTTGAGGAGCAGCCCCTTCAAATAATGGAATAGGGGCTGCAACCTCACGCACTGAACATAAACATGGAACACGGACTCCTCTAGACCGCAGAAATTGCAGGCGGCCCGGGAGTCCGTGCACCGGCTTAAAAACTTATTGCACGGGATTGCAACACCCTCTAGGCCAAGTCCCCAATAAATAGAGGGAGGACTCCCGCCGCGTAGAGAGCACTCCAGTGGGGACCCCTGCCTCCTCCGGACGGGAAGATGGTGTGCCATGGCATGTCCGGACGGCAGACAGGGATGGCAAAGTGGAGAGTGTGCAAGAGCAGCCCGTACAGGAATCCCCTCCGCGCAGAACTGAAAGGCACGGAGAGGATTTCCCGGAGGATGCTCAAGGTGTGAAGGTCCAGCTCCCAAGGGAGGTTTCGGTGCTTGGACAACAGCCCCACAGGCCTGTGAGCATACTCACAGGTGCACACATCACACTGGTATATAGACATTGGGTGAGGGAAGAATTGGGCTTAGCTGTTGCTCACTGTCATGGTTCGTGCATCATAGAACCATACACCAGCACATAATTAACAGCTTCAAGAAAAGAAAGGGGAAAAACCGGTGAGTGAAAAAAGAAAATACCTAATCCTCAGTGTCGCTTACCTGAAATGTTACTGTTCTGCTTTGATTTGCAAGAACATATCCCATATCCAATACTTTTTGTACAGAACACGTCACTAATGGGTACACACCACACCCAGTCAGAATTAGGGAAAGATTTGCATAAGCAGTGTGGATCTCCATAGGTTCATAGAACTGTGAACAGATGATGGGACATTTCAACTAGGGGTTGTGTTATTTAAGTAAGTACAGACAATTCACTCTATAAACTATACAAGGTGCTAAATGTTATATTACAACAGAAAGATATCCAGAACAGGGTCATGACAAAAAAAATTGATTTGGTATTCATAATAAGTTACAACTAATCAACTTATACTCTGCTTATAGATATTAAGTATAAAATAACGCAGATTGTCATACCTCTAGTTGCTTTACATTAGCATACACTGCTGAGAGAGTATTAGGAACAAAGAGAATGTCCTGAATAACCATTGGTGTAGTTTGCAATTAAATATTTCAAGAATATAAATGTTTTCTTCTTCACAGCGTTACAGTTGTAGCTACCATCCCCCCCTGCCTGCTTTTATCCGCTATGGCTAATCACGGCTGAGTAACTGGAATGCTCATGTCCGCGGGGTACATCTCTGGCTGCCATGGCTGCTGGCACCAGGGTTGCACGGCCATTGGGGTCTCGGACATTGGATGAACATAAGAACATAATAAGAATGTAAGAATTAAGAGCAGGAGCCGGCCATTCGGCCTCTCAGGCCTGCTCCGTCATTCAATGAGATCATGTCTGATCTTCTGCCTCAGCTCCACTTTTCTGCACTGTCCCCATATCCCTCAATTCCCTTAATATTCAAAAATCTATCGATCTCAGCCTTGAATATACTCAAAGACTGAGCCTCCACAGTCCTCTAGGGCAGAGAATTCCAAAGATTCACCATCCTCTGAGTGAAGAAGTTTCTCGTCTCAGTCCGAAATCCGACCCCTTATTCTGAGACTGTGACCCCTGGTTCTAGTCTCCCTAACCAGGGGAAACATCCTCCCTGCATCTACTCTGTCAAGCACTGAAACAATTTTGTATGTTTCACTGAGATCACCTCTCATTCTTCTAAACTCGAGAATGTAGGCCTAGTCTGCTCAATCTCTCCTCATAGAACAATCCCTCCATCCCAGGAATCAGTCTGGTGAACCTTCGTTGCACTCCCTCAATGGCAAGTATATCCTGCCTTAGGTAAGGAGATCAAGACTGTACACAATACTCCAGGTGCAGTCTCACCAGGGCCCTGTATAATTGCAGTAAGAAATCCTTACTCTTATACTCAAATCCTCTTGTAGTAAGGGCCAACATACCATTAAATTCTTAATTGCTTGCTGTACCTGCATGTTAACTTTCAGTGATTGGTGTACAAGGACACCCAGGTCCCTCTGAACAACAACATTTCCCAATCTCTCACCATTTAAAAAATACTCTGCTTTTCTATTTTTATAACTTCACATTTCTCCACGTTATATTCCATTTGCCATGTTCTTGCCCACTCACTGAGCCTGTCTATATCCCTTTGAAGCCTCTTTGCATCCTCCTCACAACTTACATTCCCACCGAGCTTTATATCATCAGCAAATTTGGATACATTACATTTGGTCCCCTCATCCAAATCACGGGGCTTGCTCTTGTTGGGTCTCTGCTCACTGACAGGCCTTTTGGGCTTGTCTCAAACTGCTGCTGCACAAAACCTATGATAGCTTCATTCTAATATATGGGGCTCAATTTTTCCCAATTATATGCACCGTTTTTTTTTGAGTAAATTAAAAGTTTCTCCAAAGTTTCTGCGCCCGCGTAATTCAGTTAGTTGCGATTTTTCTCGGTTACGATTTTTTTGCCTCATGGGGGCGTAACCTGATATCTGCGCCAGTTTTTCAGATTTAAGCAAGTTTGGCCAACTTACATTTTTCTTCGGATGGCGTATGTGACCACTCCCAAAAACCCTTCTGGGCACTTAAGAAAAAGCAGCACACATCACAAAATCGGCACAGAAAGACGGCATTGTTTTTAGGCAAAGTTTTGGAGGGAGTCAAGAAGGCAAAGAATATGCATCATAAATCTTAATTGTTTCAGTCAAAAGGGAGAAAATGGAAGTCTAATGCAATTCTTTAATTTTTGATTTTTTTCAAAATACCACCCCACCACCGAATGACATCTCACTGGGCTCGAGGGGTGGCCGGCAGAATCGCTCCCTCCTCCAGACACGGGGGCTCAGCTTCCAAAGAATCCCAGGGAGGGGGGTGGAAGCCAAACTGAACTGCCAGCCACTTAAATAGGGATGAGAACCCTTAAACTATACAGCAGCTTCAAAAGAAGCCCGGGGCAGGGTGGGGCGGGTGTAAGCCGAGCCTCTGTATCCGGGCGAGGGAGCGATTCTGCCGGCCGACGCTCCGACCCTTGACCCGGTGAGGAGACGTTCGGTGGTGGGGTGGTACTTTGAAAAGCGTCAAAAATTAAAGAATTGCATTACACTTTGTTGCCCAAAAATGTCTTCACTGAATGCCTAGCTTCCCGTTCTAAGCAAGCCTATTGCGCATCTCCAGGCAGGACCCATCAAAGCAGCGACTCTGTCTTCCAAGGATGTCAGTGTGAGCTCCCATAAAGCAGTTTGCAATGCGGGCAGTAGGTTTTGGTAGGAGTGGTCACGCAGTAAATATCAGCAGGATGCCCTGTCGTTAATACGCTGAAATGAGGATTTCTAGCCCCGTCGTGCCGTCATTAAAATAAGCGCGAGGCAAACAGATTGCAGTTCCATTGGGTTTGTGCATTCCACTTAATTTGAGATAAATGAACTAAAGGAAGCAAAAATGTGTTACCAATTTGCTCTTTGTTGGTGTGAAGGAAAAAATGAGAGTGTTAGTAGCTCCGGGCTGAAGGGATCGAAGAGAATTTAACAGTTCGAAAGGTCCACCAGGGTCCAGAATAGATGATTTCAGCTGTAAGTGTCAGTCAAGGATTCACAAGGACGACAGAAAACCGATGGTACAGAGTTAAATGAATCTGGCAGTGCTACCTTGGCTCGCCAGGAATGCTATATACACAGTGCCATAGACTTCATTGAAATAATTAAGCTAAGATAATATATAAATACAAGATAGTCACTAATATATCCAATAAAGAATTCAGGAGAAACTTCTTTATCCAGGGAGTGGTGAGAATGTGGAACTTGCTACCACAGGGAATGGTTGAGACGAACAGCATAGATGCCTTTAAGGGGAAGCTGGATAAACACATGAGAGAGAAAGGAATAGAAGGGAATGCATATGAGGTGAGATGAAGTAGGGAGGGAGGAGGCTCGTGTGGAGCATGAACACCGGCACAGACCCGTTGGTCCGAATCGTCTGTTTCTATTTTAAACTTTCCCTTTTGACTCCTGGCTTGTGCCGTACACCGTTTTCTAACCATGCTCTACTCTCATGCCTCTGATCATGCTGGCCAAGACAGCAGACCAGGATTATCCTCTGACGCTCGTTCCTGTGGAGAAGCATGTTGCTAACCTTGGCACCTCTCCATAGTGGATTTGTTAATCTACATTCTACTGCTCAGCAGCGCAGCATGCTAGTTCGTTAATAAACTAGGCCACCAGGCCAAAGCAACATCTTAATGTGCTGCTTGAGGTGCGAATGAAATTTAGCAACACATTCCAAACCTGCAAGAGTCCAAGGATTCGCACATGTCCAGTGAGACTTTTTATGGGAAATAGTAGGTGGAGGATAGCCATTTGTCCTGTGTGTGGAGGGTGAGGCAACTCAAGCCACCCACTTACAGCTGCTGGATAATGGCGAATATAAAGTATGGACATGATGTACAATATCTGCATATCCTTTCACTTGGGCAATTGCAGACAGCACAAAGAGATTAGCGGGGAGAGGTAAATAGAAACAGTTTATAAGCTCAGGCTATTCTTAGGGGCAACCCATACCTTCAAGTGACCTCTTGGAACTCATGGAGTAGATGAGCACCAATATAGTAGCAAAGGATACATCCAGCTGGTTTTGAGAAATATTCTGAACCAAGACTCTTTTAAGCACTCGCTGTCCTGCAATAATGGTATTAAAGCAAATTGTAATGACTTAACTTTAAAGGAAGTAACATTTGCATGAGGAAAACTGGCCTAAATAATTTCTAAAGCTTCAACATCAGGTAATAACCAGTGTTGGCACCTAAAAATATTGGAAAACATGAATAAGAACCAAACAAAACTGGACAGGTTGAATCAATTAACAGAATGTAGTTTGTCAAATGTAGTCTGCTCCTAAAGTGTGACTGGAAATTTGACCCAAACCTTTGCAAGAGAGGCCTGACTAAGAGCAAAAAGCATTTAGTTGGGGGGAAATGAACTGGTGCAATGGCACAGATACCAGAGCCGTATCCAGCACAGGAGTCAAACACCATGGGCAGGACTTTCACTTGGTGGCAGGTAGGGAGCAAGGAGGGAGGTAGGATTGTGGCCCAGAAACCCGGGAGAACGGGTTTCCCTCAGGCCCTGCCGCATTTCTCTGAACCCGCTCCCCAGCAGCCAGCCAGATTGAGAGGATGATTGGCTGTCAGGCAGGTAGGCCACAACACCAGGCCGCATCTGGTGAGCAGAGAGGAGGGAGGGGGGGAATCGGAGGCCGGATTCGGGAGGGGGGGGAAGGGGGGAATCGGATATCAGACGCCTCGTTGGCAGGTGGGGGGTTTGAAGGCTTCGGGGTGGGATGGGATGGGAGGGACTGGAAGGGTTGGCCAGGGATGTCCGACCGCGGGGGGTTGGTGAAGCAGGGACACTGGGTCCAGCAGGTAAGTGGAAAGGCATTTACCTCCTGGACCCAGCAGGCCTCGCCTGCCCTTACCTGCCAAGTGTTTCCCAAGGCCCAGGAAACACGGCCACCCAGAGTTCAATTTAAAATGGAGATTGAAAATGAGGCACGGAGCCTCATTATAATACTTAACGTGCCAACCTGCGTCCTGGGAGCGGATTGGCTGTCTGCCCCCCATCCCGCCTCCGTTGAAACCGGAAGGGCGTGGGTTGAAGGTGGGATTCAGATTTCTACCACTTTGATCTCCCACCAGATACCCAATTTTTGGGGTTAAAACTCCTCCCCATATGTGGGAGATCAAACTCAAAGCCATGGTGAAATTTTCATGTGTGTTCAAGAAACATTCTTTTACAGAACTCTCTTTTCTGCATTTATCCCCTCTCCTGATGGTGCGGGCTGATGCTGAAGTAACGTTTCATGGAGATTGGCCAACCTCCGGACCTCAGCCCCTTTTCATATGCCAGCGAGGTTATTCAATTGTGGAGGACGTCAGAGTTGAGGCTGATTATATCCTCACCCGACACCCACATGCATACATTTTCCAGCAATAGTCACCGGGCAGCTATCTGAAACTGGAACCTTGGCTGATTTTCTCTTAGTCTAGGGGAAAGGCATCTAATTACAACACTTCTACTGCCACCCTGGTTGAGATTAGCCAATAGCACAGATAGGTCAAGTCAAAACCCTGGGACCTTTGTGAATGGCATGGCTCAGTTCCATAAGGTGTCCTTTATTTACCAACCAAGAAATCGGGGAGCCAATGAACATCTAATATTCACAATTAAATCTATAATGAATTCTCTAATCAACCAAAACTCTAATCAATTATTTAAAGAATTTGCTCACCTATTGCAATCTCTCCACAGTCCACCATATTCCGTTTGTTCCCAGAAATGAGTACCAGTGGTGGGGCAATTGTAGGGCAATTAACCTCCAGATACAAGGTATTGTGGATGCTACAAAAATACACAAAATATCAACAGTTATTCCCACAGTGGGTATCAGCATGCACATAGCTTTAAAACACAAAGTTACTAAAAACAATGGGGTAGATTTTCAACTTGCTACCCGGGCAAAAATCCAGAATTTTGGACCAGGCACCAGTTATAGAAACCGCCCGAGATTTATTTCTAAATTGAAAATCTAGCCCATAGTTTATCCTTCACAAAAATTACATTCCCTTTGCAACAAGCTATCATTTCGAATGTCAATGGATAAAGCCAAGATGTTTGTGTAACTATGATTAAGATTAATAAATTAGATAACTTTAAGTATATTTATGAATGATTCTACATATATTTATATATCTCCTGCTATTCCATGCTCTATACTACATATCTGTATTACTTTTAGAATAAGTGGAGAGAAAATGAACACTCCTCCCAATTTAGATACTACCAATGATATTGGTAACACAATTTCTAAGGGAATTAGGTTTTTGTAGCCCAAGAAATATCAGGTGGCATTGCTCCATGATGTCACTGTGATCTTATTCCATGTTATAGCCACTTGGTTAGCAGAGACCAAAAGCCATTGTTATCATCAATGGCAGAACACAATTTCGAGTGTAATGCTCCCTTGAACTAATCACAGTGCTCAAAATAAAATAGCGATCAGGACCAGAAATCTTAGCTAATTTTTCTCCTTCCTAAAGCAGTGGCACTGAAACCAAGAGCAGAGAAAGGGAAAAGACATTTGGGAAGGTTCGGTCGGGATGGCCAGTTTCACACTGGGCAGTGCATGTAACAATTGGGACATCACTGGTGTTCAGAAGTAATTTTTGTTGAATTGGGGCCATTATCTCAGTGAGTTGAACATATCACAGACCCCTGCACTTTCAGTGATCACAGAAAATGACTCCAAATCCAAATAAATTATTGGCTGCTCTGAAGCATGAGAAGGATGGGTGTTCGAGGTATATCATGTGAAATATATCCTCTCCAGATGACTGAGAGCACACACAACATAATCAATCTAACTGGTATGTTGTCACCTCTCCTTAGCACTGCATTTCAGAGCTAGTTTTAACTGGCATATCAACAGTGGATAAATGGTAAGATAGAAGAACAAACTATATTTGAAATATTTCCACCAATTAACTCTAATTACAAGATGTATACATTTTTCCTGTAGATCTTAGAATCCGTCTAGTATTATTGACCTTTCTAAATTCATATAATTCGCAGAATTACAACTTTCTTTTCTTTTGTCCCCAATAACAGTTTGATACAATGTTGAGTTAATATTACGAATATTATCAAAAAAGTCAATAGTTTCCAATTGGCAGTAAAATCTACATGTTTAGGCATCAGGAAAATACTCTAGAGTCAGCTGCAGTAAAAGTATACAATTCAAGAAAGAGGTTTTAGCCAGGAAAGCAGAAAATGCTGTTCCTAGACCTCTAGCATAACTTTATCCCGAATATAATCATTTCTTCTTAAGTAACTCCAGTTTCTTTCATACATTCAACAGAAAGAATGCTGATATTTGCTGAATCGAATCTAATGATGAAACCTCCAAGTTTTATACTGTAAATTATATTACTCCACACAGAATCATATCCTTTCCATAAGATTTTTTCATTTTTAAAAAAAAAGGAGATAACGTCATGGGATAATTTTCCAAGTGTGTGTTGGCGGTAGGGAAGCGGACCTGCTGCCAGTGCCTATTGGAAAATGACAGGCACAATCCAAGCGACATGGGATATAATCTGCATCTCACTCATGGAATCGCCCATAGCTCATTTGTCACTGTTTACAAACTATCCGGTTACTCTAATTGTGGAATATAAATCATATCCCAATGATTCTCATGCCCACAATTTTAAATATCTTTCGATAATACTATTTATTAGTTGTTACTTGATAATGTATTAGAATATATATTGGACATAGAAAGGCTCAGCAATCAATTGCAAATGATTTCTCTGTAATAAGCTAGAAGTAATGTTGCCACAACCGTTGCTTCAATGTGAACACCATCACAGGTCAGTGGCATGGCGGGCAGTAGTGTTCACATGGGTCCCTGCTGTTGACACGGAAACTAACCTCAACACTGAAAAGACAAATACAGCATTGTTTACTTAACAACAACAACTTGTATTTATGTAATGCCTTTAACGTAGTACTATGTCCCAAGGCACTTCACAGGAGTAAGACAAAAATTTGATACCGAGCCACATAAGAAGAAATTACAGCAAATGATCAAAAACTTGATCAAAGGGGTCGGCTTTAAGAAGCGTCTTAAAGGAGGAAAGAGAGGTAGAGAGGCGGAGAGGTTTAGGGAGGGAGTTCCAGAGCTTGGGGCCTAGACAGCTGAAGGCACGGCCACCAATGGTGGAGTGATTATAATCGGGGATGCTCAAGAGGGCAGAATTAGAGGAGTGCAGATAACTCAGGGGCTGCAGGAGATTACAGAGATAGGGAGGGCCGAGGGCCATGGAGGGATTTGTAAACAAGGATGAGAATTTTGAAATCGAGGCGTTGCTTAACCGGGAGCCAATGTAGGTCAGTGAGCACAGGGGGTGATGGGTGAGTGGGACTTGGTGCGAGTTAGGACACTTGAGTTTTGGATGACCTCGTGGTTACGTACGGTAAGACTGTGGAAGTAGTCATGTCAAGAAGTAACAAAGGCATGGATAAGGATTTCAGCAGTAGATGAGCTGAGGCAAGGGTGGAGACGGGTGATGTTACGGAGGTGGAAATAGGCGGTTTTAGTTATGCTGCGGATATGTGGTCGGAAGCTCATTTCAGGGTCAAATATGACACCAAGGTTGCGAACAGTCTAGTTTAGCCTCAGATAGATGCTGGGGTGAGGGATGGAGTCAGTAGTAAGGGAACGCAGTTTGTGGAGGGGACCAAAGACAATGGCTTCGGTCTTCTAAATATCTAATTGGAGAAAATTTCTGCTCATCCAGCACTGGATGTCAGACAAGCAATCTGACAATTGAGAGACTGTGGAGGGGTCGAGAGAAGTGGTGGTGAGGTAGAGCTGGGTGTCAGAATAGAAAATAGAAACCGTGGAATGATTTTAAAGATGTCTTTTCATCTTAAGGTTTGTGTGGTGGTCATGATGCCATCAAAACCCTTCAATTAAGTTTCTGCCATGTTATCACGCCCAAGTATCCATTATTTTCTATTTTGTCGAAAACCAAGATCACAGAAGACGTAGCCACATGTTTCAAGACGAAGGAATACAGTTAGCGGTTAAGCTAAGACAAGGTTTATTGAAAGTACAATACTATTAATGTTGTTTACCTGTAAGGGAGGTAACCAGTCTCTTTATGGTCTGTTGTTCTGCCATGAGCAACAAAACACGGAATGACAAAACTCCGGAACTGCTCCTTGTAATTCCTCAGCAACGAAGTAAGAGCAGCATTGTAGTGATCAGAACTGAAACAGAACAGGGTCATTGGAAAACAACATCTCTCTTCAATGGGTCATTGAAACATAGAAACAATATAAAATAGGTGCAGGAGTAGGCCATTCGGCCCTTCAAGCCTGCACCACCATTCAATATGAACATGCAACTTCAGTATCCCATTCCTGCCTTCTCTCCATACCCCCGATCCCTTTAGCCGTTAGGACCACATCTAACTCCCTCTCAACGAACTGGCCTCAACAACTTTCTGTGGTAGAGAATTCCACAGGTTCACCACTCTCTGGGTGAAGACGTTTCTCCTCATCTCGGTCCTAAATGGCTTACCCCTTATCCTTAGACTGTGACCCCTGGTTCTGGGCTTCCCCAACATTGGGAACATTCTTCCTGCATCTAACCTGTCTAAACCCATCAGAATTTTAAACGTTTCTATGAGGTCCCCTCTCATTCTTCTAAATTCCAGTGAATATAAGCCGAGTCGATCCAGTCTTTCTTCATATGTCAGTCCTTCCATCCCGGGAATCAGTCTGGTGAACCTTAACTACCTGCTGTACCTGCATGCCTACTTTCAATGACTGATGTACCATGACACCCAGGTCTCGTTGCACCTCCCCTTTTACTAATCTGTCACCATTCAGATAATAATCTGCCTTCCTGTTTTTGCCACCAAAGTGGATAACCTCACATTTATCCACATTATACTGCATCTGCCATGCATTTGCCCACTCACCTATCCTGTCCAAGTCACCCTGCAGCCTCTTAGCATCCTCCTCACAGCTCACACTGCCAACCAGCTTACTGTCATCTGCAAACTTGGAGATATTACATTCAATTCCTTCTTCTAAATCATTAATATATATATTGTAAATAGCTGGGGTCCCAGCACTGAACCTTGCGGTACCCCACTAGCCACTGCCTGCCATTCTGAAAAGGACCTGTTTATTCCCACTCTTTGCTTCCTGTCTGCCAACCAATTCTCTATCCACGTCAATACATTACCCCCAATACCATGTGCCTTAATTTTGCAACTAATCTCTTGGATGGGACCTTGTCAAAAGCCTTTTGAAAGTCCAAATACACCACATCCACTGGTTCTCCCTTGTCCACTCTACTAGTTACATCCTCAAGAAATTCTACAAGATTTGTCAAGCATGATTTCCCTTTCATAAATCCATGCTGACTTGGACCGATCCTGTCACTGCTTTCCAAATGCGCTGCTATTACATCTTTAATAATTAATTCCAGCATTTTCCCCACTACCAATGTCAGGCTAACCGGTCTATAATTCTGTTTTCTCTCTCCGTCCTTTTTTAAAAAGTGGGGTTACATTAGCTACCCTCCAATCCATAGGAACTGATCCAGAGTCGATGGAATGTTGTAAAATGACCACCAATGCATCCACTATTTCTAGGGCCACTTCCTTAAGTACTCTAGGATGCAGACTATCAGGCCCTGGGGATTTATCAGCCTTCAATCCTATCAATTTCCCTAACACAATTTCCTGACTAATAAGGATTCCCCTCAGTTCCCCCTTCTCGCTAGACCCTCAGTCTCCTAGTATTTTCGGGAGGTTATTTGTGTCTTCCTTAGTGAAGACAGAACCGAAGTATTTGTTCAATTGGTCTGCCATTTCCTTGTTCCCCATTATGAATTCACCTGATTCTGACTGCAAGGGACCTACATTAGTCTTCACTAATCTTTTTCTCTTCACATATCTATAGAAGCTTTTGCAGTCAGTTTTTATGTTCCCTGCAAGCTTCCTCTCATACTATATTTTCCCCCTCCTAATTAAACCCTTAGTCCTCCTCTGCTGAATTCTAAATTTCTCCCAGTCCTCAGGTTTGTTGCTTTTTCTGGCCAATTTGTATGCCTCTTCCTTGGATTTAACACTATCCCTAATTTCCCTTGTTAGCCGTGGTAGAGCCACCTTCCCAGTTTTATTTTTATGCCAGACAGGGATGTACAATTGTTGTAGTTCATCCATGTGATCCTTAAATGTCTGCCATTGCCTATCTACCGTCAACCTTTTAAGTATCGTTCGGCAGCCTATCCTAGACAATTCACGTCTCATACCATCAAAGTTACCTTTCTTTAAGTTCAGGACCCTAGTCTCTGAATTAACACTGTCACTCTCCATCTTAATGAAGAATTCTACCATATTATGGTCACTATATATAAGGTGGTGATAGACAGATTTTTGAGCAATAAGGGAGTCAAGGGTTATGGGGAATGGGCAGGGAAGTGGAGTTGAGGCCAAGATCAGATCAGCCATGATCTTATTAAATGACGGAGCAGGCTTGAGGGGCCGCATGGCCTATTCCTGCTCCTATTTCTTATGTTCTTAATCTTGGGGTATAACTTAGGTGGTGTCAAAGGCTACAGATTTTTTCTAAGTGCACACATATGGAGATAACCACATAATGTGCAAGGCAATACATTTTTGGTTATGCACTTGAAGTAGAAAAAATGTCTAGAAAATATATAACAGCAAAGAAAAAAAAATACAAGTCAACTTAAATTGTGATTACAAAATATTATCTTTGCTACCTTATTAAAGTTTTAATAAATGAAGTACATGGGAGTAATAGTTATTTTTAATTTTTAATGAATAGTTCTTTTGTTATGGAAATTGCTTATAAAAATAGTCACAAACCGAAGATATAAAAACAAGTTTGATATGAACAATACAACATTGAACAGAATAAATAGGGACGTGTTTACCCAGAATACAGTATAAAATAGTAGCTGTTGGACAGTGTCCTCAAATACATTACAGCCCCAATATTCCTCCCCTTTCTTGCCCTGGTGCAGGAGTGGTAGAAGGTGTCTGAAGCGTGCTCCGTGTGCCCACGGTGCCATAGGCTTGGATTAGGTGGCTCAGGATATTAATGTGGCTCAGTTGCAGCACCCCCCCAGCACAGGCCTGGTCCTTGGCAGCTGCTTGCACTGGGAATTGGGCCGAACCAGAGGTGCAGCAGCAGGCCGGGGTGTCAGAGGGCCGTCGGACCATCGAGCTGCACAACCAATCGTGTCGCAGGGGATGCAGAAGATCTGCGACTTGTATCCGCAACCAACCCTGCTGAAGGTGCATTAGTGCTTCTCCTTTTCAGGGCCTATGGCTCCAGTCAATCACGAAGTCTTGGGATCCCTCCCTCGGGCTTGCCTTTTCCATTCTTCAAGTTGAGGCTGGCATTGATTGCCGCTTGGTGTTTGAACCCAAGAGCCTGTATAGCAGAATCTCATGGGAGTATCCTACCCTGTCTATGGCCTTGCACTACAGGTGCAAGTTATAGGGGGAGAAATTAGGCCGTGCGTCATTTTGGGACGGTAACCCAGGTGGAGTGGTAATTTTAGCGCCTTGAAATTAGTCAGATTCGGTCGAAGAGCTGACAGGGGCACTAAATCAGCCATTGCACACTGCAGCTGGGAGGCGATAACGAAAGTTTGGTTGGTAAATTTGGCGGACCCATTGCGTATGCGCTGAACTCCGATTCAGATCCTGAGAAAAGCCGAGTCTTAAAGGCACGGCATAGTAATGCACCCATTACAGTTTTCAAAATCACTTTTTCTCAAGCTGAACTCTTATTACGGTCTGCTGCTGCAAACTGGGAGGCTCATGCACCGTGCTGCCTATAAACGTTGCACTGACTGTGACCTCCGAGGTAAGCACGTCCTCGTCCCTTTCAGTAGCCGCCAGTTAACGACTCTGCAAACCTGGCCCCACTGTTTTTCCAGATGTTGTTCCTGGCGGGCGCTCGATGAGGTGGCCGCACCGAATTTACCGCCCGGGGCGCAAGCGTGGGCGATACACCAGGACTGAGGTCAGGATCGGAGCGATCGGCAGCAGCCTGGCGCTAGAGGTTTGTGCTCCCGGTGAGCCACCAATTAATTTTCGGTCGGGGTGTTAAAAGCTGCGCTCCCGGTCAGTAACCTCTTATGCTCCCATTAACGCCCCCTCTGGCCACTAACTGAGGCATTAGAAAACTCCACATTCGGACACAGAGCTGCGCTCACCATCAAAAGAAAAAAGACTTACATTTCTATAGCGCGTTTCACGACTACCTGGAAAAATGTCCCAAAGCAGTCACTTGTAATGTGGGAAACGCGGCAGCCAATTTACGCACAGCAAGCTCCCACAAACAGCAGTGTGATAATCTGTTATTAGTGATGTTGATTGAGGGATAAATATTGACCAGGACACCGGGGTTAACTCCCCTGCTCTTCTTCGAAATAGTGCCCTGGGATCTTTTATGTCCACCTGAGAGAGCAGATGGAGCCTTGGTTGAACGTCTCATCCGAAAGACGGCACCTCCGATAGTGCGGCACTCCCTCAGTACTGCTCCTCCAACAGTGCAGCGCTCTCTCAGTACTGCCCCTCCGACAGTGCAGCGCTCCCTCAGTACTGCCCCTCCAACAGTGCAGCGCTCGCTCAGTACTGCCTCTCCGACAGTGCAGCGCTCTCTCAGTACTGCTCCTCCAACAGTGCAGCGCTCTTTCAGTACTGCCCCTCTGACAGTGCAGCGCTCTCTCAGTACTGCCCCTCCGACAGTGCAGCGCTCCCTCAGTACTGCCCCTCTGACAGTGCAGCGCTCTCTCAGTACTGCCCCTCCGACAGTGCAGCGCTCTCTCAGTACTGCCCCTCCGACAGTGCAGCGTTCTCTCAGTACTGCCCTCCGACAGTGCAGCGCTCTCTCAGTACTGCCCCTCCGACAGTGCAGCGCTCTCTCAGTACTGCCCTCCGACAGTGCAGCGTTCTCTCAGTACTGCCCTCCGACAGTGCAGCGTTCTCTCAGTACTGCCCTCCGACAGTGCAGCGCTCTCTCAGTACTGCCCTCCGACAGTGCAGCGTTCTCTCAGTACTGCCCCTCCGACAGTGCAGCGCTCTCTCAGTACTGCCCCTCCAACAGTGCAGCACTCTCTCAGTACTGCCCCTCCAACAGTGCAGCACTCTCTCAGTACTGCCCCTCTAGTGTCAGCCTAGATTTATGTGCTCAAGTCCCTGGAGTGGGACTTAAACCCACAACCTGCTGACCTAGAGGCGAGGATGCTACCCACTGAGCCACAGCTGACATCAGTGCACGCTGGACGTGCATGTACAAGCACCCCATATGTTTCTGTCCATGTAACAAATGAACCAATTATCACGAGCGGGGGCACGTCTGAATTCCTGGTCCGAGCTCTCAATGGCCAAAGCTTGGTCTGGATTACAAAATTCATAAAATTACCCCTCATTGCCCGGAGTGACCAAGACTGAGCGGCAAATGCTGTTTTACTTACTCAGGAGTGATGTCTGCTGGATTGAGAGGTTCAAGCGTAATGCTGGCTCTTTTACTCTCTTTAACTGACTGGTCCATTACATCTTTTGGTTTTGGATGTGTTTTGTTTTTAGCCTGCGGATCAAACCAAAGGATGTCAAGAACACAGCAAATGGAACCGTACAAGCAACTTTCTCCCGACTCGTTCGTCTCCCATTGAGTGGAATGATTGTTATTCAAACTGATGAGGATAATAGAGACCATGCAACTTTTGTACGAAGAATTAAATAACCTAAAATATAAACTTTTTAACTCTTTCTATTCTTTTTCTGACAATTTTCTCTCCTCCCTTCACTGCCTCCTTTCCCAAAATCATTGAATCCTCGCAAGTGCTCCACTGGTATCAGCTGTACTCAGTACTTCATAGATACGAATAGCACAGAAGGAGGCCATTCGGCCCACCATGCCTGTGCTGCCTCTTTGAAAGAGAAGTCATGATTAGTCCCACATCCCTGCTTATTGTCCGTAACCCTTTAAGTTCCTCCCGTCCAACTCCCTTTTAAAATTAATTACGGAACCAGCTTCTACCACCATTTCAGGTCGAGCATTCCAGATCCCAAAAAATCTCCGAGTGAAAACATTTCTCCTCATCTCCCCTCTAGATCTTTTTGCAATAATTTTGTCAGTACTTCAACCATGCCTGTTTTTTTATATGTGGGCAGACAATGAATGTTCAGTTGTAGAGGGCTTCACATATAAACATCAATTTGAGGCACTGAGGCTGGAGGGGGCAGTAGCACTGAGGGGTGGGTGGGGTAGTGAGGGGGAGGGGGTAGTGAGGGATGTGGGCGGAGTGAGGGGGGAGTGAGGGAGGAGGGGGAGTGAGGGAGGAGGGGGAGAGAGGGGTGGGGAGGGAGTGAGGGGTGGGGGGGAAGAGTGAGAGGTGGGGGGGAGAGTGAGGGGTGGGGGGGAGAGTGAGGGGGAGGGGGGAATAAGGGGGAGGGGGGAATGAGGGGGAGGGGGGGAATGAGGAGGAGGGGGGAATGAGGGGGAGGGGGGAAGTGAGGGGGAGGGGGGAGTGAGGGGGAGGGAGGAGTGAGGGGGAGGGGGGAGTGAGGGGGAATGGGGAGTGAGGGGTGGAGGGGAGTGAGGGGTGGAGGGGAGTGGGGTGGACGGGAGGGGGCAGTAAGGGGTGGACGGGAGGGGGGAGTGAGGGGTGGAGGGGAGTGGGGGGTGGAGGGGAGTGGGGTGGACGGGAGGGGGCAGTAAGGGGTGGACGGGAGGGGGGAGTGAGGGGTGGACGGGAGGGGGGAGTGAGGGGTGGAGGGGGTGAGGGGTGGAGGGGGTGAGGGAGGAGTGAGGGGGAGGGGAGGGGTGGAGTGGCGGTGGAGTGGAGAGGGGAGTGGAGTGGGGGCTGGAGTGGGGAGTGAGGGGAGAGTGAGGGGAGAGTGAGGGGAGAGTGAGGGGGGAGTGAGGGGGGAGTGAGAGGTGGAGGGGAGGGGGGAGTGAGGGGTGGAGGGGAGGGGGTAGTGAGGGGTGGAGGGGAGGGGGGAGTGAGGGGTGGGGGAGGAGTGAGGGGTGAAGGGGGGAGTGAGGGGTGAAGGGGGGAGTGAGGGATGGAGGGGGGAGTGAGGGGTGGAGGGGGGAGTGAGGGGTGAAGGGAGGAGCTTTTGGACAACACTACGTTTAATTTTACTATTCAATATCAATGGCAGTGTGCAGTAACAACTTTATTACCAAGACACCTTCAGTGATCAGTGCATCCATTCACATATTGATAAGTGAGGGGGTCAGATTTTTCTTTGTGGATAATCAGGTAGGGAGCATCGCCTGCCTGTAAAAGAACCTGCCTGCTTATTTTCCATTGAACTTTATTAAGATCAGGCAGGCGCGTGCCTTCCTCCCACCAACTTTGCTCTCTGTATTCAGCTAGGAGATACTTTACAACTAGGTGGTACAGACAAGTCTACTCCACAGCCTGCGCACGGTAACTGATAGAGAGCAGTCAGTCTGAGGGGTGACAGTGAACCAGTCGTGTTTGGTTTACTATACCGTCAGGACCACTCAACTGAATCACTGCTCTGCAACGTAATGTTGAGTTTGATCACCGCCTGCTCTAATGTGTAATGAATGACTGTGGGGAGAGATGGTGTTCAAAGCTGTCGTCGCCTTTTGAAGCTGTAAATATTCATATACACTACTGCTATTATAATGTGTCCTCAGAATGAGTGCCAGATGCACATCACTTGCAGCAGATTTTCAGTTTCTGCCTTTCCTGCTCTACTTTCTAGTCACTTGTGGCCCCCTCTCCTTATTCTGCACAACTCTTTTGCTTTGCAAAATTCGAATTCTGAACCCAGGTGATCCCAGCACGCTGTTTCCGAGGTAATCATAGATCATAGAATAGGACAGCACAGAAGGAGGCCATTCGGCCCATCGAGCGTGCACCGGATCTTTCGAAGGGCAATCCCGTTGGTCCCATTGACGCGCATTCATCCCATTTGTAGTTGAGAATTGCAATGGGCGTCTTACACCTAGCGTAGGATCCCTATTTGCATATTTAAACAGCCTCCTGCCTGAGATGTTTACAGGAAGAGGAGAACCGATGGAGGAATGCTAGGCAAGGCAGGCAGCACCAGAGATGATGTGTGCCCATCAGCGGGTACCCTTATACCCATATCTACAGACAGCAATGTACATACATCACTTTGACGTAGGTTTAGTGCACAGGGAAGCTCCAATTCCCAAAAGAGACTACAGAAGCTGACTTGCTGTCAAGGCAGACTAATCGCGATGCTGTGTGGATCTTTGACAGAACCCCAGTCACAGTAGGTCACACTTTAAGTCACACGTCATGAAAAAAGGAATGCCAAGGTGATTGACAGCTGGCACATTGGTGGCATCTGCCACCGACTATATCTGCAGGCCCTGGCACGTCTACTTGGAAAGGACCCTGGGAACTGTATATCTAAGCTGTGGGTCAGCAGAGAACCAGATGCAGAACTGTGACATCTGCGGCAACAACACCTGCAGCTATACGCAGCATAGGGCTGTCACTGTCAGCTGTGACCTCAACTCAGCATCACCTTATTCCGGGCACGCTGCAACAATGGTAAATACGACTAACCTCCTTATAATTACCTCCCACCTCGCCAGTTGGCTGGGTGCTGGGCTGCTCTGTCACTTGCCTGCAGACTTGGACCTGGCCATCACATTCCCCTTCACTTCACTTTGGCCCATCACTCTTAACCTGTCCACCTTCAGCTTTGGCAAAGGCTGACACTGTATTGAAGTGCCTTTTGGACCTTTCCAAAGATAGCAAGTCTTTTTGTTCATCTATTCTGCCACTTAACTTTAATTGTCTGCATCCCTTCAAATTTCATCTACACTGCAAGTTGCAGTAATAGGTTACAGTTCCTGGAGCTGGGAATAACTATAATGAGCAGACCGCAGGAAATTGCACGCATTCACCTACTTTACTTCGGGTGAGTTAAGTACTCATTTCTAACTGCTCGGGAGTAGACTGCACCCTAGTTAAAATCGACTGTAATGTTTCCTGTACCTCTCAATCACTTCTTTCGCTTAAAAAACTTCAGTTTCCTCTTAAATATGTTGACACTAGGAAGATATGAACATGAATAGACTTACTTGGTCTATCATACTTGCTCACCACTTTTGTTAGCCATAGCATTTCCATCTTTTTATTCCCAATTGAGCCTCTCCTGCAGGCATTAAATTCTGTGCTTCCATGGTGCCAGTGAGGGACTGTGTTTTTCGAGAACACGAGTTGGAGAATTGGGTTACACTGAAGTAGCCCTATCTGCTACCCATGCGCTCTTCAGACAAAGCTTCCCCGCTACTGAGTTTGGGATTGTGGTATTTATCCTCATATCTCTTAATACCGCTACTAACGATACTATCCACTACCCAGTTAGAGCTCTGCACAATTGGTTCCACATATTCAGCATCCTCTGTGAAGTGATTAAATCTGAACCGTCTGTTCACCTTCTCTCTTCTGAGCTTGAGTTTACGATTATTTATGATGCACTCCAAAAAGTGCCCACTATTCGGTCTCTTCCTACCTTGTGACTCATCTCCTGTAAATGTGTTAGAATCTAAATATGGATCATCAGTGGAGTTCCTCTTGTCCACTAGCTCTGTTAATTCCTCAAAGAAGTCCAATAGATTAATCAGACACAACCTTCCCGTCATCATAGGCGGTCCCTCGAACAAGGATGACTTGCTTCCACGAGAGTTCACAGATGTTTCAATGAAGGACCCCATGTTCCAGTCCTGAACTCCTGTGCGTGGATTTTTTTAACGTGGGGTGACCGTTGCACACCAGCCACCACACGGGCTTGACAGAGCTAGGCCTTTATCCAGTGGCAAGGGTTAACCAGGACGATTGGAGACCTGCTCTGCTGCATGGACTTAGTGCGGCACATATCGCAGTGTGGGCTGGGCCCGTGCTGCCCCTGGGCCCTCGGCTCTTCTGGGCCCCGAACCCTCATTCGCCGCACCTTCGCCCACAGTGTTCCAGGGCCCGGCGCTCCAGCTCTATTTATAGCCCCGACCTGCGGTGGTGTTCTCACACAGGTCGGGGCGACCCATGATGTTAATAAACCTATGCTGTCATAAGGCTATGCTGACTCTGGCATTACATATATTTCTAGCTCATTAATTATTCCCTGCTTCAAAATGCAGTCTATAATATTTTATATATTGCATCTCTAAGAAAAGCCTGAGCCGTTCTGGTCACAGGTTACATTCCCGCCAATATTTGTTACATTATAATTGGATTAAGTATTATTAATTATTTTTTAAAGTGTCTTTTCCTGCTTGGACTATTTTATCCATTCCATAATTTGTGTTTTGTTGTACCAGTGGTTCCCTGCTCTGTTGCACACACACTTCACACACTGAAGACTGTTGCCTGCTGATTTCAATTAGCAGGCAGCAGTCAAGATTATCTTCACATGCAATGTTCCTCCAGTCACTTATGTTTAACTTTTCCAATAAGAATAAAACACTAAGGATTAAATATTCAGAGCAGTTTTGTAATCTTCTGAGGTGAGCTGCCACAGCTAAAATTCATCACTATACTTAGTGTCAGCTGTGACTCAGTGGGTAGCCTCTGAATAAGTGCTACTCAGTGGGTAGCAAGTCATCCTCGATTCGAGGAACTGCCTATGATGATATGAGCCTCTGAGTCAGAAGGTTGTGGGTTTAAGGCCTACTCTAGATTCTTCAGCACATAAATCTAGGGTGACACTCCAGTGCAGTGCTGAGGGAGAGCTGCACTGTCGGAGGTGCCGTCTTTCAGATGAGACGTTAAACCGAGACCCTGTTTGCTCTCTCAGGTGGATGCAAAAGATCCCATGGCACTATTTCAAAGAAGAGCGGGGGAGTTATCCCTGGTGTCCTGGCCAATATTTATCCCTCAATCAACATAACAAAAAAACAGATTATTTGGTCATTATCACATTGCTGTTTGTGGGAGTTGGCTGCCGTGTTTCCCATATTACAACAGTGACTACACTCCAAAAGTACTTTATTGGCTGTAAAGTGCTTTGAGACGCCCGGTGGTCATGAAAGGTGCTATATAAATGTAAGTCTTTCTTTCTTTTTAGCTAGAAAAGAATAAGTGAAATGTAATTATAAAAACGAGTAGTCTAAATATTCTTACTAATGCATCCAGCTTTGTTGTTAGGATAGGCTCAAGTTCCTGTTTCTCCAAAATCTTCCTCGTTTCTTCAACACAGCTCAACATTTGGACAGCTTTCTCTTGGACCAGCAGATCCGCCAGCATGGGTTTGAACATCAAGTGCACCTTACACCTCTACAGTTCAGACAGAAAGGGGAACACTTTCAGAAGGAAACAAAAACATGCATGATAAATAAATCGTGACATTCATTGATAAGGAAAAACAGTCCAATGACTGGCAGCATTTCTTTCAAACTTGAAAGAAAAGCTCCTCATAATATGTAAACTTTTGAAAAGAAACTGAAGACAAGGATATTTGAAACTGGGGCTAAAATTAATCGTTTAAAAGAACAAAAGATAAGATACCACTTTCTCACCATGATTGACAACATGTTAACAGAACCACATGCTCAGAATTTTTATGTTTAAAGCTGACATTTATGTAGTTTGCTTCGCAGACCATTTGCTATGCAGGAGAACAGGTAAACGCTTACCTGAAGCAGCAGTCACTAATTATTAATCAGCAGTAAATTATCTCACTCAGTGATACAGTTGCAACTGCTTTTTAATGTAAGAGATGACAGATGGGAACGTGTTGCCCTTGGGTCAACCAATGCCCGCACTGAACACTCCAACGTCAATTTCGCAAGGCTGTGTCCTGCGCCTCAAGGAGCCTGAGTAACGTTCAAATTCATATTGGCCTGGGATGATTTTTGGGCTTTCGGTATATGCTAGCGAGGGGCCTAATGCCTGTTTCTGGACGCACCCTCCACCACCAACCCCCGCCCCACCCCCTCATGGAAATTGGGTTGCCGTGAGCGGAGAAATTCATCTGCTGCTCCAGATATGAGGTACGGAGTATTTCAACTCTGTTCCATGACTTAACCTAAATCTAACTTGAGAAAAACAGCTTTATCGTGTACCACTGTGAACATTTCCACTTCCTAGACCAGTTATCCTCATAGGCATCCGGGGTAAGAGTGCAAATTTAAATTAATTTGTGAATTGTGGGTCCCATCGCTCTGGAGTGAATTCAGATCCAGGTCCCAGAAGTGAGAAGATAGCGTTAAAAGCCACTGCGCCCCCTAGTTCTCCAGAGAAATGCTAATTTTGAATCTCCAGTGATGACTGTATTCAAATGCCAATATCTACAGATCTATGCACATAGAACCACAACAGCAACATGCACTTAAATAGCACTTATAATATAGAAAACATCCCGAGGGCCTGCTTAGAGGTGCAACAAACACACTGAACCAAAGAAGGAAAGATTAGGAGGGGTGGACCAAAACTTCGTCAAAATGGTGGGTTTTAACGAGGGTCTTAAAGGAGGGGGAGATGGAGAGGCGCAGGAAGCTCCAGAATGTGGGGCTTAGACGGCTGAAGGCACGGCCGCTAATGGTGGAGTGAAGGGAGGGAAGGAAGAATACACAAGGGTCAGAGCAACAGAGAGTTCGGGGAAGGAGATGGTGGATGTTGTAGGGCCGGAACAGGTTAGAGATAGGGAGGGGCAAGGCCAAGAAGAGGTTTAAACACAAGGGTGAGAATTTAAAATATTAAACTTTGGATTAGGAGCCAATGTAGGTCAGAGGGCGCAGGGGTGATGGGTGAGCAGGAGTGAGTGCGGCATAGGATACGGGAGCAGAGTTTGGTATCAGTTTTTGGAAGGTAGAAATTGGAAGGCTGGCCAGGGGATCAAGAATAGTCAAGCCTGGAGGTGACAAAGATGTGGATGAGCAGCAGATGGAGTCAGAAGCACAAAGCAAATTTGAATAGGACGCCGTGATTGCAAACAGTTTGGTTCAGCCTGAGACAGTGGCCTCTATGGTGCGAACAATAAGGGCTCAAAGCTAGAGTAAGAAAGGGATAGCGGGTAGGTTTGGCTTGGTGGAGAACCAGAAGGTGCAGGATAAAGAAAAGCAGCTGAACGATAGTCTCTCTATCAGTGACGATGAGATTGATAAGCTCCTTCCACTTGCTGTTTGAGGTGAGGGATGAGGGGATTGAGGAGGAGATACAGAAAAAGAGTTGGGCGTTATCTTTACCCTTCCAATGATCTTGGTTTACAGGGAAAATAAATTGCAAGCTTCCCATCACTATTTCCATTGCTTTTTGGTTCAGCAAGTGATCAGTTTACTTTCGGTTACATGAAAACTCTGGACAAACTCTGACCTGTCCTGGCTTTACAGTTCCAACAGCAGGCACAATAGTTAAATCAGAATATTCCGGAATGACAAATTCAAATGATGTTGGTCCCACAGGAGCAATTTCTCCTGTTCCGATCCTGGGCACCGGATGAGTGAACTCATTCTGGTTGGTGTGCGAGTTCACCACATACAGAGTCACTGTAGCTATATCATGTAATGCAGTAGCAGCAAAGTGAACCACCGAATGGGATAACTTCAGTGGAGGGAAGACACCAATCGCTGTACAGGAAATCTTGAAGTTCCTAAATAATAAAACAAAATGCGTTGATAAAATGTTTATTACTGTTTTGTAATTGCATCAAGCCATAGAATCATAGAAATTTACAGCACGGAAGGAAGCCATTCGGCCCATCATGCCAAGAGCTATCCAGCCTAATCCCAATGACCAGCTCTTGGTCCATAACCCTGTAGGTTACGGCACTTTAAATGCACATTCAAGTATTTTTTTAATGTGGTGAGGCTTTCTGCCTCTACCACTCTTTCAGGCAGTGAGTTCCAGACCCCCATCTGGGTGAAGACATTCCCCCTCAAATCCCTTCTAAACCTCCCCCAAATTACTTTAAATCTATGCCCCCTGGATGTTGACCCTTCTGCCAAGGGAAACAGGTCCTTCCTTTTCACTCTATCCAGGCCCCTCATAATTTTATACACCTCAATCAAGTCTCCCCTCAGCCTCCTCTGTTCCAAAGAAAACAGACCCAGCCTATCCAATCTTTCCTCACAGCCAAAATTCTCCAGTCCAGGTAACTTTCGTAAATCTCCTCTGCACCCTTTCCAGTGCAATCACATTTTTCCTGTAATGTGGTGACCAGAACTGCACGCAGTACTCCAGCTGCGGCCTAACCAGTGTTTTACTCAGTTCAAGCATAACCTCCCTGCTCTTGTACTCCATGCCTCGGCCAATAAAGGCAAGTATTCCATATGCCTTCTTAACCACCTTATCTACCTGGCCTGCTACCTTCAGGGATCTGTGGATCTGCACTCCCAGGTCCCTTTGTTCCACTACACTTTTCAGTGCTATTTAATGTGTATTCCCATGCCTTGTTAGACCTCCCCAAATGCATTACCTCACACAGTTATCTGGATTGAATTCCATTTGCCACTGTTCTGCCCACCTGACCAGTACATTGATATCTTCCTGCAGTCCGCAGCTTTCTTCTTCATTATCAACCACACGGCCTATTTTAGTGTCATCTGCAAACTTTCTAATCATACCCCCATCAGTGATTCATTAAACAGCAAGTATGATGATAGTTATTTCTCTGGTGGCACCTCCTGCCTTTGATTAGCAGTGTTGACAGAGTAATACTGTGCATTCATATTTTTCACATTTGTAAGAGCACCGGACAGTCAATGGCACTGCTTGAATTTCTGTATGCACTGTAGATATTTTGAGTCTGCTTATATAACACTGCTGTAGAAAGGAGAATCTTTTAATACTATCAAGTTCTAATTCCCTCTATTACATTCAATATAGGGAATGCTAGAAGATAAGGCCTGTGTGAAAGGCTAATTTTCAGCATGCGAGCAGGACCAGAAAGGCCAATTAGGTCATAAATCAGATCCGAAGCTAAATGCAAGGCAATTCAATCCACACAGTCTCTGACACAGGCCCAAGAACTCTTGGTTCTTGTAGCATCTCAGCCTAGGAAAAACACTCTGCTGTGCCAATATTCAGTTTTATTCCTGACTCTTAACCCTGTGGATTTTTTCAGCTGAACTTCCTGATTATGCGGCATTTTCATTTCACAAGGCCAAGAGCAGTTACAGGTCACTTCACTTGTTTATTTTAATAACCAACAAAGAAATCTAATCCTTATAAGGTTCAGTCTATTTTGGACATTGCTTCAGAATAAAACAATTGTGGTACATATCACAATAACTGGAATGGTAGCATAGAGGTTATGTTACTAGACCAGTGATCCAGAGCCCTGGACTAATGATCCCACCACGGCAGCTAGGGAATTTAAATTCAGATCATTAAATAAATCTGGAGTAAAAAAGCCTGTGTCAGTAACGGTGACCATGAAACTACCAGATTGTCAGAAAAACCCATCTGGTTCACTAAGGTCCTTTATGGAAGGAAATCTGCTGCCCTTACCCGGTCTGGGCCTATATGTGACTCCAGACCCACAGCAATGTGGGTAACTCTTAACTGCCCTCTGAAATGGCCTAGCAAGTCACTCAGTTAAGGGCAATTAGGGATGGGCAATAAATGCTGGCGATGCCACATCCCGTGAATGAATAAAAAAATCATTTATCATTGGCGGTCAGCGTTGGGGGGAAAACTTTTCCATTTTTAGCAATAAGCACTAACACTGAATACTGTCAGATCAAGTGTAGCAGCGGTTAGATGTAGAGCAAAACTGTGTCAACAATATGTTGAACTGCAAAGTTTTATGGTGTGGACTTCTGCCCACAAGATTGAGACCGACTCAACTCACTTCATTTAGGATCTTTTTATTCAGTATCACTGGATTTGAATTGAGATTTTTTGCTTTTCATTAGTTACATAGCAGCTTTGAAAATATATTTGTACAGAAACCAGGGGGTTTGACCTGTGGATGTAGTAACGGATTATGTTACACAGTGTTAATGGGCCCAAGTTTCGAGCCGCGCCTAGAACGGCGCAGTCCCGACCTGGACACCCGTTTTTCGTGCCACAAAGTGCGCCTAAAAAAACCCTCCGTATTCTCCACCTCCCTGCAGGTCCTCTGGCCCTCGGCGCAGCGCAGCAGGAGCTGTAGGGGGCGGAGCCAGGTCCCTGCGCTGAAAACAGTGCCGGGACCTCTGCAGATGCGCGCTACAGTGGGCACGCATGTGCAGTAGCTCCAGGCGCCCGAAACTGCGTGGGAGGGGCCTGAAGCACGCAGCCCCTAGCCCTGGCCGAATGGCCTCACTGGGGCTGCATGAATAAGGCTCCTCCCACGGCCAGCTCCTGCTTCCTCCCGACCCGACACCGACTCGACTCCCGCTTCCCGCCCCCGGACCAGACACGACACCCGCTCCCCCACCGCCGCCGCCCCCCGCCTCCGGACTGGATCCGACCTGACCTCCCTCCCCCCGACCTGACCTCCCTCTCCCTCCCTCCCCCCAACCCGAACCGAACCGACCTCCCTCCCATCACCCCCCCGACCCGACCCAACACCACCTACCTGTAAATCTGGTGCTGGGGACGGGCCCTGCCCGAAGTCTCGGGCCCGGCCCATTCAGCCTCCCTCCCCCTTCTCCTTCCCCCCACCCCCCCCAATCTCCTTCCCCCCCCAATCTCCTTCCCCCCCCAATCTCCTTCCCCCCCAATCTCCTTTCTCCTCCTTCTCCCCGCCTCCCCCCTTCTCCCCCCTCCCCCTTCTCCCCATCCCTCCCCCTTTTCCCCCATCCCTCCCCCTTCTCCCCCATCCCTCCCCCTTCTCCCCCATCCCTCCCCCTTCTCCCCCATCCCTCCCCCTTCTCCCCCATCCCTCCCCCTTCTCCCCCATCCCTCCCCCTTCTCCCCCATCCCTCCCCTTCTCCCCATCCCTCCCTTTTCCCCATAGAAACATAGAAAATAGGTGCAGGAGTAGGCCATTCGGCCCCTCTAGCCTGCACCGCCATTCAATGAGTTCATGGCTGAACATGCAACTTCAGTACCCCATTCCTGCTTTCTCACCATACCCCTTGATTCCCCTAGTAGTAAGGACTTCATCTAACTCCTTCTTGAATATATTTAGTGAATTGGCCTCAACAACTTTCTGTGGTAGAGAATTCCACAGGTTCACCACTCTCTGGGTGAAGAAATTCCTCCTCATCTCGGTCCTAAATGGCTTCCCCCTTATCCTTAGACTGTGTCCCCTGGTTCTGGACTTCCCCAACATTGGGAACATTCTTCCTGCATCTAACCTGTCTAACCCCGTCAGAATTTTAAACGTTTCTATGAGGTCCCCTCTCATTCGTCTGAACTCCAGTGAATACAAGCCCAGTTGATCCAGTCTTTCTTGATAGGTCAGTCCCGCCATCCCGGGAATCAGTCTGGTGAACCTTCGCTGCACTCCCTCAATAGCAAGAAAGTCCTTCCTCAGGTTAGGAGACCAAAACTGTACACAATACTCCAGGTGTGGCCTCACCAAGGCCCTGTACAATTGTAGCAACACCTCCCTGCCCTTGTACTCAAATCCCCTCGCTATGAAGGCCAACATGCCATTTGCTTTCTTAACCGCCTGCTGTACCTGCATGCCAACCTTCAATGACCGATGTACCATGACACCCAGGTCTCTTTGCACCTCCCCTTTTCCTAATCTGTCACCATTCAGATAATAGTCTGTCTCTCTGTTTTTACCACCAAAGTGGATAACCTCACATTTATCCACATTATACTTCATCTGCCATGCATTTGCCCACTCACCTAACCTATCCAAGTCGCTCTGCAGCCTCATAGAATCCTCCTTGCAGCTCACACTGCCACCCAACTTAGTGTCATCCGCAAATTTGGAGATACTACATTTAATCCCCTCGTCTAAATCATTAATGTACAGTGTAAACAGCTGGGGCCCCAGCACAGAACCTTGCGGTACCCCACTAGTCACCGCCTGCCATTCTGAAAAGTCCCCATTTACTCCTACTCTTTGCTTCCTGTCTGACAACCAGTTCTCAATCCATGTCAGCACACTACCCCCAATCCCATGTGCTTTAACTTTGCACATTAATCTCTTGTGTGGGACCTTGTCGAAAGCCTTCTGAAAGTCCAAATATACCACATCAACTGGTTCTCCCTTGTCCACTCTACTGGAAACATCCTCAAAAAATTCCAGAAGATTTGTCAAGCATGATTTCCCTTTCACAAATCCATGCTGACTTGGACCTATCATATTACCTCTTTCCAAATGCACTGCTATGACATCCTTAATAATTGATTCCATCATTTTACCCACTACCGATGTCAGGCTGACCGGTCTGTAATTCCCTGTTTTCTCTCTCCCTCCTTTTTTAAAAAGTGGGGTTACATTGGCTACCCTCCACTCGATAGGAACTGATCCAGAGTCAATGGAATGTTGGAAAATGACTGTCAATGCATCCACTATTTCCAAGGCCACCTCCTTAAGTACTCTGGGATGCAGTCCATCAGGCCCTGGGGATTTATCGGCCTTCAATCCCATCAATTTCCCCAACACAATTTCCCGACTAATAAGGATTTCCATCAGTTCCTCTTCCTTACTAGACCCTGCGACCCCTTTTATATCCGGAAGGTTGTTTGTGTCCTCCTCAGTGAATACCGAACCAAAGTACTTGTTCAATTGGTCCGTCATTTCTTTGTTCCCCGTTATGACTTCCCCTGATTCTGACTGCAGGGGACCTACGTTTGTCTTTACTAACCTTTTTCTCTTTACATATCTATAGAAACATTTGCAATCCGTCTTAATTTTCCCTGCAAGTTTCTTCTCGTACTCCATTTTCCCTGCCCTAATCAAACCCTTTGTCCTCCTCTGCTGAGTTCTAAATTTCTCCCAGTCCCCGGGTTCGCTGCTATTTCTGGCCAATTTGTATGCCACTTCCTTGGCTTTAATGCTATCCCTGATTTCCCTTGATAGCCACGGTTGAGCCACCTTCCCTTTTTTATTTTTACGACAGACAGGAATGTACAATTGTTGTAGTTCATCCATGCGGTCTCTAAATGTCTGCCATTGCCCATCCACAGTCAACCCCTTCAGTATCATTCGCCAATCTATCCTAGCCAATTCACGCCTCATACCTTCAAAGTTACCCTTCTTTAAGTTCTGGACCATGGTCTCTGAATTAACTATTTCATTCTCCATCCTAATGCAGAATTCCACCATATTATGGTCACTCTTCCCCAAGGGGCCTCGCACAACGAGATTGCTAATTAATCCTCTCTCATTACACAACACCCAGTCTAAGATGGCCTCCCCCCTAGTTGGTTCCTCGACATATTGGTCTAAAAAACCATCCCTTATGCACTCCAGGAAATCCTCCTCTACCGTATTGCTTCCAGTTTGGTTAACCCAATCTATGTGCATATTAAAGTCACCCATTATAACTGCTGCACCTTTATTGCACGCACCCCTAATTTCATGTTTGATGCCCTCCCCAACATCACTACTACTGTTTGGAGGTCTGTACACAACTCCCACTAACGTTTTTTGTCCTTTGGTATTCTGCAGCTCTACCCATATAGATTCCACATCATCCAAGCTAATGTCCTTCCGAACTATTGCCTTAATTTGCTCCTTAACCAGCAATGCTACCCCACCTCCTTTTCCTTTTATTCTATCTTTCCTGAATGTTGAATACCCCTGGATGTTGAGTTCCCAGCCCTGATCATCCTGGAGCCACGTCTCCGTAATCCCAATCACATCATATTTGTTAACATCTATTTGCACAGTTAATTCATCCACTTTATTGCGGATACTCCTTGCATTAAGACACAAAGCCTTCAGGCTTGTTCTTTTAACACCCTTTGTCCTTTTAGAATTTTGCTGTACAGTGGCCCTTTTTGTTCTTTGCCTTGGGTTTCTCTGCCCTCCACTTTTCCTCATCTCCTTTCTGTCTTTTGCTTTTGCCTCCTTTTTGTTTCCCTCTGTCTCCCTGCATTGGTTCCCATCCCCCTGCCATATCAGTTTAAATCCTCCCCAACAGCACTAGCAAACACTCCCCCTAGGACATTGGTTCCGGTCCTGCCCAGGTGCAGACCGTCCGGTTTGTACTGGTCCCACCTCCCCCAGAACCGGTTCCAATGCCCCAGGAATTTGAATCCCTCCCTGTTGCACCACTGCTCAAGCCACGTATTCATCTGCGCTATCCTGCGATTCCTACTCTGACTAGCACGTGGCACTGGTAGCAATCCCGAGATTACTACTTTTGAGGTCCTACTTTTTAATTTAGCTCCTAGCTCCTTAAATTCGTTTCGTAGGACCTCATCCCTTTTTTTACCTATGTCGTTGGTACCAATGTGCACCACGACAACTGGCTGTTCTCCCTCCCTTTTTAGAATGTCCTGCACCCGCTCCGAGACATCCTTGACCCTTGCACCAGGGAGGCAACATACCATCCTGGAGTCTCGGTTGCGGCCGCAGAAACGCCTATCTATTCCCCTCACCATTGAATCCCCAATTGCTCTCCCACTCTTTTTCCTGCCCTCCTGTGCAGCAGAGCCAGCCATGGTGCCATGAACTTGGCTGCTGCTGCCCTCCCCTGATGAGTCATCCCCCTCAACAGTACTCAAAGCAGTGTATCTGTTTTGCAGGGGGATGACCACATGGGACTCCTGCACTACCTTCCTTGCACTGCTCTTCCTGTTGGTCTTCCATTCCCTATCTGGCTGTGGATCCTTTCCCTGCGGTACGACCAACTCGCTACACGTGATACTCACGTCATTCTCAGCATCGTGGATGCTCCAGAGTGCCATCCCTCCCCCTTCTCCCCCATCCGTCCCCTTCCCTCCCCCTGCTCCCCCCCTCTCTCCCTCTACCCTCCTCCTCCCCCTCCCCTCGCTGTCAGAAACACAGACACTGACAGAGAATGAGAGACACACACAGACAGACAGAGAGATAGAGACACTGACAGAGACACACTGAGGGGGGTATCCCAGCAAGCTGTTGGAGGGCACCCGGTGCTGCAGTCGGTAAGTAGAAAATGTTTTATTTATTAATTTTCTTTGATTGATTTATTGGTTGATTTATTGATGTTTTTATCATTTATTATTGATGATGGCTCTTTATTTGTAAAACTGAAGTGTTTAATGTTTGTAAACTTCCCTTTAAACACCTCCCCCCCCACCATTCCCTACGCCTGATTTGTAACCTACGCCTGATTTTCTAAAGTGTAGACAAGGTTTTTTTGAGCGTACAAAAATCTTCACTTACTCCATTCTAAGTTAGTTTGGAGTAAGTTTTCACTCACGAAACTTTGAAAACAGGCGTAAGTGGCCGGACACGCCCCCTTTTGAAAAAAAAATTCTGTTCCAAAGTGAAACTGTTCTAACTGACTAGAACTGGAGCAAACTAAATGATGAGAATTCCGATTTCTAAGATACTCCGTTCTACACCAGTTGCTCCTAAAAATCAGGAGCAAATCATGTGGAAACTTGGGGCCATAATGTATATCCTCCTCCCCAGGTCCCCACACAGTGAGTATCCAAGCCATCTGGGGGAACCTGCCACACTGGAGCAAATCCCCAGCAGGCAGGAACAAGCACAGAGAGGGTTGCCCAAGCTGCTCTTTCACACCTAGTGGTCAATCCCCGCAGGGTTGGCAGAGGGCTGGGGAAACGTTGCCTACTCTCGCTTCTTAGTCAGCAAATGATGGCCTGAAAAGAAGAAAATAACATACAAAAGGGGGATTGGAACAGGATTTGTTTTTAAAGTACAATTCTTTATTTCTTTTCAGAACTAATCATGTTAGGCATATGCCTACATCCAAGTGATTTGGGGAAATCGTCAAATCCCTTAAGTTTTATGAGAATTCTAAACTGACCAAAAAAAGAGATTGCGCTAAGGTTTCCTGTGCACCACTGACGCTGGCGGCAATTTTAATGGTTTGGATTTTGCACATGCTTTGGAGGGTCGGGCTAGTTTGGCTGAAGCCACTCTTGTTTAAGCATTACTGCAACGCGTTAGCATCACCTGGCCCTTCAACACTGCGTCAAAACTGTGACCTAGTTCTTCACATCTTAGGTTTTGTCTTTGAAATAATAGTCGTTATTTTAAACTGGTCGCAATGCATCAGTATTTAAAAATATACTGTGAAAATAATTCCATTTGCTGATTTTAAAATAAATGGCTTGTCCCAAAATGTCAACGTTTTAAAGGGTACAACAAGGTAAGGTTCCAAAGGAAGAACAGTAACTATGAAACTGATTTGACACACTGGGTGAAAAATGTAAAAGTCTGATAGACAAGTGATTTTTTCTACTGGATTCCCGCTGGTTATTTGAAGCATCTTCACCAATCTATTTTGTTTTATTTTTAATAAGGCTCAGCAACTAAATCACATCTGAAATGCATGAAATAATTCTACTATCAATGCTGAATAATCCACAAACTGAGGCACAGTCTGCAGTCCTACCACCAAGCTCGATTTCTAGCAGAAACAAAGATCATTGCTGCTGTGTGAAATTATTTTTTTTTCTTCAAATTCTGTTACTTAATATGTTAGTATTAAAATAAATAATACTATTCTACAGCCTTGATAAGCAACTTTGCTGCTCAAAAGATTGATTAGTTAATGTGTGTGAAACTCAAAAAAGTGATCATTTGCATGTGTGAAATAACACTTAATGATCGTCTTCAGCCCCTGGTGCTCGTGAATGAATTTACAGATGAGCTCCAGCCTGCGAGACTGGACACATGAGCACATCGGATAAACAGAATGTCTCACTAGTGATGGCAGCTTCCAGGTGTTGGTTCACTTGTGCGAAAGACCATCATAACTCATTCCCACCTGTGCAACTCATGAATCATGGGCTTTTCATACCTGAGAGAGATCGAGCAGAACCCACGGTTACGGATGAAATAGTCTCTATTTATAAGAACATAACACCATAAGAAATAGGAACAGGAGTAGGCCATACAGCCCTCGAGCTTGCTACGCCATTCAATAAGATCATGGTTGATCTGATCATGGACTCAGCTTCACTTCCCCACCCGGTCCCCATAACCCCTTATTGTTTAAGAAACTGTCTATCTCTGTCTTAAATTTATTCATTGTCCCAGTTTCCACAGCTCTCTGAGGCAGCGAATTCCACAGATTTACAACCCTCAGAAGAAATTTCTCCTCATCTGTTTTAAATGGGCGGCCCCTTATTCTAAGATCGTGTCCTCTAGTTCTAGTCTCCTCCATCAATGCAAACATCCTCTCTGCATCCACCTTGTCAAGTCCCCTCATAATCTTATACGTTTCGATAAGATCACCTCTCATTCTTCTGAATTCCAATGAGTAGAGGTCCAACCTCCTCAACCTTTCCTCAAAAGTCAACCCCCTCATCCCCGGAATCAACCTAGTGAACCTTCTCTGAACTGCCTCCAAAGCAAGTATATCCTTTCGTAAATATAGAAACCAAAACTGCACGCAGTATTCCAGGTGTAGCCTCACCAAACCCTTGTATAGCTGTAGCAAGACTTCCCTGCTTTTATACTCCATCCCCTTTGCAATAAAGGTCAAGATACCATTGGCCTTCCTGATCATTTGCTGTACCTGCATACTATCCTTTTGTGTTTCATGCACAAGTACCCCCAGGTCCCGCTGTACTGCGGCACTTTGCAATCTTTCTCCATTTAAATAATAACTTGCTCTTTGATTTTTTTCTGCCCAAGTGCATGACCTTACATTTTCCAACATTATACTTCATCTGCCAAATTTTTGCCCACTCACTTAGCCTGTCTATGTCCTTTTGCAGATTTTTTGTGTCCTCCTCACACATTGCTTTTCCTCCCATCTTTGTATCGTCAGCAAACTTGGCTACGTTACACTCAGTCCCTTCTTCCAAGTTGTTAATATAGATTGTAAATAGTTGGGGTCCCAGCACTGATCCCTGCGGCACCCCACTGCTACTGGTTGCCAACCAGAGAATGAACCATTTATCCCGACTCTCTGTTCTCTGTTAGTTAGCCAATCCTCTATCCATGCTAATATATTACAGCCAACCCTGTGAACTTTTATCTTGTGCAGTAACCTTTTATGTGGCACCTTGTCAAATGCCTTCTGGAAGTCCAAATACACCACATCCACTGGTTCCCCTTTATCCACCCTGTTCGTTACATCCTCAAAGAACTCCAGCAAATTTGTCAAACATGACTTCCCCTTCATAAACCCACGCTGACTCTGCCTGACCGAATTTTGCTTTTCCAAATGTCCTGCTACTGCTTCTTTAATAATGGACTCCAACATTTTCCCAGATGTTAGGCTAACTGCTCTATAGTTTCCTGCTCTGAAGGCTGCAGTGCTTGATGTAGCGAGGGGGATGCCACAGTTGAATGTTTTAACCCTTTGAGGAGCACAGCATCAATTTGCCACCAAATCAAAAGATAACAGGATTAAATTTAATTTAGTTCTGTTCCCGCTGCACTCGTATCTCTTTATTAATAAATTAAATGACAGGCTGAACAAACAGTAGAGGTTTACTTGCTGGACCGTATTCAACGCTTCCACATAGCCCACTGTCACAATGTCTGCAGCAGAATACATGCAACACAATGGCCAAAGCTGGAAACAGGCATCACCCAATCAAGTCATTTCTAAAGTGTTGTAATTTGTGCACCCCAGGAAATAAAGTGTACGTGATTCATCAACTAATAACTGCTTGGAATATTGATAATTAAAGACGGAATTCCTAGCTGTCCAATGGCTTACCAGTACAGTCTGTCTCCAAGCCATATATAGATTCAGATGGTCCCAGCTTTGAGCCCTGCTCTCAAATTAATTAATTTTAGCGATGCTGCAATTCACCACAGTGCACCTTGGTTACCTTATATTGATCTACACTGGCACCAAGTCCGGCAAGCTTCGATTTAAAAATACTCATCCTTGTTTTCAAATCTCTCCATAGCCTCTCCCCTCTCAGCCCCACAAACCTCGCCCGCACCACACCACCCCGCCCCGCCCCACCCCCACCCCCACCATCCCGTCGAGATCTCTGCGCCCTTCCAATTCTGGCCTCTTGCGCATCCCTGATTTGAATCGCTCCACCATTGGAACCGTGCCTTCACCTGCCTGGGCCATAAGCTCTGGAATTCCCAATCGAGTTCTCTCCACCTCTCTCTCCTCCTTTAAGACACTCTTTATAACCTACCCCTACCTGGTACACTCATAATAAAGGTGGAAACTGAGTACTGTGTACAATGAGCAAATGTGACCTTAGCTCCTTTATTGTAGTTCCAGAGTGCAGGAATCGTGGGTGACCTGCTTATATACTGTGCTCCCAAGGGATGCTGGGATCCCTTGGGGCTCCAACACGTGGGCCCTCTGGTGGTCAGGTGTCATGCAGGTTACAAAGGGTTAAATACATAACATCACTCCCCCGTGAAGTCAACAGTACACTTATTTACAAGGTGAGACGATCTGGGGCTTTACACTCCCTTGTCGATCATCTCGGTACAAATGCGGGTGTGGGTGGGTTGGTCAATTCTTCACTGGGCTGTTGGGCAGCCGGCCATGCCGGACTGTTGGGGCTGGTGAGTTCGGCTTCGTGGTCAACCATGATGTAATTTGCCACTTGTGTGTGTGTTGGAGGGTCAAAGTTGGTGGTGTTCTTTTCGGGTTGCTCGTAGCTGTAGGTGAACCGCAATTTGATTTGGTCCAAATGTTTTCTGTGCGTTTGTCCATTGGCCAATTTGACCTGAAACACCCTACTCCCCTCTTCGGCTGTGACCGTGCCAGCGAGCCATTTGGGACCAAGTCCATAATTGAGCAAACACAGGATCATTGATCTCAATATCGCGTGACAAATTTGCGCGGACATGGTACACACCTTGTTGATGCCGCTTGCCCTCCACGTGATCATGGAGATCAGGGTGGACAAGAGAGAGCCTTGCTCTAAGCAACCTTTTCATGAGCAGCTCGGCTGGGGAAACCCTGGTGAGTGAGTGGGGTCTGGTGCGGTAGCTGAGCAGCATTCGGGACAACCGGGTCTGCAGGGAGTCTTCCAACACACGTTTCATGCTTTGCTTGATGGTCTGAACTGCCCGTTCTGCCTGGCCGTTGGATGCGGGCTTGAACAGGGCAGATGTAACATGTTTGATCCCGTTGAGGGTCATGAATTCCTTGAATTCAGCACTGGTGAAACACGGCCCATTGTCGCTGACTAGGACATCGGGCAAGCCGTGCGTAGCAAATATGGCTCGTAGGCTTTCAATGGTGGCCGTGGACGTGCTTACAGACATTATTGCACATTATTGAGTAAGCGTCCACGACAACTAAAAACGTTTTGTCTAGAAATGGGCCCACATAGTACACATGGATTCTCGCCCATGGTTTGGAGGGCCACGACCACAAACTTAGCGGTGTCTCTCTGGGTGCATTGCTCACCTGAGAGCAAGTGTTGCACTGGCGCACTCATGACTCTAAATCTGATTCGATGCCAAGCCACTACACGTGGGATCTGGCTATGACTTTCATCATTACGATGCCTGGGTGGGTGCTGTGCAGTTCACATATGAATGTGTCTCTGCCTTTCTTGGGCAAGACCACGCAATTGTCCCACAATAGACAGCCCGGCTGCAGGGACAATTCGTCTTTGCATCTGTGGAATGGTTAATCACCTCCTGCATCTCCACTGGGACAATGGACCAGATCCCATGGAGGACACAGTTTTTTACCAAGGACAGTAAAGGATCCTGGCTGGTCCAGGTCCTGATCTGGCGGGCTGTAACGGGGGACTTCTCGTTCTCGAATGCCTCCATGACCATGAGCAAATCCGCTGGCTGGGCAATGGCAACCGACTGAGAGCATCAGCGCAGTTCTCTGTGCCTGGTCTGTGGCGGATTACATAGTTGTATGCCGACATCATGAGCGCCCATCTTTGGATGTGGGCAGAGGCATTGGTATTAATCCCTTTGCTCTCAGAGAACAGCGATATGAGCGGCTTGTGGTCAGTTTCAAGCTCAAACTTGAGGCCAAATAAGTACTGGTGCATTTTTTTTACCCCGTAGACGCACGCCAGAGCCTTTTTTTCCAATCATGCTGTAGGCCCTTTCGGCCTTGGACAAACTCCTGGACGCATAAGCAACCGGTTGCAAAATCCCCGATTCATTAGCCTGTTGTAACACACACCCGACCCCATATGATGAAGCATCGCAAGCTAGCGCTAATCGTTTACAAGGGTTGTAGAGGGCAAGCAGTTTGTTAGAACACAACAGGTTTCTGGCTTTCTTAAAGGCAGCCTCTTGTGAATTCCCCATACCCAGTCATCTCCCTTGCGCAGTAGCGCATGTAGGGGTTCTAGCAGGGTGCTTAACCCTGGTAGGAAATTACCGAAATAGTTAAGGAGACCCAGGAACGACCGCAGCTCCGTCATGTTCTGTGGTCGTGGCACGTTCTTGATGGCCTCCGTCTTGGCGTCGGTGGGTCTGATGCCGTCTGCTGTGATTCTTCTTCCCAAGAACTCGATGTCCTGTCCCAGGAAAATACACTTCGAGCGTTTCAACCTGAGCCCCACGCGATTCAATCGACTAAGAACCTCCTCCAGATTCTTCAAGTGCTCCATGGTGTCCCGACCTGTAACAAATATGTCGTCCTGGAAGACCACTGTACAAGGGACCGACTTTAGCAGTCTCTCCATGTTCCGTTGGAAGATCGCCGCGGCTGACTGAATCCTGAACGGGTACCAGTTGTAGATAAACAGACCTTTGTGCGTGTTGATGTTGATGAGGCCTTTCAAAGACTCCTCCAGCTCCTGCGTCTTGTAGGTCGAGTTTAGGTCCAGCTTGGTGAACGTCTTTCCTCCCTCCAGGGTCTCAACTAGGTTGTCTGCCTTGGGTAGCGGGTACTGGTCCTGCAGCGAAAAACGGTTAATCGTTACTTTATAGTCCCCACAAATTCTAACTGCACCGTCCTCCTTGAGTACCGGAACAATCGGACTGGCCCAGTCATTGAATTCCACTGGTGCGATGATGCCTTCTCGCTGCAGCCTGTCCAGCTCAATTTCCACTTTTTCACGCATCATGTACGGTACTGCCCATGCCTTGTGGTGGATGGGTCACGTACCAGGAACCAAATGGATCTGCACTTTCACCCCCGAGAAGCTTCCAATGCCTAGCTCAAACAATGATGGGAACTTGCTAAGAACCTCGGTACACGAGGCGTCATCAACGGATGAAAGCGCTCGGATGTCGTCCCAGTTCCAGCGGATTTTTCCAGCCAGCTTCTCGGTGGGACCATCCCCTGGTACAATCCACAGCGGGTGTTCGTGTACTGCTCCGTCATAGGAGATTTTGACTTCTGCACTGCCAATTACAGGGATTAGTTCCTTGGTGTAAGTCCTTAGTTTAGTGTGAATGGGGCTGAGTTTGGGCCTGTGTGCCTTTTTGCCCCATAGTCTGTCGAAGGCTTTTTTACTCATTATGGACTGACTTGCCCCCGTGTCCAGCTCCATAGATACTGGAATGCCGTTCAGTTCAACTTTCAACATTATTGGTGGGCATTTCGTAGTGGATGTGTGTACCCCGTACACTTCTGCCTCCTCAGTACGAGTCTCCAATTCAGCCTGATCCACAGTGGATCGATCTTCCTCTGCAACGTGGTGGTTTGCAGGGTTTGCAGCTCGCCTGCACATTCGTTGGAGGTGTCCCATTGTTCTGCAACCATTGCACACATAGTGCTTGAAGCGGCATTGATGGGGCCGATGATCATTCCGCAGCGCCAACAGGGTGTTAATTGCCTCACATTAACGATTGATGGCGGACTCTGGTTTATCTGAGGTTGTGCAGCAGCAGCCGGCGTGTACGTTCTGCCCTGTACATTTCTGCTTGAGACCGACATTACTTTATGCACAGTACTAGCCGAAACTTCTTTATTCTGCAAAATCTGCTTGGTGTTGTCGCTGGTGGACATAAATGTCTGGGCTATCGTTATGGCTTTATTTAGATTCGTAGTTTCTACAGCCAACAGTTTGCGAAGGATCGTCTCATGTCCAATGGCCAGTACAAAAAAGTCTCTGAGCATTTTTTCTAGGAATCCCCCAAATTCACAGGAGTGAGGCGCCTTAGTTCGGCGATGTAGCTCGCCACTTCCTGGCCCTCCGATCGTTGACACGTGTAGAACCGGTATCTCGCTATCAAAACGTTTTCCTTAGGATTTAGGTGCTCCCGGACCAGCATACACAATTCTTCATAGGATTTCTCTGTTGGTTTTGCCGGGGCCAGGAGATTCTTCATGAGGCCGTAGGTTGTTGCCCCACAGACAGTTAGGAGGATCGCCCTTCGTTTGGTAGCTTTCTCGTCCCCTTCCAGCTCGTTGGCCACGAAGTATTGGTCGAGTCTCTCCACGAAGGCCTCCCAATCGTTCCCTTCTGAGAACTTCTCCAGGATGCCGACTGTTCTTTGCATTTTCGCGCGGTAGTTCGTTACCACGTCGCCAATTGGTACACTCATAATAAAGGTGGAAACTGAGTACTATGTACAATAAGCAAGTGTGACCTTAGCTCCTTTAATAAGATTCCAGAGTGCAGGTACCTCGTGAGTGGCCTGCTTATATACTGTGCTACCAAAGGATGCTGGGATCCCTTGGGACTCCAACAGGTGGGCCCTCTGGTGGTCAGGTGTCATGCAGGTTACAAAGGGTTAAATACATAACACTACCTGTCCCAATATCTCCGGCTTGGTGTCAAATGTTGTTTGATAACAGAGATGTCTGCGCCCTTCAAATTCTGCCCTCTTGAGCATCCCTAATTATAACTGCTCAATCATTGGTGGCCGTGCCTTCAGCTGCCTAGGCCATAAGCTCTGGAACTCTCTCCCTAAACCTCTCTACCTCCTTTAAGACGCTCCTTAAAACCTACCTCTCTGAGCAAGCTTTTGGTCATCTGCCATAATTTCTTCTTATGTGGCTCGGTGTCAAATTTATTGTTTTGTCTTATAACACTCCTGTCAAGCGCCTTGGATGTTTTACTACATTAAAGGTGCTATATAAATACAATTTGTTGTTGTTGTTGGTTAGTGAAGGGAAAATTGGTCTGGGTTCCCGTCATGATCACTACATAGTGACCCTTACGATGCACAAGTGTGCATACGTGAGGCCGGGTAAGACTCAGGTTTGAGGTCTGTCACAGTCAGATAGCCTGCTGGCACATACCGTCAAGGGTGACACATGATCATTGGCAATTGGAGCAAGGCACCCATTGCCTGCGTAATTATACTACAGTGAGGGAATTGATGCCTTCAGGAGAGGAAGGGGAGAAAATGTGAGAAAAAGAGATGGAATTCCACCATGACTATTTGTTTCCGGATTTTATTTTCTCTCATATTTTTTATCCAGTCTTCTCCCCTAGCCCTCCTGAAGAGCACTGAATCGTGCTGGGGTACAGCCGTAACAAAAGCAAGGGCCTTCTACTACCTTGCTCAATCGGCCATTCTTGCAGTTTGAGTTTGGACAGCAATGAGATCATAAACATTGGGAGGATTTGCAGTTGAGCTAGTGTCCGCGGTGGCATATTAGCAACAGAAGTTGCTTGATCGTGAAAAGAAGTCAGAATCCTGACCAATGATTTTCCCTCTTTCGTCATTGAACATTGAGGCTAATTGTAGTACAGGGGTCCCAACGGAGATTGGCTAGCTCGGCATAAGAGTGTTCATCAAACCCGAGACCAGCCTGGTCTGTGTGACCCAGTGCCACATCGTATAGTGCATTAACTCAGTCAGCCATTTGGAGAAGTGGGTGGGAGTTCCTTCATTATTTGTTTTCAAAATAAATACCTGTAAATGTTCAATTTCTTCTTTGTTCATTTGACAAGAACAGGTTAACTCATTCACTCAGTTGTGTACAACGTATTTCAGTAATGGGGTTGGTTTGCTAAACCATTAATGCAATTTGGATTGATTAATGAAAGACAGTGAGTGTCATGTATCCTACATGGCTACTGTCGGTACTATCACAAGGTGTGCCACCAGAGGGAGACTTGTAGGTTACCTGTACAGGTGTGCCTGGCCTAGTATAAAAGGCAGGCCACCAGGTGTGATCCTCACTCTAGAGTTAACTAATAAAGGACTAAGTTCGAGTATAACACATTGCCTCGTGGAGTCATTATTAGAGCATCCAAGGACACAACAGTTGGAATGAGCTACATTTTACGTATTCAATAATTCCTAATGTGGACAGGAAATCTCCACACAGCTCTTTGATGAGGAGTTAGTGTGAAGGAGGTTAATTTTCATCTGGTGTATTTTTAAGTAATATACCTTATAAGGGATTTTCTGACCACACCGTGCTTATATACCCTTGTGCTAGTACACACTTAAATTTATCATCAAGGTCGTACACATTACGGAACCAGCATATGCCAGGCAGTAGTAGATCTAAAAAATGGTGAAATTTGGGATTGGTACACTGAACCAGCTATTTAGTTCTCCGTGTTGAGGAAGGGAAAACATGGCAGGTAGGTCATCAAAGGCCACTCTCACCCCTATCCAAGTGGCCAGCCGAAGAGTGTTATTGGCTGAGGCAAGGGAACAGATTGGCTATCCATCCACTCAACCAAGGAGCAGTGAGCAACGCAGGAGGACCAAAAAGTGGAAGGTAAAATAGATAAGCGAGAAATGTAAAACTTTGAAACACACCTCTGTAAATGAGTAAGTTCTGACCATCGATAGGTACATCCTGATATAGAAATGTAAAGGCAAAATGTTCGTTACTGTTTCTGAAAGTCTTCAAGGCATTTTAAGGACAGAAATCGCATCTTTCAAATTGATTTATCTTTTGCAGTATCTGAATGATATCACAGTGTGGTGGAGCCCACTGATTATCTAATTATCACCAACAGGCATAATGTGTTAAATCTCTGCTTCAGTTAAGGAATTGGAGTGGTAACTCTTTTATTATCTAGACAGATTCATTTGAATTACAGGTACTTGCCCAAAATCGAGGATGTTTAAATTGTTGAAACAGGTAGTTAATTTTATCACATGCAAATCCGATATAAAGAAGGTAATGTCATGGATGTTGTTGGGATGGGGATTCCTCAGTAAATCTCTTTGCTTCAGACACAGGTATGGTATTTACATTCATATTGCACATAAGAAATAGGAGCAGGAGTAGGCCATTTGGCCCCTCGAGCCTGCTCCACCATTCAATAAGATCCTGGCTAATCTGATCCTAGCCTCCCCACTCACTCCCCGTAACCCTTGACTCCCTTAACATTCAAAAATCTGTCCATCTCCATGTTAAATATATTCAATGATCCAGACTCCACAGCTCCCTGGGGTAGAGAATTCCAAAGATTCACGACCCTCAGAGAAAAAATTCCTCCTTATTTCTGTCTTAAATGGGCGACCCCTTATTCTGAAACTATGCCCCCCATGAGGGGAAACATCCTCCCTGCATCTACCCTGTCAAGCCCCCTCAGAATCTTATATGTTTCAATAAGATCACACCTCATTCTTCTAAACTCCAATAGTACAGGCCCAACCTTTCTTCATATGACAACCCCTTCATCTCAGGAATCAACCTCGTGAACCTTCTCTGAACTGCCTCCAATGCAAGTATATCCCTCCTTAAATACGGAGACCAAAACTGTACGCAGTATTCCAGGGATGGTCTTACCAATGCCCTGTACAGTTGGAGCAGGACTTCTCTGCTTTTATACTCTATCCCCCTTGCAATAAAGGCCAACATTCCATTTGCCTTCCTAATTACTTGCTGTAGCTGCATACTAACTTTTTGTGTTTCATGTACAAGAACCCCCAGATCCTTCTGTACTGCAGCATTTTGTAAAATCTCCCCATTTAAATAATAATTTGCTTTTTTAATTTCTCTACCAAAGTGGATAACCTCACACTTTCCCACATTATACTCCATCTGCCAAATTTTTGCCCACTCACTGAATCTATCTATATCCCTTTATATTCTTTACAGTCTCCTCACAACTTGCTTTCCCACCTATCTTTGTATCATCAACAAATTTGGCTACGTTACACATAAATCTAGTTATAAACGTTTTCTGTTTAACAAGTGTACCAGACTGAAACAGCTAAGAGGCCTTTCTTTACAAAGACACACGTTTATCGCAGATACATTAATAAAGGAGCACTTTTTTTGTGAAAGAGTCCAAAATAAAAACAATCTTTTCTATTTTAGATGCTGACAGACCTGCTGTTCATTTCTAGCAATTTCTGTTTTCATCTCAAATTTCCAGCATTTAAATAAAAATTGTTCTGGGATGTGAGTGGCGCTGGTAAAGCCACATTTATTACCCATCCCTTGCTGCCCTGAATTGCTGCCGTCCTTGGGTGATGCAGCTCCCACAGACGTGCTAGGGAGGGGAGTTGTGCTTTTTCATTTTAGCCCATGATTATTAGAGTGTGGTACTATACCCAAGTGAAAGAAAGCAGGTGTTAGTCATAATCAGAAACATTTTTGAACCCATCAAGAGTCCATTGAGCATTTGTCTGTTATTGGCAAGAACGACTGGTGACAAAAATTGAGTATTTTGTCCATTATCTGTTGGTCTGCTTTTTCTTTATGGTATTTTAGGATTATAATAGATGCTTTTATTTTTTTAAAACAAGGCGATTTAAGAACTGTACATTCACTAAGGTCTTCAGCACAAGCCAGCTACAAGATTGCTGTAGTGAAAAGTGAGACATAATATGCTAACACTATTTAGATAGTCATTAGCATTGAGGCTTTACCACAAGCATGTCCAAATAACTATCTGTATAGCTACCAGTCTATTAAATCTGGCAGATTATTAGGTTGTCACCTTCTTTGGCTAGAGACAGGCTTTGGGGAGACCAGCTTTATGTCTGTGAACAGTTCCTTGACTGAAAACTGCATTTATTGATATAAGATACCTTTTGATTTCCTTTGTCTCACTCCAATCTTTAAAGAAAAAGAGGGAGGAGGACTTACGAAATGTTTCAGAGGGAAGAGGAATTGGTACCTTTGAAATCCACTTTAACGAACTGCACTTTAGCCAGGATCTGCTTATTACGAGTATAAATGTGACAGTCTTCTCCCAATTCATTAGTTCTTCATCTGCCATTGCACTGTAGTCTTCTTAGAGATATACACGCAGACACTATGGGAACAGACTATAAGCTTCATGTATAAGTGTCAGCCATGGCTCTGTAGGTAGGTAGCACACTCGCCTCTGAGTCAGAAGGTCGTGGGTTCAAGGGACTTGAGCACAAAAATCTAGGCTGACATTCGAGTGCAGTGCTGAGGGAGTGCTGCACTGTCGGAGGTGCCGTCTTTCGGATGAGATGTTAAGCCGAGACCCCGTCTGCTTTCTCAGGAGGATGTAAAAGATCCCGTGGCACTATTTTGAAGAAGAGCAGGGGAGTTATCCCCGGTGTCCTGGGGCCAATATTTATCCCTCAAACAACATCACTAAAACAGATTATCTGGTCATTATCACATTGCTGTTTGTCGGAGCTTGCTGTGTGCAAATTGGCTGCCGCGTTTCCCACATTACAACAGTGACTACACTCCAAAAGTACTTCATTGGCTGTAAAGCGCTTTGAGACGTCCGGTGGTCATGAAAGGTGCTATAGAAATCCAAGTCTTTCTTTTTTTCTTTCTTATTACATGCAATGGGATGGGGGGGGGGGGCGTCACACATCTGGGGGACATTCATAAAAACCAATACGTTAATTTGATAAATTTGATTCAGCTATGGAAAGCATCTTTTGTTTTTCAATATCCCAAATTTGAACTTCAAAAGCTGTGAAAGGTACAGCCCCGGCCAGCAAGCAGCCCTTGTGCTTTCTGCAATATGCAATAATGAACGATGCCCTGTGTCCAGGAATAGATCAAATACTTAAACTCAAGTAAGCTGATTATTCTGGCAGGAGGTAATTGACAGATTGTACATATATCTTGAGTTATCTTTCATGGGCAAGTCATCGCTAGAGTCCTCCTCAACCGTCTTCTCCCGGAGTCGCAGTGCGGATTTCGTCCCCTACGGGGCACAACGGACATGATTCTTGCAGTGTGACAGCTATAGGAAAAATGCAGGGAACAGCACCAACCCTTATACATGGCCTTCTTCGACCTTACAAAGGCCTTTGACACTGTCAACCGCAAGGGTCTATGGAGCGTCCTCCTCCGTTTCAGATGCCCCCAAAAGTTCATCATCATCCTCCGCCTACTCCACGGAGGATGGTGATTCTGACCAACGGATCCCTTACAGACCCAATCCACGTCCGGACCAAGGTCAAACAGGGATGCGTCATCGCCCCAACCCTCTTCTCAATCCTCCTCGCTGCCATGCTCCACCTCACAGTCAACAAGCTCCCAGCTGGAGTGGAACTAAACTACAGAACCAGAGAGAACCTGTTCAACCTTCGCCGTCTCCAGGCTAGGTCCAAGACCACCCCAACCTCTGTCGTCGAGCTACAGTACGCGGACGACGCCTGCGTCTGCGCACATACAGAGGCTGAACTCCTAGTCATTGTCAATGTATTTACTGAGGCGTACGAAAGCATGGGCCTTACGCTAAACATCCGTAAGACAAAGGTTCTCCACCAACCTGTCCTCGCCGCACAGCACTGACCCTCAGTCATCAAGATCCACGGCGCGGCCCTGGACAACGTGGACCATTTCCCATAACTCGGGACCTCTTATCAACAAGAGCAGACATTGACGACGAGATTCAACACTGCCTCCAGTGTGCCAGTGCAGCCTTCGGCTGCCTGAGGAAAAGAGTGTTTGAAGATCAGGCCCTCAAAACTGCCACCAAGCTCATGGTGTACAGGGCCATAATAATACCCACCCTACTATATGGCTCAGAGACATGGACCATGTACAGTAGACACCTCAAGTCACTGGAGAAATACCACCAACGATGTCTCCGCAAGATCCTACAAATCCCCTGGGAGGACAGACGCACCAACATTAGCGTCCTCGACCAGGCCAACATCCCCAGCATTGAAGCACTGACCACACTTGATCAGCTCCGCTGGGCAGGCCACATGTTCGTTTGCCAAACACGAAACTCCCAAAGCAAGCGATCTACTCGGAACTCCTTCACGGCAAACGAGCCAAAGGTGGGCAGAGGAAACGTTACAGGGACACCCTCAAAGCCTCCCTGATAAAGTGCAACATCCCCACTGACACCTGGGACCAGTCCGCCCTAAATGGAGGAAGTGCATCCAGGAGGGCGCTGAGCACCTCGAGTCTCAACGCCGAGAGCATGAAAAAATCAAGCGCAGGCAACGGAAAGAGCGTGCGGCAAACCAGTCCCACCCACCCTTTCCCTCAACGACTATCTGTCCCACCTGTGACAGGGACTGTGGTTTTCATATTGGACTGTACAGCCACCTAAGAACTCATGTTAAGAGTGGAAGCAGTCCGAGGGACTGCCTATGATGATGATATCAATTTGCCTTGAATTACTGGAGCACACTTTGTTTGGAGGTGGTTCTCATGGAGTTCCATTGTAGATACTCATGTAGAAGCGTAGTACACATGGTGGTCCAGACTTAGTATCATCAGCAGAATTAACGGTCATGTCTATTAATAATGTTGCACCCAAGGAGAGGGTGCAGAGGATGTTGCCGGGACTGGAGAATTTTAGCTACGAGGAAAGATTGGATAGGCTGGTCTTTGGAACAGAGGAGGCTAATTGAGGTGTATAAAATTATGAGGGGCCCAGATAGAGTGGATAGGAAGGATCTATTCCCCTGAGCAGAGAGATCAATAACCAGGGGAAATAGATTTAAAGTAATTGCTAGAAGGATTAAAGTGGAATTCAGGAGAATTTTTTTCACCCAGAGGGTAGTGGGGGTCTGGAACTCACTGCCTGAAAGGGTGGTAGAGGCAGAAACCCTCACCACATTGAAAAAATATTTAGGTATGCATTGAAGGGCCGTAACCAACAGAGCTGGAAAGTGGGATTAGGCCGGATAGCCCTCTGTCAGCCGGTGCGGACACAATGGGCTGAAATGGCCTCCTTCTGTGCCGTAGATTTCTATGATTCTATGATTTAAGGAGAAAGTAAGAGTTAAACGTTCTGTAAAAGCAGCACGAGCTGAAATCTGCTTTCTTGCTACAGTTTATCTGTTACTTTTAATAAAGCTAGTACATAGTTTACAGGGTATACTGACAGAGTGTGTTTAGTCTTCTGCTTTCAAAATCTGTCAGATCATGAGAAGGCTCATGTCTTAAGCTGTAAGCTAAATACAGTAACGTGTTTCTGTTCGACCCCTAGGCAATGCTACATTAGCAGACAGTATGCCTGTAAAGTCATACTACAGTTCAGAGAGGGCTCCCTTGCAACGAAGATTCACTAGATTGATTCCTGGGATGAGAGGGCTGTCCTATGAGGAGATATTGAGTAGATTTGGCCCATACTCTCTGTAGTTTAGGAGAATGAGAGGTGATCTCATTGAAACATGTAAGATTCTGAGGGGGATTGACGGGGTAAATGCTGAGAGATTGGATAGTCTCTCATAGTTGCAGAATAAGGGGTCGGCCATTTAGGACTGAGATAAGGAGGAATTTCTTCACTCAGAGGGTTGTGAATCTTTGGAATTCTCTACCCCAGGGAGCTGTGGATGTACAGTCGATGAGTATATTCAAGACTGAATAAGATAGATTTTTGGACTCTAGCGGAATCAAGGAATATGGAGATCAGGCAAGAAAATGGAGTTGAGGTCGAAGATCAGTCATGATCTTATTGAATGGCGGAGCAGGCTTGAGGGGCCTTACGGCCTACTCCTGCTCCTAATTCTTACGTTCTTATTACAGGAGTAATCTTTGGCATAAAGCACAAATAAATATCTCAGTAATGCCAAAAAATGTAACATATTTCAGCCAACAATTTTACCACCAGTCTTGCAGATATTCCACATAAGCTTTGTTTGATTACCTGTTGATTTCAGTCTTGCAAATGAGCTCAAAGGCATACTCTTTGGCGTGTTGGACGTTGACCATGACATCAATACTCTGAGTCTCCAGAGGCATGAGAACCCCAAAGCCATCATTAGGTTGCACGTCCACATACTGTAACAAACAAAAACAGCTGAGCAAACCAGCTTTGAGCTTTATGTTGTCAAATGTTTAATTCAGTGTTGTGAGCTGAGGACTGCACTCTGGGACAGGCTTAAGTGCAATACTTTGAGGTATTTTGTACCTCTGAACCTTTACAAATGTAAAGTCTTTATTTTGGGGATTCTTTAATCAGTAGCTCAAGGGTATAAATTTAAATGTATTCATTCACAGGATGTAGATGTTGCTGGCAATGCCGGCATTTATTGCCCATCCCTAATTGCCCTTGAGAAGGTGGTGGTGAGCCGCCTTCTTGAACCGCGGCAGTCCTTGTGGTGAACCATTGGTGATCATTTTCCAACATTCTATTGACTCTGGTTCAGTTCCTATGGATTGGAGGGTAGCTAACGTAACCCCACTTTTTAAAAAAGGAGGGAGAGAGAAAACATGGAATTATAGACTGGCTAGCCTGACATCGGTGGTGGGGAAAATGCTGGAATCAATTATTAAAGATGTAACAGCAGTACATTTGGAAAGCAGTGACAAGTCAGCATGGATCTATGAAAGGGAAATCATGCTTGACAAATTTTCTAGAATTTTTTGAGGATGTAATTAGTAAAGTGGACAAGGAGAACCAGTGGATGTGGTGTATTTGGGCTTTCAAAAGGCTTTTGACAATGTCTCACCCAAGAGATCAGTGTGCAAAATTAAGGCACATGGTATTGGGAATAATGTATTGACGTGGATAGAGAACTGGTTGACAGACAGGAAGCAAAGAGTAGGAATAAACGGGTCCTTTTCAGAATGGCAGCCAGTGACTAGTGGGGTGCCACAGGGTTCAGTGCTGGGACCCCAGCTATTTACAATATACATTAATGATTTAGACGAAGGAATTGAAAGTAATATCTCCAAGTTTGCAGATGACACCAAGCTGGGTGGCAGTGCGAGCTGCGAGGAGGATGCTAAGAGGCTGCAGGGCGACTTGAACAGGTTAGATGAATGGGCAAATGCATGGCAGATGTAATATAATGTGGATAAATGTGAGGTTATCCACTTTGGTGGCAAAAACAGGAAGGCAGATTATTATCTGAATGGTGACAGTTTAGTAAAAGGGGAGGTGCAGAGAGACCTGGGTGTCATGGTACATCAGTCATTGAAGGTAGGCATGCAGGTACAGCAGGCAGGAAAGAAAGCAAATGGCATGCTGGCCTTCATAGCGAGGGGATTTGAGCATAGGAACAAGGAGGTCGTACTGCAGTTGTACAGGGCCTTGGTGAGGCCACACCTTGAATATTGTGTGCAATTTTGGTCTCCTAATCTGAGGAAGGATGTGCTTGCTATTGAGGGAGTGCAGCAAAGGTTCATCAGACTGATTCCCGGGATGGCAGGACTGACATATGAGGAAAGACTGGATTGGCTAGGCTTATACTCACTGGAATTTAGAAGAATGAGAGGGGATCTTATAAAATAGCTAAAATTCTGACGGGACTGGACAGGTTAGTTGCAGGTAGAATGTTCCCGATGTTGGGGAAGTCCAGAACCAGGGGTCACAAATCTAAAGATAAGGGATAAGCCATATAGGACCGAGATGAGGAGAAACTTTTTCACCCAGAGTTGTGAACCTGTGGAATTCTCTGCCACAGAAAATTGTTGAGTCCAGTTCGATGGACATATTCAAGAGGGAGTTAGATGTGGCCCTTACGACTAAAGGAATCAGGGGATATGGTGAGAAGGCAGGGACGGGGTACTGAGGTTGCATGATCAGCCATGATCATATTGAATGGCGGTGCAGGCTTGAAGGGCCGAATGGCCTGCTCCTGCATCTATTTTCTATGTTTCTATATTTCTATGAAGGTACTCCCACAGTGCTGACTTTATCGTAGTGGTTTGGTACAGTGTCTCGCTGGGCCATTTCAGAGGGCAGTTAAGAGTCAACCACATTGCTGTAGGTCTGGAGTCACATATAGGCCAGACCGGGTAAGGGCAGCAGGTTTCCTTCCCTGAAGGACATTAGTGAACCAGTTAGGTTTTTAAGACAAAACGGTAGTTTCATAGTCACCATTACTGATACTACATTTTTTTTTTAATTCCAGATTTATTTAATTCAATTCAACTGAATTTAGATTCCACAGATGCCATGTGGGATTTGAACTCAGATTATTAGACCAAGGCTCTGGATTACTAGCCCAGTAACATAACCACTATGCTACCGTACCCATATCTGATCATAAGCACCAACAGACAGGTATAGGTACTAATACATCTCTTGTGTGAAGTACTTTATTATTGATCACTACTGAGAGCTGTTGTAAATTACTGGTCAACAGTTTATGGAACTAACCTAGAAAATGATAGCACTGGAAGCTTAGCACAAGTTAGTATTGCACAAAGTCTATTCAGTAACCTCTAGGAATTGTCCAAATGACAGCAGGTAATAATGACCATACTATTGCACCCCCATTATCAGTCTCTAAAGAACTCTTGTCTTTTGATGCCGTCAAACAGGGAAAAATATTTTCTCATAAACACAGCACTTCAGCAAAATCAACCTGTGCTTATTGCCCAGTATAAATGGGACTGATATTGCACAATCTCCAGACCATTGCCCTTTAGATTTCCCAAGTATCCACATTCAATAAATTGATCTGGTCGGGTCATTTAAATCGTTTGGTGGCATTCACAGCACAAATGTATGTTGTGCTGTGTGTGCCACAGGAGTGGGAAGCTGAGAGTTTGGGTGCCAGCAACCATGGAAAGAATGAAAGACCTGTATTTATATAGCGCCTTTCAAGACCACCGGACATCTCAAAGCGCTTTACAACCAATCAAGTACTTTTGAAGTGTAGTCACTGTTGTAATGTAGAAAACGCGGCAGCCAATTTGCACACAAGCAAGCTCCCACACACAGCAATGTGATGACTAGATAATCTGTTTTTTGTTATGTTGATTGAAGGATAAATATTGGCTCCAGGACACCGAGGAGAACTTCCTTGCTCTTTTTCGAAATAATGCCATGGGCCTTGGTTTAACATCTCATCCGAAAGATGGCACCTCCGACAGTGCAGCACTCCCTCAGCACTGCCCCTCCGACAGTGCAGCACTCCCTCAGCACTGCCCTTCCGACAGTGCAGCACTCCCTCAGCACTGCCCCTCCAACAGTGCAGCATTGCCCCTCCGACAGTGCAGCACTCCCTCAGCACTGCCCCTCCGACAGTGCAGCACTCCCTCAGCATTGCCCCTCCGACAGTGCAGCACTACCCCTCCGACAGTGCAGCACTCACTCAGCACTACCCCTCCGACAGTGCAGCACTGCCCCTCCGACAGTGCAGCACTCACTCAGCACTGCCCCTCCGACAGTGCAGCACTCCCTCAGCACTGCCCCTCCGACTGTGCAGCACTCCCCCAGCACTGCAGTGGAGTGTCAGCCTAGATTTTAATTTTTTTTTTGTGCTCAAGTCTCTGGAGTGGGACTTGAACCCACAACCTTGACTCCGGGGCGAAAGTGCTGTCCACTGAGCCACGGCTGGCACGAGTTTGTGGCTGACCGTACAGCATAGCAAGTTTCTCTTCTGGCATCTTTTGGGGCACAACGATTCATTCAATGATTTTATCCCTGGAAATTAAAATGCCCCGTGGGTCTCGGTCTCACACCGCCTTCCTGTGGGTTCCGATCTCAACCTACTCTTCTGAGCAGGCGAGAGGGATGCCCATCAGAAGCCAGCGGGGTCCTGCTTCAAATATGCAGATCAGGCTCCAATGCTGTCATTGGCGCCCGACTGTAACTTTAACCCGAGGTCTGTGCGGGGCAAGCCATTGTGATATCAGGGCCAGAAGAGGCCAAAGGGACTACCATACTTTATCTATAGGTGGTATTTTATCCCATATTTTATTTTTCTTACTGATAAATATCATCTCCCAATAGGATAGAAATTCAAGAATGTCTCTCTTACCTCCGGAATTCCAATAAATCCAAATTCCTGGCACAGGATCGATTTGTTGGTGACCCTGATAGTAGTCCACACAGACTCGTAGATTGAACAAGGACCAAAGTCAATGGTTTGCGGTTTGATCTCCAAGTCTGAGCTGGTGACAATGGCGTGCACAGTGAAAGTAAGTAGCCGAGTCTAAAAGAAAGGACAAAACCTGGTGAACTTCTTTGCGGAGAAGTCTTTCAAATTATGTATTTTTGGTAGAGAGAGAAAGAGAGAGAGAGAGAGTGAGAGAGAAAGAAAGAGAAAGAAAGAGAGAGAAAGAGAAAGAGAGAGAAAGAAATATAAATTGGGCAGTTTCATTCCAGTCAGTTACTGGTTAATACTCAATCAAATCAAAAAATACCTGAGATTCGATGGGTGATTTATTTTCTGCGTGTGTTACTTTAGGGCAGGTGCAACCGATTTACTTTAATCATTTGTACCAAAAAAATCATCCTTCAAAAAACTTTTCCCCTTATGCCAACTAGAAACTGAATTTTTGCTTTTTCGGTTTAATATATCGAAGGGTGTGATGCACAAAGATACTCATCTTGGCCTGGCTGCCTCTACGAAGGGCTGGAAGTAAAATACAATTGCTTGCAGCAAGTAAGTGAAGCATCCACACGACAATGGAAGCAGCGACGAGAGGTTCTGGTTATGAGGAGAGACCAGAGAAACTGGAGCGCTTTGCATTGATATGGAGAAGGATAAGAGGAGATCTGATAGAAGAGTTCAAAATTGTGAAGGACTTTGATCAGTTAAATAGAGAAAATCTATCTGCATGGATTGGTAGGTCAACAACTTTGGGGCATAAATTTGGGATAACCAAATAAAATTAGGAGCCAGTTTTTATTTGGACAGAATTATTAGGACGTAGAATGCCCCACCAGACCAAGTGGTGGAAATTCCTGATAGATTTTAAAAGGGATATGGAGAAATATTTGAAAAGATCAGAAACGAGTATGGGGAAAGAGAGACAGTGTTGGACTGAACAGCCTCCTCCTATGCTATAAAGGTCAATGATTCTACAACTGTCGCACAAGCACACTGAATTTTATGGCAAGAATAATTGAGGTGCAATATTGAAGCTACATAAAACCTTTGTCAGGCCAGAGTCATCGGGCTCAATTTTCCCCAATGCCATTTTTTGCTATATCCGACCACGCCCACCAAAAAACGGGAAAGTTTCCTCGTTCTAATTTTTGAAATTGGCGCCGCACAGCCTGTCTTTTATCTTCAGGGGGGTGGAGCATAATGTCTGCACCGAAAAAAGAATGCCCCCTCCCCCCCGTTCTGCACGTGCGCGGGAAAAAAGTAAACTTTTTACGTGTCTCGTATGGGCGCACAAGCCCAGTACACCTCCCGGTCTGAATTCAGACATTTTTAAAGAGCCAGCTGAGTGTGAGAACTTTAATTCTGAGAGGAAAAAAATCAGAGCTGCAATATGCAACGCAGCTCAAGGACCAAGAATTTCTCACAGGATGAAGTGGAGGCACCAGTTATTGTAACTGAGGCCAGACGGAGCTGGACACCAGCAGAGGTCACATAAAAGTTTCACCAAAAGAAAAGAAGAAATGCTGGAACCAACTTTCACAAAGTTACTGTGCAATAGTGACCACCCCGAGGTCTGGAGGCCAGTGCACAAAGTAGCAGGACCTTGGTCAAGTAGTTAGTGCAAATAATATTTTCATTTATTCACTGGAATTGCAACTGTAAATGTGACCATCTGTATGTCCCACCCAGCAGAAAGACACCCTCTCTAAAAAGTTATATTTTCATCTTTGCAGAGGAAGGTGGCACATAATAAAAGGGAAAGAACTCGAACAGGAGGAGGCCCGGCAAATCTGCAGCCACTGACACCCTTGGAAGAGAGGGTCGCTGCTTTGATGGGTCCTGCCTGGAGAAAAGCAACCACCACTGCACAAGCTGGGCCCACACTCGAGGGAGAGAGCAAGTCCTGCAAATTCTGGAGTCGCAGATGCAGACGCAGCATGGATTCATGAAGGGGAAATCATGTGTAACTAATTTACTAGAATTCTTTGAGGATATAATGAGCATGGTGGCTAGAGGTGTACCGATGGATGTGGTGTATTTAGATTTCCAAAAGGCATTCGATAAGGTGCCACACAAAAGGTTATTGCAGAAGATAGAGGTACGCGGAGTCAGAGGAAATGTATTAGCATGGATAGAGAATTGGCTGGCGAACAGAAAGCAGAGAGTCGGGATAAATGGGTCCTTTTCGGGTTGGAAATCAGTGGTTAGTGGTGTGCCACAGGGATCGGTGCTGGGACCACAACTGTTTACAATATACATAGATGACCTGGAAGAGGGGACAGAGTGTAGTGCAACAAAATTTGCAGATGACACTAAGATTAGTGGGAAAGCGGGTTGTGTAGAGGACACAGAGAGGCTGCAAAGAGATTTGGATAGGTTAAGCGAATGGGCGAAGGTTTGGCAGATGGAATACAATGTCGCAAAGTGTGAGGTCATCCACCTTGGGAAAAAAAACAGTAAAAGGGAATATTATTTGAATGGGGAGAAATTACAACATGCTGAGATGCAGAGGGACCTGGGGGTCCATCCCAAAAAGTTAGTTTGCAGGTGCAGCAGGTAATCAGGAAGGCGAATGGAATGTTGGCCTTCATTGCGAGAGGGATGGAGTACAAAAGCAGGGAGGTCCTGCTGCAACTGTATAGGGTATTGGTAAGGCCGCACCTGGAGTACTGCGTGCAGTTTTGGTCACCTTACTTAAGGAAGGATATACTAGCTTTGGAGGGGGTACAGAGACGATTCACTAGGCTGATTCCGGAGATGAGGGGGTTACCTTATGATGATAGATTGAGTAGACTGGGTCTTTACTCGTTGGAGTTCAGAAGGATGAGGGGTGATCTTATAGAAACATTTAAAATCATGAAAGGGATAGACAAGATAGAGGCAGAGAGGTTGTTTCCACTGGTAGGGGAGGCTAGAACTAGGGTTACAGCCTCAAAATACGGGGGAGCCAATTTAAAACCGAGTTGAGAAGGAATTTCTTCTACCAGAGGGTTGTGAATCTGTGGAATTCTCTGCCCAAGGAAGCAGTTGAGGCTAGCTCATTGAATGTATTCAAGTCACGGATAGATAGATTTTTAACCAATAAGGGAATTAAGGGTTACGGAGAGAGGGCGGGTAAGTGGAGCTGAGTCCACGGCCAGATCAGCCATAATCTTGTTGAATGGCGGAGCAGGCTCGAGGGGTTAGATGGGCTACTCCTGTTCCTAATTCTTATGTTCTTATTAACGCAGCCCTCTCACACAGTCTGCATCGCTCAGGTGCAGGTATGAACACCTGTCTTGATATATCCGATGTGGGTAAGGCCTCCTGCCCATCATCCTATGTGCTCTGAGGTTCAAGCGATGACGTCAAATCAATTGTCTCCTCCTCAGCACCATCATGCAGAAGGCATGCACAAGGCTTGGCATTGTCAGTATTGCCCCCATGATTAAATTGTAACTTTGCAATCAGCTCAAAATAGGACAAAGCACTCACACTTCTTCTTCCCTCTCTCTTCTCCCCAAGGTGCAACCCTAGTATGGACCACATCCTGGTCTGCGCATTCGCAATAGGCTTGCTTAGAGAACGGGAAGCTAGACATTTGGGGCAATAAAGTGTAATGCAGTTCTTGAATTTTAGATTTTTTTCAAAGTACCACCCCACCACCAAACGTCTCCTCACCAGGCTCGAGGGTGGGAGCGTCGGCCGGCAGAATTGCTCCTTCGGCCGACACAGGGACTTGGCTTCCAGCCCCCCACACCCCCTCCCAGTCTTCTTTTGAAGCTGAACCTGCTGAGGTAGGACAGTATTGAGGATGAAAACAGAGCTTTTAGAAATTGATCATTTATAACCTTTATAACCTAAGGGTTCTCATCCCTTTTATAAATGTGGCTGGCAGTTCAGTTCGGCTTCCACCCCACCGCCAGGCTTCTTTTGAGGCTGAGCCTCAAGTCCGTGTGTCCGGGTGAGGGAACGATTCTGCCGGCCGACGCTCCGACCCTCGAGCCCGGTGAGGAGACGTTCGGTGGTGGGGTGGTACTTTGAAAAAAATCAAAAATTCAAGAATTGCATTAGACTTCCATTTTCTCCCTTTTGACTTTGAAACAATTAAGCTTCATGATACATATTCTTTGCCTTCTTGACCCCCTCCAAAACTTTGCCTAAAAACAATGCCGTCTTTCTGCGCCGATTTTGTAATGTGTGCTGCTTTTTCTTAAGTGCCCAGAAGGTTTTTTGGGAGTGGTCACACACACCATCCGAGGAAAAATGTAAGTTGGCCAAACTTGCTTAAATGTGAAAAACTGGCGCAGATATCATGTTACGCCCCCATGACGCAAAAAAATCGTAATCTAAAAAAATCAAAACTAACTGAATTACGTGGGCGCAGAAACTTTGGGGAAACTTGGAGATTTTTATTTACTCCCAAAAAAATGGTGCACGCCAAAAAAACGGAGCAGATAATTGGAGAAAAGTGAGCCCATAGTCCTGTGTGCAGTTCTGGGCTCCACACTATAGGAAGAATTTTGAGGCAATAGAGTGGGAGCAGTGCAAGTTCACCAAGATTCTACCTCGTACGAGGAAATACAAATACAAAGGCACACTTGAGAAAGTGGGGATGTTATTATTAGGAGTCATTTGACAGAGGTTTATCAGATTATGAAGGGCTGGGACAGAGCAGATAGAAACTGACTGTTTGCAGTGTTTGAAGGGCTTAGAGGGAAGGGACAAAGGTACAAGATTAAATGCAAGAACTTTAGGACAGGGAGCAAGAGAAACTTTTTACACAGTGGGTTGAAATTGTGGAATTACTGCCTGATGCAGAGACTATAGGTGTTTTTTGTCTTATTGCTTGGGCAATGTATGGGCAGAGTGGATTACCTGTCCGTTATAGAACCTGCCTGATTTTTAGTTCATTGAAATGAATGGAAATGAACATTGGGTTATTGACATCCGGGTGGCAAGTTGGAAAATCTACCCCCTATCAATCTTTAAGAATAGGTTAGACAGGGGATAAAGGGATATGTGACCAGGCTGGGCACATGCTTTTGTGCAGGATAAACACCAACACAGACTGGTTGGGCCAAAAGGCCTGTTTCTATGTTGTAAGCTGTATGTAATTCTATAGTGCAAAATGGTTTGCTTCACACCAGCGCTGCAGTTATAGCAGAAATGTAGCCAGACCATGGAGTATGGAGGAGGGAGTCCAGGTCTGCTTCACTTCAGAGTCAATTCAGGCCTTGAAATCCGCTTTATATGGGGCCGGAATTTATGATCAGCGGTAAAGTGAAAGCGTTCGTCCCTTTCCACGAAGTAAGGTTCCCACAAAGATCTCACAATCTCTGTTTGGGTTTTCCGACGTGTAATTCAAATCAACGGAAGTCAATGGGGATTCCCTAACGCAAGTTACTGTGATGTCAGCAAGCTGTCAAAGCAGCCAATCAAAATGCAGAATTCTCTCAGACAGCGAGCCCGGAAGTGGGAAAGCTCCTAAAATTCTAACTTTTTAACAATGTTAGAGAGAGCAAAACAAAGATTGGGGCTTCTGCATGGGGAAAAGGCAAACCTGAAATAAAGATGATCAAACTTTAACAAAATTATTTTTTTTAAAGTTTCTTAAACATTTTAATTTTTTATTAAAATGGATACATTTCACACTGCAAAAATTAAAATTAGTTTTTCAAGGCCATAACCTTTGATTAGTGGTCAATACGCTGTTAAAACCTCAGTTACACTTAATCCAACAAGGTCTGGCTTTTAGTGGGGAATTTAACAGCGGGATTATCACAGACAAGCTGAAGATTTTGTCAGTTTCCCTGATTTTAGAGATTATACAGATTGCTGGCTATGGGGGGGGGGGGAGTGGGGGGGGCGGTGCACAGCCCAGCCAGTGTCGGAGCTGTGAACGACTGACCGCAACTTCAGGCATTCTGCACGCACCCGCGCCAAATCCTGAAGTTGCGGTAGGTTTCAAAGGCGGAATGACGCCGAACGCTGCCGGTCTCAGTCAACCCGACCGCAAATTCCGGGCATACATTTAGGGTCACTGCAGAGCTGTAATCGCTTTGCACTAATGCTGCAGTTGTAGACTGGACAGTTAAGTGATCTTAGAATTTCTTACACTAATCGATCAAACATTTTGATAATCTTAACTGTTGCACTGGGAAAAACAAACATTTAAGTTTCAAATGGACACAGTTTTGTCATATTACAAAAATAATGCAGTCACCTGATTTGATGCCCATATGTGCATTGGAGCCTCCAGGATACCAGTTTTCTCATTAAAGAATATTTCAGCATCTTTTGGTAAAGATTGCCTGAAATACATAACATGCCTTTTCAATACTGAATGTCATTTGCAGCTTTCAAAAAAACGCAGGGGTGATATTAGGCAATCCCCTACAACATTATCTTCTGTGAATTTCTAATCTACAAATAATATTTCCAAATGAACAATATGCCTCACAAATATATTAACACAATTATAATTTTGTTTCTCTTTACTTTAGTGCCAAAATACTACTGCAAGTCGGCAATAATTGTAAAATCAGAAAAATAGAATGCTATACAGCTATTGTTATTCTAATCTTACAAGTGTAGTAATGAAAATGAATGGGGTCCCAATAAAAAAAGCATCTGTCTGTACATGCTGCAATTTTAACAATAAATGCTAGCTAAACATTTTAATTTTTATTCAAGTAGATCCATAAAAGTTTACAGCACAGAAGGAAGCCATTTGGCCCATGCCAGCACTCCACATGAGCAACCCAAAACTGATCTTGCTGCCCTGCTTTATCCCCGTAGTACTTTATCTTGTTCCACTTCAAGTATTTAACCTTAAAGATGTGGCATGTTCCAATAACCCTCGGTGTAAAGACATTAATTTTACCCTCGCTCCTCACTCTCTTAGTGCCAAGTTTACAATGATGACATTTTGTCACCAACTCGAGGTTATCGTCTCTTCCCAATCACTATCAAAATCCATCATAATTTTAAAAATCTCAACTGAATCTCTTAGCTTTCTCTACTTCATAGCCCCAGTATCTCAAGTCTTTCTTTACTATTATAGTTTCCCAATTCTATCATCATCCTAGTGAATCAATGCTGTATGCTCTCTGTGACTTTAATATCCTTTCTATAATGGGTCATCCAAAACTGAACACAGCACACTAACTACAGCCTAACCATTTTGCAATTACATTATTGTATAGATCCAGTAAATTCTAATCAGTAACAATTTCATCGAGATTACAATTTAACATACAACACCACAGATTGCGTGTGATAGGAGTGAGAAATATTAAACAATGTTGTTTCAATCACATTGGCCAGGTTTTAATGACTTCATTCAAGTTAGCATGCAGACTTGCTCTGAAATTCACAGCATCAGAGAGCAGGTGCAGACACTTGAAGCATAGTCAAAACTGGGCCCATCCACTCAGCTGCCTCCATTCTTCTGGATCCCTGTAGTTCTCCCTCTATCTCTGTTTTGACCCCATAGCACTTTAGTTTCTCTTCTCTCTCCCTCCAAGCCTTCATCTAATTAATTCCCTCCATGAGACCAGCTTCATGTTACCTTGATCCAAACCGCATGCAGCACCTGACCATTTAATAATCTTCCCAAACTGACCCTTGTTGTGAAGCAGTTCCTTCCGCTTTCAAAACTGCTGTATTCACCCTGCTGTTAAAAAGCCTTATCCTTTATTCCTCTATCCTCTGCAACTATGACATCTCCTACCTCACCTTCCTCTACAAGGCTCTAAAATGTGCCATCGATATCCAACACTGCGCCCACCTCTCCTGCCCGTCCCTATTCACATCCCTTCACTCTGGCTTCCATTACAAAAAGAGCTGAGAGGGCCCATGTCACTGTGCAGATTCTGTGATCACACTTTTGTTATCCCTCCTCATTCTCCACCTTCGCATTCGGCAGTGTCAATTAAACATCTTCCTCCACTGCGTTTCCTCCATAGTCCATTTGTGTAGCACTGCCTTCACATGGCTCTATTCATGTGTATCTCACCCCACAGCCAGCCTAACTCCTGTAATGGTTCCTCAAGAACCTGCAGGCTTACTTCCATAGTGCCTTATGTTTGGATCCTTGGCCTTGTCATCTATATTTTGCCCTTGGCAACATGGGGTCAGTTTTCATATGTACGACAACAACACTCAGCTTTACTGTGCTGTCCCAACTGCTTGGAGCCACAACTTTCTGCAGCTCAAACTGGCAAGACCAAAGCTATTGTTTAATCCCCACCAGAAACACCATGACTTAAACTCTGATCCTATTGATCTTTCTGGTTTCTAGTTTATGCTTAACCTGATGATATGTAACTTTGAGTCTTGCGCAACCTTGAGCTGAGCCTGAAACCCTACAGCCAGTCCATCACTGAGATTGCCAACTTCCACCTTGGTGACATCACCCCTTTCCTCCCTATTTCACCCACACAGCTGCTAAAATCCTCATTCACGCCGTTGTCATCCCCAGACTCAATTTTTCCAATTCCCTCCAATCCAGCCTCCCAAGTTCCAAACTCCGTCACATCCTATTTCGCTGTTCACCTTTCATTCCGGTCATGTCCAACCTTCATTGACTCCCTACCTTTTGGCACGTCGACTTCAAAATCCTCCTTCTTGTTTCACATTCTTCCATGGTCTCACCCTACCTCTTCAGCCCTTTGTCCCATCCAGCACCCTCGACTCCTCCAACTCTGGCCCACTGAAAGCTCCACACACCCTCTGTCCTACCTTTGATAGAAGAGCCTTCGGACCCCTTCCACACACTCTCTTTCAAAGTCCCTCGTTATGTCCCTCCCGACCTTCAAAAGCTTCCTTAAAACCTATGTCTTTGACTGCGCCTTCAGCCACCTTCCCTAATTCTGCTTGGGTTTGAGATCAAACTGTGAAGCACCTTGGACATGTTGTAAAATATACTAAGATGGCAAATGCCTTTTAAGAGGGGGATGAAACCGTAACAATCAAATATGGCAAGTCTGGCAGTCAGAACCCTGAGTGATTTGGTGAGTCACAAGCTAATTAATAATGATGTGCACTGGAAGGGGCTGTAAGTGGCAAGAGAGAAGATAAGCTGGAAGTGAAACGGGACACAGAACACGGAGAAAAAGTAGACAGTGGAGGAAAAGGAAAGACTGAGGGACTATAAATAATGCTACAATAGTGATTTTTTTCAGTACTTCCCACACATTTTTGCTTGAATGCAGGAATTATACTGCAGCAATGTATTATAGAGAGCGTGTAATCATATTTTCATTCCAATATAATTTTAAAATATCAGAAAAGCATGCACTTTCTTCCCCTCTATGAACTGCCTTGGGAAGGTTTCTCTGTTCAAAGAACTATACCAATGCAAGTTCATAGAATCACAGAACGGTTACATTTGGCCCGTTGAGATCATGCCCGGCTCTCTGCAAGAGCACCTCAGCTAGTCCCTCTCCCCCGCCCTTTCCCCGTAGCCCTGCAATTTTTTTGTTCTTTCAGGTACTTACTCAATTCCCTTTTGAAAGCCACGATTGAGTCTGCCTCCACCACTCTCTCAGGCAGCGCATTCCAGATCATAACCACTCGCTGTGTAAAAATGTTTTTGGTTCTTTTGCTAATCACTTAAATCTGTCCTCTGGTTCTCAACCCTTCTGTTAATGGGAACAGTTTCTCTCTACTCTGTCCAGCCCCCTCATGATTTTGAACACCTCTATAAAATCTCCTCTCAATCTTCTCTGCTCCAGGAGAACAACCCCAGCTTCTCCAGTCTATCCACGTACTGAAGTCCCTCATCCCTGGAACCATTCTCCTAAATCTTTTCTGCACCCTCTCTAAGGCCTTCACATCCTTCCTAAAGTGTGGTGCCCAGAATTGGACACAATACTCCAATTGAGGCCAAACCAGTAATTTAGGTGGTTCATAACTTCCTTGCTTTTGTACTCTATATCTCTATTCATGAAGCCCAGGATCCCATAAGCTTTTTAAAAATGCTTTCTCAACTTGCCTTGCCACCTTCAACGATTTGTGCACATATACCCCCCGGTCTCTCTGTTCATGCACCCCCTTTGGGATTTTACCCTTTTGTTTATATTTCCTCTCCTCATTCTTTTTACCAAAATGTATCACTTCACACATTTCTGCGTTAAATTTCCTCTGCCACGTGTCCGCCCATTTCACCAACCTGTCACTCTCCTCCTCACTGTTCACTATACTTCCAAGTTTTGTGCCATCTGCAAATTTAGAAATTGTGCCTTGCACACCCACATCCAAGTCATTTATATATAATCAAGAAAAGCATTTCTCCCAATTTGTTGTCACTGTTGGTTCTGCAAAACCCTAGGCATGGTTGTTTTTAACCATCTGTTTTGCTGGCTTTGTGTCCATTGATGTGATAATGAAGAACTTACCTGGGCAGGAATTTGAGCTGAAAATTTAAACTGGAGTGCGCTTGGACGTAACCAGTTTTAGGTAGAAGTTCCAGGTGATCTTTCAACTCTTTGCACACTTCACACTTTAACTGGATTGCTGTGGTTGACCTGAGGAAACAAATCAATTAGAACTGTAACCTCGTTAAATAAATGCAATGAAGTATTGGCGTGTACTTGATAAATCAGCTGAGAAATGATGTCTGCTACTGAGCCACAGTGTTTGAAGTTTCTGATCACGGAAATGTCAGCAAAAAAGACTAACAAAGTAGTGGGTAGGTGCTTCACCACAGAGAGAAAGGAAAAATAATGATATGAGCTGTGTTGGGTTGTATTCTTGCGCCTTCGTGGGCCAGTTGCACAGTGGCCCAGGCAGCAGATTATTTGGTTGGACTTCTTAGCCGTGGAATGGTGCATTGGCAGAAGGCCCTGCAGTGGAAAAGAGAAATGAATATAAGGGAAAAACATATTAATTGAAAAAAAAAGTGTAAAGTTATTTTGTAATACAGGTATTGCATTTTGGTACTAAACGTCATGGGAACAGGCACATCAAACTATCAAGTAAGCTGCTTTATAATGTACTAGTTGAACTCCTTTGACATTTTTCCACAGACAAAATGTACAGGTTTAGAACAACACATTTAAAGAACTTGGGGCCTTCCTGGTGTATAGGACCTAGATCCTCTCCTTGCAACTAAGCCAATGGGGAGCCTGATTCAGTTCTTTTAACCATAGAAAGCATCAAATACAAGGTTTGACAAACTTCATGCTTTTACAATGTTCTTTTTTCAAAACTTTACGTAGCAGTCAACATTTGGTTAAATAAGTGTACATTTTGTTTACACAAGGATACATATGGAAAAATTAGAAAAGTGCAACAGGCCCATCAAAGCTCACCCTCTCCATTAAACGATGCAACTTACGCACCACTCTTCCCAGACACTAGTAATACTAACTCCCGGGAGGGGGACTAAAAAACTGAGAAAAACTCTGCCTGCGTGTCTTCCACTCTAGAAATCTTTCTGTCATGCTCTTTCTATCTTTCTCTACAACTCTGACTCTCTCTCTCTCTCTCTCATTATTATCTCTGTTTGCCTGACACTCTTCTTCGCATAATTTTCCAATTTCTTCCTCCTTCTGCATGGCTCCTTATCGGTCTGTTTATCTCTCTTTCTGTGCATCCGCTCTCTCTCTTTCTCTTCCTTTCTATTTCTGTGCCTCCTACCTGCTTCATGCACAGTAAGGTAATGAGCACGGCAAATGTTGTGGCTAGAGATATCCGCTCTGAGATGGACACTCTCAATACCTGCAGGACTTTATTAATGCAAAATAGCAGAATACCTTGCCATGTATGACAAGTGGGATGCTGCAACATGACAAATTGTTTGGTCTAATTCCAAATTTACAATTGGTCACAGTTAGAAAATGAATTATTCCACATATACAACTTGCTCACAGTTAATGAATAATTCGATATTTACAGTCTGTCTCTCAGATAATGAATTATTCTATAATTTACACACTGCTCTCAGATAATTAATTATTTCTAAGTTAATCTCAAAAACAATTCCTTATTTACTGATCAATGTAAAAGGTCTTTGTAGTTCCAAACTTTTCTTTTAAGAAAATAAATATAAAAATCTGAGACTTCATTAATGTTTCGCTAGGTGCTTACAAAGTAGGATAGCCTTGTTTTTTTTCAGTCTGACTTTCTCTGCTCCTTTCCGCACACAAACCTTCTCTGTCGTGTACTGTTTCCATGATTGTAAAGTTTGTGACCAATCAAATTTATTTCTTTTACTTCCGCTTTCTGTTGTACTGCATTTCCTCTGTTTCATTCTGTTCCATCAATTTGTCTCTCTCACACAAACCCCGAGTCTGGCAGGGAACGGTAACAGCAAAGACTCAAGAAAAGACCCAGGCTGCCTGATGGCAATATCTGTAATGGAATCAAAGTGTTGCACCAACAGCTTGACTCAGCAAACTGTCTGAGGATCAGAGGACACTCAGGGCCTGAGTCGGGGCAGGTCAGGAAAAGCTGGGAGCAGTCGCTGGGAGGCAGGAGGCAGAACAGAGGTGGAGGCCAGGCATGGCCTGGGGAGAGGAGAAGAGATCGGTTCAGTGCATGGGGAAAAATAAAGGGGGACCATCTCCTCGGGGTTCTTTATAAAAAGGTTTACAATTTTGACACACATAGTTGTAAATATAATTATATTAAATATGATCAATGCCTGCAAGATTTTAAAAATATTTTCACAACTATTACTGTAATTAGGAACACCTAGTTTTTAAATTGGGGTCACCGGAGGTCCTAAAGTCTTCAGATTTCTAAACATTTCAGTATTTGTTGACTTACAGCCATGTTGACTTGTCAGCTATGGCTCAGTGGGCAGCACTCTCACCTCTGAGTCAGAAGGTTGTGGGTTCAAGTCCCACTCCAGAGACTTGAGCACAAAAATCCAGGCTGACACTCCCAGTGCAGTGCTGAGGGAGCGCTGCACTGTCGGAGGTGCTGTCTTTTGGATGAGACATTAAACCGAGGCCCCGTCTGCTCTCTCAGGTGGACATAAAAGATCCCATGGCACTATTTTGAAGAAGAGCAGGGGAGTTCTCCCCGGTGTAAAAACAGATTATCTGATCATTATCACGTTGCTATTTGTGGGAGCTTGCTATGCACATTACAGCAGTTTAAAAGTGCTTGATTGGCTGCAAAGTGCTTTAGGACATTCTGAGGTTGTGAAAAGCTCTATATAAATGCAAGTCCTTTCTTTATCTTTCTTTTTACACTTATATCATCTGTTGCTATATTTTTACAATAACTACATGGTTTCCATTTGGGTCACTGAGATTGTTTTTTGGGGGATTTAAACAGAGGTTCCACAGAAATGTGTCAATAGTTGCAGCAAAAAGTATCCACAATGGAAAAGGAAGTCAGGCTGAGTGTAATTCAGGCAGCCGATTATCTCTCGCCCCTTTAGCACTACTGCCCAAGACAATTCCCCCCATACTTGTCTAAACGGGTTATGAACACAGATCATTATTAAGCAGAACTACAAAACTAAATGAAATTGCAGTACATTCATTAGCTTGCAATGTTTTTGAATGGACTAAATATACTGTTATTGCATTTTACACAGCTTTCAATAGATTGCTTGCCCTAAAGTTAAGCAGCAAAGGCCTGCTTTCCTCAAGGTGAAACACACACAAATTAGGAATAGAATAAGTGTATGAATCTTCACTTTCTTTGGTAACAACCCTGGGCAATGATTACCATCATAGCCTTGAATTTTTACATTTACAGTGCATTTTGATAGTAATAAGTGCAGACATTAGAGTACGAAAATCCTAAAATGAATAATGCTATTTTTATAATGTCCTTAATGATTAGAAATTAAAGAGAAACACAAATGGATATGAAGTGGATGCTCTAGCCATAGGCTCCCATGACCCATTTAAGAAGAACTTGCTGCACACCCTTACTGTGATGAGAATGAGTTGTAACTGCTTACTCCAGATGTTCCACATGCTGTGAAACATTACTGTTTAACTCACGCATGATTTAATAGAAGTGATGCTTGGGGGGGGGGGGGGGGGCCAATTAGTGAATTCTGAAAAAATTATTTTTCAACATTTTACAACAATTTAAGATTCTTACATTTGCTTCTCAAAAGATATTTGGAAGAAAAATATATACCACATGCAATGTTGATTATTTAAAGATCTTGTGAACTACCTATGTAATCAAGTCTATTTTCCGATCCTGGCACGGAACCACTGCGACTGGAGCACTGCAATCCTGTCTAATGCTTGCGGCAAGGAGGGTGGAATCACCAGATTGTCCATGGTTGCCCTTATTTGGTAAGCATGCCAAGCTCCCAGTCTGGATTGGTTATGCAAGAAGGAGCTTGGCAAAGGGCAGAGAAGGCAGGAAATAATGCACAGCGGCAGCTCTGAAAGAGCTGCATGACAGAATTTCTGCCTTTGCAAAGGTGACAAAGATTTTTTACATTCTCCCTTATCCGTTCCAATGGCTATATGGGCAAATATAAAAAGTGGCTAGGAAACAGCAATGAATGGTAAAACAAATGCAGGCAAGTGATATAAAGCAATGCAACACCCAAACCCCCTGTTTGATGGTTGGTGAAATGGTGCTGCTGTTGGATGAATTCTGCGTGATGTCCTGCTTGGCAATGCAGACTGCCCTCTGCAGCAGTGCAGCTTTCCTGGCAGGGGGTGGTGGTGCAATGCCAATATTGTGTGCACTACTCACTGGACCTGGGAATCAGATTGGGAGATGGCAACCTAGAGGAAGTTGCCAAGATAAGAATACCTAGCCAAGCCATTTACCAGGTCGATGGCCCCGGTACGCATGCCACAAAGTGTTGACAATCAGCCTGTTGTACATTTACTGCTGGCCCACGTCAAGCCTCACCAAGAATTGTCAAACTTGCAATGCTGACAAGCTGGCTTGGTTAGGCATATAGAACGGGTGCCTCAGCTGCCAAAAAGATCTGCCTGTATGTAGATCAGTATGTGCTATAAATGTTTGTGTAGAACGGATGCCTGAATAGGATTAAAGTATTAACCTGACATTCAGAGGGACCAAAGAACAAATTTGAGTATCATCTGAACCTCAAATTTAGTAAAAATGTAAGGGAAGGGGTGCACGGGTCAAGTGAGGTGGTTTATATTTTTATTTATTCATTCTCGGGATGTGTGCGTCATTAGCAAGGCTGGCATTTATTGTCCAACCCTATCCACCCTTGAGAAGGTGGTAATGGGCATTCTTTTTGAACCGCTGCAGTCCGTGTGCTGAAGGTGTTCCCACAGTGCTGTTAGGGAGGGAGTTCAGCATTTTGACCCAGTGATAATGAGCGAACAGCGATATATTTCCAAGTCAGGATGGTGTGTGACTTGGAGGGGAACGTGGAGGTGGTGGTGTTCCTATGCGCCTGCTGCCCTTGACCTTCTAGGTGGTAGAGGTTGTGGGTTTGGGAGGTGCTGCCGAAGAAGCCTTGGTGAGTTGCTGCAGTGCATCTTGTAGATGGTACACACTGCAGCCACGGTGCGCCGGTGGTGAAGGGAGTAGATGTTTAAGCCAGTCGACACAGTTTTGATCAAGCAGACTGCTTCGTCCTGGAGAGTATCAATCCTCTTGAGTCTTGAGTTCAAGTTTCACCTATTCAGGCAAGTGGAGAGTATTCCATCTCCTAGGCAATACACATACTCCTGACGTACCTAGTAGCCACAGCAGATATGTGGCTAGTCCAGTTTCTGATCAATGGTGATCTCCAGAATATTGATGGTGCGGGACTCTGTAATGATAATGCTATTGAATGTCGAGGGGATGTGGTTTTGCTCTCTCTTGTTGGGGATGGTCATTGCCTGACACTTAAGTGGCAAATAATATGCATGCCACACATCAATCTAAGCCTGGATGTTGTCCAGGTGTTGCTGCAAGCAGGCATGGATAGTTTCATGATCTGAGGAATTGTGACTGTAGCTGAACACTGTGCAGTCATCAGTTAACAGCCCCACTTCTGATCTTATGGTGGAGGAAAGATCATTAATACAACAGCTGAAGATAGTTGGGTTTGAGATGTTGCACCGAGGGACTGTTGTTTTTGTGTGTGTTTGTTGTGTTACAGTTATCTGGCGTTGTCTGGCTGTGTTTGTAGTGATGGGGCTTTTTTGTTTGCGAAGTTAATGTCTGGGTTTGTTGAAGATTGGGAGGATGGCGAGAATATTCCATATAAACTGCACAGGAAGGAGAGCAGTTGGAGGAAAAAAGTTAATTTCCTTCTTACACGATTATCCGCTACTACAGAGTTCTCTGAGTAGCCCTGTATTTCTGCTGACTTGAATCTGACTGGCAAACTGAGCAGAGACAGTCGAGTATAAGATCACAGTGAGAAACTCCTGGCTTCATCAAAGTGACTGCAAGAAATTACCGCCCTGCCCCTTGTATACATGTGACCCATGTCCTCACCTCAGAGAGAACTGTCAATCAAACCTATTGCTTAAAAAAGATGCCCATTGATGTCAATCACATGCTATGTCTGAATTGAATGGCTTTAGTCATTGATCAGTTCCAAACACTTTGATCAACCTGTAATTGCAGGAAATTATCACTTGTCCCGACAGCTATCTGGGACACTGCTGCACAGAATGACATTCATGGCTCTGAATTCAACAGACAGCATCATATTGACCCTCCTTTTGTTCATTACAAACAAACGACAGATGAATATTAATAACTTTGGCATAAAAGATCATTTTATGTATATTCTCTGCAGCTTAAAAAAAATTAGCGAGCAGTAACCAATTTTAACCCTGCGTGCACCGGGAAAAGGACTAATGTATCATTGACAAACATGCTTCACTGTTGTCACAGAAGGTAACAGCTGGCTTGAAATGCTTTGCTGCTGCAGGGTCCTTTGAAGCTTCTACAGAAATTATACTGTCATTTCTCACTGCACAATGTCCAATTGTTGTTGGGAGATGAGGAAGCTTTTGGTGTGTTCTGGCTTCGCTGATGGCTCCGGAAAAGGTAGCAATTATGAAATCAGTTGAAGTTCTGTAATAATTCTGGATCTCCAAAAGGACAGAGTATATTTGTCTACCTTCCACTCTCTCGGCATCCAGGTAATCTGGGGATGGGTGGTGGGACGCATATTACCATTGTAAATCAAAAATGATACGCCTCACGGGAACAAGGTTGTGGTGTTAAACCCTTGTTGAGGCTGGTGCAAATTATGTAGAATAAATTAAAGAAAAACACACATGAGCAAAATATCACTGGAACACTGAACCAGAGATCAATCTGAATAGATCAGTTGGCCTTATTATGCCACCTGACATGCAATGTTACATAATTTGATGATGAGGAGAAAGAAAGGCTTGCATTTATATAGCGCCTTTCACGACCTTCCAGACGTTTCAAAGCGCTTTACAGCCAATGAAGTACTTTTGGAGTGTAGTCACTGTTGTAACATGGGAAATGTCGGAGAGGTGTTAAGCTACAGATTGATAAGAAGCAAATGCATGCAACTGAGGTAGAGCACCAGGAACAAAAACCAGTCCATCACAAAGTCCTGACATTGGCTAAAGACTTGCCCAAACATGTCATTGAAAATTACATTCCTGAAGCAATTAAACTGAAAATTGCTCAGACCATTATTGTTTACAGTGTACATTAAAGATTTGGAATTGGGAACAGAAACAAAAATTCCTCAACAACAACTTGCATTTACATAGTGCCTTTAACACAGTAAAACATCCCAAGGCTCTTCACAGGAGCATTAGAAATACGACACACAGCCACATTAGGAGATGTTAGGGAAGGTGACCAAAAGCTTGGTCAAAGAGGTAGGTTTTAAGGAATGTCTTAAAGGAGGAAAGAGAGGTGGAGAGGTTTATGGAGGGAGTTCCAGAGCAGATTGCATGGCCAGCAATGGTTTCTGGCTGGGCGGAGATCACTTCTTACAGAAGGTAGATACTGCAGGGAATTCAGGGCCAGAGTGATCTCCTGGACTAGTTTTGATGGGTCGGAGAAGAATTTCCCAGATTTTCCCCCCAAATTGGCTTTAAAATCTTTTTTTTTTTTGCCTCTTCTAGAGGTTTGGGGTGGGGTGGAGTATATGTTGTGATACACAAGGTATCGGGATTGTGTGGGACAGGCTGGATGGACCAGGTGGTCTTTACCTGTGCATCATTGTTTGTATGTTCGTTTGGTGGAGCGATTCAAATCAGGGATGCTTAAAGTCAATGGAGGGGGTGGGGGGGGGGGGGGGGGGTGGGGAGCGGCGGTGCTACAAAAAACGGGTAACAAGTGAAGTGAACCAAATATAGGGAAATCTGACAGAATAAGTGCTTTGGTTGCCAAATGATAGGTAGTGTTTAATGTGATAAACGTAAAATGATGAGACTGTAAAAGGGAAATATAAAATGGACAGTACTCGATTACAAAGTACAACAGAACATAGGAGCCCGGGGTACCGGCAGATAGCTTGTGAAACCACGACACATAAGCCACTGCAGTACAAAAAAAGTCAAACCAGACCTTGGGGCGTATAACCAGAGGGATCAAACACAGGTTCAGGGAAGTAATTGAATATATTTAAGATGGAGGTAGACAGATTTTTGAAAGATAAGGGAGTCAAACGTTATGGGGAACAGGCAGGGAAGTGGAGTCAAGGCCAAAATCAGATCAGCCATGATCTTATTGAATTACGGAGCAGGCGCGAGGGGCCAGATGACCTACTCCTGCTCCTATTTCTTATGTTCTTATGTAATAGGGAACTTATTAAATGCAAAGCCCTGCAAATCCTGGTTTGGGCCCATCCAGAGTCCTGTGTACAGTTCTGGTTACCATACAATTGTGAGGATATCTTGGTTTTAGAGAGGATACAAAGGAGGGCAACTATACTAATCCTGGAGGTTAATAACCCAACTACAAAGAAAGATTGAAGAAACTGTAAGACCTGATCAAAGTTTTCAAGATTTTAACGGGTGTAGGTGAACAGAACCCTAATAAATGACAGTACGTCACATAATCACAAACTCTGAAATGGAGGCATAGAATCCGACTCAGAAAAGGAAAGGTGAACTGAGAATCCAGATTTAACTACGTCACACAGGCACTGGTGAATGTGTGGAAGTGGATATTGATGGTAAATTTAAGATAGAATATGAATTGTTTTTTAGAGAAAGAAGCAATGAGGAACAAACTAAGGACCCAAAATTGGCAGCTGTGGGGTTGCAAAAGCAAGATAATGCGGACAGGAGGGGCAAAATATGGTGCAGGACCTGATAATACCAAATCCCTGCCACTTTCACTGCCAGCAAAAATTCTAAGCGTATTATGATGCCATTCAAATGAGGACAATACGTGATGCAACACTTCCTGTAATTTGTGCCCTGGTAACACTGGATGCAAATGACATTGTGTAGCCCTGGCACCCAGGGTTGCTAAGGATGAGGGGAAGGTATTTACATTTTTTTTTTAAAGTTTCCTAAAAGTAAGTAATCACAGAAATTGGCCTCCAACGAAAGTGGCAGCATTGTTTGTGCCTAGGGCCAATGCCGCATCACATTTCCAACCCCAGCACAGGTGGGTTTCGCAGGGATACTGGAAGTTCTGCCCTGCTCCAGATCCATTCCCAAAAGCCTGCCACCAGAATTTCTGAGCAAGAATTTTGGGAGCAGCCTGCAATGGAAAGCGATGTGCTTTTTCCAGTCCTGTACATTTTAAATGTTTCTTTGCATGAAAGGGAAAAACTGCCATTTCTTGAACTTTTACTGAAGTAGTTATAATAATAATGCTTAATAAATGTGATTTGCAATCTGCCCATTGTGAATTATGTGAAATAAGGAGTTGACATTCTACTTTTTTGGAAAAAATGAAGAAATACCAGATTAGTGTAAAGATCAAGGATCCTATAATGAAATTGTGGGAACTCATGGTTTGTAGCGTGTGATTCCTGAGAATCCAATTGTGTTAGGCATAATGAAAGAATAGCAGGCAGTCATGACATCACTGTAATAATGATATTTTACTGTTTCTCCAGCAGCTAACAAACCCCTGAACTACTATAGATGTTGGACAACCTGTTAACCCAACTGTGAAGTGTGTACATAGAGTATAAAAACCAGCAAAAATCATGTTTCCTCATCAGCTACTGCAAGTCATGGTGACCTCTGTAGTGGAGCCTTACAAGGACATTTCTGGTAGGGGAAGATGTCCCCCAAATGTGCAAAAGAGGACTCAAGCATGATGAATATTATGTCAACCACTAGAAGGAACTGGCAGGAAGCAAAAGAGAACTTTTGCACAAAATAAGGCAAAACTACTTTATAGATACCATATTGAGAGAGACAATAGAGTGTATAAGAACTTTATGTGGGCCAAACACAGAGCAAAATGCACATATAATCAAGGGACACATCATGGAACTGGCAATGAACCCCTGAACCATTATTAACTTTGTATCAGCAAGCTTTGGCAGATCTTTTTAGGAGACAGGAGATTGGAAGGTATTGGATTTGGGTTTGTGGAGCTTGGACAACAGCATAATATTTGCAACTTTTAAGATATTACTCAGATATTTTATAACCTGCAGGCAACGTATTAAATAAGCATAGTTACACAGTGTCATTATGTGCAAGTACATAATAGAATATGTAATGACAATGCAGCACCCATAAGGATAAGTCTGCATACGGCTTCATAATTGTAGTATGTGCTTTTGCCAGTAAAGCAAATTAATAAATTACTACACTTAAGATCTTGGAAAAACAAAATCAAATGGTTTTTTCTTTGTTTAAAATGTCCTTTTCTAAGAATTGGGGCAAGTAAATGTATTGCTAAGGGAAGCAATGTGGAAGGAGAAAGAAAATCGGAATCTCATTTATGTAATGTTCTTGGGAAAGCCACAGAGCTTAACATGACCTTCACAAGGCATAATTTTCTGAAAATGTGTGTTATATCTGAATGAGAAATGCCTCTTTGCTATCATTCTTTGCAGACCCGCTATGTATTTCACCTCCATTCTTCCTTACGTCAAATGCGCTCTGCCATAAAGGGCCGTTTTTTTTCTCAGCAGCTTACCTGTTGTGAGCGCGAATGGAATCTTGGTAAAGCCGGTCATACATGCAGATTTTCAAGTCTATATTAGGATTTGATATCCAGACTGGTACGTCAATGGCCTCTGCTTGAACCTTAATGGGTATCTATTTTTGGAAGTGCAAAAAAATAAATCGACAGGGCTAATCTGCATAACCTGCTGTGTTTAATTAAAAAATTGCAACATTTCCAAGAATGTTATTGCTTTGGATTAGAAACTGGAATAGTACAAGCTCATATCATAGGATCGTGAAAACCTCTGAAATAATTTTGTTTCTATACATTTTAAAAGCCATTTTTCTTATATATTCTCTTTCTGTGACAATGAAGGGTTGTCTGGTGATCCTGGTGCATCTTGTGCACCTTCGGACAGCTGATGTTGGGTGAGCATCAACATAAGAAGCGACTCTTCAGCCTACAGACTCATTGTACCAATTACAGGGAAATCACATGAAACCGCGTAGTTTGTAAAGGAGGTATAAATGATAGAAACAGCAGCACCATAAAAGCTTCCTAATTATAGCTATGGTTATACATATACTGGTTGTGTGAGCAATGCAAGTTCATAATCTGCAAGCAAAACACAAGTGAGAGAGCCAACATTTCTTTACAATCAAGTCAATTATATAAAACAATGGAGCAATGGTGTCATTAATCAACTTCTCAGTAGCACTGAAAAGAGAGCACCTTTAGGAATCCGACTCTTCACAGTATCTGTTTATTTTAGTCTTGGCTTTTCTCCATAACGTGAGATAAAAACGTTTGAATCTTGTTTTACACTTTATAACACAAGCACACTTTTTTCAACTGTACTGCCCAAGAGAATTACTCAATGACAGCATGTTAAAGTACACCATTTTCTGACTACAATCATTGTTTCTAAATTTTAAAACCGCCACAGATGAAACTTTCTGTGCATGTTGTAACTTATTGAAATATTTTGATTGAAGAAAGTTAATTTTTTTCTACTTGTAGAAATTCTTAAGGTGCTGTTTTTGTCTTGCAGGCCAGCACAAAATGAGGGTGACTGATTTCTGTGACTACACTACCCTCTTGACTAAGTGATTTAAATGCCTTGAAGTTGACAACAGAGAAAATGATGCAAAGGACAGTTTGGTGATCGCTTTAGCTCTAGATAAAAGCAGAATAAATAAATGAACGTGGGGGATGAATTGATTCCTCTGTCGTAAATTTCCATTGAATTTCCTCCAAGATTACGGAATGGCAGCAGGAAAAGCTACCCAAAAATTCACCCCCTAAATTCATACATTTGGAGCTTTGTTCACTTAAGCACAAGTGGAATGTATCCTGAAGTGTATTCAAATATCAGTATATGCGAATGTTTTTATGTGGTAACAATTCATCTTTAATACCAAGGTTTTGTTTGTAAAAACATGCAGGAACACAACAAAAAAAAATTATATGGGGTAAATTTTCATCTTTAAGCCTCATATGGCAGGAGTGTATATTGGAAAATCAGGGGGCCACTGCCCACGATGGAGGGAATATTGTATACCACATGTGAGTGGTTTTCCAATACATCCTCCCAGTGCAGTGCACCAGGAGAGCTAAGACAAAAATTTACCGTCGTGTGTATGAGCTAATTTCTTGTAGCATTGCTTACAGGGAGCATGTTGTGATATTTAGCTGCTAAAATGAAGCTATGTTTATTTGGTATCTCTGTTTAAAGCCACTTCTTGGTTACTCCTTGTGTGGAAATGGTGCAATTGGGGAGTAATGTTGAGGAATGTCTCCATAGATCGGCGGCTGCTTGTAAATTATTGGAGCCTGCCTTTTCGAAGAGGCCAGTTTTTCATATAAAACCAGCAAGAAATGATTCGCTTTTTATTTTATACTTCTTACACTTTGAACTGTGACATCGCAAGTATTTTGGACTTTATAGTATACAAGTAGATCAACTGTAATATTGTAGATATTTACATGGTTACGTTCTTATCACAGACCCACAAGACATTTCTTGCTATGTGAAAGCAGAAAACTGGTGTAGGTATGTTCCACAAGGGCTATATAAAGGGGAAGGGGGCGGGGGGGGGGAAGCTGACCAATGTTTTTAGGTGCAGTACATTATGGTTCCTCCAGCGAAAAAATATTGTTTAAAAGAAACGATTCTTGGTTCACACTCCAGTGAAACAAATGTGACAATTCACATAGAACAGTTAATTGATGGAAATTAATGATAAGACCCCAACACAACTGAAGGTTTCAGATAACACCATAAAGCATGAAAGCAAAGTAATGAACTTTATAATCACCCGCAATCCGAGGCTATAACATTAAAATGGCGGGGGGGGGGCAGAAATAGAAGGAATGCATAGCTACAATGTGTGGTGGGAGAAATCTTCTGTCAAAATTGCACTGCAGTAATTCCCTCTCTAGTAGCTATGGTGTTATATATAATGGGTATGGATACAATAATAGTCACTGAAAAGGTGTCATAGAGTCTTTAAACATTCACCTGAACAGGTCTACTGTTCCTCATCTGAAGGATTGCTCCTGTCACAGTGCAGCATAGTCTCCCAACCACATTGAAGCATGAGCCTAGATTATGTGTTCAAGCTCATTGTGGAACTTGAACACACTATATTCTGACTCAGAGGCAAGCATTCTACCAACTGAGCCAAGCAGACACTTAAATATATACATATATATATATATATAAACAACTGACTCGAAACGGGACTTACATTTTCCGATGCTGGATCAGAAAATATTATCTCAATATGTGTCTGTACTTTGCCAGGGATTGTAGGTACAAAGATAATAGGCAACTTGACAGAAGTAAATGGGCCAATTACATCCATGGTGACCTAAAACAAAAAAAGCTTCAGTAAACAAGAGTACACTTGATGACTTAAGGCAACAAAAGGCAGCTGCAAAGGCAATGATTTGCAGTTTGCAGTTTTTGTGTATTACTTCATAGAAAGATGTCAATTTACCAATATTAGCTTTTTATTGAGAGCAACGATGTTAAAGCTTTGCAGGTGACAGCTAGAGCTGCCATGTTTATACTCCATCTCATAATAAAGTTTGTTCCAAGAGGTGAACTATGTCTATACAGCTTTAAGATATGCATGTAATTATTAAGATGGTTTTAACATACCATTAATATTTCTGCTGCTAAACAACCGCAAGACCGTTATATGGTATGGATTCAGCAGTAGCCATTCATACTAATCTAACTCAGTTCTGTTAAGTACATCTCAGTAGATCATCAGTGCCTAGTTTTCATTAATAATAAAAACAGTAAATGCTGGAGACATTCAGCGGGTCAGGCAGCATCTGCGGAGCGAGAAACAGAGTTAATGTTCCAGGTCGATGACCTTGCATCAGAACTGGAAAAAGTTAGAAACTTAACAAGTTTTAAGCAAGTGCAGAGGTCGGGAAAGAGGGGAGTGGAGGAAAGAATAAAAGGGAAGGTCTGTGATAGGGTGGAAGGAAGAAGAGATTAAATGACATCAGGGATGCCTGACTTGCTGAATATTTTCAGCATGTTCTGTTTTTATTTTTATTTGCGCAGACAGCAACTCAAAGCCATACCTCAATAAAAGCCAGCTGCACGGCAATAATTTTAAGTTTTTGTGTATTACTTTATAGGAAGCTGTCAAGTCACCATTAAAATATATGGAGCTGCTTTATATTCATGACCAAAATATATCAAGGTCACATTTTTAAACCAATCATTAGTTTTCAATCCTTGGCAGGAGGTCCCGGCTGTCAAAGTCTGCACACCAAGAAACCCAAACCCAAACAAAGAAAAAGAAACAAAACTGCTGCTGGTGTAAATCTGAAATTAAAAAACGAGAATATTCAAAACACACAGCAGGGCCATCAGGATCTGTAAAGAAAAAGACAGGTTCGCGTTTTGGGTGTAGATCCTCAGGATGCAGAAGGGTCCGCACCCGATAAGTTATCTGTGTTTTCTCTTCACAGATGTAAATGCGTGTTTCCAGCATTTACTGATAATACTGAAGAAACCTATTGCCACAAGGGCAATGTTCCATGCAAGCTTCACTCCAGGGGCTGTGATGCCGCATCATTTGGACAATCCATTTCACTCAATGAATCCATTCCTGAACTACTTGGGGCGAGATGGAATTTTCAGGATAAATGTTGGCCTAGAAATCTCGGTCGGCTGCTTCTCGCAGGCGATCGGCTAAAAAAAGGAAAAAAGATGCGCGCTTATCTGAAGCTGCTGCGCCCACAAGCGATCCTGGTCCTGAGGCCTCCACTAACTGCGCGTTGCAGCGCGTGCACGTCAGGACATCCGCAGAGCTAGAGCTGCAGTCATATGGCTCTGGGCAGCCAATCCAGGTAAAGTATTTTCTCATTCATAATAATGGGAACTCCGTAAGTTGGAGTGTTCCCATTATTATGAATGAGAAACCCCCCCCAAACACCCAAAACACTAATAAAAAAATAGAAAAAAATACACCACATATTTAACATTAATTTAAATTAAAGTTATTTATATCATAAAAAAACATATTTTCCCGATTTTTTAAAAACATTTTTTAAATTATGGTTTAAAATAAATTTACTGTAGTGGGGAAGGTTTTTAACAATAAAATGTGTTTTTTAAAGTTTATTTTATTATGTTTTTGTGTGTTTTAAAACTCTTATGCTTGTAACACTAGGCTATGCACCGGCTTTTATCAGACGCAAGAGTTTTGAGGACATTTGCTGGGAAAGATATGGGTAAATCCCGCAATCCTGCCCGTGCAAATGTCCTCACTCCTGAGATGCGGAGGATTCTGTCAAGCCAGAAACTTGACGGATCGGAAAAAACGGTTTTCAGTGCATGTGCTTTGTACGCTAAAAACCGGCTTTTGCGATGCCTTCCCAGATCCGTACACACTCCGCACAGACCCGGGGAGGCTGGGATTTCTGGGCCAGTCATGGGCATTTATCTTAGACGAGGCTGCTCAAAAGAAGTAGCACAGAAATTGCAGATTTTGATACATACTTGTGAATTACTGAAGTAATAACAATTAATTATATTCAAGTATAACAAAAGAAATGAATGCAGTACTACAATTTGCTGCCACGGAAATGATTGTTGGTGCTTTAAACTGCAAAAAGCGCATAAACGCATGCGGCAAGCATCCCCAACATTGATCCGTATTCGCTGAACAGTAAAACTGACAAAAAAGTTAATGCAGCACTGTTACTGTGGTAAATCATCAATAAACTTCTCCCGCTTTGTAGATAGAGGTGCCTTTAATGACTCCCCAATGTAATGACAATACCCTCTCTAAATAATAAAAGCAACACTTCATTTTGACTTTACGATAACGTTCAACACTTAATAAATGTTGTCACGTAATTTATAGGATCAGTCAAGTCAATGCTGACTTCCACATCTGTATTATGTGGCCAGCACCTGTGACACTGTAGATGAACAGCTGAAAATTTATAGTGTTTTTATTCTGTTTTGTGACACAGAGAATCCCCCCTCCCCCTTATTACATACATGAATAAACACTAGAGATCATCAATAAAGAATGAGTGTCACATGTTTCCAGGCTTTCCCTGTTGCGTCAGCATGGCAGCAACTCTGGCAACATTTCCAATTATGTTTTTTTTTAATTTCTCTTACCTTCCCTACTGAAGGCACTGACTTGTGCTGGAGAACATTTCAAGGTACTGACGTATCATTTTATAAAGAAGTGCCCAACTAGTAATGAATGCTCCCTAATGGGACGGCTTTAGGTTAGGGAAGCAAAGGATGATGACATTGTCCTATTCTCCACTCAATTTCAGGTTGAACCCCAGTGAGGAGCTGGGTTACGAAAGGTGACAGAATGTATTCTCAGCAACCGAACAATATCTTAAAGGCATTCTCCATCTTTTGGCATGATGTTGTTGAGATGATTTAATGCTAGTTTTAACCATACTACTCTCTAAAAGGCCAACATTGTTTTGGCATATATTCCCTCTAAGTCACACACTTGGAAATATATCACCGTTCCAGCATCGTCTTTGGGTCAAAATCCTGGAACTCCCTTCCTAACAGCACTGTGGGAGCACCTTCACCACACGGACTGCAGCGGTTCAAGGCGGTGGCTCATCACCTTCTCAAGGGCAACTGGGGATGGGCAATAAATGCCGGCCTTGTCAGCGACGCCCAAATCCCAAGAATGAATTTTTGAAACAGTAGGATGACTGAACTGCAGCTACTGTGGTAGTAGGTAATTACAATCTGCTAGGAATATCAGAAACATAGCTAGACCAGAGGATAGAAATGAATTTAACAGCCAGGATTATAGAGCATTCAGAAAGGACAGAAAATGAGGTGCGGTAGTCATGTATGTCAGGGACAACTGGGAGTTAAATGAAATGAACCTTGTGGGAGGGGGAAAGAACTGTTTTTAAATAGAAATAGATAATGTGAAAAAATGTCAAAGTTAGCATTAAGGGTATGCTACAGACCACCCGTTAAACACAAAGGGAAGAGTTTGCTCTATGAAGACATAAGAGGGGTGCATGAGAACATCAAAGTTATGCTGATGGGTGATTTCAATCAGCCTCATAAATTGAGCAAACCCAAGTGGTGCGGATTCAGAGTCGGTAAATGCACTGCATGGCTGCTTCATGACTCAGTGCGTAAGGGAAGCAATGCTCACTTTGATCTGATAAATGAATCTCACAGTGTAAAGAAAATGGAAGTGCCAGCACTCCACGGAACAGTGAGCACCAAACGATCAAGATTCACATGAACAGGGACACAATTAAACCCAAGACCAGGAGCAAGGTTTATCATTTTAAATTCAACGGGATGAGGGAAGATTCAAAACAAATGGACTGAGGGAGCATGTTCAGCAACTCTTCAGTAGATGGTAAATGGAACATCTTCTCAAACAATAATGCTGGGCATGCAAGACAAGTACCTACCTGAGATTGGCAAGCTCAGACTGAACTAGTGTGACCCTAAAAGTGTGACCCAGGAACTTGTAGCACAAAATAAATCTAAGCCGATACTCCAGTGCAGTGCTGAGGGCGCGCTGCACTGTCGGAGGTGCCGTCTTTCGGATGAGACGTTAAACTGAGGCCTCATCTGCTCTCTCAGGTGGACGTAAAAGATCCCACGGCACTATTTCGAAGAAGAGCAGGGGAGTTATCCCCGGTGTCCTGGGGCCAATATTTATCCCTCAATCAATATAACAAAAAACCCTGCAGGAAGCAGATTACAAACCCAGTCCAATTTTGGGGGAAAAATCTGGGAAATTCCTCTCTGACTTATTTAGGTGATCGAAATAAGTGCAGGAGATTACCCTGGCCCTATGCGTTACCTATCTTCTGTATGACGTGATCTCCGGCCCAGCCAGAAACGGGTCCAGCTCTAGCTTGATGGAACAGGCTCTGACTCTTCTATCAGGACAAGCTGGCACATGATGACTTGAACCAGAGGAGAGCCACCATCTCCCAAGTCATTGTGCCAATGGAGGAGGCCGCCATAGATGTTATGGGCAGAGCGAGGGTAAGAAACAGATGGTGAGGCCGGAGGATATGCCACGCAGAGTGTTTGGCCATCTCCCCCTCCTTTTCTCTTGGCACTGAACTCTGGCCCTCACACACGCTGCATGACAACCTGGTGCTGCTTAGAGCTGCCAGTCATCTGCTACTATTGTCCCTTGCCACTAATTGCGAACATTTGTCCCTCTCCCCTCATTTCAAATCCACCGAAGCAATGCACTCAACCACGGAGCATGTGTTCAACTCTATGCACACTGCACGGGGTGTGGAATAGTGTAGCATGACAGGCTAAATGGCTTGGCATAAGCATAGAGCATGATGGGATAGTCAGTATATAACGTGTAGGAACAAAGAGTGTACGTGCAGTGCAGCACGGAGAATTTGCTGAATTCGGGTGACATGGATACGGGGATAAAATAGAACAAAAAACAGCTAGTGTAATGTGTAACTAACTGCTAAATATAACTTACTTGCATAAGTGTTAGATGGGGCTAGGATGAGTGTTAGATCATCTTAGAATTAGGTTTCGATAATCATAAAATAAACCAAGTGCCAGAGTTAGTGCCAGAGTTAAAGTGCTCAAAGTAAATACAACATTGTATAGAAAAATGCAGAGAGATGAGTTCAGTGCAACAATGTAAGGAATGCAAAATTCATCAACCTTGAGGACTGGTATGGATAAAAATTCGGGCTCCTAGAACACAATTCCACATCAAACCAGTCATATGACATCTGCCAAGAGACTGTAGTTCCTGCATCAGACTTATCAGTCACCTGAGAACTCATTTTTAGTTCCGAGGCAAGTCATCCTCGACTCCTAGGGACAGCCGAAGAGATGACTGACAGTTGCAGTACAAGTAGGTGTGTTTTAAGAAAGGTATAAATATGGAATGAAATGCTCTGTCAGGTGAACTCAGTGTGAAGAACAGCCTGGCTTGCTCCTGCTCCTAGCCCCCATGAGTTTCCTACTGGTGAGTGTATAGACATATAGCTTGCTTGTATTATCCATGTGTGCTGTTTAATAAAATCTGCCAAGGTAATCGGACACCAGGGTCTCGAGCTTGTATTTAGGGAATGTGGATTAGCTTGTAGCAGGGGGATCCTCAGTTCAGGAGCCTGTGGTACCAGAATGGCAGCTTTGATCAATCTTTCGACTGGTGACATTCAGGATCTGGGCTCCACCATGTCCCCAAGCTTGCAGGAAAGCATGGATAGGGGGCTTGCACAGAGCCACAGCCCTCCTGCAGTCTGCTCTCCCGCCGATCGGTGCGGGTGGCAGTGACGCCATGAGAGAGGCACATGCTGTCCCCTCCCGCGATGGCAGCACGTCTACCCCTCCCACAGCCCCTCAACCAGCGCCTGCACAACGGTCAGAAAGCCAGTTGGGCCAGACTGCCCTGGCAGGGGGCGAGATGCTGCAATCTGCAGCCGGCCCCTCCGAGGTCTGAGCTCCTTGATGTCGTCAACCATGGCCAGCATAGAGACACAGCAGCCTACCGCCTCCCACGCTGAAGCCACTGGGGTAGTACCTCGCAGGAGTACTACGGTAGGTAGGAGAACGCCAGGGTCATCATTAGTATTTGGATATATTTGGCAGAATTGTAAATAAAACGTATTTACATAATTCTGGACATGCAGTTTGTTTACATAGAAACATAGAAACATAGAAAATAGGTGCAGGAGTAGGCCATTCGGCCCTTCTAGCCTGCACCGCCATTCAATGAGTTCATGGCTGAACATTCAACTTCAGTACCCCATTCCTGCTTTCTCGCCATACCCCTTGATCCCCCTAGCAGTAAGGACCTCATCTAACTCCTTTTTGAATATATTTAGTGAATTGGCCTCAACAACTTTCTGTGGTAGAGAATTCCACAGGTTCACCACTCTCTGGGTGAAGAAGTTCCTCCGCATCTCGGTCCTAAATGGCTTACCCCTTATCCTTAGACTGTGACCCCTGGTTCTGGACTTCCCCAACATTGGGAACATTCTTCCTGCATCTAACCTGTCTAACCCCATCAGAATTTTATATGTTTCTATGAGGTCCCCTCTCATTCTTCTGAACTCCAGTGAATACAAGCCCAGTTGATCCAGTCTTTCTTGATAGGTCAGTCCCGCCATCCCGGGAATCAGTCTGGTGAACCTTCGCTGTACTCCCTCAATAGCAAGAATGTCCTTCCTCAGGTTAGGAGACCAAAACTGTACACAATACTCCAGGTGTGGCCTCACCAATGCCCTGTACAACTGTAGCAACACCTCCCTGCCCCTGTACTCAAATCCCCTTGCTATGAAGGCCAACATGCCATTTGCTTTCTTAACCGCCTGCTGCACCTGCATGCCAACCTTCAATGACTGATGTACCATGACACCCAGGTCTCTTTGCACCTCCCCTTTTCCTAATCTGTCACCATTCAGATAATAGTCTGTCTCTCTGTTTTTACCACCAAAGTGGATAACCTCACATTTATCCACATTATACTTCATCTGCCATGCATTTGCCCACTCACCTAACCTATCCAAGTCGCTCTGCAGCCTCACAGCATCCTCCTCGCAGCTCACACTGCCACCCAACTTAGTGTCATCCGCAAATTTGGAGATACTACATTTAATCCCCTCATCTAAATCATTAATGTACAGTGTAAACAGCTGGGGCCCCAGCACAGAACCTTGCGGTACCCCACTAGTCACTGCCTGCCATTCTGAAAAGTACCCATTTACTCCTACTCTTTGCTTCCTGTCTGACAACCAGTTCTCAATCCATGTCAGTACACTACCCCCAATCCCATGTGCTCTAACTTTGCACATCAATCTCTTGTGTGGGACCTTGTCGAACGCCTTCTGAAAGTCCAAATATACCACATCAACTGGTTCTCCCTTATCCACTCTACTGGAAACATCCTCAAAAAATTCCAGAAGATTTGTCAAGCATGATTTCCCTTTCACAAATCAATGCTGACTTGGACCTATCATGTCACCTCTTTCCAAATGCACTGCTATGACATCCTTAATAATTGATTCCATCATTTTACCCACTACCGATGTCAGGCTGACCGGTCTATAATTCCCTGTTTTCTCTCACCCCCGTTTTTTAAAAAGTGGGGTTACATTGGCTACCCTCCACTCCATAGGAACTGATCCAGAGTCAATGGAATGTTGGAAAATGACTGTCAACGCATCCGCTATTTCCAAGGCCACCTCCTTAAGTACTCTGGGATGCAGTCCATCAGGCCCTGGGGATTTATCGGCCTTCAATCCCATCAATTTCCCCAACACAATTTCCCGGCTAATAAGGATTTCCCTCAGTTCCTCCTCCTTACTAGACCCCCCGACCCCTTTTATAACCGGAAGGTTGTTCGTGTCCTCCTTCGTGAATACCGAACCAAAGTACTTGTTCAATTGGTCCGCCATTTCTTTGTTCCCCGTTATGACTTCCCCTGATTCTGACTGCAGGGGACCTACGTTTGTCTTTACTAACCTTTTTCTCTTTACATATCTATAGAAACTTTTGCAATCCGTCTTAATGTTCCCTGCAAGCTTCTTCTCATACTCCATTTTCCCTACCCTAATCAAACCCTTTGTCCTCCTCTGCTGAGTTCTAAATTTCTCCCAGTCCCCAGGTTCGCTGCTATTTCTGGCCAATTTGTATGCCACTTCCTTGGCTTTAATACTAGCCCTGATTTCCCTTGATAGCCACGGTTGAGCCACCTTCCCTTTTTTATTTCTATGCCAGACAGGAATGTACAATTGTTGTAGTTCATCCATGCGGTCTCTAAATGTCTGCCATTGCCCATCCACAGTCAACCCCTTAAGTATCATTCGCCAATCCATCTCAGCCAATTCACGCCTCATACCTTCAAAGTTAGCCTTCTTTAAGTTCTGGACCATGGTCTCTGAATTAACTGTTTCATTCTCCATCCTAATGCAGAATTCCACCATATTATGGTCACTCTTCCCCAAGGGGCCTCGCACAACGAGATTGCTAATTAATCCTTTCTCATTACATAACACCCAGTCTAAGATGGCCTCCCCCCTAGTTGGTTCCTCGACATATTGGTCTAAAAAACCATCCCTTATGCACTCCAGAAAATCCTCCTCCACCGTATTGCTTCCAGTTTGGTTAGCCCAATCTATGTGCATATTAAAGTCACCCATTATAACTGCTGCACCTTTATTGCACGCACCCCTAATTTCCTGTTTGATGCCCTCCCCAACATCACTACTACTGTTTGGAGGTCTGTACACAACTCCCACTAACGTTTTTTGCCCTTTGGTGTTCTGCAGCTCTACCCATATAGATTCCACATCATCCAAGCTAATGTCCTTCCTAACTATTGCCTTAATCTCCTCCTTAACCAGCAATGCTACCCCACCTCCTTTTCCTTTTATTCTATCCTTCCTGAATGTTGAATACCCCTGGATGTTGAGTTCCCAGCCCTGCTCATCCTGGAGCCACGTCTCCGTAATCCCAATCACATCATATTTGTTAACATCTATTTGCACAGTTAATTCATCCACCTTATTGCGGATACTCCTTGCATTAAGACACAAAGCCTTTAGGCTTGTTTTTTTAACACCCTCTGTCCTTTTAGAATTTTGCTGTACAATGGCCCTTTTTGTTCTTTGCCTTGGGTTTCTCTGCCCTCCACTTTTCCTCATCTCCTTTCTGTCTTTTGTTTTTGCCTCCTTTTTTTTTTTTTTTTTTGGTGAGTATTTGTTGACAAGGCAATGTTATTTTGCAGAACTACCCATACTAAGGCTGAGGTTAAGTGCCCTCTGCAGTGTGGAAGGAGTGGAATTGATGTTGGGCAGCACTGTTGCTGCAGGACAACAGGGATGATTTAGCCAAAGTGCTTCTTGATGATCAGCTGCCAAATAGCTCTCGGGGGGGGCCCTTGCTCTTCCTCAGCATCCTCTGTGTCCGCATGCTCCTCGACCTCCACAGGTTTTCCACTTTGCAGGCAAGGTTGTGGTGTGTAAAACACATAATGGTGATTCTGGAGACTCTCGGGGTGGGGAGGGAGGGAGGCGGGGGGGGGGGGGCGGGTGGCTGTACTGCAGGACGCCTCGAAACCTATCGGATCGGTTGCTTTGGGATGTCAATGACTTGTCCCATCAGGACTCTGGTCATCGCTCTGAAACTTTAACTCTGTTTCTCTCTCCATAGATGCTGCCTGACTTGCTGAGTATTTACAGCATTTTCTATTTTATCCCAATTTCTCTAATCTGTACTCATAACGAAAGCCTCTTGGCCTTGGTATCAGCTCAGTGAATCTCTTCAGTACTTTCTCCATGGCCATGGTTTTGACATCTTTCCTGAAGTAAGGCACCCACCATGGATGCAGTATTCGAATTGTGGTTAACCAATGATTTGTATATTTTTCGTATTTCCTCTTTGCTTTTATACTCTGTACTTTAAGCGCCTTGGGACGTTTTACTAAGTTAAAGGCACTATGTAAATACAAGTTATTATTATAATACCCCTATTTATGGTTCACAATTTGAACTCCTAAATCTCTTTATTCCTCTACGAATGGTCATTGTTATTGGTTGCTACATAGCTCACATTCTTGAGCTTTTCAATAAATGCCCTCACTGTGCTTTAAGTTGTGCTTGGCCAATAGCAAACCCTTCTTCGTCTTTCCAACATATAGCAATCTGTCCTTCTGGGATGTCTTTGCCAGTGCACAGCTTTGTGATACATGCCATCATTTGCTGTTTTAAAAACATTCAACGATAAACAGCAAGACCTGTATCATGTAAACAGATGTAGAAAAAGGACAGCAAAACAGATAGTAAACTGGTCTTATAACTTTGCAAATTGGTTGCAATCTCATTAAATGCGATGATGAGTGTTTGATTTAGATTTTTTGAATAGCACTTTGCATATATAAATGGCCACATAGCCCTATCCATGGTAGATAAGATGCAAGCTGTTACAACCTCAATATATAGGCTTACAGACTGGCTGACAGGCATCTAGTGGTAAATGCAACAAACAGTAAGTTTGGAACGGCATCAGGGGAGCGTCGAGAGAGGCAGGAGTCGTCGAGAGGCAGCGGCCTATAAAGGCCCAGCAGTCGGGCAGTGCGGGGAACGTCGAGAGAGGCAGGAGTCGTCGAGAGGCGGAGCTTGTACAGCTCCAGCTGGGAGAGAAGGCAAAAAAAAAGTAGAAAGAAATCAAAAGGTGATGTCACAGCCAAGGGGGTAAGTGATTGGCTGGCGATTGGTGAGTAGCTTTTCTTTTTCTTTCTTTTTTATATCAGTCAGTAACTTTTAACATTGTAGTTGCCAATTTAAGTGTAGCTAAGGGTTAAGTCATGGCAGGGGAGCTCGGTCACGTGATATGCTCCTCCTGTACCATGTGGGAACTCAGGGACACTTCCGGTGTCCCTGACGACTACATCTGCGGGAAGTGTATCCGCCTCCAGCTCCTGACGGACCGCGTTGCGGAATTGGAGCTGAGGGTGGATTCACTCTGGAGCATCCACGATGCTGAGAATGACGTGAGTAGCACGTGTAGCGAGTTGGTCTTACCACAGGTGAAGGGTCCACAGCCAGCTAAGGAATGGAAGACCAGCAAGAAGAGTAGTGCAAGGAAGGAAATGCAAGGGTCCCCTGTGGTCATCCCCCTGCAAAACAGATACACCGCTTTGAGTACTGTTGAGGGGTATGACTCATCAGGGGAGGGCAGCAGCAGCCAATTTCATGGCACCGTGGATGGTTCTGTTGCACAGGAGGGTAGGAAAAAGAGTGGGAGAGCGATAGTGATAGGGGATTCAATTGTAAAGGGAATAGATAGGCGTTTCTGCGGCCGCAACCGAGACTCCAGGATGGTATGTTGCCTCCCTGGTGCAAGGGTCAAGGATGTCTCGGAGTGGGTGCAGGACATTCTAAAAAGGGAGGGAGAACAGCCAGTTGTCGTGGTGCACATTGGTACCAACGATATAGGTAAAAAAAAGGGATGAGGTCCTACGAAACGAATTTAAGGAGCTAGGAGCTAAATTAAAAAGTAGGACCTCAAAAGTAGTAATCTCGGGATTGCTACCAGTGCCACGTGCTAGTCAGAGTAGGAATCGCAGGTTAGCGCAGATGAATACGTGGCTTGAGCAGTGGTGCAGCAGGGAGGGATTCAAATTCCTGGAGCATAGGAACCGGTTCTGGGGGAGGTGGGACCAGTACAAACCGGACAGTCTGCACCTGGGCAGGACCGGAACCAATGTCCTAGGGGGAGTGTTTGCTAGTGCTGTTGGGGAGGAGTTAAACTAATATGGCAGGAGGATGGGAACCAATGCAGGGAGACAGAGGGAAACAAAAAGGAGACAAAAGCAAAAGGCAGAAAAGAGATGAGGAAAAGTGGAGGGCAGAGAAACCCAAGGCAAAGAACAAAAAGGGCCACTGTACAGCAAAATTCTAAAAGGACAAAGGGTGTTTAAAAAAAACAAGCCTGAAGGCTTTGTGTCTTAATGCAAGGAGTATCCGTAATAAGGTGGATGAATTAACTGTGCAAATAGATGTTAACAAATATGATGTGATTGGGATTACAGAGACGTGGCTCCAGGATGATCAGGGCTGGGAACTCAACATCCAGGGGTATTCAACATTCAGGAAGGATAGAATAATACGAAAAGGAGGTGGGGTAGCATTACTGGTTAAAGAGGAGATTAATGCAATAGTTAGGAAGGACATTAGCTTGGATGATGTGGAATCTATATGGGTAGAGCTGCAGAACACCAAAGGGCAAAAAACGTTAGTGGGAGTTGTGTACAGACCTCCAAACAGTAATACTGATGTTAGGGAGGGCATCAAACAGGAAATTAGGGGTGCATGCAATAAAGGTGCAGCAGTTATAATGGGTGACTTTAATATGCACATAGATTGGGCTAACCAAACTGGAAGCAATACGGTGGAGGAGGATTTCCTGGAGTGCATAAGGGATGGTTTTCTAGACCAATATGTCGAGGAACCAACTAGGGCGGAGGCCATCTTAGACTGGGTATTGTGTAATGAGAAAGGATTAATTAGCAATCTTGTTGTGCGAGGCGCCTTGGGGAAGAGTGACCATAATATGGTGGAATTCTGCATTAGGATGGAGAATGAAACAGTTAATTCAGAGACCATGGTCCCCAGAACTTAAAGAAGGGTAACTTTGAAGGTATGAAGCGTGAATTGGCTAGGATAGATTGGCGAATGATACTTAAGGGGTTGATTGTGGATGGGCAATGGCAGACATTTAGAGACCGCATGGATGAACTACAACAATTGTACATTCCTGTCTGGCATAAAAATAAAAAAGGGAAGGTGGCTCAACCGTGGCTATCAAGGGAAATCAGGGATAGTATTAAAGCCAAGGAAGTGCATACAAATTGGCCAGAAATAGCAGCGAACCTGGGGACTGAGAGAAATTTAGAACTCAGCAGAGGAGGACAAAGGGTTTGATTAGGGCAGGGAAAATGGAGTACGAGAAGAAGCTTGCAGGGAACATTAAGACGAATTGCAAAAGTTTCTATCGATATGTAAAGAGAAAAAGGTTAGTAAAGACAAACGTAGGTCCCCTGCAGTCAGAATCAGGGGAAGTCATAACGGGGAACAAAGAAATGGCAGACCAATTGAACAAGTACTTTGGTTCGGTATTCACTAAGAAGGACACAAACAACCTTACGGATATAAAAGGGGTCAGAGGGTCTAGTAAGAAGGAGGAACCGAGGGAAATCCTTATTAGTCGGGAAATTGTGTTGGGGAAATTGATGGGATTGAAGGCCAATAAATCCCCAGGGCCTGATGGACTGCATCCCAGAGTACTTAAGGAGGTGGCCTTGGAAATAGCGGATGCATTGACAGTCATTTTCCAACATTCCATAGACTCTGGATTAGTTCCTATGGAGTGGAGAGTAACCAATGTAACCCCACTTTTTAAAAAAGGAGGGAGAGAGAAAACAGAATTATAGACCGGTCAGCCTGACATCGATAGTGGGTAAAATGATGGAATCAATTATTAAGGATGTCATAGCAGCGCATTTGGAAAGAGGTGACATGATAGGTCTAAGTCAGCATGGATTTGTGAAAGGGAAATCATGCTTGACAAATCTTCTGGAATTTTTTGAGGATGTTTCCAGTAGCGTGGACAAGGGAGAACCAGTTGATGTGGTGTATTTGGACTTTCAGAAGGCTTTTGACAAGGTCCCACACAAGAGATTAATGTGCAAAGTTAAAGCACATGGGATTGGGGGTAATGTGCTGACATGGATTGAGAACTGGTTGTCAGACAGGAAGCAAAGAATAGGAGTAAATGGGTACTTTTCAGAATGGCAGGCAGTGACTAGTGGGGTACCGCAAGGTTCTGTGCTGGGGCCCCAGCTGTTTACACAGTACATTAATGATTTAGACGAGGGGATTAAATGTAGTATCTCCAAATTTGCGGATGACACTAAGTTAGGTGGCAGTGTGAGCTGCGAGGAGGATGCTATGAGGCTGCAGAGTGACTTGGATAGGTTAGGTGAGTGGGCAAATGCATGGCAGATGAAGTATAATGTGGATAAATGTGAGGTTATCCACTTTGGTGGTAAAAACAGAGAGACAGACTATTATCTGAATGGTGACAGATTAGGAAAAGGGGAGGTGCAACGAGACTTGGATGTCATGGTACATCAGTCATTGAAAGTTGACATGCAGGTACAGCAGGCGGTTAAGAAAGCAAATGGCATGTTGGCCTTCATAGCGAGGGGATTTGAGTACAGGGGCAGGGAGGTGTTGCTACAGTTGTACAGGGCCTTGGTGAGGCCTCACCTGGAGTATTGTGTACAGTTTTGGTCTCCTAACCTGAGGAAGGACATTCTTGCTATTGAGGGAGTGCAGCGAAGGTTCACCAGACTGATTCCCGGGATGGCGGGACTGACATATCAAGAAAGACTGGATCAACTGGGCTTGTATTCACTGGAGTTCAGAAGAATGAGAGGGGACCTCATGGAAACGTTTAAAATTCTGATGGGTTCAGACAGGTTAGATGCAGGAAGAATGTTCCCAATGTTGGGGAAGTCCAGAACCAGGGGTCACAGTCTAAGGATAAGGGGTAAGCCATTTAGGACCGCGATGAGGAGAAACTTCTTCATCCAGAGAGTGGTGAACCTGTGGAATTCTCTACCACAGAAAGTTGTTGAGGCCAATTCACTAAATATATTCAAAAAGGAGTTAGATGAGGTCCTTACTACCTGGGGGGATCAAGGGGTATGGCGAGAAAGCAGGAATGGGGTACTGAAGTTGCATGTTCAGCAATGAACTCATTGAATGGCGGTGCAGGCTCGAAGTGCCGAATGGCCTACTCCTGCACCTATTTTCTATGTTTCTATGTTTCTATGAATTCTATAATTAATTGATGGAAATGGTAGTCAGGGGTATTTTCACATTCTGAAAAAATAAGCCAAATTACTAACGAAATGTTTGCGATAAACCGGATGATATAACTTAATACATAAACAAAAAACCATACTTACTGGGGTAGAAATTGTGGTCGGAGGCTTCCCGCAGGCAGATGTCTTTGACCTGCAAAAAATCTACGAATTTACCTGGTGGTCCGGGAGGTTCGAAGATTTGTGCTCCTGGGCCTCTCTGGGTACCCGCGGGTAGAGGCCCACGTATTCCGGAGGCGCGGGTGGTTCGCGAGCGCCCCTGGATCACATGGGCCGGCCCAACCAATAAGGGAATCTCCATTCATACTTGTGGAGTTTCTGTTTATACGGAATTGCCATAAGTATGAATGGGGATCACTTAAAAAATATACAAATACATGAAATACATTTTTAAAATCCATACATATTTAAAATTAATTAAAATACCATTCAATTAAATATTTTGAACAAAAATGTAATTTTTTGATTTTTAAAAAAATATGTTTTAATGGGTTAAAAATAAACGTACTTTATTGGGCAGGTTTTTAATGTGTAAATGAGTGATCGCATTTTATTTTTCTATTTTTTTTAAAACTCTCATGCTGGTAAAAGCAGGCCTTACCCCTGCTTTTATCAGGCGCACGAATTTCCCGGCAATCGCTGGGCACGAGTTGGGCAAATAGCCCGACTCTGCGCCCGCGGGGTCCCTTTTCTTTCGGATTCGTACAATCTATCGAGAGGATGGTTGACAGATCGCAAGTTCTGGGTTTCAGCGCATGCGCAGTGCACCTCATACGCACCCCATAGGGGGTGCAAATTACGGCCCAATAATTAACAAAGCCTTTGAAATTATGCAGTGGAATACTGATGTGTTTCTCTGAAATTCTTCTCTTTGATACTTTAGTGGAGGCGCTAACCCATTTGTTTTAAAGTGCTTAAAGCCCCCTCTACTAAAATGGCAGAGAGAGCAATTTCAAAGTAAATGCATTCAATATTTGTATGCTAATATCCTAGGCATACTCTCAGGCTTTGTGGCATGAGACCATGAAATAATCACCACACATTTTCAATTGATCTAAAGTGAATCAACTAAATAGATAAACCTTACTTGTTAATTACCAGTATGCCATTTGTTCTGGGATATAATAACATGCCTATACTATCTTTCAATAAGTTTGTAACTCAATAATTTAGTCTCTCACTTTAGCTTTATAACATTTTATACTTCCTTTTGGTTACAGTAACATTATATTTTATAACCCAGCTGGTGTTGATTCCACTGAAAGGCATTTCCGTGACTGCACTGTTTTTATTACATACAGGACATAGTCTAGCAAATCATGGAGCAATTATCCTAACCTGATCTATTAAGAAACAAGCAACAAGGGGGTTAGAAAATTTAGCCTAAGGTGTTTTCACTTGAATGCTGTTTTCTGATTTGTCACATCTGCAGTGAAAATCAAAACAGTACATTAATGTACAAATATGTGAGAATTCCGTTTTACTCACCATCGCTTCCATTATTCTTACCTGGCCAACTTTGATTTCAGTGCAAAACTCTTGTTCAGTATCAAATAAATCTGAAGAATACTCTGGCAATTCTAATAAATAGAAGACATTAATAAACTTGCAGAACGGTCATGTAATTGGCAAATTAATTTCAATATTGATGTATGTGAGGTGGTGCATTTTGGTAAGGAGGCCACATACTACTTGGATAATGAGAGTGTAAATGGGGTACAGGAACAGAGGGATCTGGGGGTACAGTTACATTAATCACCAAAAGTAGCAACGCAGGTTAATAAGGCCAGAAAAAAGCAAACCAAGCACTGGGGCTCATTTCTACAGGGATAACATTGAAAAACAGAGAAGTTATGGTAAACTTGTATAGAACCATGTTTAGACCACACTTGGAGTACTGTGCACTGTTCTGGCCTCCATGTTATAAACAGGATATAGAGGCACTGGCGAAGGTGCAAAAAAGATTCACAAGGATGACACCAGAACCAAAACTAACTACTCATCAAGAAAGGCTGAACAGGCTGGGACTCTTTTCTCAAAGACTGAGGGGTGACCTGATAGAGGTCTTTAAGATTATGAAAGGGGTTGACAAGGTGGACGTAGAGAAAATGTTTCCACTTGTGGGGAAGACCAAAACTAGAGGCCATAAATATAGTCACTAAGGGATTCAGGAGAAACTTCTTTACGCAGAGAACAGTAATAATAATAATAACTTTTATTTGTATAGCGCCTTTAACGTAGAAAAACGTCCCAAGACGCTTCACAGCAGTGTTACAGTCAAACAGATAAATTTGACACCGAACCACAAAAGAAGAAATTAGGGCAGATGACCAAAAGTTTGTTTCAAGTGGTAGTCTTTAAGGGGAGTCTTAAAGGAGGAAAGAGAGGTAGAGAGGCGGAGAGGTTTAGGGATGGAGTTCCAGAGCTTAGGGCCCAGGCAACAGAAGGCACGGTCACCGATGGTTGAGCGATTATAATCAGGGATGTTCAAGAGGCCAGAATTTGAGGAGCGCAAACATCTTGTGAAGTTGTGAGGCTGAAAAAGATTACAGAGATAGGGAGGGGCGGGGCCATGGAGTGATTTGTAAACAAGAATGAGAATTTTGAAATCGAGGCGTTGTTTAACCGGAAGCCAATGTAGGTCAGTGAGCACGGGGGTGATGGGTGAGCGGGACTTGGTGCGAGTTAGGACACGGGGCAGCGAGCACAGGGGGTGATGGGTGAGCGGGACTTGATGCGAGTTAGGACACGGGGCAGTGAGCACAGAGGGTGATGGGTGAGCGGGACTTGGTGCGAGTTAGGACACGGGCTGCTGAGTTTTGGATGACCTCGAGTTTACGTGGTGTGGAATGAGTTGGAGTAGTCCAGTCTAGAGGTAACAAAGGCATGACTGAGGATTGCAGCAGCGAATGAGCTGAGGCAGGCGAGAAGGCGGGCAATGTTACAGAGGTTTTAGTTATGCCGCATATATGTGGCTGGAAACTCATTTCAGGGTCAAACCTAGGTTGCGAACAGTCTTGTTCACCCTCAGACTGATGCCAGGGAGAGGGATGGAGTCAGTGGTTAGAGAACGCAGTTTGTGGCGGGGACCAAAGATAATGGCTTCGGTCTTCCCAATATTTAATTGGAGAAAATTTCTGCTCATGAAGAAGAATGTGGAACTCGCTAGCGCAGGGAGTGGTCGAGGCGAGTAACAGATACATTTAAGAGAAAGCTAGATAAGCACATGAGGGAAAAAGGAATAGGATTAGATGAAGAGGGGTGGGAGGAGGCTCTTGCGGAGCATAAATACCGACATAGAGCAGTTGGACTGAATGTGCTGTAGATCCAATGGTAACTCAAATCAAAATTCAAATGCTGTTCGTCCTCCCAGCCTGTTGGATGAAATTGTAGGCATATGCAGGCTGACACTGCCGGTATTAGAATATGTATCCATATAATTGTCAGGATGTTTTATAAACAAAGAAGGAGAATAATTCTTCTACTAGACAAATTGCAAAATCTGATTCAGGTTAAACTTCGCAATAGTTGTGGTTCCCATGCGTCATGTAACACCCAAACTATACATGCTTTCTAACTTCGCAAATCTGGAGCCTCATATGTTATTTACCAGGCCACTGATGTGTTTTAATGGGACAATGGATGGAATCACAGAATATAACACTCAAAACATGGAATAAAGATCTTGAATATTTAAATAAATCACTTTCCGATTTTAACACCAGTGGCTCTATTGGAAATGTGTGGAATCAAGATCATAAGAACATAAGAAATAGGAGCAGGAGTAGGCCATACAGCCCCTCGAGCCTGCTCCACCATTCAATAAGATCATGGCTGATCTGATCATGGACTCAGCTCCACTTCCCTGCCCGCTCCCCATAACCCTTTACTCCCTTATCGCTCAAAAATCTGTCTATCTCCGTCTTAAATATATTCAATGACCCAGCCTCCACAGCTCTCTGGGGCAGAGAATTCCACAGATTTACAACCCTCAGAGAAGAAATTCCTCCTCATCTAAGTTTTAAATGGGCAGCCCCTTATTCTGAGATTATGTCCCCTAGTTTTAGTTTCCCCTATGAATGGAAATATCCTCTCTGCATCCACCTTGTCGAGCCCCCTCATTTTCTTATATGTTTTGATAAGATCACCTCTCATTCTTCTGAACGCCAATGTGTATAGGCTCAACCTATCTTCATGTCAACCCGCTCACCTCCGGAATCAACCCAGTGAACCTTCTCTGAACAGCCTCCAATGTAAGTATATCCTTCCTTAAGTACAGAGACCAAAACTGTACACAGTACTCCAGGTGTGGCCTCACCAATACCCTGTACAATTGACTGAATAATGCTTTTCCAAGTGTCCTGCTGCTGCTTCCTTAATAATGGACTCCAGCATTTTACCAACGACAGATATTAGGCTAACTGGTTTATAGTTTCCTGCTTTCTGTCTGCCTCCTTTTTTAAACAGGTGCATTACATTTGCAGTTTTCCAAGGGACCTTGGCGTGCATGTCCACGGATCCCTGAGGGTAGCAGGCCATGTAGATAAGGTGGTTAAGAAGGCATACGGAATACTCGCCTTTATTAGCCAAGGCATAGAATACAAGAGCAGGGAGGTTATGCTTGAACTGTATAAAACACTGGTTAGGCCACAGCTGGAGTACTGCGTGCAGTTCTGGTCACCACATTACAAGAAAGGTGATTACACTAGGGAGGGAACAGAGGAGATTTAAGAGGATGTTGCCTGGACTGAAGAACTTTAACAATGAGGAAAGATTGGATCTGTTTTCTTTGGAACAGAGGAGGCTGAGGGGAGACCTTATTGAGGTGTATAAAATTATGAGGGGCCTAGATGGATAGGAAGGACCTATTTCCCTTAGGAGAGGGGTCAACAACCAGGAGGCATAGATTTAAAGTAATTGGGGGGAGGTTTAGAGGGGATTTGTGGGGGAAAAAATTAGCCCAGAAGATGGTGGGGGTCTGGAACTCACTGCCTGAAAGAGTGGTAGAGGCAGAAACCCTCACCACATTTAAAAAGTACTTGGATGTGCACCTGAAGTGCTGCAACCTACAGGGCTACGGACCGAGAGCTGGAAAGTGGGATTAGGCTGGATAGCTCTTTATCGGCCGGTGCGGACATATTGGGCCGAATGGCCTCCTTCTGTGCTGTAAATTTCTATGATTCTATATGCTTCAGCTCTCCAAGCTTTCTAAGCTTTGTGCCAGATGTATAATTTCTTGAATCTATCATAGTTAAGTTGGGAATGTATTGCTGTGCTAGGGTTTATGAAGGAAAGGCTGATTTTGTAAATTCAACTTCTGAACGTAGCAGGTTACCTTGCTCTTCTGAAATTCCTCCAAAAACAGTTATTGTCTCTGTTCCCTAGAAAAATAAAAGCAAATTATATGGCATATAGCATAATGACAGTTAACCTAAATATAAACAATTCCAAGCCATTTTAACTGGGGGCAGGAATCGGACAAGCGAGGACAAGTGAAAACCCCGTGGCATCGCCAGCGTGCGGCCTGAGTGATTTTAATGGTCAGGCCTCGTTTTAATATGATTGACGGGCTGTCACCTGATCATGTTGAAAAACAGACCAGCAGCTCACTGCCTCTGTGCAATCTCCAGCTGGCCGGCCTCCCTGGGTCTATTTAAAAGCAGGAGTGTACCTCTTAAAACGAGCTTGCATTCGCTGCTTTCACATGTCACAGTTACAATGCTGCAAGTAGGCAAATCTGAAATGAGAGGTAGTGTTTCCCCCAGGTTTTCAGATGCCTCCGTGGAGGTCCTGGTGGAGGTGATCAGGGCAAGGAGGGAGATTCTGTTCCCCTGCACTCGTAGGTGCATTGCCAGGGCGATGATCAGGCCTGGATGAGAAGTTCAGGGCCATGAGCATTACCCAACACTAAAGCCAGGTCCTGGGGAAGAGGTTCAATGACCTCGCAAGAGCAGCAAGGGTGACTACAGCTCTTCACCTCTCTCAATAATACCTGCCAATGCTACTTTTACCCACCACACTCAACAATTCCCTCCCTTTCAACATTCATCACCTCCCTACAATGCTTTACATCTGTACCATTAAAGGTGTAGTATAATCAAGTTTCTGATTTGGAATAAGAAGTAGCTGTTACATATTTTCAAAAGCGATGTAAACAAATTGATTAAAATAATCCCCACCACTGTTTTGGAATTTTGCAACACGTCTAAACACATTTACTATCATTGATACAAAAGCAAAATACCGTGGATGCTGGAATCTGAAATAAAAACAGAAAATGCTGGAAATCTCAGCGGGTCAGGCAGCGACTGGAGAGAGAAGCAAGAAGCTTTTTCAGTTTTTATATACTATCATTGATGGTTTCCTTAAAGGAAGTTTGACACCATCTGAGCATGCTTACCTGATTAAAGGACTGTGGCTTGGAAAGTACTTGCAGAAACTCAAAATAAGTGCCGAGTGCTCCCCGGTTGGTCAGAGTTATGACCTGTGTAATTGTTTCACCAACAATATGGGCGCCAAAATCAACAACTTCTCGATCGACAAAAAGCTACAGGAACCAATAAAAAGTTATTACTCATAGTGAATTGTAGTTTATGTTGGAATAACACTTTCCAAAGTATATACAAGTTTAGTCTTTCTTATTAACTGCAAACTTAAGATTCCAATCTAAAACCCCAGTATATGCAGAAAGTTTATAACAATTTATCAAAGTGTGCCCACTGATACTAGGAATGAGGGCCTTTTGAAACAATTAGAAATACCAATGCAGGTACATTAACACGTTTTTGTCTCATTGTTCTTTCTTCCACTTCTTCCTATCATGTCACCTCTTTCATCTGAACTTCGGCACCTTGAGCTCTAAAGGAAGGCCAATTTTTCCCCACAAATCACAAAATATCTACACTAAATCACAAAATATCTACACTAAAAAAACATTTGTTGAAGAATCATGCAAGGTTCAGTACTGAGGGAAAGCTGCACTGTTGGAGGAGCCGTCTTTCAGGTGAGACGTTAAACCAACGTCGGTCCTATCAGGTAGACTGGCAAACCACCCAGACCTCCCCTGGAGCACGAAGCTTGGGCCAGTTCAAAAAGGTAAACTAAACTATGGCTGCAAGGCTACAACATTTTGCTTTCTGCTTTTCCTCTCTCAGATTATAACAGAATGAGCTAAATAAGAAGCACAAGAACATAAGAAATAGGAGCATGAGTAGGCCATTTGGCTCTTCGAGCCTGCTCCACCATTCAATAAGATCACAAAACATGAGCTGATCTACCTCAACTTCACTTTCCTGCATTATCCCCATACCCCTTGATTCACCTAGTATCCAAAAATCTAGCGATCTCAGTCTTGATAATACTCAACGACTGAGCCTCCACAGCCCTCTAGGGTAGAGAATTCCAAAGATTCACCACCCTCTGAGTGAAGAAATTTCTCCTCATGCATGTCTCTGAAGAAGCTATACTCTTCTTACGAGTCTGTGCTGCGCTGGTGACCATCAAGAAATGGGCATAATATGACCTGCTGAGATCTCTGGAATCTAACAGCTGAGGCTCAGATAAAATATTGGCACCTCAGCTGGTCTTTTCACTCTTAATATCCTCAAACATGTCTTCAATAAGACACAGTAGATGTCCCTGTGAATGTTATAGGAGGTAGACAACTACAGTGTTGTCCTTGCAGGTTTTGAGACTCCACCTTAGAGCTTCTCAAATAGATGCCCAGGGACTAAACTACATGGGTTTCTGGATATTGAAATCCATAGGGAAGTGGCATCACTATAGCCCAGGTACTAGAATGGAATGTGGAAAGTTGCTTTGTCTTTATACATAGACACAATTCAAACCATAAACACAAAAATGACAAAGGTGCACATATTTTCTGCCAAGACTTACATCACATTTTTTAGTTGTACACTTAAGCGGAACAGTAAAGGAACCAATATGAGCCCGTAACATTACCTCTCCTTCAACATCTTCATCAACCTGAGTACAAACATAAAAAAAATCTTCATGGAGTTATACATTAATTGTCACCATTATCAAACTCTTTCCTCCAACATTAGCTACTCTAAAACTTACATTTATCCATTCCTCTCTTTAAACTTTTGTTTCTTTTTTAATTTTTGGCTGTAAATTTTCTGCCTCTAGTTTTCCTCTTTATCTTAAAACCACCTGGCATATTTGTGTCTGCTAAATTATGTCACTACCTATATGACTCTCCTATTTGGTCAATGTTAACCTCTGCCTTCAATGTCTTCCTGATCTCAGCACTTCAACATCTTGTTAAGTATCTTCCACAATTTCACATGACCTTCCATTGTCTATTTGCATGGTTTTCCCCTCTTATTTCAATGCCAATCTTCATCAGCACAAATATCAAATATGCGTGGCTCACACAGATAGTGCACCGAGGATTATTTCTGATCCTTCACAGATTCAGTTCTTCAGATACTTGTATGAAAAAAGCTGGATTTCAAAAATCAGCTAGGAATACAAGGATAACCTTTGCAAGGCAAGGCTCCTAGTGCTCAGACGTACTCAATGGTGCTATGGATTAGAAATTGGGCACACTGACTTCTGCATCCAATTATCCAACCACACTCCCATTTAGCCAGGCTCCATGCGGAGAGGTACACTGGCCTCCAGAAGTGGATCCCATTGAGGAGTCCAGGTAGGGAAGTGGCCTGGATGACCCCTCAAGATTAAGCTAATTTAAAAAAAATATTTGGATCAGCCCCTTTTAACATGGGTCTGGGATTTCCCACCCCTCACCCGATATTGCCCAGGCACAGGAGTTCCCCACAGCAAGGAGCAAGTGGGTACCAAAGATGCACCCACTGGCAAACTTCAGCAGGATCAACACAGGACACCAGTGATCCCGGCATAACTGCTGGGATCGGGAAAACTCATGGCTTTTCAGGCCCAGAAAATGCAGTTATTCTGCCTTTAGTTTTGGTTTTCTTTGAAACTGTAAGTTTAGGATCATACCTAAAATGCTAACCTTTCTCAGATGCTGATTAGCCTGTTATTATTTTGGATTTCTTGCGTCAAGTTGGCTCAGTTGGTGACACCTTCACTCCTGGGTCGGAAGGTTGCGAGCCCAAACCCTGCTCCAGGACTTGAGCACATAATCTAGCCTGACATTTCAGTGCAGTAATGAGGGAGTGCTGATTGTTGGATGAGATGGTAAATTGAAGCCCCATTTGCCTGCTCAGGAGGATATAAAAGATTCCATTGTACTATTTAAAGAGGCCAAGGAATTCTCCCGGTATCCTGGTCAATAATAATCTCCCAACCGACAAAATACATTAGCTACTTACATATCTTATTTGCTATTTGTGACACTGTTATGCATAAATTCACTGCAGCATTTACTACATAACAAGACTTCAAAAGTAATCGATTGTTTGTGAAGTGCTTTGGAACATCCCAAGGACATGCAACACAGTATGTAAATGCAACTTCTTTCTTTCCAGAATTCACATTTGTTCATGAACTAATTTTGTGTCTACTTTTAATTCATCCGTGAAAATACAAATACAAATATATGGAAATTATACAGTTAAGATTTTTTAGAAGAACAATGAACAACTTGTATTTATGTAGCGCCTTTATAAAGGGCAGGTGACCAAAAGCTTGGTCAAAGAGGTAGGTTTTAAGAAGCGTCTTGAAGGAGGAAAGAAAAGTAGAGAGATGGAGAGGTTTAGGGAGGGAGTTCCAGAGCTTGGGGCCCAGGCAACAGAAGGCACGGCCACCAATGATTAAGTGATTATAATGAGGGATGCTCAAGAGGGCAGAATTAGAGGAGCGCAAACATCTCGGGGTGGAGTTGTGGGGCTGGAGGAGATTACACAGATAGGGAGGGGCGAGGCCATGGAGGGATTTGAAAATAAGGATGAGAATTTTGAAATGGCGTTGCTTAACCAGGAGCCAATGTAGGTCAGCGAGCACAGGAGGTGATGGGTGAGCAGGATTTGGTGCGAGTTAGGACACGGGCTGCTGAGTTTTGGATCACCTCTAGTTGAAATAACACAGTGTCCTCTATATTCTGTTAATTTCGATGGAAGGAAAATCAGGTGAGTTCTGCTATCGGCATGCAATCCTCCCTGCCAGATTTTCATCTACCCAGATGCTGCTTAACGTCGAGACGGTAAGAACAGAAATCTACCCCAGCCTGTCTAGAAATGTTTGTCGTCCAAGATAAGTTGGATTTAAAATTAAGTTTGATCAGCAATTTGTGATATACAAGACCTAACCAAGGCAGTTACCATCGCAATTTAAAATTATTCTAAAAGTAATTATACAAATGATTTAAAACTCTGTTACAAAGCAATGTCAGAATTACATTCTTAATCTATCTGGTTAGTTCCATGTCTTTCGACATTCTCCACTAACTCATTTATTTTTTATGCTCTTTTTAATATAATTTGCTTCATGATCTTTTAATGTTTTTATATTATATATCATAATAGTATACAAACACTTCTAACTATACGGTGAGGCATTCCTCAGCATCTCACCTGCACTTGGTTGGAATCCACAACCAACAATGCAGGAGGTTCAAGTGTTGGGGCACTGGAAAAATGGGAGAAAATAGGGAAGGGCACCCAATTCAATCGACTCACTGGAATGACCATACTTAGCCGAAAACTTGAAAGAAGTTAAAAATAAAAGGGCAAAAGCCCATGTATGGGAAAGAGAAGGTAATGGTCACAGCTTCTGAGGAAAACATTGCAACTGATAGTAATGTGCTCAGAGAATCTTTTTTTAATTCGTTCCGGATTGTGAGCGTCGCTGGCAAGGCCGGCATTTATTGCCCGTCCCTAATTGCCCCTTGAGAAGGTGGTGGTGAGCCGCCTTCTTGAACCGTTGCAGTCCGTGTGGTGAAGGTGCTCCCACAGTGCTGTTTAGAGGGAGTTCCAGGATTTTGACCCAGCGACGATGAAGGAACGGCTGATATATTTCCAAGTCGGGATGGTGTGTGACTGGGAGGGGAACGTGGAGGTGGTGGTGTTCCCATGCGCCTGCTGCCCTTGTCCTTCCAGGTGGTAGAGGTCGCGGGTTTGGGAGGTGCTGCCGAAGAAGCCTTGGTGAGTTACTGCAGTGCATCTTGTAGATGGTACACACTGCAGCCACGGTGCGCCGGTGGTGGAGGGAGTGAATGTTGAAGGTGGTGGATGGGGGGCCAATCAAGCGGCTGCTTTGTCCTGGATGGTATCAAGCTTCTTGAGTGTTGTTGGAGCTGCACTCATCCAGGCAAGTGGAGAGTATTCCATCACTCACCAAGGTAAAAACACCACAGGGAGAAGACAAGTATATGCTGGATCAGGTTGTGGATAGGTCTGTCGCTACCCCCATTAATGGCAAACCCAAGAAGCAATAGAGCTTCTCCAGGAGAATTTCCATTGCAGTAATCACACATGCAAGACCCAAATCATGAATGTAGTAAGACTTGTACATTTCCAATACATAGGTGTTGAACTCTCCACACATCCTTCCAACACGTCACTTGGACCAAGAAACTCAACATTATGCATGTAAACAGTGTCTGGTCATTTATATACAATGATGTACAATGATTTTAATTGGCCCTTTTCAAGAGAAAGGATTGAGAACTGCACTATAAGAGGCACAGCTATCAGCATACCATAAAAACAAACAGGACTTCTTAACTGAAGAAAGCATTGCAGTAGCTAGTTTTACTAAGAGTGGATACTTAAGGCATAACACATCGTTGATCATGCATACAATTCTTCTTACCATAGGTTTGAAAATCACTGTCATGTCACAAGACATACCAGCTGAAATTTGACCTGGAGGCTTGAATCTAGGATTAAATACAGTAAAATGCAATGTAACAAGAAGCTTTATAAGACATCCATCACACTCCAAATCTGCTGTTGTTACATTAAAGTAACTAGAAGAGGTTAATCCGATAAATATGATCACATAATGGGACAGAACGTATGTTCAGGACAAAGATTAACATGGCCAGTTTAAAGCCAGCGGTCACCGACTGATCTTCAAGCTGTTAACTTTCTCTCAGTCTCCAATTGAACCCTCTCCACTATAGTCGTGGCAAGAACAAAGCAAAGCAATATTACCATTGATGTAGTGATGTACAAAAATCAGTTGTACAAATTACCCCGAAGATAGTGGGGTGAAACAGACATTGGGTGCAGTGTAAAGCGGGTGATAGTGAATTGGCGGCCTGCTTTTCACACCGCCTGATTTTCTTTTCCATCATCTTCAATGGAAATCAGACGGGGTGTAAAACGGGCTGCCGATTCACGACTGCTCGCTATGTGCCAGTGCCCAAGATCAATTTCACCCCCTATATTCCCTACACCAACAGAGCGACACTTATTCTCTAACAACTACATACCAACAAATCCCTTGGAAAAAAAACGCACTAATTGTCACAGACAAGCTGAATGCAACATGAAAATGGAGTGTTTTGAGTTGTCTTTGAATTTGCTGGTTTATAGTAGTGAGTTAAAGTGTTTGAGAAGGTTATACGTAAACTTGTGCTTGGTCAGTCACTCTGTTCCTGTTCAGGTGTAGCTATCTTTGAGATGATTGAAATAACTGAGCCAAACAGCTTTAAGAGTAATCAGGATGGGTAAGGTAACGAGAAATATTGATTTTTTTTTTGCTCAAAATTCTATTCTAACTATTTGGTTTAGTTGTATAGAGTTCTTCTTCTCTTCTGTGCCTAACGACACATGAGCATCCTATTTCTTTGCTTGCTTTGCATCCAGCAGATCGTGCTGTGGGTTGGTTTCGGAACAAAAGTCCCTGACTCACAACGTTCAACCAGGAGAACTGGCTAAATGTGATGCAAGTCGCCACTCCAGTCCACTGGGTGTCATCCCAGAGACCACTTCTCCACTCGCCGGGACTGTATGGAGTTTGTGTTACAGTATTAAAATTAGTCATGTCATTTCAATATTTTTATTACTGTGATAATAGAGATTATTTCAGAGGCAGAGTATTGAACTGAAAATTTTAAAAGTTGCCAGTTGATGGAGACCAGAACTACTCTTGACCAAGAGAGGGACTTCAGTGACTAACTGTAAATCATTAAAGAAAAGACTTGCTTTCAAATAGCCATTACTCTTGCGCATGTATAGAGGGAACTTTGCAGCTTAGCGACAGAATCAATAGTGGTCCGTAAGAAAATGCAGCACAAGATACGACATGGGAATTATTCATATTTTCATAAATTAACTGCCATTAAAAAAAAGGTGAGGTCTGGACAGTTTGGCACCAGCCTCAACTGCTGCTCGCCAGCTTCTGCCCGAGTTAATCGGGGCTAAAGTCCACATGATGAGTACCATTCTAAATCGACAAACTACAGATCTACCATTCTAAGGACCTTGATTTTCCCAGAGTGTGGATTATGCCCTGAAAATATTATATAGACATTCCCGCATTGGACTCATCAGTCACCCGAGAACTCATTAGTGTGGAAGCAAGTCATCCTCGACTCCAAGGGACTGCCTAAGAAGAAGACATTGAGTGAATGAGGAAGAATTAAAAGCATCACTGCAATTTTCATCTTAATTATTTATCTGTTGAATTGAATTGTATAAACAGAATAAATGAATCAGAAATCATAGAATGGTTACAGCACAGAAAGATGTCATTTGTCCCGTCGAGCCTGTGCTGGGTAGATGTGTGATATGACTTATACAACTGATTGAGCTGACCATAATTAACTCATAACTTTGCTCCTTGTGAATTATCAGAATGTATCACACAGCTCCGTGCCATTTCTGCTCTATTTATATTATTGATTAAAGTAAATGCACTCAAAATAAAGCCGCATGTTCCTTTGTTTGGCAGTAAATATAATATATGACCAAAGAAAAATAAGACGTTTACAATATTACAATTTTATCTCTATACAACCTAATTGTTTCATTTCAAATGTCTGTTTCACATGTTCCTAGTTTTCACACAATACTCACTCAACTTCAATAAAGTCCTTCAGATTATCAGTGACGTCAATCAGCCTGCAGAAAGTGATCCCGTACGAGGCATTTATCAGCATCACCTTTTTCTTGTATGTTTTCCCAACATCGAAGTTCTAAAAACACAACAGTGTACAGTATAACATGACTGTTACCATTTTACCTCAATTCATTCTGTACAATGAGCTGTAACAGAACAAAACAAATTGGTGAATTTCAAAATGCAGTGCACGAACTGAGCATCAGTCGAACAGGCAAAAAATTCTAGGCTGACACTCCAGTGCAGTACTGAGGGAGTGCTGCACTGTCAGAGATGCCGTCTTTCAGATGAGATGTTAAAGCGAGGCCCTGTCTGCTCTCTCAGGTGGACGTAAAAGATCCCACGGAACTATTTTGAAGAAGAGCAGGGGAGTTATCCCCGGTGTCCTGGCCAACATTTATCCCTCAATCAATATCACTAAAAACAGATTATCTGCTCATTATCACATTGCTGTTTGTGGGAGCTTGCTGTGCGCAAATTGAGTGCTGCATTTCCTACATTACAACAGTGACTACACGTCAAAAAGTATTTCATTGGCTGTAAAGCGCTTTGGGACGTCCTGAGGTTGTGAAAGGCGCTATAGAAATGCAAGTCTTTCTTTATATCCTTGGACAATTAGAGGTTCATTCTAAGGCAATTCGGTGAGGAAGTTTGCATATAAACAGATGTTGCAAATTTCTGGCTGTATGTCAGAAGAAACCAGCATGAAATTATGTGGGTTTTTTTACTTTTGACACTGAAATGTGATATGTGAAGTGTGACAGATGTGTGCTATATCACACACACAAACCCAGGTTATTACTGTATAACACACCAAGAAGCTAGGGCCTCAGGATATAAATGAAAATGAGTGAACATTTAGACCAGGTATCAGAAAGAACTCAAAGAGTGATAAATGTTTAAACTAGTCTGCCAAGCAACATAATACTGGTAAATATTGAGGTTATTCTGAACAGAATTCGATGTCATGATGAGAGAATTAATTGTACTGCGGGGATAAACCGCGATAGGTTGAATAGGCTTTTCTGATCTGTGACGTTTAGTGTATCTTTATACAACCCTGATTGTTGCCCTCCATGGCATAACGTGTCCACAGCCCCAACAGCTGATTTATTTTTTGAGGTATTAACTGGTGCGGCATTGCTTGCTTTCATTGGGAGTCTGCCCCGCATATTCACTCGTCTGTAGGGGAATCATTCTTTTAATCGAAAGTATTTCCTCGGGGTCATTAATTTTATACTGATGTTCTCCAGTTCTGCTCTCAAATTCCAAGTTAAGTAACCTGCCTGCATCTGCATTATCTGTGAGGATGAGATGCAACGGAAAAGGCTGTGAAATTCGTTGAACCAGTCAAATCACCAGAGAGAAAGAGGAATGCCCGAGAATTGAAATTAGAAAAGGGAAGATCAGCAGGAGGACGCAGTCGGGAACAAAATTACCAGCAGCGAGGAGACATAAACAACATTAGCAGGGAGTCAAGCGAAGGCAGCCAACACAAACAGGAAAAAAACAAAAGGAACAGGAGTTAGGAAAGATGGCCAATATTCACAGAGTGGATGCCGAGTTAAACTCAGCACAATATCTTTTCTATTTCCTATTAATTGTAATCTATTTTCCTTAGATTTCTATCATGTTAAACCCAATGAAATGCTAGTAAATTTTACACACAAAAATATGATGAGGTTTCTTGAAAAAAAAGCCTCCAGATTAAAATAATTTATCTACCATGGCATTGCAGACATGCACAGAACGGAGTTAATCTTGGCAAGTAAAAGGTCAGCTCATTTACATAATTCACTCGTGATGCAGCAAGTATAGCAGGCCCAGGGCTGCGTGATTTTCTATTGTTGATGAGGCGTATGTAAAGGGCTTGACAGGCCAGATGCTGGGAGGATGTTTCCCTTGGCTGGAGAGTCCAGATCTAGGGGTCACAGTCTTAGGATAAGGGGACGGCCATTTGGGACTGAGGTGAGTAGGAATTTCTTTGCTCAGAGGTCAGTGAATCTTTGAGTATATTCAAGACAGGGGTATGGGAATAGAGCGGGATAGTGGAGTTGAGACAGTGGAAAACCGCACCGAGGCCGGACCGGGTAAGTCGGCCTAAAAATAAAAATAGTGAAGCGCACCTCCCCTTTAAGTTTCGCCCCGCGAGCGAAGTGCAGCCCGGTTTGTGACCCGCAAGCCTGGCGCTGACATCGTTTGTGGCAGTCTCATGGGGCTACTCAATTTCCGCCATGAGGCAGAAAGGGATCAGTGTGCACAGCGATAATGTCATCGCCGGAGGTGCAGCAGGTCGGGGCTCGACCGGCAGGGGCTGGGTGCTACCAGTATGACGCCTCTGCTAACTCCCGCGCAATTTTGCGGGAACCGGTAGTGCCCTTTCCTACCCGGTAAAAACACCAGGAGGCGCTTAGGGGAGGCACACAGCAGGCCCATTTCGCCCTCTGTAAATTTCAGGATAGGATGAAAGGGAAGAATATGCCACGTATTTGCCCATGGTTCAAGTTGCTGAATATCAATGGTTACAATGGAATTGACCCACCTTTGTCATATTAAAGCAATTAAGGGAGGTGGGGGTTAGTTTAGGCAGCAGCTTCCTTGCCATCACAGAATGCATTCAGCTTTCAAACAAAGAAGTCCCACCCACAGATCTCTACGTTCTTCTCTTCGGTGTATGTGTAGGACGCTTATGAAGAATAAGCTAACTTTCAACATTGGTACTAACAGATTTTAAAGAACCTGCAACTGTTTGAATTGATGATATAACACCAACCTGGAAGTGGATAATATCGGGCTTGCTGTAGAAAGGGCAGCCTTTGAATTCCCGTCCAGCGGCGACTTGTTTTTGGACGATCCCACTTTTTTGCTTTTCCAACTGGCGAGCAAAGATCTCTTGTTCCATTTTACTAGTACCGACAGCTAAATGTTTGGTGGTGGTTTCATCCTTAACATGATACAGAAAATAAATCCAACATAGGGTAGGGTAACAAAGTCTTGAAAAATTAAGCCTATATATACAGGACACCTCGGCCTCCTTACCCACTGAGAGAGTTTTTATTGTTTCCTACCTTTAAAGCCAGCAGCAGTTGACACTAATACATTTTCTCTAAAAAGCAAAAGAACCAAAAAATGCTGCTAGGAGTAGGTAGGGGTTAGAACATAAGAATTCGGAACCTCGAGCCTACTCCGCCCTTCTGTAAGATCATGGCTGATCGTCTACCTCAACTCCAGTTTCCTGCCCAATCCCCAAATTCCTTGATTCCCTTAATATTCAAAAATCTATCGATCTCGGTCTTGAATATATTCAACAACTGAGCCTCCACAGCCCTCAGGGGCAGAGAATTCCAGAGATACACCACCCTCTGAGTGAAGATGTTTCTCCTCATCTCAGTCCGAAATGGCTGACCCCTTATTCTGAGACTGTGACCTCTAGTTCTAGACTCCCCAGCCAGGGGGAAACATCCTCCCTGCATCTACCCTGACAAGGCCTATAAGAATTTTGCATATTTCAATGAGATCACCTCTCATTCCTCTAAACGGCCAGGCCTTCACAATCTTTCCACATGGGACAATCCCCCCATCCCAGGAATCAGTCTGGTGAACCTTCGTTGAACTCCCTCTATGGCAAGTATATCCTTCCTTGGGTAAGGAGACCAAAACTGTACACAATCCTCCAGGTGTGGTCTCACCGGGGTTGCAGTACGTTGATACTTTTTAAAAAGGTATTTTGAAAATACACAAAACGACTTCAATTATGATGCACCATGCCCTTACAGTAGTTTGAAGATATTTATCAAATTGATCAAGTAACCAAGCTAGTAGATTTGCCAGCATACCTGAATGTATTATTTTATCAAATGATCTGTCAGTTTCCATGCTGAATTAATATCATGTTACCAAGTACACGATTGAAATTAATAGGTTATCAATTATATAAATGATTTGTTTGCCCAACCTGAAGTGTTTGGATAAATGACACCCCACTGTACATTGACATCAGCATGCTACTGCAATAAATCAAAACCTACTTCGGCAACACATGCTGTAGTCAGCGAAACATTTTTCAGTTAACTTCTACAACAACAACTTGTATTTATATAGCATCTTTAACATAGTAAAACGTCCCAGGACGCTTCACAGGAGTGTTATCAAACAAAATTTGACACCGAGCCACATAAGGAGATATATGGGCAGATGATCAAAAGCTTGGTCAAAGAGGTAGGGGACATCTTAAAGGAGGAGAGAGAGGTAGAGAGGTTTAGGGAGGGAGTTCCAGAGCTTGGGGCCCCGGCAGCTGAAGGCACAGTCACCAATTGTTGAGCGATTATAATCAGGGATGCTCAAGAGGGCAGAATTGAAGGAGCACAGAGATCTCAGAGGTTTGTGAGGCTACAGGCATAGGGAGGGGCAAGGCCATGGAGGGATTTGAAAATTAAAACTGGGTGAGCAGGACTTGGTGCGAGTTAGGACACAGGCAGCAGAGTTTTGGATGACCTCAACTTTATGGAGGATGGAAGATGGGAGGCTGGCCAGGAGAGGTCAGACAGTTGCCAGGGAGAGGGATGGAGTCGGTGGCTAGGGAACAGAGTTTGTGGCGGGGACTGATGACAATGGCTTTAGTCTTTCCAATATTTAGCTGGAGGAAATTTCTGGATGGTAATGATTTAAATCTCTGCCTATCATTTACCACAATTTCAATCCAACAACTATAAATTCCAGAACACCATTTAACTGTGTTATTTCAATAATTTTCTACTTTTCCTGACTTTATTATAGGTGAAACATTTTATGAATTTACTTCCATGAGGTTTGGAGTACTTTTAACAACTAGCGATTAATTGTGATAATCATTAGCAAAAGCGCCTTTCCTTATTCATAACCTCAGATATTTTTGAATCCATAAAGTAATTTTAAATAATCTCAAACAAACAAAAAATATTATCTGATTACAAGAGAAATGCGGATGAATTAGAACATTTAACATGCAGAAGGTAATTTATTTATTTATGCTGATTTCACAGAGGTTAAATGTTTCAATTTAACACAACTAATGCTGCTTTCACTTGCAAGCAGTACTAATTCAATCAACGGGAATAGTGCATTATCTGCATCGAACCTTGGTTAGACCACACGGAGCACTGCATACTGTTCTGGTCGCCATATTATAAAAAGGATATAGCGACACTGGAGAGGGTGCAGAGAAGATTTACAGAAATGCGAGGGTATACATATCAGGAAAGGATGAGCAGGCTGGGTCTCTTTTCTCTTGAAAAAATAAGGCTAATAGAGGTGTTTAAAATGATGAAAGGTTTTGATAGAGTGGATACAGAGAGAATGTTTTCACTTGTGGGGAAGAGCATAACTAGTGTCCATCAATATAAGATCATCACCAAGAAATCCAATGGGGAATTCAGGAGAAACCTCTTTAACCAGAGAGTGGTGAGAATGTGGAACTCGCTGCCACAGGGAGGGGTTGAGGCGAATAGTATCGATGCATTTAAGGGGAGGCTGGACAAACTAATGGGGAAGAAAGGAATAGAGGGTTACGCAGACAGAATTAGATGAGGAAAGACAGGAGGAGGCTCGAGTGGAGCATAAACACCGGCATGGACTGGTTGGGCCGAATGGCCTGTTTCTGTGCCGTATATCCCATGTAATCCCATTGTTATTGTAACCAGTTTAACTCGTGTCAAAGGTAGCACAGATTGTGTCAAATTTTACTGTATTCAACCAGCAGTAAATGACAAGTAATAAATACCGAATGTTGGTCAACTGGAAAAATAAGCAGTAGAATTCCAGTGCCTCCCTTCTACCCCATCAAGTAGTATCAGTATGTTAGGACACAGTGACAGACAGTATGATCATTCATGTGGCAGTTTTGTATACTCTACCACAATCACAGTCCGGGTTAGACTGGGCAAACAGAGCCTAAAGGCCGTATTTTACAAAAGGTACTATTTAAAGGAAAAGTCATTCTTTGCAACTTTAAATCTTCTGTCAAAACTATTTACTGTTCCACTCAGAAAAAGATTACTGGGCTTATTTTAGAGTCTTGAGTAGCAAACCATTTTTTTTAAAGTACAGAACAGCAGCTTCTCAGACAGAGCTTTCAAAATTGAGTGGATTTCAAATTATAGCTACTTTTCGGGTGAATCATTCAGAAAAATGTTTGCAGCGGTAACGAGCATAACTGTGGATAAACTTCATGGAGCTGTTTAGAATTGATTAGACCTAATTAATCAAAATCAACATGGATACCTAAGCAACATAAATTATGTTCATAATGGTAAAATTGAAGGGCTGCTTGTCAGCTATTAGTTTGGCACAAAAATTATTCTGATGTACTGGACCTACCAAACCAAAACACAAATAATTGGCCCTGAATTTCCTCAGATCGTGCCCGATGGTGCACTGCAGCATTGATCCTGTCGGGGATTGTTAGGTCAGCAGGAGAGCAGTTTATTTGCATGGGGCAGGCAGACATAAGCATCACTGGTGGCTACCTGCTCCATGACCACAGAAACTTCCATGATCTTCCTGCCTTGGGAGGTGGGAGTGGATTGGCTCACACCTCAAAGGTGACCCTGCCAATGATCTCATGCACTTCGGACCAAATTTTAAGAAACACTTTTTGAAATTCTTTTAATTTTAATTTATTTTTTACGGATGCCTGGCCAGGACTTCACCAGTGGGGTTACCCATGCATTCTTGTAGAAGCTAGTGTGCCTCCATTCAGTTGGTGCACCAGCCGCCACATAGATGCCTGGTTGCGACTGAGGAACAGCAGGAAGTCTCGCTCCTGGCTCCACCACGTCCTGTGTCCTGTGAGGGGCAGGCAGAAGCACCTTATAAGGCAGTAAGGAAACTCCAGTGGTGACCGGAGGAACCCCTGCAGAATTATATTCAGTTCAGACATGATGAGCTCCTCATTTAGAAAATATAGCAGCATCTGGCAGTATAGGAAGATTTATTGTAAACGTCAATTGATAGCAGAATCTTCATCTTAATGCATCCTCGAAGCTTTTAAATCAAAATTAGACAGATGCTTAGTTCTTAATGAGTTCAAAATGGAACTATCAAACATTGCTCATCTATTGCTTTAAAACTTAGTTGTTCTATTTTATTTTAATAACTAAAAGCAATTTAATAAATAATACTATTAAAAATAGGCTTGAGACTATTTTGACTTCAAGGCTCTCGAGTGGTGTCTGCAATTAAAACATAGAAACATAGAAAATAGGTGCAGGAGTAGGCCATTCGGCCCTTCGAGCCTGCACCACCATTCAATAAGATCATGGCTGATCATTCACCTCAGTACCCCTTTCCTGCTTTCTCTCCATACCCCTCGATCCCTTTAGTCGTAAGGGCCATATCTAACTCCCTCTTGAATATATCCAATGAACTGGCATCAACAACTCTCTGCGGCAGGGAATTCCACAGGTTAACAACTCTCTGAGTGAAGAAGTTTCTCCTCATCTCAGTCCTAAATGGCTTATCCCTTGTCCTTAGACTGTGTCCCCTGGTTCTGGACTTCCCCAACATCGGGAACAGTCTTCCTGCATCTAACCTGTCCAGTCCCGTCAGAATTTTATATGTTTCTATGAGATCCCCTCTCATCCTTCTAAACTCCAGTGAATAAAGGCCCAGTCGATCCAGTCTCTCCTCATAGGTCAGTCCTGCCATCCCGGGAATCAGTCTGGTGAACCTTCGCTGCACTCCCTCAATAGCAAGCACCTCCCTCCCCCCACACTCTTTGATTCTCAAACCCCTGGGCATTCACACCATCATTGATAGCAGAATCTTCAGCTACATTGGCCATACTCTCTGGAACTGTCTCCCTAAATCCTTCCACTTCTCTCCCTGCCTTTAAATCCTCTCTTTCTAATCAAGGTTTCAGTCACCTCTCCTAATGTTCCTACCACATGTCAACATCTGTTCCTTTTTTCTGTTTGCCCCTGTACACTGCCTTGGGACATTTTTCTGTGTTAAAATGTTTAAATATAACTTCTGGCCATAGTTTTAACTATTTGAAAACTTTTTGGGGCATTTTCAGCTTTCCTCAGACAGTGCAATGAAAACTCATGGGTCTCTCAGAACATTAGGAATTTAATTTTAACTTTCAATATCGATTTTTTTTCTGAGCATAAATAAGAAATTACATTCACACTCCATGGAACATTCAATTATCAACACAAGCCTAACAGTCGATGGCCTATTAATAGCAGTCATGGACATTGAACACATTTGCCTTCATGATTGGTGCAGCTTATGACCTGATATTCCCAGAGTGACATATTCAGGAAGATTTTTTTCTATTGCCTAATATTCATTAACCTGTTCAAGATAAGTTTCAAACTAATGGTTCATTATACTGTATCTCAAAGCAGTTCCCAGACAGCAGCCCAAGGCTCCTTGTGGGGCCCGGAACAGCACACCTGCCTCATAAGGAAACAGAAAAAAAGGACACCTCCCTTTATGGACCTTTTCTGCTCCGGCTCCTTTTTCCGACGGGTTGGACCTGGCAGAGAAACCATGAGGACTTCCTTACACAGGCCTGGGATTCAGATTGCAGATGGGCCCAGAACTGCATGCCTAAAGAAGGGTCCTGATGGCCTTGGGCGGGTGACACAGATGTCTACAATTTAAAATTGCAGTCAGCAGGATGGTGGCAAGAGATCGGGGGGGGGGGGGGGGTAAGTCTCTTGCTCCATTTTAACCCCCCCCGCCCCCCCCTCCCATTCCTGCCTGGTTTCCATCAGGTAAGGGGAGTCAAAATATCCCCCCATTCTCTTTTTCTACTTGAATTGATCTAATAATCCGGAGCATTCAATTTACTTCTACAAATCTATTTATTTAATGATACAAAGCTCAATGGGAATGTAAGTTGTGAGGAGGATGCAAAGAGGCTTCAAGGGGATATAGACAGGCTGAGTGAATGGGCAAGAACATGGCAAATGGAATACAATGTGGAGAAATGTGAAGTTAGCCACTCTAGTAGAAAAAATAGAAAAGGAGAGTATTTTTTAAAATGGTGAGAGAATGGGAAATGTTGTTGTTCAGAGACACCTGGGTGTCCTTGTACACCAATCACTGAAAGTTAACATGCTGGTACAGCAAGCAATTAAGAATTTAATGGTATGTTGGCCTTTATTACCAGAGGATTTGAGTATAAGAGTAAAGACATCTTATTGCAATTATATAGGGCCCTGGTGAGACTGCACCTGGAGTATTGTGTACAGTTTTGGTCTCCTTACCGAAGGAAGGATATACTTGCTATAGAGGGAGTTCAACGAAGGTTCACCAGACTGATTCCTGGGATGGGGGGATTGTCCTATGAGGAGAGATTGAGTAGACTAGGCCTATTGGGCCCAAGTTTCCACACGATAAAAAACTCGCGATTCTGGAGAGCCCTGCAGCTCCTTGTCTGTTTGGCTTGGCGCCCAGGGGGGGCGGAGCCTACACTCGCGCCGATTTTGTAAGTGGGAGGGGGCGGGTACTATTTAAATTAGTTTTTTCCTGCCGGCAACCCTGCGCGTGCGCGTTGGAGCGTTCGCGCACGCGCAGTGTGAAGGAAACATTGGCACTCGGCCATTTTTGTAGTTCTTTGTAGCTGTTTAACTTTTGAACATTTTTTAATAAAACCACATTGCCATCAGCACATCAGCACTGAGGCTTCCTGCTTACTGCCCCTCCCTCCCTCCTGTTCGCGGGAACGACGCTGAGCTGACTGTAAGGCTTCCACCTCAAGTGGAAGGCTGCTTGCTGCCTGGTTACTGCCTGCCTGCCCCTCCCCTCCCGTTCGCGGGAACGACGCCACACCGCTGAGCTGACTGAAGCACTTTCACACAGGTAGGAAGATGGTTTATTTAATCTTTTCTTTGCTTATAAATGTTTATTTAGGTTGGATTTATTTGTATAATATTTGTAGAAGTATAAATAAGGATTTATTGTAGAATTTAATGACTTCCCTCCCCCCCTCCCCCCCACCTCGTTCTGGACGCCTAATTTGTAACCTGCGCCTGATTTTTTAATGTGTAGAACAGGTTTTTCAGTTCTACAAAAATCTTCACTTGCTCCATTCTAAGTTAGTTTGGAGTACGTTTTCACTGTGGAAACTTTCAAATCAGGCGTCAGTGGCCGGACATGCCCCCTTTTGAAGAAAAAATTCTGTTCCAAAGTAGAACTGTTCTACCTGACTAGAACTGCAGAAAAAAAAATGTGGAGAATTGCGATTTCTAAGATAGTCCGTTCTCCACCAGTTGCTCCTAAAAAATCAGGCGCAAATCATGTGGAAACTTGGGCCCATAGTCTCTAGAGTTTAAAAGAATGAGAGCTGATCTCATTGAAACATACAACAATCTTACACGGCTTGACAGGGTAGTTGCAGGGAGAATATTTCCCCTGGCTGGGGACTCTGAGGGGTCACAGTATCAGGATAAGGGGTCGGCCATTTGGGACTGAGATGAGGAGAAACTTTTTCACTCAGAGGGTGGTGAATATTTGGAATTCTCTACCCTAGAGAGCTGTGGAGGCTCAGTCTTTGAGTATATTCACAACAGAGATCGATAGATTTTTGAATATTAAAGGAATCGTGGGATATGGGGACAGTGCAGGAAAGTGGACTTGAGGTCGAAGATAGGCCATGATCTCACTGAATGGCGGAGCAGGCTCGAGGGGCCGAATGGTCTACTCCTGCTCCTAATTCTTATGTTTAGAAATTACTGTTCAAAAATTATTTTCCATAAAATCCAATGCATAATCTGCACCTTCTACATACTTATCACTGAAACCTGTTTCTTTCAATTATAATGATTATAAAAATATTACTGTGACTTATAATTCAAACTTTGCCATATTATTCTCAGCTAGAACCACTAAGTAAAATATACCAAAGTAGATTGCTTACAAGAAGTGGGTTCAGTTAATACATGTACGTTCTCCGGTCTCCCTCTGTGCAATACTCCTTGCTTGGGAGACTAATGCATCATCACTTATCATCGTTAGAAACATGCTCCTTTATACCTTGCATGGTTCACTCTTGTAATCCCAAAGCCCTGAAAATTCAGGCTGATCCAGACTTTCTTCCTCCTCATGGTCACTGACGTCCTGTGTGACATGGTCTTGGGTCTGTTTTCTGATGGCTTCTTCATCGGATATTGGTGACGGGAATCGCCAATCTTCCTGCGTGGGAAAGAAACAAATGCATCAAAATCTAGACCTGCAATAATTTTTTGTGTGTCAATAGGGATTGATCTTTCCAACTGGTTTAATATCAGTACCAAGACTCAGAAGTCTGGGGCCATTTTCTTGATGAATAGGAGCCAGACCTGAGCTGTGTTAAAATACATTTTTGAGCAGAAGCTTGACTAAAACTTGGTTAGCTGCTCCAGCCAGTCTGATGCTGAGTTGTCAATCCAGTGGAAGAACAGATAGCAGAGTGAAGCTATCTTTCTATATCAAGTAAAAATCCTCCCTGGGCTAGTGACCGTGTTCTTTATTTCTGTAACTGTACCCAAGCAGAGATTGAACCTATTGTACCAAATGACTTTCATCACACTCAGTGATTTACCTGCTATGGAATAAAGCAGTTTTCGAATTGAATTAAACAACATTAACAAAACCATTTTGGAGAGATTAAAGGAGTACACGTGCTTAAGACACAGAGATGCAATCTAGATCACACTGGAGTTTCATTGTTCTGGTCCTAGGTCCAGCTACCACGGGCAATGGGAGGCAGCTTCCAGAAGAAAGTAAGCAACCAAATGGCATAAAAGAGCAACTGACACCATTGAACCACAGTAGATGCCTGAAGACTTGATTTCATAACAATCGGCTCATGGTCCCGATTTCTGATTGAGTCTATGGGGTAGTTTTTTGCAAGCAAATTGAAAATCTATTCCTATGTATCCAACGTAAAAAACTACCAATGTTATACTCGGAAAGAGAAAAATAAATTCCCCTTTCTGGTTGATTATCAACAACAACAACTTGTATTTATATAGCGCCTTTAACATAGTGAAACGTCCCAAGACACTTCACAGGAGTATTATGAGACAAAAAATGTGACACCGAGCTACATAAGCTTGACCAAAAGGTTGGTCAAAGAGGTAGGTTTTTTAAGGAGCATCTTAAAGGAGGAAAGAGGGGTTAAGGCAAGGTGTTCCAGAGTTTGGGGCCCAGGCAACAGAAGGCACGGCCACCAAAGATTGCGAACAGTCTGGTTCAGCCTCAGAGAGAAGTTGGGGAGAGGGATGGAGTCAGTGGGGAGGGAACGGAGTTTGTGGCATGAACCGAAAACAATGGCTTCGGTCTTCCCAATATTCTATTGGCAAAAATTTCTGTTCATCTAGAATTGGATGTCGGACAAGCAGTCTGACAATTTAAGAAACCGTGGAGGGGTCGAGAGAAGTGATAGTGAAATAGAGCTGGGTGTCATCAGCGTACATGTGGAAACTGACGCTGTGTTTTCGGGTGATGACGCCAAGGGGCAACATGTAGATGGGAAATAGGATACCAGGGGGCAAAAAATCAACTCCCTTTGACGTTCCATGACAGCTACGTACACTACAGCGACCCAACAAACAGAAAAAAACAGCTGCGACTTTACTTGCTACTGGTACTTTCCCATGCAGCCATTCTGCTTTCCTAATTCCACTGTCACTACGTTCCCTCACTATCACCTGCTGCTTTGCACTTCTGCTCCATTAGGGAGTTTGGTTCCTGCCTCCTGATCGTTCCCTGCCAAGCCTCTGGCACTTGCCCCCCCATTTACTCTCAAGCTTCCATTACTTGTTCCACAAGCAATGCCACAGGAGTTGTAGCGGTAAGTTGGAAAAGTCTCCATTTGAATAGATCACACCACTAACTAAACAGCATGATATGAAAAACTACTTCAACTGGTTTATTGCATCGGCAGCCTCAGAATTACTGACAGAAACTGTACACGACATGTTTTAGTCCCATTTATAGCACTAAAAAACATTTAAAGCCCTCAGCAGGTTACTACTTTAATTTTCTTTTAAAGGATTTTCTGCACAGCCACTACCGCTTAATTAGAAAGGTTGATGACAATGATACTCTGCAGTGCCACTCAATGCACACGGAAGAGTTTTTCAATTACATATGTATTTAATATAGTAGTGTTAGTCAATAGCTCCGGAAGAAAAACTCTATGTATCGCCATTATAACTGTGTATATTATTAAAACCCTTACGTATGGCGCACACTTCCGTCCACAAACCTTAATTCCTATTAACATTTAACATTGAAAATCCTTGCTTAATATGTTCTGCAGAATGTTACAATTCTTTCATCATAGTCAGATGTCATTTGGAATTTTACAAATATGGACATAGATGGCGTCTGCAGTGTGTACCATCTAGAAGACGCACTGCAGCAACTCGCCAAGGCTTCTTCGGCAGCACCTCCCAAACCCGCGACCTCTACCACCGAAAAGGACAAAGACAGCAGGCGCATGGGAACACCACCACCTCCACGTTCCCCTCCCAGTCACACACCATCCTGACTTGGAAATATATCGGCCGTTCCTTCATCGTCGCTGGGTCACAATCCTGGAACTCCCTCCCTAACAGCACTGTGGGAGCACCTTCACCACACGGACTGCAGCGGTTCAAGAAGGCGGCTCACCACCACCTTCTCAAGGGGCAATTAGGGACGGCCAATAAATGCCGGCCTTGCCAGCGACGCCCACATCCCAGGATTTTTTAAAAGGTGCGGCTATATATAAATATAATAAACATGGGGGCAGAAATCCCGGCCTCCCTGGGTTCGTAGCCAGTTTTCGGCGCACAATGGGCATGCGCTAAAAACCGGCTTTTCCGATCTGTCAAGCTGGAGCTTGACAGATCCTCCACATCTCGGGAGCGAGGATATTTGCAAGGGCAAGATTGCGGGAGTTACCATATCTTTCCCAACAAATGTCCTCAAAACTCTTACGCCGATAAAAGCAGGCGCATAGCCTACTGTTACAGGCGTTAAGAGACTTAAAACACACAAAAACATAATGAAATAAAATTTTAGAAACGCATTTTATTGTTAAACACCCTCCCCACTACGGTAAGTTTATTTTAAACCATAATTTAAAAAACGTTTTTAAAAATCTGAAAAATATCTTTTTTAAATACCTAAATAACTAATTTAAATGAATAAAAATATGTTGTGCATTTTTTCTATCTTTCATTATTGGTTATGTGTGTTTGAGGGCTGTTTCTCATTCATAATAATGGGAGTTCCAACTTAGAGAGTTCCCATTGTTATGAATGAGAATATATTATACCCGATTGGCTGCCCAGAGCCATGTGACTCCAGCTCCAGGCCTGCGCACGTCCCGACGTGCACGCGCTGCGACGCGCAGTCAGCGGAGGCCTCGGGACCGGGAACTCGAGTGGGCGCAGCAGCTTCAGGTAGGTGCGCTTCTTTTTTCTAGAATCCAGTCGAACACCCGCGGGAAGGAGAAGCCGGGATTTCTGGGCCAAACATGTAGTATGATCAAGTACATTAAGTTTGTCAGATGAGTTACTTTACTTACTTCATTAGTACCTGTACATATTTTGTGTTCAGCGCATCTCTCTAGGTATTGCAGCAGTTTTTTTCTTGGTTTCCATGTCTCTGAAATATTATCTTGGATCTTTCGAGTATCCAAGAATAGTTCAGGATTGACCCTTTTCTTCTTTTCCATATTAAATTCTTCCCTAAGGATCTTCGCCATAATTTCCGCCTTGAAAGTTTTCTGCTGTTCTGTGAATGCCCTTTGAAAATCATAAAAGATAAATATATGATAAATAAAGAAACTTGCATTTCTATAGCGCCTTTCACGACTACCGGATGTCTCAAAGCGCTTTACAGCCAATGAAATACTTTTTGAAGTGTAGTCACTGCTGTAATGTCGGAAATACCAAATTAACAGCAAAGAAACAGGCCATTCCACCCAACAGGTCTACGCTAGTGTGTATGATCCCACCTTACTACATCTTATCCCATCAACATATCCTGCTATTCCTTTTCCCCTAACTTCCCCTTAAATGCATCTATGCTATTTGCTTCAATTACTCCACATTCTCACCACACTGTAACCACAGTTAGACAATAGATATTTATAGTCCAAATATAGATTATTTCAATTAATTACATTTTGGTAAAAACTATAAAATTCCCCGGTGCTTTCCGCCTGTTTTCGCCCCGGACGGGTGGCAATGAGCCAGCTTCAAGCGCCCCACCGGGATTTTCGGGGCCGGTTTTGCAGCTGCACAGAGCATTAATGCCCAGAAGAGGCGAGTCGGTGTGCAATGCCCCTGGTTGCAACACCGGCTCGCTTTTTGCCTCCCACCCGACCCGTACGCCCCGCAGCGCGAACTGCTGGGACCACCTGTGAATACGGGCGGTCCGCCCTATGCCGGCTACAGGTAAGTGTGATTGTTTGTCCTTTTATTGGTTTTTTTGTGACTTATGTTGTGGTGGCTCGGGCTATGTATTGGGAATGTCTTTGGTCTTTTATTTTCAAGTTTTTTTTCTCCCCAGACGGGGAGAAAACTTGTTAGCTGGCCCCCAGTCTACATTTATAGTGTAACTGAAAGGGGACGCAAGCTGTAGGTTGGTAACGCTGCAATCAGGTCTGGCCTTGACTTTTTCTTCATTCCTTTTGGGACTTTTAAGCCTTAACGGCTTCCTTAACTTCAACTCCATGCTGCTTGGTTTGCTCTGCATAATTATCCACTGCTTAAATCTGCAGCCCCATTGACCCCGCCCCCCAGTGTTTCAGCCCTCCTCTTTAAGGTGCTACTGCATATATATATGGCCGTCTCCAACATAGGCACATAGGAACAGGAGTAGGTCATTCAACTCCTCGAGCCTGTTCCACCATTAACTGATCTGGCTGATCTGGGACCTAACTCTATGACCCCAAGTTTCCACATGATTTGCTCCTGATTTTTAGGAGCAACTGGTGTAGAACGGAGTATCTTAGAAATCGGAATTCTCCACATTTAGTTTGCTCCAGTTCTAGTCAGTTAGAACAGTTTCACTTTGGAACAGATTTTATTTTCAAAAGGGGGCATGTCCGGCAACTTACGCCTGATTTCAAAGTTTCGTGAGTGAAAACTTACTCCAAACTAACTTAGAATGGAGTAAGTGAAGATTTTTGTATGCTCGAAAAAACCTTGTCTACACTTTAGAAAATCAGGCGTAGGTTACAAATAAGGCGTAGGGAATGGTGGGGGGGGAGGGGGGGAAGGGAAGTCATTAAATTCTACAATCAATCCTTAGTTATACTTATACAAATATTATACAAATAAATCCAACCTGAATAAAAATTTATAAGCAAAGAAAAGATTAAATAAACCATGTTCCTACCTGTGTGAAAGTGCTTCAGGCAGGCCTTTCATGTTGGAGACAGGCAGCGGTGTGGCGTCAGTGTCTCGACGGCAGCGGCAGCAAGCTTCGAGCTGAGCTGCAGTGCTTGAGGCAGGCCTTCATTCTCTTCGTGGCTGGCCGCGAAGAAGCAGCACCGGACGGACCCGAGGCCATTTGGCCATGAGATATCAGCGGCGTCAGTGGCTGGCCGGCAGCCAAAGAATCAGCAGCGGACCGATGTGAGGCCATTCGGCCATGAGATATCAGCGGCATCAGTGGCTGGCCGGCAGCCGAAGAATCAGCGGACCGATGTGAGGCCATTCGGCCATGAGATAGCAGCGGCGTCAGTGGCTGGCCGGCAGCCAAAGAATCAGCAGCGGACGGACGTGAGGCCATTCGGCCACAGGATATCAGCGGCGTCAGTGGCTGGCCGGCAGCCGAAGATACAGCAGCAGCCTTCGAGCTGTGAGGGGGACTGAGGCCATTTGGACAGGGAGAGGCAGCCACATCGACAGTTTTATATTTAAATTTGCAGAATGGGTGCTGCATTGTCAACATCACGTATTATTGCAAAGTTGAATTGGCACTCTTATTTCTCCAAACACACAGTCCTTAATTTGCATGCACCAATGCAGCACCAGTTCTGCAAGTTTAGCAGTGAAAAGCTGAACTCACTGATTTCAGCAGGTGATTTATTCAGCAGTGCTGCTAAAAGCACTCCCTCACACACAGAAATATCAAAAAAAATTAAATTATAAGCCTTTGCAGGGTCCAAGAAACAAATCTTCACTTTTTCTGCAGTATTTTTAAAAATGGCCGAGTGCCAATGTTTGTGTGAGACTGCGCGTGCGCGCACGCTCCAACGCGCATGCGCAGGGTTGCCGGCACCACGAAGGCTAATTTAAATTGTACCCGCCCCCTGCTACTTAGAAAATCAGCGAGAGTGTTAGGCTCCGCCTCCTGCTGCGAAGAGCGCGCCGCGCCAAGCAGACGTCGAGCTCCAAGGAGCTCGAGAATATTGGACTTTTTTTTAGGCGCAGTTTTCGGCGCGAAAAACAGGCGCCCAGCTCGGAGGTGCGCCGTTTTCACCGCGGCACGAAACTTGGGGCCTATATACCCACCTTTGCCCTATATCCCTTAATACCTTTGGCTAACCAAAAATCTATCAATCTCAGACGTAAAATTATTAATTCAGTTTACATCTACTGCCTTTTGTGAGAAAGAGTTCCACATTTCTACCACCCTTTGCATGAAGAAGTGTTTCCTAACTTCTCCCATGGCTTTGATTTCCCTTGTCCGTTTCTCTCTATCTACCTTATGAATTCCTTTTAAAATCTTTCACCCCATAACCTTCTATAATCCAGGGAATACAAGCCTAGTTTATGCAATTTCTCCTCATAATTTAAAGCAATGCGATTCATGCTGGCATGTCACCTGTTCCGTTTAGAGGAGGCCTGACCACAAACATTGATTGTGCCACACACATTGTCATTAGTTGAGTGGACTGGTCGCTCCACCCACAGCCTGCCCGATGTACGCCAGCCGCGAAAATCGACCCTCCCCTTCACTCCCCCCGCGTCAAAGTATCAAAAGTCTAGCGTGGAGGCGGAAGTTTATAACCATCTTCGAATCTGCAGACTTTCCTCACCAAACAAGTTTTGATTGACCTCAAGCTGTATTTGTTTATAGAAATTAGACTTTATAGCTTTAAATGAACAGGCCTGCTTAAGACACAATTACCCTCATAAGCAGAATAATACATTGTTTATAACACTCCTGCAATTATGAAACAATGGATTATCCAACTTGCCATGAAGGATGCCATGAGAGATCCACTAGTTTACGTTAGCAAGCAGTCCAGTCAGTCTCTTTTTAATAGCTCCAGCCCACTAACCACACTGCTCCCACTCCCAAACACACTGGGGGACGATTTCCTCTGTGTGCAATATGTAGCAAAATCATATGCATCATCTTTATCAAAGCGTTTTATGATTTTACTACATACAAGTCACCATGTGGGCAAGGGTAACAGAGCTCCAACCAGTCGAAGGTAGATTGATTGCACACCAGATCCACCTGATGACCAAGAAACAAGTACTCGGGTTGCTAGCAATTATTGCAGATTCGTTCCTTCTGACATCAGTTTTAAACGGGGGGTGGGGGGGGGAGTGAAGAGTGTGGCTCATCGAGGCAGAAAATGCTATTGAAAGTCTGGGCATTTCAGAAGCAGGAAATGTATTCACTGTATTGCGTGGACAGCACATAGCATGGTTACAGTCAAACGTGACAAAAATGCATGTTTGTTGAGATAGATCATTACAAGGGTACTGTGTGGCCATGCAACAGAAGCGCTGCCTGATTTGAACAAGGAAAATGAATTCATGTGTAGACAAGAAAGTCAAATGCAATCACACCAATTATGTTCTTACCCCAAAACTGCATTTATAAAATGAGGCAGATTTATCTGGATCTCCCACAGAAGACTTACCATCCATACCTGTGCTTTGTAAACTTTATAATCTGCTACAGCCCAACCTATAGGCAACTTATAGAAAGGGCTAGCTTTTTCCCCACAGCTGTGAAGATCACCAATGCTTTAAGCTTTTATGCAACTACAGGGGACATATGTCACATGAGACAATCTGCTATTAATAGATGCATCAAGCAAATAGCAGATGGCATGTTTGAAAAAGGTAACACCTTTATCACTTTTCCTGTGGAAAGAAAAAATCTTTTGGACAGGCCACAGATCTTTGACCAGATGGCGGGACTCCCAAGAATGCAAGGCATCGTAGGTGGCCCTCATGTGTGAGTCCTCCACAATACAGCTTGCGTGTAATATCTGATGATAGTATTAGCTCCAGGCAGATTTATTGATGGAAGTACAAGCTGTCTCTGTGCCACACACAAAGTGTACTGCAGCTTTATTACCATCAAATCATGTGCGGAAAACTTTAACAGTTGTCTCGATGCTTTGCATGTTGCCTCCAAGAGCCTGCACCAGCTAGTTCTGGTTGAGCTGTGGCACTCCTCCCAACAGCTAAATAACTGCAATCACTCTCTGTGACCTCCATCCAGGCAGCTTGCACCGGTTTCACAGCGGGGTACCCTTCAGCTCCAAAGATGGGCACCCTCCTGTGTTGTACCTTCGACCACAGGACCTCCAAGGCATCAACATCAAAAGAGGGAGTTCTTCCCACATCTCTGCTCTCAGCCATTACTTAGCACGATGCATTGCTCTAAAAGTTTAAACAGCAATCATTACTGATTGCAGTGCAAAGGAAGCTTTGCCATGTCAAAATCTCCCTTTTAATGACAAGCCCAGCCTTTTAAGAACTGTTGCCTTGGCAGATTTAACCTGCCTTGGCCAATCAGAATCCTTGCTGGGCCCTTCCATTTGTGCAAGGAAGCCGTTAAAATTAGTAGGAGAGTTCAGCCACACAAAATCTAGTGATGCCAGACCCTCCTGTGTGCACTCTCAGCCCGAGCCTACCCATGCTCGAAGCGGCTGTAATGTATTTGCTTCATGGGTTCTTTGCTTAAGAATTCATAGCAACACATTGTTATTCAGAACTAGTTGGTTTATTAAAAGTTTAACAATCACACTACACATTACCGGTTCATCCACTAGGCTCACAACTGCATACCTCATCGTGGATGACCTAGACCCAACTGACTGGGGTTTTATTGAGTCTTGTGAACATCACGTGACTGGTTAAGCCACTCACAATGCAACAGCTCGACAAACCTGTGAGCATGCTCACAGGGGCATATATCACACTGGGCCAGGCCCTAATTACACAACCCTAGAATTAGGGCTACAGAGTGCGTTAGTGCATTTTAAAATTATAGACAAGATAATTTTTGCTGTTAAATAGCATTCCTTCTCCCAGTTTCACTAATTGCCTACAATCCCTCCCATTCTGTCTGTAAAGTTCATCGCTTTTCTCTCCCCCACTAGCCACCCCCCCCCCCCCCCCCACCCCACCACTTTCACTTTTGATTGGCTGGATTTCTAAGGAGAACGGAGCCTTGTTTAAAACCTCAGCAAACATAAGAACATAATAATTAGGAACAGGAGTAGGCCATCTAGCCCCTCGAGCCTGCTCTGCCATTCAACAAGATCATGGCTGATCTGGCCGTGGACTCAGCTCCACTTACCCGGCCGCTCCCCATAACCCTTAATTCCCTTATTGGTTAAAAATCTATCTATCTGTGACTTGAATACTTTCAATGAGCTAGCCTCAACTGCTTCCTTGGGCAGAGAATTCCACAGATTCACAATCATCTGGGAGAAGAAATTCCTTCTCAACTCGGTTTTAAATTGGCTCCCCCATATTTTGAGGCTGTGCCCCCTAGTTCTAGTCTCCCCTACCAGTGGAAACAACCTCTCTGCCTCTATCTTGTCTATCCCTTTCATTATTTTAAATGTTTCGATAAGATCACCCCTCATCCTTCTGAACTCCAACGAGTAAAGACCCAGTCTACTCAATCTATCATCATAAGGTAACCCCCTCATCTCCGGAATCAGTCTAGTGAATCGTCTCTGTACCCCCTCCAAAACTAGTATATCCTTCCTTAAGTAAGGTGACCAAAACTGCACGCAGTACTCCAGGTGCGGCCTCACCAATACCCTATACAGTTGCAGAAGGACTTCCCTGCTTTTGTACTCCATCCCTCTCACAATGAAGGCCAACATTCCATTCGCCTTCCTGCAAACTAACTTTTTGGGATTCATGCACAAGGACCCCCAGGTCCCTCTGCACCGCAGCATGTTGTAATTTCTCCCCATTCAAATAATATTCCCTTTTACTGTTTTTTTTTCCCAAGGTGAATGACCTCACACTTTCCGACATTGTATTCCATCTGCCAAACCTTAGCCTATTCGCTTAAACTATCTAAATCTCTTTGCAGTCTCTCTGTGTCCTCTACAGAACCCACTTTCTCACTAATCTTTGTGTCATCTGCAAATTTTGTTACACTACACTCTGTCCCCTCTTCTAGGTCATCTATGTATATTGTAAACAGTTGTGGTCCCAGCACCGATCCCTGTGGCACACCACTAACCACCGATTTCCAACCCGAAAAGGACCCATTTATCCCGACTCTCTGCTTTCCATTAGCCAGACAATTCTCGATCCATGCTAATACATTTCCACTGACTCCACGTACTTTATCTTCTGCAGTAACCTTTTGTGTGGCACCTTATCGAAAGCCTTTTGAAAATCTAAATACACCACATCCATCGGTACACCTCTATCCACCATGCTCGTTATATCCTCAAAGAATTCCAGTAAATTAGTTAAACATGATTTCCCCTTCATGAATCCATGTTGCGTCTGCTTGACTGCACTATTCCTATCTAGATATCCCGCTATTTCTTCCTTAATGATAGCATCAAGCATTTTCCCCACTACAGATGTTAAACTAACCGGCCTATAGTTACCTGCCTTTTGTCTGCCCCTTTTTTTAAACAAGAGGCGTTATATTAGCTGCTTTCCAATCCGCTGGTACCTCCCCAGAGTCCAGAGAATTTTGGTAGATTATAACGAATGCATCTGCTATAACTTCCGCCATCTCTTTTAATTTCATCAGGACCAGGGGACTTGTCTACCTTGAGTCCCATTAGCCTGTCCAGCACTACCCCCTAGTGATAGTGATTGTCTCAAGGTCCTCCCTTCCCACATTCCTGTGACCAGCAATTTCTGGCATGGTTTCTGTGTCTTCCACTGCGAAGACCGAAGCAAAATAATTGTTTAAGGTCTCAGCCATTTCCACATTTCCCATTATTAAATTCCCCTTCTCATCTTCTAAGGGACCACCATTTACTTTAGTCACTCTTTTCCGTTTTATATATCTGTAAAAGCTTTTACTATCCGTTTTTATGTTTTGCGCAAGTTTACCTTTGTAATCTATCTTTCCTTTATTTATTGCTTTCTTCGTCATTCTTTGCTGTCGTTTAAAATTTTCCCAATCTTCTATTTTCCCACTAACCTTGGCCACCTTATACGTATTGGTTTTTAATTTGATACTCTCCTTTATTTCCTTGGTTATCCACTGCTGGTTATCCCTTCTCTTACTGCCCTTCTTTTTCACTGGAATATATTTTTGTTGAGCACTATGAAAGAACTCCTTAAAAGTCCTCCACTGTTCCTCAATTGTGCCACCGTTTAGTCTGTGTTTCCAGTCTACTTTAGCCAACTCTGCCCTCATCCCACTGTAGTCCTCTTTGTTTAAGCATAGTACGCTCGTTTGAGACACTACTTCCTCACCCTCAATCTGTAATACAAATTCAACCATACTATGATCACTCATTCCGAGAGGATCTTTTACTAGGAGATTGTTTATTATTCCTGTCTCATTACACAGGACCAGATCTAAGATAGCTTGCTCCCTTGTAGGTTCTGTAACATACTGTTCTAAGAAACAATACCGTATGCATTCTATGAATTCCTCCTCCAGGCTACCATGTGCGATTTGATGTGACCAATCGATATGTAGGTTAAAATCCCCCATGATTACTGCCATTCCTTTTTCACATGCCTCCATTATTCCCTTGATTATTGCCCGCCCCACCGTGAAGTTATTATTTGGGGGCCTATAAACTACGCCTACCGGTGACTATTTCCCCTTACTATCTCTAATCTCCACCCACAATGATTCAACATTTTGTTCATTTAAGCCAATATCGTCTCTCACAACTGCCCTGATATCATCCTTTATTAACAGAGCTACCCTTCTTGTCTATCTTTCCGAATCGTCAGATACCCCTGTATGTTTAATTCCCAATCTTGACCCCCCTGCAACCACGTTTCTGTATTGGTCACCAAATCATACCCATTTGTAATGATTTGTGCCGTCAACTCATTTACTTTATTTCGAATGCTGCGTGCGTTTAGGTAGAGTGTTTTAATACTAGTTTTTAAACCATGATTTTTAGTTTTGACCCCTCCTGCAGCCCCTTTACATTCAGTGGCCCTTTTTGTTTTTTGCCTTGGGTTTCTCTGCCCTCCACTTTTACTCATCTCCTTTCTGTCTTTTGCTTTTGTCTCCTTTTTGTTTCCCTCTGTCTCCCTGCATTGGTTCCCATCCCCCTGCCATATTAGTTTAACGCCTCTCCAACATCACTAGCAAACACTCCCCCTAGGACATTGGTTCCGGTCCTGCCCAGGTGCAGACCGTCCGGTTTGTACTGGTCCCACCTCCCCCAGAACCGGTTCCAATGCCCCAGGAATTTGAATCCCTCCCTGCTGCACCACTGCTCAAGCCACGTATTCATCTGAGCTATCCTGCGATTCCTACTCTGACTAGCACGTGGCACTGGTAGCAATCCCGAGATTACTACTTTTGAGGTCCTACGTTTTAATTTAGCTCCTAGCTCCTTAAATTCGTCTCGTAGGACCTCATCCCTTTTTCTACCTATATCGTTGGTACCAATGTGCACCATGACAACTGGCTGCTCACCCTCCCTTTTCAGAATGTCCTGCACCCGCTCCGAGACATCCTTGACCCTTGCACCAGGGAGGCAACATACCATCCTGGAGTCTCGATTGCGGCCGCAGAAACGCCTATCTATTCCCCTTACAATCGAATCCCCTATCACTATCGCTCTCCCACTCTTTTTCCTGCCCTCCTGTGCAGCAGAGTCAGCCACGGTGCCATGAACTTGGCTGCTGCTGCCCTCCCCTGATGAGTCATCCCCCTCAACAGTACTCACAATGGTGTATCTGTTTTGCAGAGGGATGACCGCAGGGGACCCCTGCACTATCTTCCTTGCACTGCTCTTCCTGCTGGTCTTCCATTCCCTAGCTGGCTGTGGACCCTTCACCTGCGGTAAGACCAACTCACTAAACGTGCTATTCACGTCATTCTCAGCATCGTGGATGCTCCAGAGTGAATCCACCCTCAGCTCCAATTCCTCAATGCGGTCTGTCAGGAGCTGAGGGTGGATTCACTCTGGAGCAAGTGCTTCACTTCACAAGTGTGTGATCGCTCTACAATTGCTGGCCACATCTGCACTATGAAGTTCACATTCACGAGAATGGCTTGGACTAATTGAAATTGTCCCTTTACAGCCAACAGAGAGAGGTAACTTCTATCGCATCAGTGTTGGTGCAATTCATACCGAAACTTAAGAGGTGCAAATACTGACTCTAATGGAACTAAAAAAGATAAAAGAAAGAATTCAAGTGTGTCACAAGAACTTCTTGTGCGATTGAGTTTTAAATAGTGCTAAATTCCTGTGCACCCCACATGAAACAAATATTATACCAAGATTCAGTGCTACAATCTGGGCTCATTATTTAGATTAGTGCATGCTATTAATACTCCTGCCTCTCAGTTGATGAGCTTCATGGCTATATTTTTAGTACAAATACACAGAACTTGTATGCATGCCAAACACTGTTCATATGTCAGACCCAGTGTGTGCCCATATGTGCAAGTATTTCAAAGGCAGTCAGAACAGAGTGGATGAAACTGGTGACATGGGGTGGGTTGAGTGCGAGTTGATATTGCCTTACATCTGAATTGGCACCAACATGAAATCTACCCTGAGACAGGTCTAATTAAAATCACTGCATGCAATATAGTTAATTTATAAAAAAGAAACTTTCGGCCAGTATAAGAATACAAATCCTATCAGTTTACACGTAAAATTCTACTCTTTGCAAGTATAAGGTTTAACATTCTAAACCAAAAAATACTGTGGGCATTCACAAATGAAATCATAAATTTATGTCACGGATTGGTGATTAAAAGTATCAAGGTGGCCTTATACCAAGTCATTGGAGGATGGTACTGTGGCTTACTCTGGGGGATGAACTCACCTGCCCGTGTCCTGGTCCCACTATACACTGTAGATTCTCCAGTCTTTCTCAGAGTTCCAGTCTCCCACTACTGTCAGTAGGACAGTGCATATTAAAATAAAATTTCTTGCTCTCTGAGGAGCTGCAATGACTGATCTCTTATAGGTCATAGATTTTTATTTTATTTTTTTTTGGATGGAGCATGTGGAAGGAAGTAGTCCAATACATGGGACAACTTATACCGGCTACATATAGTGATACCTATATACCTGGCCAATGGAGATGATTGGGTAATTCCCCTGTCACTGCTTCAAGGGACTGGGAATGATTTTACGCACAGAATTTGTCTGTAACTATCCTGCACTTCCTGCATGGTGCTGGAGAAATCCCCCTGCTATTATCGGGAGACGTTGCTATAGTTTCGATCATGGGTTCTGTTTGCTGTAGTTCGTAGAGACTCTTTATAAATAGTCCCTCTAGACTGTTTGCTGCAGTGCGTGGTTTAAACAGACTCTGTTTGCTGAGTAAATAGACTGTGTTTGCTGTAAAATGCACTATTTGCTGCGAGTCCTGCCTCCAACTAATTGACCAACACAGTGATGGCGACAGAAACACTGATTTATGTGAGGAATTTAAATCTTTTGAAATGCATACGTGTTATTTCCATAATTTATCTATTTGTATTTTTACTGTAAAATTCTGAATTGCAAATCTCACATACATGTAAAGTGGGAAAGGGAGCATTCATTTCAAAAGTACTCACTGTTTCTTTTTCTCAAATTCCCGCAGGAGCCTTTGGCGGAACATATGTCGTGTGGCAATTTCACTTTCCAAGACTCTCACAGATTCTCCTAGTTTCATCTTTTGCTTTTCTGCTGCAGCCCGGGCATTGTTCCTCACCTGCACTATTCGTAGGTTTTCCTATTGGCACATGTGCAAGACATTTCATTTTATGCAGCAAGTTCTTAATGTAAAAGCTGAAGAACATGCAACTTAGAGTACTTAGAATACAAACAGAAAAATGTTGGAAATACTCAGCAGGTCAGGCAGCATCTGTGAAGAGAGAAACAGAGTTAATGTTTCAGGTCGATGAACTGCAGTGTGCCACACACTGTGGAATGCCATGGCATGGTCTTGTCTGCTTATGGCACGATGAAAAGTCATTGACCTGAAACATTAGGCTGCAATTTGCAGTCGGAGGCATACCTCCGGAGCACACCTCTGACCCGATAGAGAAATCACACCTATCTGCTGGCTCCCGAGCTTCAGGGAATTTGGGTCCAGGGCCTACAGGTGCACGCCTGTGTTAAGGCTCGCGGGTCCCAGGAACGCAGGCGGTTCAGAAGTGTCCCTGGGATCACGTGGGCCCCGGTCCTCCAATCAGAAAGGAGGATTCCTAATATGCTTATGGGATTCCATTTATGAATAGAATTCCCATAAACATATTAGGAACCCCCAAATAATTAAATAATTTATACAACTGGAATAAAAATAAATGTTCCCATTTTAAAATTTAATCAAACGTCCTTCAATAAAGCACATACAATAAAAATTAAATGTTTTGAAAAATAATTTTAAACATTTTAATCTGGGCCAAAATTTGCATAAACTAAGGGGCCGAAATTGGTGAAGGCCAAGGCCCGCCCAAGTGCCACCGAGAGACCGGGCGGTACGTTGCCTGGAAGATTTCTCTAAAAGAGGTGGGCGGGAGCTCTCAATCTCGGCGGTAAAGGCTCTTGCTGCCCAAGTGCCGCTGAGGATGGAGTCGGGCCCAGGGAGGGTGGAAAACCTGCAAAGAAATATCATGGCAAACAAAAAAAACACCAGAACACCTTCAGGGGACCACATCCAAGTAAGTCGCTGTAAAAAATATTTTTAAAATATGGTCACTAACCTTTTTTTTCCCGTTCTTCATACCCACCGTCGGGGTTAGAACAGTCTCCACGCAGCGATCCTTCCCCCTGCTGGTGCCGACTCCCGCCCGCACCAATCTGGCAGCTCGGTGGGCGGGAGGCCACTTAAGCTACTTGGCCGGCGGCGGTACTCCGCTCCAGCCCGTGGAAAATGGCAAGGAGAGGAAAACAGCAGCAAAACTCGGCGGCAGCAGGCGGGAAGGCCACCAATATTGGGGCCGAAGTGTGTGTGCATGATTTTTTTATTTTTAATTTAAGATTTATATTAACCTTTAAGCTGGTGAAAGCAGGCCAAACACCTGCTTTTACCAGGCATAAGAGTTGCATGGGCATTCGCTGGGCAGTAGTTGGGCAAATAGCCCGATTCTACAGCAGTGAAAATTATTTTTGAGTCAGTGCGGTAGATCACACAAGGCGAATGTTGACAGATCACAAGTTCTGGGATTTCGCGCATGTACAGCTCATTAATGGAATGTGAATATAGGCGAAAACAATACTTATCTTGCATTATAATACAACTGTCAATATAGTCAAAAATTACATTAAATCATTTTTTTTTAACCACTTTTAGTCATTATTATTTCTTTTTCTTTCAATTCCTCTGATCAATATCTGAACTGTTCCAGAACTCCATCAATGCTTTATAATCCTCTCCACCACAAGGCCATGTGCAAACTTCCTTTACTCCCTGTGGGAAATGCCTGCTTTTCACTCTCGTGGCCCAGGTGAGGTTGGAACTCTTTGGGTGTGGAACTGTGAGTAAAACCCAACCCCTGAAAAGTGCTAGAGAGAATTGAGGCAGCAACTTGCCACATCATCTTGCTTAGTGATAGATCTGCAATTTAACTTTCGTTAATAAATTAAAATGTTGCAATTTTGATTTGTTTATCCAATTAGCTATACAATATTTACTCGGTTTATTCTAATGTTCTTCTTCAGTGACAATATAATTTTCATCCTCTTCTCCAGGTCTTCTCTTAACTGTTGTTCTTTTTCAGCTTGTTCTTGACGAACTCTACATTAAGAAGAAACATTACAGTACAGTATGCTCAAAATGTTATTTGTTTATTTTTGTAACAACTAGCGATTTATATTGCACTTGTTATGTCTTGGGGTTTGATTTACTCTCTGCACCATTGCCAGCAGCAGTGATGATTAGAAAATATACCCACTATTAAATCAACAATATAACGATCATTAGATCCCAGAGACGCACCAACTTCCTGGTTACTGTGTTGGTGGATCCAACATAGCCCCTGCTTTAGTAAACTGCCTCACATGTTATATGAGTAAACAATACTGAACCACCTCAGTGAATGTGTTAGTATTTTTACCTCTGCCTCTGGCTGTCCTTGATTTGGGATTTTGAATTCCCCTACAATAGATACATTACAATGTACCACAGCCCTTTCCTATCTGTGCCATCAGCTCCCCATCAGTCTTCTTCATGATAGTCTATAGCAGTTACCAATGAATAATTCGCCACCATTATCATTGCTCATTTCTATCCATATGGTTTTACCTTACCCTCCTCTGCTGCTAAACCATTGCTCATCAATAATGCAAGTCCTCTACCTCGTTCTGTTGGTCTTTCCTTATTAAACCTTTTGCCCTGCCACCACTAGATTTTGGCCATACTCTGCCAACATCTCTGCGGTCAGTCCAAACTGTAGGACGCCTCCTGATTTCTGAAAGGAGAAATGATCCCGCTACAACAGCAGCATGCAGTTAGTTGGTCATTGACTGAACCAATGTTCATTCTGGACACTAGGACACCCAGTGGTTTGGTCTCAAAGGTTACAAGTAGTTGAGATGATTGATTTGAAATGCCTTGATCTACTAATATGGTGACAAAAATGTCACATTATTAAGTACGATCCCTCCGAGATCTCGGCAGAAATGGGTAGAACAAAAGAACTGTGATTTGCTGAGCCAAATGGGAACTGGATAGCACTCTGGGAGGAGATGTTGGTGAAATCTATGCTCGATAAGGTGAGGATTAACTTGCATCTCCACTAAGCTGAGACTATTGTTGAATGCAGCACGATACTGCAGGATGCCTGTACATCGGTTATGATCATAAGTTCAATAGAGAATTCAGAGCGTTAGTAGCATGTGATGGGTTTGATGAAACAATAAAAATAAACTTGTTTCTATTCTTACTTCTCTTATGCACCTCCTGTCTGACTGATGCCAGAAATGGTGAAGTATAAAATTAGAGTAATCCCAGCTTAAAATTGCCTAATTTCACTGCTTGCCTTCCTCTTGTATGGCAAAAAGGAAAATGGCTTCTAACAGAATAATTTTTATATTTATAAGAATTCCACTTTTTAGGGGCTATTTGATCCAGTTCGCCCTTATAGTTTTACTTATGTGCTTTACCGAGCCATAGATTTCTTCAGATACTGCACTGATTTTTGATTGTATTTTTTAGTATCTTCAGCTGCCTTTCTACGTTCCAGCTCTTGTTCGTCAAGATCTTTCATCGGTTTCCTGTCCATGAATAGAGGATAATAAATATCAGCATTTCAACTTCATCTATCTACTCCATCTATACTCCAGCTCCATTTATATTGCTGAAAATCGCTGCAGAGTAACTTTCAAATCGATGAAGGCTTGAAACCAACATATTATTTAGAAGCATATTTAGCTCACACATTTTCTGAAAGTCATGTTATACCTTTCCTTTTCCCAATGCATTGTATTTTCTTTGTCAATCTGTGCTTTACCCTTCTTTCATTTTTCTTCCAAATCAGCATTAAGAGCTGCTTATTGCATTATAAACTAAACAGCTAAAAATCAATTAAATATGGTTCTCATTTTATTTCTACACATTATAATTATTCCTTACAAAACTCTATTAATTATTTCAAATCATCGAAAGATAGCGGAGTAATTTTTACTTTAACGGGCAAAAAAAACAAGTGATGACAAATTGGCTGTGTGCTTTATACCTCGCCCGATTTACTTCATGGAAAAGAAAATCAGGGGAAATGTAAAACAGGCTTGCTACTCTCCCTTGACTTTCGCTCGGCTGTAAAAGTTAAAATTACCCCCAATATTTATTAAATGGATTAATTAAAGGGAACTGCTAATGTAACATCTTTGATCAATTTGGGTGCCTCATTGTTTCATTTTGAACAAACATCTACTTTCAAAGAATGATCGTTAGTTGAAGTACTCATCCATAGATCACAGAAGGCTGGCATTTTGTGTAAGCAGATGTCCTCTTCCTACCACTGGTAGAGGATTCTCATCAGGTGCTGCATGGAGCGTCTGTTTACAGACAGAGGAAGGATTTTTATTTAAAGCAGTTCTTGCTGAGTTTAGCTGGAAAGGCAACAAAACTACTTTGAAAATAGAAATATTTCCTGATTTAGCCAGTAAACAGATAACTGCAGGTGGTGAGCGTTCCTTGTGAGTACATCCACTTGCATTAACCTGTAACCTCCTGGGCTCAATGAAGGAAGCCTTCAACTCATGATTATTCTTGAGAGATATGAATCTGTTCAGAACAAAGGGAGGCACGTACTTTCCTCCCCAACAGAATTCTCCTTTAAACATTACAAAATTTAATACTGACTTTAGACAGACCATATTTATATTATAGCCCCATCAATTGCATTCACTGCAGGGCAGCCTGATGAACAGTACTCCTGGGTTTAATAACGGGGGTACTCATTTTCAGTTTGTGTGACATGGAAGTATTGTGTTGGCAACTTAACAGTCCTATTGAGATTTCCTTACCAACAGTATACAACTGGAAAATCACATCAGATATATATGGGTCATACCCACCAGTTCATTGGATATATTCAAGAGGGAGTTAGATATGGCCCTTATGGCTAAGAGGATCAAGGGGTATGGAGAGAAAGCAGGAAAGGGATGCTGAGGGAATGATCAGCCATGATCTTATTGAATGGTGGTGCAGGCTCGAAGGGCCGAATGGCCTGCTCCTGCACCTATTTTCTATGTTTCTATGTTCCCACGAGACTACCGAATCTCATTTTAGTTAGGACCCATGAAATGGTGATTAAAATGGCGGTCGGGCGCTTTCCAGTGCTCTTCCGGGCCCCGCAAGGAAACACTGGGCCTCTCCTGCCATGGGATTTCGACCTCCTTTCCGGATCCACCCAACCACTTAACTTATGCCAGGGAGCAAGAAGTTACAAAGGGACATAAATAGACTAAGCGAGTGGGCAAAACTATGGCAGATAGAGTTCAATGTGAGGAAGTGTGCAGTCATCCACTTTGGATCCGAGATAGAAAAATTGATTATTTTCTTAATGGTGAGAAACATAGAAACTTAGAAAATAGGTATAGGAGTAGGTCATTTGGCCCTTCGAGCCTGCACCACCATTCAATAAGATCATGGCTGATCATTCCCTCAGTGCCCCTTTCCTGCTTTCTCTCCATATCCCTTGATCCCTTTAGCCGCAAGGGCCACATCTAACTCCCTTTTCAATATATCTAACGAACTGGCCTCAACTCTGTGGTAGAGAATTCCACAGGTTCACAATTCTCTGAGTGAAGAAGTTTCTTCTCATCTTGGTTCTAAATGTCTTACCCCTTATCCTTAGATTGTGACCCCTGGTTCTGGACTTCCCCAACATCGGGAACATTCTTCCTGCAACTAACCTGTCCAATCCCGTCAGAATTTTATATGTTTCTATGAGATCCCCTCTCATTCTTCTAAATTCCAGTGAATATAAACCTAGTCGATCCGGTCTTTCTTAATATGTCAGTCCTGCCATCCCGGGAATCAGTCTGGTGAACCTTCGCTGCACTCCCTCAATAGCAAGGATGTCCTTCCTCAGAATAGGAGACCAAAACTGTACACAATATTCAATGTGGCCTCACCAAGGCCCTGTACAACTGTAGTAAGACCTCCCTGCTCCTATACTCAAATCCTCTCGCTATGAAGGCCAACATGCCATTTGCCTTCTTCACCGCCTGCTGCACCTGCATGCCAACCTTCAATGACTGATGTACCATGACACCCAGGTCTCGTTGCACCTCCCTTTTTCCTAATCTGTCACCATTCAGATAATATTCTGCCTTCCTGTTTTTGCCACCAAAGTGGATAACTTCACATTTATCTAAATTATACTGCATCTGCCATGCATTTGCCCACTCACCTAACCTGTCCAAGTCACCCTGCAGCCTCTTAGCATCCTCCTCACAGCTCACACTGTCATCTAGCTTAGTGTCATCTGCAAATTTGGAGATATTACATTCAATTCCTTCGTCTAAATCATTAATGTATATTGTAAATAGCTATGGTCCCAGCACTGAACCTTGCGGTACCCCTCTAGTCACTGCCTGCAATTCTGAAAAGGATTAGTTTATTCCTACTCTTTGCTTCCCGTCTGCCAACCAGTTTTCTATCCATGTCAATACATTACCCCCAATACCATGTGCTTTAATTCTGCACACTAATCTCTTGTGTGGGAACTTGTCAAAAGCCTTTTGAAAGTCGAAATACACCACAGCCACTGGTTCTCCCTTGTCCACTCTACTAGTTACATCCTCAAAAAATTCGAGACGATTTGTCAAGCATGATTTTTCTTTCATAAATCCATGCTGACTTGGACCGATCCTGTCACTGCCAGACAGGAAGCAAAGAGTAGGAGTAAATGGGTCCTTTTCACAATGGCAGGCAGTGACTAGTGGGGTACCGCAAGATTCTGTGCTGGGGCCCCAGCTGTTTACATTGTACATTAATGATTTAGACGAGGGGATTAAATGTAGTATCTCCAAATTTGCGGATGACACTAAGTTGGGTGGCAGTGTGAGCTGCGAGGAGGATGCTATGAGGCTGCAGAGTGACTTGGATAGGTTAGGTGAGTGGGCAAATGAATGGCAGATGAAGTATAATGTGGATAAATGTGAGGTTATCCACTTTGGTGGTAAAAAAAGAGAGACAGACTATTATCTGAATGGTGACAGATTAGGAAAAGGGAAGGTGCAACGAGACTTGGGTGTCATGGTACATCAGTCATTGAAGGTTGGCATGCAGGTACAGCAGGCGGTTAAGAAAGCAAATGGCATGTTGGCCTTCATAGCGAGGGGATTTGAATACAGGGGCAGGGAGGTGTTGCTACAGTTGTACAGGGCCTTGGTGAGGCCACACCTGGAGTATTATGTACAGTTTTGGTCTCCTAACTTGAGGAAGGACATTCTTGCTATTGAGGGAGTGCAGCGAAGATTCACCAGACTGATTCCCGGGATGGTGGGACCAACCTATCAAGAAAGACTGGATCAACTGGGCTTATATTCACTGGAGTTCAGAAGAATGAGAGGGGACCTCATAGAAACATTTCAAATTCTGACGGGTTTAGACAGGTTAGATGCAGGAAGAATGTTCCCAATGTTGGGGAAGTCCAGAACCAGGGGTCACAGTCTAAGGATAAGGGGTAAGCCATTTAGGACCGAGATGAGGAGAAACTTCTTCACCCAGAGAGTGGTGAACCTGTGGAATTCTCTACCACAGAAAGTAGTTGAGGCCAATTCACTAAATATATTCAAAAGGGAGTTAGATGAAGTCCTTACTACTCGGGGGATCAAGGGGTATGGCGAGAAAGCAGGAAGGGGGTACTGAAGTTTCATGTTCAGCCATGAACTCATTGAATGGCGGTGCAGGCTAGAAGGGCTGAATGGCCTGCTCCTGCACCTATTTTCTATGTTTCTATGCTTTCCAAATGTGCTGCTGTTTCATCTTTAATAATTGATTCCAACATTTTCCCCACTACTGATGTCAGGCTAACTGGTCTATAATTCCCTGTTTTCTCTCGCCCTCCTTTTTTAAAAAGTAGGGTTACATTAGCTACCCTCCAATCCATAGGAACTGATCCAGAGTCTATAGAATGTTAGAAAATGACCACCAATGCATCCACTATTTTTAGGGCCACTTCCTTAAGTACTCTGAGATGCAGACTATCAGGCCCTGGGGCTTTATTGGCCTTCAAACCCATCAATTTCCCTAACACAATTTCCTGACTATAAGGATTTCCTTCAGTTCCTCCTTCTCACTAGATCCTCGGTCCCCTAGTATTTCCGGAAGGTTATTTGTGTCTTCCTTAGTGAAGACAGATCCAAAGTATTTGTTCATTTCTTTGTTCCCCATTATAAATTCACCTAATTCTGACTTCTCTTCACATATCTATAGAAGCTTTTGCAGTCAGTTTTTATGTTCCCTGCAAGCTTACTCTCATACTCTATTTTCCCCCTCCTAATGAAACCCTTTGTCCTCCTCTGCTGAATTCTAAATTTCTCCCAGTCCTCAGGTTTGCTGCTTTTTCTGGCCAATTTATGTGCCTCTTCCTTGGTTTTAACACTATCCCTAATTTCCCTTGTTAGTCACGGTTGAGCCACCTTCCCCGTTTTATTTTTACGCCAGACAGGGATGTACAATTGTTGAAGTTCATCCATATGATCTTTAAATGTCTGCCATTGCCTATCCACAGTCAATCCTTTAAGTATCATTCGGTAGTCTATCCCAGCCAATTCACGTCTCATACCGTCGAAGTTAGCTTTCTTTAAGTTCAGGACCCTAGTCTCTGAGTTAACTGTATCACTCTCCATCTTAATGAAGAATTCTACCAAATTATGGTCACTCTTCCCCAAGGGGCCTCGCACAACAAGATTGCTACTTAATCCTCTCTCATTACACAACACCCAGTCTAGAATGGCCAGCTCTCTAGTTGGTTCCTCAACATATTGGTCTAGAAAAACATCCATTATACACTCCAGGAAATCCTCCTCCACTGTATTGCTACCAGTTTGGTTAGCTCAATCTATATGCAGATTAAAGTCACCCATGATAACTGCTGTACCTTTATTGCAAGCATCCCTACTTTCCTGTTTGATGCTATCCCCAACCTCACTACTACTGTTTGGTGGTCTGTACACAACTCCCACTAGCGTTTTCTGCCCTTTGATGCTCCACAGCTCCACCCATACAGATTCCACATCATCCAAGCTAATGCCCTTCCTTACTATTGTGTTAGGCTCCTCTTTAACCAGCATCGCTACCCCACCTCCTTTTCCTTTCTGTCTATCCTTTTCTGAATGTTGAATATCCCTGGATGTTGAGTTCCCAGCCTTGGTCACCCTGGAGCCATAATCCTAATTACATCATATCCGTTAACAGCTATCTGTGCACTTAATTTATTCACCTATGAGCTGTGAGCTGTGGAAAGCAAAAGGATTTAGGTGTCCATGTACACAAATCACTAAAAAGCTACCGTACAGGTACAAACAGTATCCAAAAAGGCTACTGCAATGTTGGCCTATATCTCAGAGGGGGTGGAATTAAAAGATAATAAAGTGATGCTTCAGTTGTGAAGAGCCTTGGTCAGACCCCATCTGTAGTACTTCTGTTATCTGCGCCAAACCTCAGGAAAGGTATAGTGGCTTTGGAAGGGGGTGCAGCACAGATGCACCAGAATGATACCAGGGCTTAAAGGGTTAAATTATGAGGACAGGTTAGATGAACTTGGCTTGTATTTCTTCAAATTTAGAAGGTTAAGGGGTGATCAAAATGATAAAGGAATTCGATAGTGTAGATACAGAGAAACTATTTCCTGCGGTGTGGGAATCCAGAACAAGAGCATAATAAAATTGGAGATAGACCATTTAGGAGTGAAATTAGGAAGCATTTTCCTACGTAAATGGTCATGGAAATCTGGAACTCTCTTCCCCAAAAAGGCTGTGGATGCTGGGTCAATTGAAAATTTCAAGACTGAGATCAGTAAGAATGTCAAGGGATATGGAATAAAGGCGGGGAAATGGATTTGAGGTCTAGGTCAGCCACGCTCTAATTAAATGGCAAGTGGACTCCTACTGTTCCCATGTTCACAACCTAGTTCAGCCCAAGTTTCAGGAACAATATCTGGTGAAGGAACTACTTGTCCTTTCCCTTTTCAGATGCTGGTCGACACGCTCTGTATTTTCAACATCCGGTTTTTATTTCAGACTTCCAGTATTTGCTCATTTTTTAAATCTCTACTGGAAATGCTTCTGGCCAATACTAAATTAATAAGTTGAAATTGTTCTATTCACTAACAGCACAAAATATCTCAACAAATAGTACAAAAACTTTGGTAAAATACAGAGCAAACATCGCTAAGTAGCTAATATATGACTGCAGTTTTCTCTTACTTCAAATGTTATTTTGCAGTTCAGCCATTAATGAGAGGTTTCGAAAGTTGACGTCAACAGTGAGAATTCTATCACTGAAAGGCAGGACTGCAACAGTACTGTTTGCAATCTGTTTAAACAGTGGCTAAAGTAAATTGCTGGGTTTAAGTTCCACTAACTTCTTGGTAGCTTTTTTCCTTCTCCCTGCTTGTACAACAGCCGCCTCTTTGGCTTCCAGTCTTTGTTTTGCCTCTAGTAAGCGTTGCGCCTCATGGTCCTCTTCATCCTTCTTGCGCTCTTCGTGAAGTCGCATTAATTTTGCATGTTCAAGTTCAACTTTAAACAGTTCACGTCTGAAATGGGGGGGAAAGAAAGAGTGAAATCCAGCTCCGAAAAAAACTTTATTAACATTCAAAAAAGAACCAGAAAATGCTGGAAATATCTGTTTTTATTTCAGATTTCCAGCATCCGCAGTATTTTGGGGTTTTTTCTCTTTCAAAAGGGAAGCATTCTGTAGCATTCATCTGTGGTAGATATACACCACTTAAATAAAAGTAGTGCCAGTGTAAATAGTTAAGTATTCAGCTTCCGTGTTGTCACCAAGCTTACTGTAAAAAAACAAGTACATAAGAACATAAGAATTAGGAACAGGAGTAGGCCATCTAGCCCCTTAAGCCTGCTCCGCCATTCAACAAGATCATGGCTGATGTGGCCGTGGACTCAGCTCCACTTACCCGCCCGCTCCCCGTAACCCTTAATTCCCTTATTGGTTAAAAATCTATCTATCTGTGACTTGAATACATTCAATGAGCTAGCCTCAACTGCTTCCTTGGGCAGAGAATTCCACAGAAGTACACTGTAAATACCAGAAATATAGGGCCCAAATTTAGCCAGTACAGATTTCTGGCGTACTCACCAGAGGTGCGCCACTTTTGTAGAACTCCAAAGACGGCAAAAATCTTCAGGGCGAGCTTGGCCGCTCCCCAGCCTTTCCTCGATGGTGGTGCAGTGCCGGGACTTCTGCACATGCGCACTAGAGTGTGCGCGCATGCACAATAGCTCCGCGCCCCCAGAATCTGTGAGAGTGCTGCAGGCTGTGTGGGAGGGGCCCGAAGCATGCCGCCCCATCCCTGGCCAAATGGGCTCCCTCATTGGCAGCCCGCTGCCTTCCCGGGCCGTGTTTTGGTAGGATTTCTATCTTTTATTAGTTATTGATTGATTGATTGCTTATTACTTTGGTCTTGGTGCTTTAGGTGCAGGGTTCCTACTATTTTTTATTTGTTAATTAATTGCTTATTACTTTTTGTGCTTTGTTTAGTGCTTTGTAAGTCTTGGTGCTAGGTGCAGGTCCTCTCAGCTTCCTTGTATTTTTTATTTGTTATTGAATGCATATTTTTGTGCTTTGTTTAGTGCTTTTACTTTAGAACGTACTGCGCTGATTTCTTAACTCTCCGCAAGAGTTTTCTGTGCAGCCACAAGTGGCCACATACGCTGGCCTAAGTTAGTTTGGAGCAATTATTAGCCGTCCAAACTGGTTTAAATGGCCAAAACAGGCATAGGTGGCTGGTAATGTCCTCTTTTGAAAAAAAAACTAAACTAAAAAATAATCCTAATTAACTCACCTAAATTAAATGTGCAGAATGGGGATTTTTAAGATACTCCAGAAAAATCAAGTTGCTCCAAAAAAAACAGAGCAACTCCTGGGCAAATTTGGGCCCATTAAGTGGGACAAGTAAACAAAACACTGAAATGTAAACATAGAAACATAGAAATAGGTGTAGGAGTAGGCCAGTCGGCCCTTCAAGCCTTCGAGCCTGCACCACCATTCGATAGGCTGATCATTCCTTCAGTACCCCTTTCCTGCTTTCTCGCCATACCTCTTGATCCCCTTAGCCATATCTAACTCCCTCTTGAATATATCCAATGAACTGGCATCAACAACTCTCTACGGCAGGGAATTCCACAGGTTAACAACTCTCTGAGTGAAGAAGTTTCTCCTCATCTCAGTCCTAAATGGCCTACCCCTTATCCTAAGACGGTGTCCCCTGGTTCTGGACTTCCCCAACATCGGGAACAATCTACCTGCATCTAACCTGTCCAGTCCCGTCAGGATCTTATATGTTTCTATGAGATCCCCTCTCATCCTTCTAAACTCCAATGTATAAAGGCCCAGTTGATCCAGTCTCTCCTCATATGTCAGTCCAGCCATCCCAGGAATCAGTCTGGTGAACCTTCGCTGCACTCCCTCAATAGCAAGAACGTCCTTCCTCAGATTAGGAGACCAAAACTGAACACAATATTCCAGGTGAGGCCTCACCAAGGCCTTGTACAACTGCAGTAAGACCTCCCCGCTCCTATACTCAAATCCCCTAGCTATGAAGGTCAACATACCATTTGCCTTCTTCACCGCCTGCTGTACCTGTATGCCAACTTTCAATGACTGATGAACTATGACACCCAGGTCTCGTTGCACCTCCCCTTTTAATAATCTGCCACTATTCAGATACTATTCTGTCCTCACATTTTTGCCCCCAAAGTGGATAACCTCACATTTATCCACATTATACTGCATCTGCCATGCATTTGTCCACTCACCTAACCTGTCTAAGTCACCCTGCAGCCTCTTAGCGTCCCCCTCACAGCTCACACCGCCACCCAGTTTAGTGTCATCTGCAAACTTGGAGATATTGCACTCAACTCCTTCATCCAAATTATTGATGTATATTGCAAAGAGCTGGGGTCCCAGCACTGAGCCCTGCGGCACTCCACTAGTCACTGCCTGCCATTCTGAAAAGGACCCGTTTATGCCGACTCTCTGCTATGATCCGGTTAAATTAATACAATGATTAATTTAGTGTTTAAAAGCTGAACTTTTAGGCTAGCAAACCAAATGCCATCATAACTAATAGAGCCTTAAAGCATAGTTCTAAAAATATTTAGGTATAAATAGCCTAAAGTGAAAATATAAAGTAGAAACGCGCATAGGGTAAAACTCTTAAATTCTAGATTTGAAGTTTATTTTCAGTTTTAGGATTTATCTGTTCATTTGTTCTCGTGTTCTACCTACATTTATCAGGCAGCAGGGTAAAATATGTAAACAGAAGACATACACAGTGCGAAGAGAAAAAAGGCAATCAACAAGGTTATTCTCCCACTCTCTGCTGGCAGTGATGGCAATAGTTTTTGTACCACAATATACATGTGGAGAAATGAGGCAGCAAGGTTGGGATCACGTGCTTTACATTTGTCGATTAACTGGAGATTTTAGACTTTCAACCAGCAGAGCTCTCCATATGCCATGGCTGAAAATGTGTTTAAAATCTCCATCGCTTTGCTGTGGATACCGAAGAAGATATTTCAGCATGGGTGATTAATATCAAGAAGCTAATTGCATTTTCCACACGCAAGACTTACTGGGAAATGCACTGGTTCCAGTTCAAATTTTAGCTGCCTTTCTTCAAACTCAGCCGACTGCCAGCAAGTCATTAAATTCATGAAGTCATTACAGCCCCCGAATCCTACATTGAGTCATGGAGCTGATATCAATATTTGGCTCCAAGACAATGGACAAATACACAACAGTTAAACAGGTTGTCAAACCCACTACTTGTCATTGTAAAAAAAAATATGATCCTGTATAATAGATAGATAGCAAGTGTGGTATGAGAAAATGTCTCAATGTAGCAAATTTATAGTAGAGAAGAATGGCACAGTAAGTTAAAATGAGCATTTAACCATTGCAGGGTTGCCAACGTGTGTGGCCCAAACAAGTTTATTCCTCTTTAGGTAGCCCCTCTTAATTTGACATGATTTTATGCATTATAGATTTAGGGTTAGGGTTAGGTACAAATTTTCATGAATAAACAGATTAACTAAAAAAAAATAATTGCTAACATCTATGACTTTGGTCGTCTGATTGGGTCATTTTGGCTGATCAAAGCCACTTAATTTTAATTACATAGGTAGACTATTTATGAGCTTAAATTGTGAAATTAGCCATGGTTTTTAGATCAGAGTGGGCACACATGCCAACTATGCATATGATGTCTTCAGCATTATAGAATCATTATTACGGCACAGAAGGAGGCCATTCGGCCCATCGAGTCCATGCCGGCTCTCTGTGGAGCAATCCAGTCAGTCCCATTCCTCCGCTCTATCCCCGTGGCCCTGCAAGTTTATGTGCCTCAAGTGCCTATCCAATGTCCTTTCTGAGATCATTGATCATCTCTGCTTCCACCTCCCTCATCGGCAGCGAGTTCCAGGTCATTACCACTCGCTGCGTTAAAAAGTTCTTCCTCACATCCCCTCTGTATCTCTTGCCTTAAATCTGTGTCCCCTAGTCCTTGTACCATCAGCTAATGGGAATGTTTTTCTTTGTCACGGAGAGGGTGCAGAATATTCTGCAGGGGGAAGGGAGTGAGCCAGAAGTCGTGGTACACGTCGGTACCAACGACATAGAGAGGGGCAAGTATGGAGGTCCTACAGTCAGACTTTCGGGAGCTAGGGAGGAAGTTAAAAAGTAGGACCTCGAATGTAGTCATCTCTGAATTACTCCCAGTGCCACGCACCAGCGAGAGTAGAAATAGGAAGCTAGAGTACCAATGCGTGGCTTGCGGTATGGTGCAGGAGGGAGGGCTTCAGATTCTTGGGGCATTGGGACCAGTTCTGGGGCAGCAGGCACCACACTGCTGTTAAATCCTTTGCTCCACAATTGACCACTGGAAAATCTCACCCTGAAAAGCTGAAAGGATACACAATCTACTTTGTTTCTTTAGCCACTTGTATAGGCAATACATCTGTGCGCTCAACAAAGAGTTAAGAAAATACAAGCTGTTTCTATCACAAAGTGAAAGCATTTGCAGACGCCTATGTTCCCTTTTCAACCCACAACTCACTCATTCTCTTGCAATGTCAAAGCAATTTTTGATTGAAGGTCCTCTTCCCCTCGAAGTTCTTCACACAGCCGTCTGTGTTGTGCCCGTAGGCGAAACAAAGCAACACTGGTAGAACATCAGGAAAAAATGATGAATATTAATAATGAGCAAAATTATTGTGTCTAAAGGCAAAAAATGCCTTATTTTTGCTTTCATCTCATTTTCACTATCTATTTTTCCACCTATAACATTTTCTCTTGTGGAACTAATTAAACAGCAACTTGCATTTATATAGCACTTTTAACGTAGCAAAATGTTCCAAGGCACTTCACCGGGTGTAATCAGCCAAAAAGTGACAGTGAGTCAAAGAGGGGATATTAGGGTGGATGTATATATAGGTACATATATATCTATATATTACATAGAATATACAGCACAGAAAAAGACCATTCGGCCCAACTAGTCTGTGCTGGTGTTTAGAATTCACACAAGTCTTCTCCCACTCCATCTGCCCCATCTCAGCCTTTCAGCCCATCTTTCTATTCCCTTCTCTCTCATGTACTCATCTAGTTTCCTTTTGAAAGCATCCATGCTATTTGCCTCAACCACTCCCTGTGGTAACAAATTCCACATTCTAACCACTCTCTGAATAAAGACATTTTTCTTTGGATTTATTATAACTATCTTGCATTTATGGCCCTTAGTTTTGGATTCTCCTACAAGTGGAAACATTCTCTCCTATCCAATCCATTCATCATTTTAAAGACCTCTATCAGTTCACCTCTAAGGTCTCTCTTTTCTAAAGAAAGAAGCCCCAACCTAATCAATCTTTCCCGACAGCTGTAATCTCTCAGTTCTAGTATCGTTTTCGTAGGTCTTTTTTGCACTTTCTCCAGTGCTTCTAAGTCCTTTTTATAGTATGGAGACCAGAACTGTGCGCAGTATAAGTGTGGCCTGACCGGGGTCCTACACAAGTTTAACATAACTTCACTTATTTGAATTCTATTCCCCTGGAAATAAATCCCAGTGCTTAGTTTGCATTTTTAATTACCTTGCTGACCTGCGATGCTGCTTCTAATGATTTGTTTACCCGTATCCCTACATTTGCTCTTCTACCCCATTCAGGTGTAGGAGATGTTTCTATTTTTCCTACAAAAATGCATTATATATATATATATAGACAGACACACATAAAATATTGCTCTATGTATGCACATTACCTTTCCCATGGTACATTTCAATTATTCATTGTAGGTGCCAGGCAGCAGTTTCCAAAGACAGACGGTTTCTTTTTCTTTACATTTAAATTTTTCATTACTTACTTAGTAAGTTACTACTTACTTACCTACTGGTTTGGGGCAGGGGCGCAGAAGATCAGATTGCTTTTTAAAAATTGTTTATGCTCATCAAGCGGAGAGATATTGGTGCTGGGGAGTGTGTGGAATTGGAATAGATGTCTGTGGAAGGTCCATTGCCAGAGATGGAGAGTGTAGTGTATGTAGATACCTTTAGTAAATGACTCCACGAGGCAGGGTGTGATACTAAAAGTGTGTAGACCTGTAGCCCTTTATTTGTAGCTCCTCAAATGCGGGCACCAAACTGTGAGCTCCTTTTTATACTGGGTTACCTGCAGTGTGCAGGTAACCCTTAGGTCTCCAACAGCAGCACCCTCTGGTGTATAGGTAAGGTGTGTACAGTGTAAGGGTACATTCAGTGTTGCATAACAGTGTTACAGACATCACACAGTGAACAGGCATGCATATACAACAGAGAGAAAGAAATGCAGAAGGGGAAAGATAGAATCAGTGCTGGACAACATAGGTGAGGAATGGAAAGCGCAGTAAATGAAATTCTCCAGATGAAAGTGGAAGCAGGAAGCTCCACCAACACAGTCATCAATGTAACAGAAGAGGTCAGTGGGAGGGCTTAAATAGAATTGGAAAAAGGAGTTTTCCACATACTCTATCGAAAATGGCACAACTGAGACACGCTTAATTTGGGGGAACTGAGTTGAGAGAGATCTAGTTCAGGTTGAGAGCAAGATCAACTAAGACGAGGCAGGTGTGGATGGGTTTGATGGAGGAAAAGCCTGGAAACTAACCTGATGCGAGACGGGGGGGGCGATTTTAACCCTACCTGCCTAGACGGATGGGTTATTAAAAATGAACAGATTACTTATCTGCTCTGGACTCGAACCTTTTGTGCTATGCCACTCCTGCAGGCGAGTGAGGCGCCTCTGGGCCCCACAGGGAACGTTGTGGCCTCCCATGCTCCAGACTGCCCCTCCCTTCCTTCCCGAAGCCCCCTCCTCACCACTTACCTGCAAGCCAGTGGGCAGCCAAGAACTGCCTGATCCTTCCCTGCCGATAGCCGCTCTACACCCTCTTCTCACCCGTGATGGTAGGAAGTGGGCCGGTGACATACACCCGGGAGTTAAAAAGAAATTTAGGTCAATGAGTGTGTTTCTCACTTGCCTCGCTCCATCTCTGCTCGAGGTTAAATATCAGTATAAAGAGACTTAATGTCCATGCTAAAGAGCAGACAATTAGTTGAAATGATGGGTCTGCTGGGACAGGCCTGTTCGTGAGTGTTGGGGAATAGGTGAGAGTGGGGAGTGCAGACCTGAATAGATTTAGTGTGAAATCTCTTGAAGAAATCAGACCAGCAACAGTCTGGGAAATGATTGTTTAGTGTTGACTAGTGGTGTCATGGTCCAGAGATAAGTCAGATAGGAAGCAGGATCAGATAGATGCCATTTAGCCTCTACCATACAGCAATCCTCGCGCCATACAATAGTGCTCCCATTTGTTTGCAGGTTTTATGACAATATCAGAGTTGGAACTAAGAGAACGAAGAATAAGTTCAGATGGAGATAGATTAGAGTAAGGTAAGGAGAGTAGGGAAATTCAGTCAACTGATGCTGTACTCAATGCAAAGATAGTGAAATGCAAAAGGCCAGAAAAGTCAAAGAACTCTGGATACAGGAGAAGGAGTCTGATCCACAAAGTCTTGAAATGATGCTTTGCGAATATTTGTGTGCGATAATTATTTTCCGAGTAGGTTAATAACGCCATTAAAATAGAAGAACAATGTGTTTCATATATTACACTAATATTCATGCCCCAAAGTTTCACGGCCAATTTGTAAAATTTCAAATATATTTAATTTGGACATAAAAATACATTATATTGTTATCTCGCTGGTGAATAAGACTGTGCAGTTGTTGGTATTGTCAGGACCGACAGACTAATAGTTCCAACCCTGACATTGTCATAAATCCTGCTGACAAAAGGGAGCACTGTTGTGTGGCACCAGGATCCCCACTCGGCTGAGGCAAGTGACAACTATCTGATTCTTCTTCCTAACTCTCTCTGGACCATAACACACTTCGCCTCAGTGTCCTGGCCAATATTTATCCCTCAACCAACACCACTAAAAAACTGATTATCTGGTCGTTACAGGTATCACATTGCTGATTGTGGGACCTTGCTGTGTGCTAAACTGGCTGCTGAATTTCCTGTATTACAACAATGGTTACACATCAAAACTAGATCATTGGCTGTAAAGCACCCTGGGACGTCGCGAAAGACGCTATATAGATAGATGTTCTTCCTTCTAATGTATTTACAAGCCTTGGTATGTTTGGCTTATCTTCACAGCTCATTATTTATGCAATACTTTTTTAAAAAGGCTAAAATAATAGTTTTCCAAACATAATGCATTAGCTGCCAACTATATAAAGACTATTCATAATCAGACCGAATTTTAGACCTCAAAACAATGAAAATGATGGTTTCAAGATTATAATTCTCTATCCCTACTGTGTAGCCAACATGAGGATGCATTGCTATTCCAAAATTCAACTGGTTCGCAAGTTGGGAGAGAGAGAGAGAGACAAGTTGAGAAATTATGAAAAAAAGAGCAAATAGATACATTTATTTACATAGATCACTAATCGATATTATAAAATGCTTTAAATTCACTGGAGGTTGGAAGAATCGGAGTCCGACAGACATGTGATGCAATGAAGTAAATAGCAGAACAATCACATACTTGTTGCCTGCAGTTTCTTGCTCTTGAATATCTTCTTCCACTTTTTCTTTCTGTTTCTCCAAAGTTTCCATCCTCCTGCGAAATTCTTTTAATTCTTCTCTAAAATTCAAAAACACACCAATGAAGGAACACGCAGCAGTAAGCAGACAGCCTTCAGAACAACATGCAGCAAATTTTCAGCAAATTCTATTATTCCAATTGAATTGGTGAGCTGCTTTTAGACTTACTGAAACACGCACCACGGTGCGCCTTTGAGCACTGAGGTGCATTTCAACTAATATTTTAAAAGCAACAATTATGGTTTTTGAGTTTAGCTGAAACTACTAGCGTGTGGATGCTTAACATTTTCATACAAAATTCCTCGTACCAATTTTAATAGTGGCATTAACCCACTTACTTCAAACTAGTTAACACCTCATTAAAATAACAGAGAGAGGAATTTCAGATAAACACATTAAGCATTTGTACTTTCATATGATACAGTGCAATTTCGGAGCCAGTGAGTTAAGAAAGATGCTATGATGTTGCACTTTTAAGGATTCTGTTTTATAATTAATAGCCTAAATGGAAATTAGTTTAGCTGCCAAAAGAGAGAAAATTCAGTCCATATTCTTCATCTTGACAAATGCAAAAAATTAGCAACAAATTTAAAGAAATGGATAAAAGAAAATAAATAATTATAGGGCAGAATAAAATTACTGCACAAATTTTCCCCCGACTTGGCACCTCACCTGTACCTTCCAAAATGCGCTGGCTGGTGTTCTAAGATATTTTCCAGTGGGCGGGATTCTAACTTCCCAGTTATAATCAACGAACCCACTGATGGATTGGCAAACTCAAAAACTACATAAAGAGTAAAATGATTTTCTGTTTGTTTTGTTTAGCAATTTCTATAATTAAATAACTGTCGAAAGAGTACAAGAAATGGGTATTGAAGTTTGGGTGACATTTTCTCCTCATGCACTTTGAAGAAGAGGAAAATTGTGCTTACTGTATTATGTGTTATATTTTAGTCATTTCAAATTGTTGGTTAAAAAAATAACACTAATAATTTGTAGCGCACGAGTAAAGGTGAATATGGTTACAAACTTTACTTTATTCATATCTTAGCACAACCTTAAAAATTCTTCTTTTTCTGAGAATGTATCAGTTCTAACAATCTATCCATATAAGTTTTGTATTTAGCATGCCTGTCACCTCTCAAAGTGGCACTCTTGAAAGTGCACATAAACGGGACTCAAAATTGCCCAGGAGACACTGTTTTTTTTGGACAACATGATTTTTCTGGAGTATCTTAAAAATCCCCATTTTGCACATTCAATTTGTGCCAGTATAAGTGAGTTAGTTAGGACTTTTTTTTAAGTTTAGTTTAGTTTTTTCCAAAAGGGGACGTTACCAACCATCTACGCCCGTTTCGGCCATTTAAGCCACTTTGGACAACTAATAGTTACTCCAAACTAACTTAGGCCAGCGTATGTGGCCACTTGTGGCCGCACAGAAAACCCTTGCGGAGAGTTAAGAAATCAGCGCAGGTAGACACTAATGACTAAATAATGTGAATACGATCAAACAGCTATACAGGACATCATATGACAAACTTCGCAAAGTTAATTTACTATACAACAGAAGCATTCATGGAAGCTTAAACTACAAAAATAAAAGAAGTAAAGAGACAAAACATATTTACATAATTTTTTCAAAATATCCAAATAAAAAATAGAAGTACCTCCTACTCGTAATTCTTATGTAGGAAAGTATTTTCATCAACAGGGTTAAGGAAAGTCTTGAGTAAGCTCATTAAAATTACTGGCTACACCAGCAACCCCCCCTCCCCCTGCCCCAATCAAAACTCTCCTCCGCCGCCGCCCCCCTCACCACCGGATCAAAACTCTCCCCGCACCAACCTTTTTGTTGTAGCCTTAGCACTTGGCCCAGGATAGGGGCGGTACGCATCGGGTCCCACACTGCAGCACGTATCATCATCATCATCGGCAGGTGCTACTGCGCATGCGCGAATGCTCCAGTGCGCATGCGGAGAGCTGCCGCCACTGTTTTTCGCGCAGGGCCCTAGCTCCGTCCCCTAATTGACAGACCACGCGTGCCATAGAAATATAGAAACATAGAAAATAGGTGCAGGAGTAGGCCATTCGGCCCTTCTAGCCTGCACCGCCATTCAATGAGTTCATGGCTGAACATGCAACTTCAGTACCCCATTCCTGCTTTCTCACCATAACCCTTGATTCCCCTAGTAGTAAGGACTCCATCGAACTCCTTTTTGAATATATTTAGTGAATTGGCCTCAACAACTTTCTGTGGTAGAGAATTCCACAGGTTCACCACTCTCTGGGTGAAGAAATTCCTCCTCATCTCGGTCCTAAATGGCTTACCCCTTATCCTTAGACTGTGTCCCCTGGTTCTGGACATCCCCAACATTGGGAACATTCTTCCTGCATCTAACCTGTCTAACCCCGTCAGAATTTTGAACGTTGCTATGAGGTCCCCTCTCATTCTTCTGAACTCCAGTGAATACAAGCCCAGTTGATCCAGTCTTTCTTGATAGGTCAGTCCCGCCATCCCAGGAATCAGTCTGGTGAACCTTCGCTGCACTCCCTCAATAGCAAGAATGTCCTTCCTCAGGTTAGGAGACCAAAACTGTACACAATACTCCAGGTGTGGCCTCACCAAGGCCCTGTACAACTGTAGCAACACCTCCCTGCCCCTGTACTCAAATCCCCTCACTATGAAGGCCAACATGCCATTTGCTTTCTTAACCGCCTGCTGTACCTGCATGCCAACCTTCAATGACTGATGTACCATGACACCCAGGTCTCGTTGCACCGCCCCTTTTCCTAATCTGTCACCATTCAGATAATAGTCTGTCTCTCTGTTTTTACCACCAAAGTGGATAACCTCACATTTATCCACATTATACTTCATCTGCCATGCATTTGCCCACTCACCTAACCTATCCAAGTCACTCTGCAGCCTCATAGCATCCTCCTCGCAGCTCACACTGTCACCCAACTTAGTGTCATCCGCAAATTTGGAGATACTATATTTAATCTCCTCGTCTAAATCATTAATATACAGTGTAAACAGCTGGGGCCCCAGCACAGAACCTTGCAGTACCCCACTAGTCACTGCCTGCCATTCTGAAAAGTCCCCATTTACTCCTACTCTTTGCTTCCTGTCTGACAACCAGTTCTCAATCCATGTCAGCACACTACCCACAATCCCATGTGCTTTAACTTTGCACATTAATCTCTTGTGTGGGACCTTGTCGAAAGCCTTCTGAAAGTCCAAATACACCACATCAACTGGTTCTCCCTTGTCCACTCTACTGGAAACATCCTCAAAAAATTCCAGAAGATTTGTCAAGCATGATTTCCCTTTCACAAATCCATGCTGACTTAGACCTATCATGTCACCTCTTTCCAAATGCGCTGCTATGACATCCTTAATAATTGATTCCATAATTTTACCACTACCGATGTCAGGCTGACCGGTCTATAATTCCCTGTTATCTCTCTCCCTCCTTTTTTTAAAAGTGGGGTTACATTGGCTACCCTCCACTCCATAGGAACTGATCCAGAGTCAATGGAATATTGGAAAATGACTGTCAATGCATCCACTATTTCCAAGGCCACTCCTTAAGTACTCTGGGATGCAGTCCATCAGGCCCTGGGGATTTATCGGCCTTCAATCCCATCAATTTCCCCAACACAATTTCCCGACTAATAAGGATTTCCCTCAGTTCCTCCTCCTTACTAGACCCTCCGACCCCTTTTATATCCGGAAGGTTGTTTGTGTCTTCCTCAGTGAATACCGAACCAAAGTACTTGTTCAATTGGTCCGCCATTTCTTTGTTCCCCGTTATGACTTCCCCTGATTCTGACTGCAGGGGACCTACGTTTGTCTTTACTAACCTTTTTCTCTTTACATATCTATAGAAACTTTTGCAATCTGTCTTAATGTTCCCTGCAAGCTTCTTCTCGTACTCCATTTTCCCTGCCCTAATCAAACCCTTTGTCCTCCTCTGCTGAGTTCTAAATTTCTCCCAGTCCCCGGGTTCGCTGCTATTTCTGGCCAATTTGTATGCCACTTCCTTGGCTTTAATACTATCCCTGATTTCCCTTGATAGCGACGGTTGAGCCACCTTCCCTTTTTTATTTTTACGCCAGACAGGAATGTACAATTGTTGTAGTTCATCCATGCAGTCTCTAAATGTCTGCCATTGCCCATCCACAGTCAACCCCTTCAGTATCATTCGCCAATCTATCCTAGCCAATTCACGCCTCATACCTTCAAAGTTACCCTTCTTTAAGTTCTGGACCATGGTCTCTGAATTAACTGTTTCATTTTCCATCCTAATGCAGAATTCCACCATATTATGGTCACTCTTCCCCAAGGGGTCTCGCACAACGAGATTGCTAATTAATCCTCTCTCATTACACAACACCCAGTCTCAGATGGCCTCCCCCCTAGTTGGTTCCTCGACATATTGGTCTAAAAAACCATCCCTTATGCACTCCAGGAAATCCTCCCCCACCGTATTGCTTCCAGTTTGGTTAACCCAATCTATGTGCATATTAAAGTCACCCATTATAACTACTGCACCTTTATTGCACGCGCCCCTAATTTCATGTTTGATGCCCTCCCCAACATCACGATTACTGTTTGGAGGTCTGTACACAACTCCCACTAACATTTTTTGTCCTTTGGTATTCTGCAGCTCTACCCATATAGATTCCACATCATCCAAGCTAATGTCCTTCCGAACTATTGCATTAATCTCCTCCTTAACCAGCAATGCTACCACACCTCCTTTTCCTTTTATTCTATCTTTCCTGAATGTTGAATACCCCTGGATGTTCAGTTCCCAGCCCTGATCATCCTGGAGCCACGTCTCCGTAATCCCAATCACATCATATTTGTTAACATCTATTTGCACAGTTAATTCATCCACCTTATTGCGGATACTCCTAGCATTAAGACACAAAGCCTTCAGGCTTGTTTTTTTAACACCCTTTGTCCTTTTAGAATTTTGCTGTACAGTGGCCCTTTTTGTTCTTTGCCTTGGGTTTCTCTGCCCTCCACTTTTCCTCATCTCCTTTCTGTCTTTTGCTTTTGCCTCCTTTTTGTTTCCCTCTGTCTCCCTGCATTGGTTCCCATCCCCCTGCCATATTAGTTTAAATCCTCCCCAACAGCACTAGCAAACACTCCCCCTAGGACATTGGTTCCGGTCCTGCCCAGGTGCAGACCGTCCGGTTTGTACTGGTCCCACCTCCCCCAGAACCGGTTCCAATGCCCCAGGAATTTGAATCGCTCCCTGCTGCACCACTACTCAAGCCACGTATTCATCTGCGCTATCCTGCGATTCCTACTCTGACTATCACGTGGCACTGGTAGCAATCCCGAGATTACTACTTTTGAGGTCCTACTTTTTAATTTAGCTCCTAGCTCCTTAAATTCGTTTCGGAGGACCTCATCCCTTTTTTTTACCTATGTCGTTGGTACCAATGTGCACCACGACAACTGGCTGATCTCCCTCCCTTTTTAGAATGTCCTGCACCCGCTCCGAGACATCCTTGACCCTTGCACCAGGGAGGCAACATACCATCCTGGAGTCTCGGTTGCGGCCGCAGAAACGCCTATCTATTCCCTTTACAATTGAATCCCCTATCACTATTGCTCTCCCACTCTTTTTCCTGCCCTCCTGTGCAACAGAGCCAGCCACGGTGCCATGAACTTGGCTGCTGCTGCCCTCCCCTGATGAGTCATCCCCCTCAACAGTACCCAAAGCAGTGTATCTGTTTTGCAGGGGGATGACCACAGGGGACTCCTGCACTACCTTCCTTGCACCACTCTTCCTGTTGGTCTTCCATTCCCTAGCTGGCTGTGGACCCTTCCCCTGCGGTGCAACCAACTCGCTACACGTGATACTCACGTCATTCTCAGCATCGTGGATGCTCCAGAGTGAATCCACCCTCAGCTCCAACTCCGCAACGCGGACCGTCAGGAGCTTGAGGTGGATACACTTCCTGCAGATATAGTCGTCAGGGACACTGGTGTCGTCCCCGAGTTCCCACATGGTACAGGAGGAGCATAACACCCGACCGAACTCTCCTGCCATGACTTAATCCTTAGATACACTTAAATTGGCAATAACAATGTTAAAGTTTACTCACTGTTATAGAAGAGAAAAAAGAAAAACTACTCACCAATCACCAGCCAATCACTTACCCTCTTGGCTGTGACGTCACCTTTTGATTTCTTTCTACTTCTCTTTTGCCTTCTCTCCCCGCTGCAGCTGCACAGGTACGCCTCTCGCTGCCGCTGAGCCTTTATAGGCCTCACCAACGCCAGGAACTCCCGCCTCTCGGACTGCCGCCGCCTCTCGCTGCCGCTGAGCCTTTATAGGCCTCACCAACGCCACGAACTCCCGCCTCTCGGACTGCCGCCGCCTCTCGCTGCCGCTGAGCCTTTATAGGCCTCACCAACGCCAGGAACTCCCGCCTCTTGGACTGCCGCCGCCTCTCGCTGCCGCTGGGCCTTTTATAGGCCAAGCCATGGGTGAGTGCGCCGAAAAAACGGGTGGGCCAATTTTGAGCCCACAGAGTGTATATCACACTTGCACCAATTGGTTGAAAATCATGTGTATAAAACAGCAACCAATCACAACTAATCAGGTAGGGAACCTATCAATGAACAATTAGCATATTATGAAGAAAAGAACGAAGAAAAAGGAAGCAATGCCTGGCATTTTCTACTGTTTTTTTCTGACCTTGATAAGATGGGCGCTCCCCAAGGGGCCAAGCTGAAGATAAGCAACCCCCAATGTAGGGCATTGAAAGACCAATAAGCCATTCTATTCTGGTGAGTCTCAGGAGAAGCAGCAGGATTCTTACTTTGCAGGTTTTCCATACACAGATAAAACCTTTCTGAGCAACAGTAATTAGCCTTTAGCTGACCTCTGGTGTGCCTTTTTACATCACTTCCCACAGGCAGAAGACAAACAGGACAGAAATCATTTCTGTGCTTTACTCCAGATGGATCTTGTGGCCTTAATGGAGAGGTTACTTTAAACATAACTTCATTTAGGAGCAAACACACTTTCCTCAAGGCTTCTCTTTTCACCTACTGGGAAAGGCCCATTAAAACGTAAATACTCCAACACTCCCTTACTTAATAAATTCTGTGTTACCTGGTAGAACACATTCCACTAAAGTTGCAAAAATTATCAGCCATGATCATATTGAATGGTGGTGCAGGCTCGAAAGGCCGAATGGCCTACTCCTGCACCTATTTTCTATGTTTCTATAACAAAAAGATGAAGTCATTTTCCAACACAAATACGGCGATATGATTCTGAATATAAAATTTTAACAAAACTATATACCGCAAGGCTTTACTATTAATTTCAAACTGAAATATTCAGTGGTTCAACCCTACAGGCATAATCATTCTTCATAATTATCAAAATCTTTGAACTGTGATGGGAATTACCAGCTCCCATTATGTAAACATATTAATAAAGCCTGGAGCGGACTATATCAGGCATGAAGTTTGTGAGACCAAGATCTACCTGTGTTAATATAGTCAAAATGGTTCCACAACTGAATCTCCAGCAGTTGGCAATGCACTCTCTCTAATACGAGGTTGATTCCTGAGATGAAGGGGTTGTCTTATGAAGAAAGGTTGAGCAGGTTGGGCCTGTACTCATTGGAGTTTAGAAGATTGTGTAAGATTCTGAGCGGGCTTGACAGGGTAGATGCAGGGAGGAAGTTTCCCCTCATGGGGAAATCTAGAACTAGGGGGCATAGTTTCAGAATAAGGGGTCGCCCATTTAAAACAGAAATGAGGAGGAATTTCTTCTCTCAAAGGGTTGTGAATCGTTGGAATTCTCTGCCCCACAGAGCTGTGGATGCTGGGTCATTGAATATATTCAAGGTGGATGTAGACAGATTTTTGAATGATAAGGGAGTCAAGGGTTATGGGGAGCGGGCAGGGAAGTAGAGTTGAGGCCAAGATCAGATCAGCCATGATCTTATTGAATGGTGGAGCCTGCTCGAGGGGCCAAATGGCCAACTCCTGCTCCTATTTCTTATGTTCTTATGTAGGTCACAATATCAATATTTAGGCAACATAACATGACTTATCGTATATATATCTCAAGGGGAATAGTATGGGAACCAATGCAGGGAGACAGAAGGAAACAAAATGGAGACAGAAGCAAAAGACAGAAAGGAGATGAGTAAAAGTGGAGGGCAGAGAAACCCAAGGCAAAAAACAAAAAGGGCCACTGTACAGCAAAATTCTAAAGGATCAAAGTGTAATAAAAAGGCAAGCCTGAAAGCTCGGTGCCTCAAGGCGAGGAGTATTCGGAACCCAGGTGAGGGCTCTCAGCTAGTTAGAGTGGGTGAGAACTCAGATGACCAGGATCCCAAGAAAGAATGCAAAAGGCAGGAGGCAACAGAGCAGAGTAGCACTGGGGTAAGTGTAAACCACAAGGTGATAGGAAGGGACAATATGTATGAATATAAAGGGGCTGCAGGAGGGGTCAAAACTAAAAATCATAGTTTAAAAACTAGTATTAAAACACTCTACCGAAACGCACGCAGCATTCGAAATAAAGTAAATGAGTTGACGGCACAAATCATTACAAATGGGTATGATTTGGTGGCCACTACAGAAACGTGGTTGCAGGGTGGCCAAGACCGGGAATTAAACATACAGGGGTATCTGACAATTCGGAAAGATAGACAAGAAGGGAAAGGAGGTGGGGTAGCTCTGTTAATAAAGGATGATATCAAGGCAGTTGTGAAAGATGATATTGGCTCTAATGAACAAAATGTTGAATCATTGTGGGTGAGATTAGAGATAGTAAGGGGAAAAAGTCACTGGTGGGTGTAGTTTATAGGCCCCCAAATAATAACTTCACGGTGGGGCGGGCAATAATCAAGGGAATAATGGAGGCATGTGAAAAAGGAACGGCAGTAACCATGGGGGATTTTAACCTCCATATCGATTGGTCAAATCAAATCGCACGGGGTAGCCTGGAGAAGGAATTCATAGAATGCATACGGGATTGTTTCTTAGACCAGTATGTTACAGAACCTACAAGGGAGCAAGCTATCTTAGATCTGGTCCTGTGTAATGAAACAGGAATAATAAACGATCTCCTAGTAAAAGATCCTCTCGGAATGAGTGATCACAGTATGGTGAATTTGTAATACTTAGAAACATAGAAAATAGGTGCAGGAGAGGCCATTCGGCCCTTCTAGCCTGCACCGCCATTCAATTAGTTCATGGCTGAACATGCAACTTCAGTACCCCATTCCTGCTTTCTCGCCATACCCCTTGATCCCCCGAGTAGTAAGGACTTCATCTAACTCCTTTTTGAATATATTTAGTGAATTGGCCTCAACAACTTTCTGTGGTAGAGAATTCCACAGGTTCACCACTCTCTGGGTGAAGAAATTCCTCCTCATCTCGGTCCTAAATGGCTTACCCCTTATCATTAGACTGTGTCCCCTGGTTCTGGACTTCCCCAACATTGGGAACATTCTTCCAGCATCTAACCTGTCTAACCCCGTCAGAATTTTAAACGTTTCTATGAGGTCCCCTCTCATTCTTCTGAACTCCAGTGAATACAAGCCCAGTTGATCCAGTCTTTCTTGATAGGTCAGTCCCGTCATCCCGGGAATCAATCTGGTGAACCTTCGCTGCACTCCCTCAATAGCAAGAATGTCCTTCCTCAAGTTAGGAGACCAAAACTGTACACAATACTCCAGGTGTGGCCCCACCAAGGCCCTGTACAACTGCAGCAACACCTCCCTGCCCCTGTACTCAAATCCCCTCGCTATGAAGGCCAACATGCCATTTGCTTTCTTAACCGCCTGCTGTACCTGCATGCCAACCTTCAATGACTGATGTACCATGACACCCAGGTCTCTTTGCACCTCCCCTTTTCCTAATCTGTCACATAGAAACATAGAAACATAGAAAATAGGTGCAGGAGCAGGCCATTCAGCCCTTCTAGCCTGCACCGCCATTCAATGAGTTCATGGCTGAACATGAAACTTCACTACCCCCTTCCTGCTTTCTCGCCATAACCCTTGATCCCCCGAGTAGTAAGGACTTCATCTAACTCCCTTTTGAATATATTTAGTGAATTGGCCTCAACTACTTTCTGTGGTAGAGAATTCCACAGGTTCACCACTCTCTGGGTGAAGAAGTTTCTCCTCATCTCGGTCCTAAATGGCTTACCCCTTATCCTCAGACTGTGACCCCTGGTTCTGGACTTCCCCAACATTGGGAACATTCTTCCTGCATCTAACCTGTCTAAACCCGTCAGAATTTTAAACGTTTCTATGAGGTCCCCTCTCATTCTTCTGAACTCCAGTGAATACAAGCCCAGTTGATCCAATCTTTCTTGATAGGTCAGTCCCGCCATCCCGGGAATCAGTCTGGTCACCATTCAGATAATAGTCTGTCTCTCTGTTTTTACCACCAAAGTGGATAACCTCACATTTATCCACATTATACTTCATCTGCCATGCATTTGCCCACTCACCTAACCTATCCAAGTCACTCTGCAGCCTCATAGCATCCTCCTCGCAGCTCACACTGTCACCCAACTTAGTGTCATCCGCAAATTTGGAGATACTACATTTAATCTCCTCATCTAAATCATTAATGTACAGTGTAAACAGCTGGGGCCCCAGCACAGAACCTTGCGGTACCCCACTAGTCACTGCCTGCCATTCTGAAAAGTCCCCATTTACTCCTACTCTTTGCTTCCTGTCTGACAATCAGTTCTCAATCCATGTCAGCACATTACCACCAATCCCATGTGCTTTAACTTTGCACATTAATCTCTTGTGTGGGACCTTGTCGAAAGCCTTCTGAAAGTCCAAATATACCACATCAACTGGTTCTCCCTTGTCCACTCTACTGGAAACATCCTCAAAAAATTCCAGAAGATTTGTCAAGTATGATTTCCCTTTCAAAAATCCATGCTGACTTGGACCTATCATGTCACCTCTTTCCAAATGCACTGCTATGACATCCTTAATAATTGATTCCATCATTTTACCCACTACCGATGTCAGGCTGACCGGTCTATAATTCCCTGTTATCTCTCTCCCTCCTTTTTTAAAAAGTGGGGTTACATTGGCTACCCTCCATTCCATAGGAACTGATCCAGAGTCAATGGAATGTTGGAAAATGACTGTCAATGCATCCGCTATTTCCAAGGCCACCTCCTTAAGTGCTCTGGGATGCAGTCCATCAGGCCCTGGGGTTTTATCGGCCTTCAATCCCATCAATTTCCCCAAAACAATTTCCCGACTAATAAGGATTTCCCTCAGTTCCTCCTCCTTACTAGACCCTCCGACCCCTTTTATATCCGGAAGGTTGTTTGTGTCCTCCTCAGTGAATACCGAACCAAAGTACTTGTTCAATTGGTCCGCCATTTCTTTGTTCCCCGTTATGACTTCCCCTGATTCTGACTGCAGGGGACCTACGTTTGTCTTTACTAACCTTTTTCTCTTTACATATCTATAGAAACTTTTGCAATCCGTCTTAATGTTCCCTGCAAGCTTCTTCTCGTACTCCATTTTCCCTGCCCTAATCAAACCCTTTGTCCTCCTCTGCTGAGTTCTAAATTTCTCCCAGTCCCCGGGTTCGCTGCTATTTCTGGCCAATTTGTATGCCACTTCCTTAGCTTTAATACTATCCCTGATTTCCCTTGATAGCCATGGTTGAGCCACCTTCCCTTTTTTATTTTTACGCCAGACAGGAATGTACAATTGTTGTAGTTCATCCATGCAGTCTCTAAATGTCTGCCATTGCCCATCCACAGTCAACCCCTTCAGTATCATTCGCCAATCTATCCTAGCCAATTCACGCCTCATACCTTCAAAGTTACCCTTCTTTAAGTTCTGGACCATGGTCTCTGAATTAACTGTTTCATTCTCCATCCTAATGCAGAATTCCACCATATTATGGTCACTCTTCCCCAAGGGGCCTCGCACAACGAGATTGCTAATTAATCCTTTCTCATTACACAATACCCAGTCTAAGATGGCCTCCCCCCTTGTTGGTTCCTCGACATATTGGTCTAGAAAACCATCCCTTATGCACTCCAGGAAATCCTCCCCCACCGTATTGCTTCCAGTTTGGTTAGCCCAATCTATGTGCATATTAAAGTCACCCATTATAACTGCTGCACCTTTATTGCACGCACCCCTAATTTCATGTTTGATGCCCTCCCCAACATCACTACTACTGTTTGGAGGTCTGTACACAACTCCCACTAACGTTTTTTGCCCTTTGGTGTTCTGCAGCTCTACCCATATAGATTCCACATCATCCAAGCTAATGTCCTTTCAAACTATTGCCTTAATTTCCTCCTTAACCAGCAATGCTACCCCACCTCCTTTTCCTTTTATTCTATCCTTCCTGAATGTTGAATACCCCTGGATGTTGAGTTCCCAGCCCTGATCATCCTGGAGCCACGTCTCCGTAATCCCAATCACATCATATTTGTTAACATCTATTTGCACAGTTAATTCATCCACCTTATTGCGGATACTCCTTGCATTAAGACACAAAGCCTTCAGGCTTGTTTTTTTAACACCCTTTGTCCTTTTAGAATTTTGCTGTGCAATGGCCCTTTTTGTTCTTTGCCTTGGGTTTCTCTGCCTTCCACTTTTCCTCATCTCCTTTCTGTCTTTTGCTTTTGCCTCCTTTTTGTTTCCCTCTGTCTCCCTGCATTGGTTCCCATCCCCCTGCCATATTAGTTTAACTCCTCCCCAACAGCACTAGCAAACACTCCCCCTAGGACATTGGTTCCGGTCCTGCCCAGGTGCAGACCGTCCGGTTTGTACTGGTCCCACCTCCCCCAGAACCGGTTCCAATGCCCCAGGAATTTGAATCCCTCCCTGCTGCACCACTGCTCAAGCCACGTATTCATCTGCGCTATCCTGCGATTCCTACTCTGACTATCACGTGGCACTGGTAGCAATCCCGAGATTACTACTTTTGAGGTCCTACTTTTTAATTTAGCTCCTAGCTCCTTAAATTCGTTTCGGAGGACCTCATCCCTTTTTTTACCTATGTCGTTGGTACCAATGTGCACCAAGACAACTGGCTGATCTCCCTCCCTTTTTAGAATGTCCTGCACCCGCTCCGAGACATCCTTGACCCTTGCACCAGGGAGGCAACATACCATCCTGGAGTCTCGGTTGCGGCCGCAGAAACGCCTATCTATTCCCCTTACAATTGAATCCCCTATCACTGTCGCTCTCCCACTCTTTTTCCTGCCCTCCTGTGCAACAGAGCCAGCCACGGTGCCATGAACTTGGCTGCTGCTACCCTCCCCTGATGAGTCATCCCCCTCAACAGTACCCAAAGCAGTGTATCTGCTTTGCAGGGGGATGACCACAGGGGACTCCTGCACTACCTTCCTTGCACTGCTCTTCCTGTTGGTCTTCCATTCCCTATCTGGCTGTGGACCCTTTCCCTGCGGTACGACCAACTCGCTACACGTGATACTCACGTCATTCTCAGCATCGTGGATGCTCCAGAGTGAATCCACCCTCAGCTCCAACTCCGTAACGCGGACCGTCAGGAGCTGGAGGTGGATACACTTCCTGCAGATATAGTCGTCAGGGACACTGGAGTCGTCCCCGAGTTCCCACATGGTACAGGAGGAGCATAACACCCGACCGAGCTCTCCTGCCATGACTTAACCCTTAGATACACTTAAATTGGCAATAACAATGTTAAAGTTTACTCACTGTTATAGAAGAGAAAAAAGAAAAACTACTCACCAATCACCAGCCAATCACTTACCCTCTTGGCTGTGACGTCACCTTTTGATTTCTTTCTACTTCTTTTTTGCCTTCTCTCCCCGCTGCAGCTGCACAGGTACGCCTCTCGCTGCCGCTGAGCCTTTATAGGCCTCACCAACCACGCACTCCCGCCTCTCGGACTGCCGCCGCCTCTCGCTGCCGCTGGGCCTTTATAGGCCTCACCAACGCCAGGAACTCCCGCCTCTCGGACTGCCGCCGAGCCTTTATAGGCCTCACCAACCACGAACTCCCGCCTCTCGGACTGCCGCCGCCTCTCGCTGCCGCTGGGCCTTTATAGGCCTCACCAACGCCAGGAACTCCCGCCTCTCGGACTGCCGCTGAGCCTTTATAGGCCTCACCAACCAGATTGAGGGTGAGGAAGTAGTGTCTCAAACGAGCGTACTATGCTTAAACAAAGGGGACTATAGTGGGATGAGGGCAGAGTTGGCTAAAGTAGACTGGGAACACAGACTAAACGGTGGCACGATTGAGGAACAGTGAAGGACTTTTAAGGAGCTCTTTCATAGTGCTCAACAAAAATATATTCCAGTGAAAAAGAAGGGCGGTAAGAGAAGGGATAACCAGCCATGGATAACCAAGGAAATAAAGGAGAGTATCAAATTAAAAACCAATGCATATAAGGTGGCCAAGGTTCGTGGGAAACTAGAAGATTGGGAAAATTTTAAACGACAGCAAAGAATGACGAAGAAAGCAATAAAGAAAGGAAAGATAGATTACGAAAGTAAACTTGCGCAAATCATAAAAACAGATAGTAAAAGCTTTTACCGATATATAAAACGGAAGAGAGTGACTAAAGTAAATGTTGGTCCCTTAGAAGATGAGATGGGGGATTTAATAATGGGAAATGTGGAAATGGCTGAGACCTTAAACAATTATTTTGCTTCGGTCTTCACAGTGGCAGACACAAAAACCATGCCAAAAATTGCTAGTCACAGGAATGTGGGAAGGGAGGACCTTGAGACAATCACTATCACTAGGGAGGTAGTGCTGGACAGGCTAATGGGACTCAAGGTAGACAAGTCCCCTGGTCCTGATGAAATGCATCCCAGGGTATTAAAAGAGATGGCGGAAGTTATAGCAGATGCATTCATTATAATCTACCAAAATTCTCTGGACTCTGGGGAGGTACCAGCGGATTGGAAAGCAGCTAATGTAACGCCTCTGTTTAAAAAAGGGGGCAGACAAAAGGCAGGTAACTATAGGCCGGTTAGTTTAACATCTGTAGTGGGGAAAATGCTTGAAGCTATCATTAAGGAAGAAATAGCGGGACATCTAGATAGGAATAGTGCAATCAAGCAGACGCAACATGGATTCATGAAGGGGAAATCATGTTTAACTAATTTACTGGAATTCTTTGAGGATATAACGAGCATGGTGGATAGAGGTGTACCGATGGATGTGGTGTATTTAGATTTCCAAAACGCATTCGATAAGGTGCCACACAAAAGATTATTGCAGAAGATAAAGGTACGCGGAGTCAGAGGAAATGTATTAGCATGGATCGAGAATTGGTTGGCTAACAGAAAGCAGAGAGTCGGGATAAATGGGTTCTTTTCGGGTTGGAAATCAGTGGTTAGTGGTGTGCCACAGGGATCGGTGCTGGGACCACAACTATTTACATTATACATAGATGACCTGGAAGAGGGGACAGAGTGTAGTGTAACAAAATTTGCAGATGACACAAAGATTAGTGGGAAAGCGGGTTGTGTAGAGGACACAGAGAGACTGCAAAGGGATTTAGATAGGTTAAGCGAATGGGCTAAGGTTTGGCAGATGGACTACAATGTCGGAAAATGTGAGGTCATCCACCTTGGAAAAAAAAACAGTAAAATGGATTATTATTTGAATGGGGAGAAATGACAACATGCTGCAGTGCAGAGGGACCTGGGGGTCCTTGTGCATGAATCCCAAAAAGTTAGTTTGCAGGTGCAGCAGGTAATCAGGAAGGCGAATGGAATGTTGGCCTTCATTGCGAGAGGGATGGAGTACAAAAGCAGGGAGGTCCTGCTGCAACTGTACAGGGTTATTGGTGAGGCCGCACCTGGAGTATTGCGTGCAGTTTTGGTCACCTTACTTAAGGAAGGATGTACTAGCCTTGGAGGGGGTACAGAGACGATTCACTAGGCTGATTCCGGAGATGAGGGGGTTACCTTATGATGATAGATTGAGTAGACTGGGTCTTTACTCGTTGGAGTTCAGAAGGATGAGGGGTGATCTTATAGAAACATTCAAAATAATGAAAGGGATAGACAAGATAGAGGCAGAGAGGTTGTTTCCACTGGTCGAGGAGACTAGAACTAGGGGCCACAGCCTCAAAATACGGGGGAGCCAATTTAAAACCGAGCTGAAAAGGAATTTCTTCTCCCAGAGTGTTGTGAATCTGTGGAATTCTCTGCCCAAGGAAGCAGTTGAGGCTAGTTCATTGAGTGTATTCAAGTCACAGATAGATAGATTTTTAACCAATAAGGGAATTAAGGGTTACGGGGAGCGGGCGGGTAAGTGGAGCTGAGTCCACGGCTCGATCAGCCATGATCTTTTTGAATGGCGGAGCAGGCTCGAGGGGCTAGATGGCTTACTCCGTTCCTAATTCTTATGTTCTTATTATGTACATGAGGTGGAGAAAAAAAGCAATGATTTAATGGTGCATTTTGCCGTTGTGACATTTTTTATATTTTAAAAAGATCTATGGTATTGAAAAATTTCAACTTTACTTTATTTATTAGTAATTTTGTGACTAGGACTACATAACTGTGAGCAATTCAAAGCGAGCAGTGAGATGAGCCAGTAGCAATGCTCAACACCTTCACATGTTGCCCAAAAGCTCATTTATGAACAATATCCAACAAACTGTTAGCAATATTTGAGCACTCACATGACATCCCACTATTCAATATTTTAACAGACACATTAACACATTTATTATCTGGTTAACATGGGTTAATATATCTGTTAAAATAGCAAACAGAAATATGATGGAAATGCATTAAGCATTCATACATTGATATTGCATGTTAATTTCTACACCAGTACTGGTAATGTTGTTTTAATAATTCTTTAAGATTGTTACATCTGTTGTTATGTCAGTCGTCTACTTCAATACATAATCAGAGAGAAGACATCAGGGCAGCTGTGTACCGTGACGGCAGACGCAAAACATTCCGGCTCCAAAACACATGCAGTTTCCTCATATCATCATCATAATTCATCACAAGCAGTCCCTGGGAATCGAGGAAGACTTGCTTCCACTCTAAAAATGAGTCCTTAGGTGGCTGAACAATACGAGAACCACAGACTCTGTCACAGGTGGGACAGATAGTCATTGAGGGAAGGGTTGGGTGGGACTGGTTTGCCACACGCTCCTTCCGCTGCCTGCGCTTGTTTTCTGCATGCTCTCGGCGATGAGACTCGAGGTGCTCAGCGCCCTCCCGGATGCACTTCCTCCACTTAGGGCAGTCTTTGGCCAGGGACTCCCAGGTGTCGGTGGGGATGTTGCACTTTATCAGAGGCTTTGAGGGTGTCCTTGTAACGTTTCCTCTGCCCACCTTTGGCTCGTTTGCCGTGAAGGAGTTCTGAGTAGTGCGCTTGCTTTGGGAGTCTCGTATCTGGCGTGCGAACTATGTGACCTGCCCAGCGGAGCTGATCAAGTGTGGTCAGTGCTTCGATATGTATCTCTACCAAGAACAAAGTGGCATAACAAACACGCACACATACACATATATAAATATGTAAGAAAGTGGAATTAGACTAGGTGACTGTTGGAGATAGTACAATGGCAAAGAGATACTGATCAGAAAGAAGCTGGGGAAAGAAAGGAAGCAAAGGCAAACAATATATTGGGCCCTGCAGGAAACCACTATAGGGGGGGCGGGGGGAAGAGAGAGAGAGAGAGAGAGAGAGAGCGAGAGCGAGAGAACAGACAGCGAGAGTGAGAGAGCGAGAGACAGAGAGAGCGAGAGCGAGAGAACAGAGACAGCGAGAGACAGAGAGAGCGAGAGCGAGAGAACAGAGACAGCGAGACAGAGAGAGAGCAAGAGACAGAGAGAGCGAGGGACAGAGAGAGCGAGAGACAGAGAGAGCGAGAGACAGAGAGAGTGAGAGACAGAGAGAGCGAGAGACAGCTAGAGCGAGAGACAGAGAGAGAGCGAGAGACAGAGAGCGAGAGACAGAGAGCGAGAGACAGAGAGCGAGAGACAGCGAGAGTGAGAGAACAGAGACAGAGAGAGCGAGAGACAGAGAGAGCGAGAGACAGAGAGAGCGAGAGAACAGAGAGAGCGAGAGAACAGAGACAGCGAGAGAACAGAGACAGCGAGAGAACAGAGACAGCGAGAGAACAGAGACAGCGAGAGAACAGAGACAGCGAGAGAACAGAGACAGCGAGAGCGAGAGAACAGAGACAGCGAGAGCGAGAGAACAGAGACAACGAGACAGAGACAGAGAGAGCGAGAGACGGAGAGAGAGAGAGAGACAGAGAGAGCGAGAGACAGAGAGCGAGAGACCAGAGAGTGAGAGAACAGAGACAGAGAGAGCGAGAGACAGAGAGAGCGAGAGACAGAGAGCGAGAGACAGAGAGAGCGAGAGACAGAGAGCGAGAGACAGAGAGCGAGAGACAGAGAGAGCGAGAGAACAGAGACAGCGAGAGAACAGAGACAGCGAGAGACAGCGAGAACAGAGACAGCGAGAGCGAGAGAACAGAGACAACGAGACAGAGACAGAGAGAGCGAGAGAAGGAGAGAGAGAGAGAGAGAGAGCGAGAGCCAGAGAGAGCGAGAGACAGAGAGAGAGAGAGAGACAGAGAGAGAGAGAGACAGAGAGAGAGAGAGACAGAGCGAGAGACAGAGATAGAGACAGAGAGAGAGAGACAGAGACAGAGAGAGAGACAGAGACAGAGAGAGAGAGAAAGAGAGCTGGAACGCCCTTGTCTGCCTAATTCTCTCCTGATTTTTGGAGTTCACCATTTGCACATCACACGGTGAAATCTTACTCGGAGCCGTGGATATGGAAGGTGCCATGCTATTTGAACAAGATATTTACGATATGTGCTGACGAAGGGTCATCGACCTGAAACGTTAACTCTGTTTCTCTCTCCACAGATGCTGCCTGATCTGCTGAAAATTTCCAGCACTCTGTTTTTATTTCAGATTTCCAGCATCCGCAGTATTGTGCTTTTATATTTACGATATGGTGCCAGACACGGGGGAGGATAAAACTATGAATAAACTAAAGCAGCACTTAAATTATTGCTCTTCCTCCACCCCAAAAAAATCGTGACTTTGAAATCTATTAATTTCAGCGGTGCATGACAACAAATGGAAAAAAACACAAATGAGTAGTACCATGCAAGGTTCCTGTGAAGCACCCTGTGAGGTTTTCCTACGTTAAAGGCGCTATATAAATACAGGTACAAGTTGTTGCTGCTGTAGTACTTCATCTCACCTTATCAGTGTAACTTTCTATCCAGCTTCCCCTTAAATACATCTATGCTATTCAATTCAATTACTCCATATAGTAGCATGTTCCATATTCCAACTACTCTCCAGGTATAGAAGTTACTCCCCCACAAGTGGAAACATCTTGAAGACTTTTCCAGAAATATAATAGTGTAATCCTCAGCAAATTAGCACAGGACAGCCTGGCTCCCAGCAAAATACATGTACACAGCCAGAATACTTGACTCTAAAGAATTCTATCACAAGAATTGCTTTGGTCAGCCATTACCTTATTGAATGGTGGTGCAGGCTCGAAGGGCCAAATGGCCTACTCCTGCACCTATTTTCTATTCTATGTAATAAGTTCCATCAAGATATGTAACAGATAACATATTTTGTTTCCAGCGATCACAGATGCTAGAGATAGAATGAGTATCTGTTGAGGTAGAATGAAAGACATGCAAGAATTGTCAGTTTAATTTTGGTCAGTCTCACACATGTACAAAGCCAAAACCAACAAGGGATCCTTATTCAGATCTACATCTAAACTGCACTTATTATTTCATATCATAAATACACAAAAGTATTTTTTCAGCTTGTTACTATTTTTGAAAATGATTGAATTGATTGCATTAGGTGCAAAAGACCCAATGAAAATGAATAATGAGAATATATTATTGGCAATAATTGACATCTGGCATTGGAGTATGAAATGGCAGGAAATTAATTTGCATTCTCGAGCAGAAGACCATGCAGTTTACACAGATTGGATTTTAAGAAAACACAGAACTAAAAGTATTTGATCAACATTATTAAAAAATAAAATTGAGTCCATCCAGACATCGAAGCAATCTGCAAATAAACTGGACATTGATTCTGATGAAGAAATTAAATTCAAATTCACCTCATCAGATAAATATATCTCGGAAAATGACAAAATACAAAGGCACTATACTCTGTAATAAAAATATAAATGTCTTTGAGAGAATGGTGAGCAGACGTCGATCTAATGCTGGAATTTTTATTGTCTGAATCTGAACAGCTGAACGAGCAATGAAGCAGTAAAGTGTCAGAATTCCTCAGTGAGATGTTCCAATTACTGCCATAGATCATCCCCACCTCACAACATGCCATGTGCAAACGAGCAGCCCGACTGCAAGATGTCACAAATAATCCAACACCTTCTCATTTTAAAGGCAAACTATTTTGTTGTGGCCATCATGCTAGTATCAAATATTCATTTAATTTAATTCTAAAGTATTATGTTCTTAACATAAAGACTATCCAAAATACATTCTCTTGCTAATATCCCGTGGATACATTGAACTATTTCTAATGCTGGCCTATTGTACTGCATTAAGAACACCGTAAACCCAATGGAAGGGGGCAGCAGCCTTCCAGGTGGAAGGTAGAAAGGCATCTGCATGAATTTTAGAGGGAAGAAAACATCTAGGCTGAGAAATTAGTTAGCCCCCGAAAACGGACGCATGGATTGCGATGCATGAACTTCGTGCTGTCTGCTCATTTCCAATGTTTGCGGCGATCAGACCAGCGCTGAAAGTGCTGCTGAGCGGCTAATTGCTCAGCAGGGGGCCCAGGTTCATGCAAGGCTAGCACCACTTAAAGCTAGCCTGCACTACTGAAAGGCAGTCTGCACCTCTTAAAAGAGAGGTGCATTCTGTCTGCAGCAGATCACTGAACTGGCTGGGGAAGGCAGTGAACAGCAACTAATGATGGCGTAACAGGGGAGAGAATGTGCACCAAGCACTGGAGGTCTTGGTGCAGGAGGTACTGTTCCACCGGGGGAAAGGCGCCCCAGGCAATTGTGTAAAGTGCAGTACAAGCAGATAGCCGCTGGGGTGACTATCAGCAGTGGAGCCCCGAGGATGTGAATGCAGTGCAGAAAGAAGCTTAATGACCTCACACGGCTGGTCAAGGTCAGTGAATTCATCTTCAAATGCCATATCCCACCATCTGCACCATTAGCCTCAAACACTGCTCAATGCACTGCCCATTCATCTCTACCAAAAACAGCTCATATCTCACATTCATAGCTTCACCTCACCCTCACACACAGCCACATCAGATTTAACTGCTGTTTGCTGATGTTTAATTTCAATCCCTTAATAAGTTTTGTGTCTTCTCTGGTGGGATGACGAGGCAGGCAAAGGGCACCGCAGTTTGATAAGGTATGCCCGTGTTGCTACTGCAAGCTGTGGTGGGGCGGAGTGCAGTGCTAATCCCCGCATAAGTCTCAAAAACAGTAGGATACAAAGCATGGCAGAAGACAGCGAAGGAACTGAACTCCAGCTGTACTGTCCAATGTAAATGGATGCAATGCTGGAAGAAGCTCACTGACCTCGCCAGATGAGACAAAGTAAGGCATCAGATGGCTATGCTTCTCAACTAAAGAGGCGATTTATGTGTGCACCTCAACACATTCTGCCTGTCACAATCTCTCTTATTTCGCATGTGCCCTGAAAGCCTTTAGTCTTCATCCTTCTAAATCTTCTTTCAGCGTCAATCTCACAGCACAAGCATGCTCATTTGCTAGACGCTCCCAAGCACTAGTGCCTCCTCATCCACTTGAAGCACATTTTTATCTTACCAGTCCCTTACTGAAATAGGCTTTTTCGGTGTCACTTCTCCGTGTTCTAGCCCTCATCCCCATTTAATTCCTTACAGAGAAAAGCAGCCCACAACAGAAGGCAGTGCCTCCATAAGGGACCTCACCCACTGTGGAGCAGGCTACCTCCATCCACCAGAGGGACTAGTGTGGAATTTTGATTACCTTGCAGCAATATAAGCTTTTAAAGTTAAAATATATTTTTCGAGAAGACTTTTTAGGTCTATTACTCCTGCTATTAGAACCTGCAGCTGACACTCCAGTGTGGGATGCTCTGGAGGAGAGGCTTGTTGATGTCAGTGCGCTGCACCAGGTCGAGGTGGGGATAGGATCTGCCCTGTACTTCCCAATAAGTTCCCAATTCACTTACAAAGAAAAAAATCATCAGGGGAGTCACATATCTTATGCTTGACACATTGACAAAGAAAATTGAACAGTTCACCTGCTCATCATCCTGAAAAATAATTCTTGGTGTGAAGGGGTCTGAAGAAGCAAGAAAATGCCTGGCAAAAGCATGAGAAATAAAATGATCGTGCTTAGCCAGAACTATTTCTCAAAGGAAGAGATCAGGTATATAGTGGGGTGCCGCCTGGATCGGTGTTGGGGCCTCAACTATTTACAATCTATATTAATGACTTGGATGAAGGGACCGAGTGTAATGTAGCCAAGTTTGCTGATGATACAAAGATAGGAGGGAAAGCAAATTGTGAGGAGGACACAAAAAATATGCAAAGGGATATAGACAGGCTAAGTGAGTGGGAAAAAATTTGGCAGATGGAGTATATTGTGGGAAAATGTGTGGTTATCCACTTTGGCAGAAAAAATAGAAAAGCAAACTATAATTTAAATGGAGAAAAATTGCAAAGTGCTGCAGTACAGAAGGACCTGGAGATCCTTGTGCATGAAACACAAAAAGTTAGTATGCAGGTACAGCAAGTAATCAGGAAGGCAAATGGAATGTTGGCCTTTATTGCAAGGGGGATAGAGTATAAGAGCAGAGAAGTCCTGCTACAACTGTACAGGGTATTGGTGAGGCCACACCTGGAGTACTGCATATAGTTTTGTTCTCCGTATTTAAGGAAGGATATACTTGCATTGGAGGCTGTTCAGAGAAGGTTCACTAGGTTGATTCCCGAGATGAGGGGGTTGACTTATGAAGATAGGTTGAGTAGGTTGGGCCTTTACTCACTGAAGTTCAGAAGAATGAGAGGTGATCTTACTGAAACTTATAAGATAATGAGAGGGCTCGACAAGATGGATGCAGAGAGGATATTTCCATTCATAGGGGAAACTAAAACGAGGGGACATAGTCTTAGAATAAGGGGCCGCCTATTTAAAACTGAGATGAGGAGGAATTTTTTCTCTCAGAGGGTTGTAAATCTGTGGAATTCTCTGCCCCAGAGAGCTGTGGAGGCTGGGTCATTGAATACATTTAAGGTGGAGATAGACAGACTTTTGAGCAATAAGGGAATAAAGGGTTATGGGGAGCGGGCAGGGAAGTGCAGCAGAGTCCATAATCAGATCAACCATGATCTTATTGAATGGCGGAGCAGGCTCGAGGGGCCAGGTGGCCTACTCCTGCTCCTATTTCTTATGTTCTTATGTTCTTCAATCGCACTGGTTTCTTTCACTATACAGCTCCACGGTTTGACTCAGGTGTTCTTTCATACAAGTACGACAGACAAGAGGCAATGGGCCCCATCTATTAATTAAACCTCCTGAAGGCGAAGTGCAAGGAAATCGAGTATTTTTTGCTTTGCATCTACTGACAGTATCAAATATTCTCGTCTGAGATATGGCAAGAGATGCATTAAAGAGCTCTCCTACATTGCCATACTTAACTTCAAACATACAAGAAACTCACAACTATTTATATTCATATGCAGACATCTACATCAAAAGTAAGTATTTTCATTCCAATTCTAAAAATATGGGGAGAAAAATTGCAGTCGGCGGCTTCCTTCGTACCTGAAAAAAATCTACGAAAGTACCTGGTGGTCCCAAAGGAACGCAAGATTCCAGTCGGCGGCCTAGATTTGTTACGCAGCAAAACACAGCATAATAAATAAATAAAACACCTCACATATTTAAAATTAATTGAAATTAAATGTAATTAAATGTTTTAGAAAAAATATACATTTTGGGAATTTTTTTTGTGTGTTTTAATAGGGTTAAAAATAAACTTACCTTAATGGGCAGGGTTTTTAACATAAAAATTAAATGTTTAAATTAAATTTTCATATGTTTTAAAAGTGTTACGCTGGTAAAAGTAAGCTATGCGCCTGCTTTTACCAGGCGTAAAAGTTTGAAGGACATTTGCTGGGCATGAGTTGGGTAAATAGCCCAAACTCTCCCGCGCGGATGTCCTTCTCCCGGCGACGTGGAGGATCTGTACGGAGAAACCTTGACAGATCGGAAAAGCTGAATTGTGGCGCATGCACATCGCGCACCAAGAACGAGCTTTTGCGAGACTTCGTACGGACCCGGTGAAGCCGGAATTTCCGGTCCATGGTTTACCCAGAATGCTTATAGTAACTGTACTACTGAAATTGCTAAATACCTTATATTTTGAACCTTCAAATCTTTCTCCTGAAGGAGTAGCTCTAGCTCCTTCAGCTTTCGCTTGCGTTTTTGCAGCTGCATCTTCTCAGAGTAGCTCAGGCCTTTCGCACCAGTAGGATCAACAGCCTCGGCATCTTCCTCCCTTAAAATATAATGATTATTATTATTAATAAATCTAAATTGAAATACAATATGACAATTTTGTCAACCGCTTACTCAATTTGCAGCATTATATTACATCAGATACAGTCTCTGAAAAGAAAACTACAAGTAAAGGTAGCCAAAAGTACTCAAGCCCTGATTTTATATGGTGGCGAGGGGCCCACGAGGCAAGCACCTGGCTTACTCAGCTCACCGACTTGAACCCTGGGCCATTTTAACATTTTAAAGGAAAGTGGAGTTGAGCTAGATGATCAGCCATGATCTTATTGAATGGCGGAGCAGGCTCGAGGGGTTGAATGGCCGACTCCTGCTCCTATTTCTTATCTTATCTTCTAACTCCTGGATCTCAATTAAATATACCAGGTCCGAACCCGGCATCAATGACGCCAGGAGTCGTGCAAGTACGGCCAGAGGTTGCAGCCGGGCTCCCGCAAAACTGTCAGTCAGCTAAGTGGCGGGTGGATGGAGGGGGGAGTACAAGGTTTTAAAAATTCTCATCCTGATTTTCAATGATTGAAATATGATTATTTCCATGGCCTCGCCCCTTCCTATCTCTGTAATCTCATCCAGCATCACAATCAAGCTTTTGGTCACCTGCCCTCATATCTCCTTATGTGGCTCAGTATCAAAGTTGGTGTGAGAACACTGCTGTGAAGCGCCTTGAGACATTTTACTACATTAAAGGTGCTATATAAATACAAGTTGTTGTTGTTGTTGAAACACAATGACAATATCTCTCCCTGGCTCAATATCTTTGCTATCTTCAGACTAACTGATGACTGGCATTACGTCAGTCAAAATACATAATTCAAAGTCCTTTCGCAAAGGGCTTTAGACAATTGTATCTCTCATAATTACTTTAAGATACGAGCCATTCACAGGTTGGCAATTACACAGGATATTTATCCAGACATGCACATCTGCCACTTCCAGTAAAAATCAAAGATATCCTTCCAGATATAAAAGGGGTCAGAGGGTCTAGTAAGAAGGAGGAACTGAGGGAAATCCTTATTAGTCGGGAAATTGTGTTGGGGAAATTGATGGGATTGAAGGCCGATAAATCCCCAGGGCCTGATGGTCTGCATTCCAGAGTACTTAAGGAGGTGGCCTTGGAAATAGCAGATGCATTGACAGTCATTTTCCAACATTCCATAGACTCTGGATCAGTTCCTATGGAGTGGAGGGTAGCCAATGTAACCCCACTTTTTAAAAAAGGAGGGAGGGAGAAAACAGGGAATTATAGACCGGTCAGCCTGACATCGGTGGTGGGTAAAATGATGGAATCAATTATTTGGAAAGAGGTGACATGATAGGTCCAAGTCAGCATGGATTTGTGAAAGGGAAATCATGCTTGACAAATCTTCTGGAATTTTTTGAGGATGTTTCCAGTAGAGTGGACAAGGGAGAACCAGTTGATGTGGTGTATTTGGACTTTCAGAAGGCTTTCGACAAGGTCCCACACAAGAGATTAATGATTGGGGGTAGTGTGCTGACGTGGATTGAGAACTGATTGCCAGACAGGAAGCAAAGAGTAGGAGTAAATGGGTACTTTTCAGAATGGCAGGCAGTGACTAGTGGGGTATTGCAAGGTTCTGTGCTGGGGCCCCAGCTGTTTACATTGTACATTAATGATTTAGACGAGGGGATTAAATGTAGTATCTCCAAATTTGCGGATGACACTAAGTTGGGTGGCAGTGTGAGCTGCGAGGAGGATGCTATGAGGCTGCAGAGTGACTTGGATAGGTTAGGTGAGTGGGCAAATGCATGGCAGATGAAGTATAATGTGGATAAATGTGAGGTTATCCACTTTGGTGGTAAAAACAGAGAGACAGACTATTATCTGAATGGTGATAGATTAGGAAAAGGGGAAGTGCAACAAGACCTGGGTGTCATGGTACATCAGTCATTGAAGGTTGGCATGCAGGTACAGCAGGTGGTTAAGAAAGCAAATGGCATGTTGGCCTTCATAGCGAGGGGATTTGAGTACAGGGGCAGGGAGATAATACTACAGTTGTACAGGTGAGGCCACACCTGGAGTAATTTGTACAGTTTTGGTCTCCTAACTTGAGGAAGGACATTCTTGCTATTGAGGGAGTGCAGCGAAGGTTCACCAGACTGATTCCCGGGATGGCGGGACTGACATATCAAGAAAGACTGGATCAATTGGGCTTGTATTCACTGGAGTTCAGAAGAATGAGAGGGGATCTCATAGAAACGTTTAAAATTCTGACGGGTTTAGACAGGTTAGATGCAGGAAGAATGTTCCCAATGTTGGGGAAGTCCAGAACCAGGGGTCACAGTCTCAGGATAAGGGATAAGCCATTTAGGACCGAGATGAGGAGAAACTTCTTCACCCAGAGAGTGGTGAACCTGTGGAATTCTCTACCACAGAAAGTTGTTGAGGCCAATTCACTAAATATATTCAAAAAGGAGTTAGATGTAGTCCTTACTACTAGGGGGATCAAGGGGTATGGCGAGAAAGCAGGAATGGGGTACTGAAGTTGCATGTTCAGCCATGAACTCATTGAATGGCGGTGCAGACTCGAAGGGCCAAATGGCCTACACTCCTGCACCTATTTTCTATGTCTATGTCTATCGCAGCCTGTCTTTTTGCGCCTGGCCTAAGTATTAAACTGACTAAATTAAAGAGAACACCATCCAAATAGAAAAATGCCAAGAAATTATTCAAAAGGAATAATGTGTCTAAAGTGACTTTTTTGCATCACAGACTGTAACGTATATTCTATCCAGCTTGAAAAAAATTCCTTCACAGTACTGAACTATTGCATTGTGTATAATGTGGCCAGTAATAAAGAATTCAAAAAAAATCATGTATCATGGATAAAAACGTTTAATTTTTGTCACATCTGCAGAATATGGGGACATAGGAACAAACTGGCAAAAATAAGTTGAGAACTGATGTCAGGAGGCACTTCACACAAAGAGCAAGTCATTCCTTGCAATTGTCCACTGGATAGAGCAGCACAGACACACATTCTGGGTTAACTGAAGAGTCAGGGGATGCTGTTGGGAGAGGAGTAAATTGAAGATTTTTGTGGAAAAATGGGCTAGATGGGCCAAATAGCGTTCTTCATCTCTCTTTTTCTTTGGATTTACCCCCTGAGCTGAATGATTTACAAAGTATATAATAGAGGAATAAAATAACTTGCATTTAATCAAACTGCAGCCTTCATCTTCCCAGTGAGTCAATATGCAATTGGTATAGTCTATTCCTAGTTATTTAAGTCATTTTTAGCACTAAACACTCAGCTTAGCCAATAATTTGAATAAAGTAATGTGAATAACACAGCAAAGTGGGAATTTATAAAAATCTGAACTAGCAGATTATTCAAATGAAGAGTAGATTACATTTTGTAAGATTTTACCCATCAAGCTACAGTGAAATAGTACAGATACCACACATGAATACAATACATATTCTAGTATTTAAAAAAATGCAGAGTTGAATAAAATCATGTGTATTATATAAATGTATGGTTTTCTGATTTCCAATCAGGGTGTGTTAAAGTGTAGACCACTGGGAGATGTTAGAGACTGGCAGCTGTCCCATTATGCATGGAAAGTCCTCTGGCATGCAAAACTGTGCTGGGAGCAGGAATTTGAAAGATCTACCCTAAAATGCTTAATTATAACAAACCAATAATGTGTGACTATTTCTAGTCAGAAAAGAGTAACGTTTAAACAGAAATAGTTCTGATTACTAAGTCAAATGCAATAGAAATGTAATAATGTTCGATTCATGAAATATAAAAAAACCACGTGAGCTTTTCACCTGTAGTTTACAGTATCGAATCCTATATCTATATTACAACTTGCAATATACTCCCAGCTCCTGGACACCCACAGTCGTGTCTGTGGGAGTGTTAGCATACATACACCCCTCCAGGAGAAAGCAATGAAATTAATTTCAGCAGCAATCAAAGGTACTAACCTTCTCAGTTCCTGCTTTTGCCTGCCTGGATTGAGCACCGTTTTCTCCACTTGGTGCGCTTGAAAACCATTTTTGCTTTTTGTCCAACAGAAATGCAAATGTATAATTCAGTTATCCTAGAAATCCTGTGGCTTCTATCCACTCCACTCATTAAATGCAGTGGGAAAAGGGGCTTGCAGTGCCTTTCATAGATTTGCTTTACTATTATAGAAACATTAATTTAAGATGGCCACCAGGGTGGCAGCTCCCTAGGGAGCTCCCCTGCCAAAACAATGTGTCCCTCGTCATCTTCCGTCATCCGACAACTTTTCACCCTCAACTTCCCCCCTCCCACTGTCCAAACTTCCCCTAGACTTAATAGACCCTAATAAGAGGTCCATTTTCTTAATAGTTTACTTTAAACTCTAATTCTACAAATCCCACAAATTCGGGCCTACCTCAGGCATGAACCGTCCCTCCAAATGCCCATGCCTCTCATTGGCGACGACGATGGCCAGACTACCAGCGACCGAGCCTCCTGGGCCTCTTTCTTCGACGTCGACTCAGGTGCCCCACCCGATCCCTCATCCTCGGCGACGCCCAGCGAGCCAGGTGAGCCTCCGCCCAGGCGATCAGGCCCCCTCCAGCAGCGATCGGACCCCGCCTCCCCGCAATGGCGATCGGGCCCCTCCAACGGCGATCGGGCCTCCACCCCTCCACCCCTCCAACGACGATCGGGCCATTCCCAACGACAACCGGACCCCCTCCAGCGGCGGTCGGGCCTCCTCCAGCGATGGCGGCTGGGCCTCTCCTCCTTAACGGTGATCGGGCCTCGTTCCCTTCAGCGAAGACTGGGCCTCCCCTTCCCCACTGGTGACCTGACCTCTTCTCCCCCAGCAAGTGGGAAGTACCATGGCTGTGACCACCCTGACCTTCCACACTGAACTCCAGCGGATCGCTGAGCCTCTCAATGCCTGCCCCCAACCAAGCAGCAGGCCACCTACCATCAAGAGCGCTACTCAGCGCCGAGCTTACGACCCGCATCTCGCCGTAGGCAACTAGGCTCATGCAGCAGAGCCTGGTCTCCAGTCATCTTGGACCCCCTTGCCACTGGACCAAGACCTTGCTCAGCTAAGCCCGTGTGGCAGTCGGTGTGCAACGACCACGCCACGCTAAAAGAACTCACGCACAGGCATCTTCCACTCATCTAGAAACATTAATCATTTCCACCTTTGGTGTTGCAATATAGAATGAAGCAATCAGTAGCATGAATACTGGAGAGCAGATTACATTTTGAAGTAAAAACATTCAGAAGGTTTGAAAAAAATAGTTTCTTGTATCTCATCTATTTAATGTTGGAAGTTCACAACCAAAATTAATCTGGCAGTCCACAGTAATTAATTTAAATAAATGCACTTAAATTGTTTTAGTTTAGGACCAGTTTCTCTGGAAGACAACTGGTTGCATAATCCATTGTCAGAACTGCTTATATTGATATAGCAGATTTTTTAAATGCTGCAAAGGAAAGCCACAGAAAGCCTTGGTATGACTGACTACCTCAATATAGGAACAGGAGTAGGCCGTTCAGCAAATCGAGCTTGTTCCACCACTCAATTAGATCATGACAGATGTGTGTCTCAACTCCATCTACCTGCCGATGTTCCACAACCTTTGATATCCTTACAATAACCCACTGAGGTCAGCAACTCACCGTGTCATTTCAGGGTTATCATCGCCTGGAATCCTGCTGTCACTGTCCAAGCTGAGCGCATCATAGTCACAAAGCTGTTCTTGCATCCCTTCAATAAAAACAGAACGTTTCAAAATTTATCAGGCAGCGGACTGAAAATTTAAAGCAACTGTATGACAAAGATTGTTCTTTTAAGTGCACTTCGCTTTATATAACAGTTTCTTCAGTACTTCATAGAAACATAGAAAATAGGTGCAGGAGTAGGCCATTCGGCCCTTCTAGCCTGCACCGCCATTCAATGAGTTCATGGCTGAACATGCAACTTCAGTACCCCATTCCTGCTTTCTCGCCATACCACTTGATCCCCCTAGTAGTAAGGACTATATCTAACTCCTTTTTGAATATATTTAGTGAATTGGCCTCAACAACTTTCTGTGGTAGAGAATTCCACAGGTTCACCACTCTCTGGGTGAAGAAGTTTCTCCTCATCTCGGTCCTAAATGGCTTACCCCTTATCCTTAGACTGTGACCCCTGGTTCTGGACTTCCCCAACATTGGGAACATTCTTCCTGCATCTAACCTGTCTAAACCCGTCAGAATTTTAAACGTTTCTATGAGATCCCCTCTCATTCTTCTGAACTCCAGTGAATACAAGCCCAGTTGATCCGGTCTTTCTTGATATGTCAGTCCCGCTATCCCGGGTGTTAGATCTCTTAATTTCCAATGAAATACGAACTCCGATTGTAGTTTTAACTTTTTAATCTTGGCAGAGAGCAACAATCTGCTGGCTGATTGCCAGTTCCTTTGTCTTACTGAAACCACATGGTCAAAATGGCTGTACTTATACCTGGATCAATTTACAGAAAAGAATTCGCCTTCTTTGACCTTATTGGCTCACTACCCAAGGGTCCTAAAATGTCAAGTTGATTGATGGCTTAATGCAACATGCTACCACTCACGTAGCATCTCTGACTTGTTGTCTGTGAATTTTCACAGCCTGTCTAAATGCAGCCTGTTTGAATTCTCTATCACCGGGAATCAGTCTGGTGAACCTTCGCTGCACTCCCTCAATAGCAAGAATGTCCTTCCTCAAGTTAGGAGACCAAACCTGTATAAAATACTCCAGGTGGGGCCCCACCAAGGCCCTGTACAACTGTAGTAACACCTCCCTGCCCCTATACTCAAATCCCCTCGCTATGAAGTCCAACATGCCATTTGCTTTCTTAACCGCCTGCTGTACCTGCATGCCAACCTTCAATGACTGATGTACCATGACACCCAGGTCTCGTTGCACTTCCCCTTTTCCTAATCTGTCACCATTCAGATAATAGTCTTTCTCTCTGTTTTTACCACCAAAGTGGATAACCTCACATTTATCCACATTATACTTCATCTGCCATGCATTTGCCCACTCACCTAACCTATCCAAGTCACTCTGCAGCCTCATAGCATCCTCCTTGCAGCTCACACTGCCACCCAACTTAGTGTCATCCGCAAATTTGGAGATACTATATTTAATCCCCTCGTCTAAATCATTAATGTAAACAGCTGGGGCCCCAACACAGAATCTTGCAGTACCCCACTAGTCACTGCCTGCCATTCTGAAAAGTACCCATTTACTCCTACTCTTTGCTTCCTGTCTGCCAACCAGTTCTCAATCCACGTCAGCACACTACCCCCAATCCCATGTGCTTTAACTTTGCACATTAATCTCTTGTGTGGGACCTTGTCAAAAGCCTTCTGAAAGTCCAAATACACCACATCAACTGGTTCTCCCTTGTCCACTCTACTGGAAACATCCTCAAAAAATTCCAGAAGATTTGTCAAGCATGATTTCTCTTTCACAAATCCATGCTGACTTGGACCTATCATGTCACCTCTTTCCAAATGCGCTGCTATGACATCCTTAATAATTGATTCCATGATTTTACCCACTACCGATGTCAGGCTGACCGGTCTATAATTCCCTGTTTTTTCTCTCCCTCCTTTTTTAAAAAGTGGGGTTACATTGGCTACCCTCCACTCCATAAGAACTGATCCAGAGTCAATGGAATGTTGGAAAATGACTGTCAATGCATCCACTATTTCCAAGGCCACCTCCTTAAGTACTCTGGGATGCAGACCATCAGGCCCTGGGGATTTATCGGACTTCAATCCCATCAATTTCCCCAACACTATTTCCCAACTAATAAGGATTTCCCTCAGTTCCTCCTTCTTACTAGAGCCTCTGACCCCTTTTATATCCGTAATGTTGTTTGTGTCCTTCTTAGTGAATACCGAACCAAAGTACTTGTTCAATCGGTCTGCCATTTCTTTGTTCCCCGTTATGACTTCCCCTGATTCTGACTGCAGGGGACCTACGTTTGTCTTTACTAACCTTTTTCTCTTTACATATCTATAGAAGCTTTTGCAGTTCGTCTTAATGCTCCCTGCAAGCTTCCTCTCGTACTCTATTTTCCCTGTCCTAATCAAACCCTTTGTCCTCCTCTGCTGAGTTCTAAATTTCTCCCAGTCCCCGGGTTCGCTGCTATTTCTGGCCAATTTGTATGCCACTTCCTTGGCTTTAATACTATCCCTGATTTCCCTTGATAGCCAAACAGGGATGTACAATTGTTGTAATTCATCTATGCGGTCTCTAAATGTCTGCCATTGCCCATCCATAGTCAACTCCTTAAGTATCATTCGCCAATCTATCCTAGCCAATTCACGCTTCATACCTTCAAAGTTACCCTTCTTTAAGTTCTGGACCATGGTCTCTGAATTAACTGTTTCATTCTCCATCCTAATGCAGAATTCCACCATATTATGGTCACTCTTCCCCAAGGGGCCTCGCACAACGAGATTGCTAATTAATCCTCACTCATTACACAACACCCAGTCTAAGATGGCCTCTCCCCTAGTTGGTTCCTCAACATATTGGTCTCGAAAAACATCCCTTATGCACTCCAAGAAATCCTCCTCCACCGTATTGCTTCCAGTTTGGTTAGCCCAATCTATATGCATATTAAAGTCACCCATGATAACTGCTGCACCTTTATTGCATGCATCCCTAATTTCCTGTTTGATGCCCTCCCCAACATCACTACTACTTCTATTGAGACACTACGGCATTTCTGTGACCACTGTATTTACTGAGGCATTCGCACATGTTGAATGACAATTTTTCTTTTTTTTTTTAATTTAAGTAAATGCCACACTGGAGTCTGGCTTAGTCCTAACTTGCACCGAGTTCTGCCTCCTCGCACCGAGTCCTGCTCACCCATCACCCTTGTGCTCGCTGACCTATATTGGCTTCCGGTTAAGCAACACCTCGATTTCAAAATTCTCATCCTTATTTCAAATCCCTCCATGGCCTCGCCCCTCCCTATTTCTGGAATATCTTCCAGCCCCACAACCCCCCGAGATATTTGTGCTCCTCTAATTCTGCTCTCCTGAGCATCCCTGATTATAATCGCTCAACCATCGGTGGCCATGCCTTCTGTTGCCTGGGCCCTAAGCTCTGGAACTCCCTCCCTAAACCTCTCCGCCTCTCTTTCCTCCTTCAAGCCACTCCTTAAAACCTTTCTCTTTGACAAAGCTTTTGGTCACCTGCGCTAATTTTTATCGCCTAATACTCCTGTGAAGCGCCTTGGGACGTTTCACTACGTTAAAAGCGCTATATAAATACAAGTTGTTGTTGGAGTAAGTACAATGGGCGAAGATGGTTCTGAAAACTATTCAGAAAGCTTAGTCAAGTATTTGAATACAAATATTCCTGAAGGCATTCCTTCATGCCATCTGGGAATACAAAAGAATAACAGTTGTCTGATGAAAGAAGGCAAGTTAGTTTTGAAAAGCCATCAAAAGTACTATTCCTCTTCCATTCTTCCTTTACTTGCTTGATAACAAAATACAAATTAGTCCACCAGTGCTTATGCTCTACTTTAGCATATCTGCCCTGTAGAAATCCAAGTGCACAATTCTGTGTTACAGTCATTTGCACATATGTTGCCACAGGGCTCCGATGTAAATCCAAATCCAAATCAGTGATATCATTTGTATCTATATGATGTTAATTTGCAATCACCCTGTGGTAGAAATATTTTAAATAAGTACTTGATAAAGGTTCATTTCTAAAATCTTTCCAGCAAAAATGAAATGTACATATATAATTAGAAAATACACTTACTGATTGTAGTTTGCTTTCTGTAATACAAAATTCTGTAATAAAATGTCCAAATGAAAAAGTGTATAACGATAAACATGTCTGAAAAGATATGGACATTTCCTCAGAAATTGAAATGTAATATTTACATTTGTAAATTAAATTAGGCATATTTTGTCAGTGATTTTTGTCAAATTTTCTATCTTACATTTGGAAATGTGTGAAATGTCTTGTGCAATAATACTGCCTTGGCAACAGCAAAAAAACAATTTAAAAATTTACTCATGCAGTAATATATTGTTAATATTTATGTAATAAAATAACATTTGGTTATAGAACAATCCAAATGGTGAGGAATGCAGGTCAGATTTGGTGCAAAGACAATAACCGCAGTTGAACAACTACAGCAACAGAGGAAGGCTGTGCTTCGCTGTCAGTTAGTGCTCGCTAATCGCAGGGTCGAAAATCTTTCAAACCAATTGTGTCACTTACCTCGGAAAGGGCATGGGTGAGAAACTAGCGAGAGATGGCAGTTCAGAGCTAGGATGGGAGGAGCTGGGGGGAGATATTGTTATATAGGTATACATGTACTACTCTGTACAGCCACCAGAGGGCTCATCCTCTGGAGTCCCAAGGGATCCCATAATTTACGCACAGGTATTTAAGGAGGCTTCACAGGTTAGAGAGGCACTCTGGAGACCTGCAATAAAAGACTACGGTCACACTTTACTTTGAGCTCACAGTGTTCAGTCTGACTCTTTCTCCATACACAACAACTGGCAACGAGATACAGATAGCGAACCCAAAGATGCAGAGAACAGTGGGCATCCTGGAGAAATTTTCAGAGGGAGATGATTGGGAAACTTTTGGGGAGCGACTCGACCAATACTTCATGGCCAATGAACTAGATAGGGAACAGAGCGCTGCCAAACGAAGGGCGATCCTCCTCACCGTCTGTGGGGCACCAACATATGGCCTCATGAAGAATCTGCTCACTCCAGCGAAACCCACGGAGAAATCGTACAGCGATTTGTGCACACTGGTCCGAGAGCATTTGAACCCGAAGGAAAGCGTTTTGATGGCGAGGTACCGGTTCTACACATACAAAAGGTCTGCAGGCCAGGAAGTGGTGAGTTATGTTGCCGAGCTGAGACGCCTTGCAGGGCATTGCGAATTTGAAGGACATTTGGAGCACATGCTCAGAGACTTTTTCGTACTTGGCATTGGTCACGAAACCATACTTTGCAAACTTTTGACTGTAAAGACCCCAACCTTGATTAAGGCCATAGCGATAGCCCAGGCGTTCATTGCCACCAGTGACAATACGAAGCAAATCAGCACACAAGTGCTGCTACAAGTACTGTGAACAAAGTGAGGTTGTTTTCGAATCGTAACGTACAAGGCAGGTCATACATACCTGCAGCTGCACGTCCGCGGATGACTCAGAGTCCACCATCAAGGGTGATGAATGTTGGCGCTGTGGGAGTGATCATCGTTTCCATTCCTCCCGATTCAAAGTGTACATTTGCAAGGGCTGTGGAACAATGGGACACCTCCGAGTGTGCAGGCGAGCTGCCAAGCCTGTTAAACCTCCAAACCACCATGTTGCAGAGGACAGATTCACGGAGGATTACGATGAACTAGAGCCTCAGATAAAGGAGGCAGAGGTACATGGGGTGCACACATTCACTATGAATCGTCCCCCGATAATGCTGAATTTTGAACTAAATGGACTCCCAGTGTCAATGGAGCTGCACACGGGCACGAGCCAGTCCATCATGGGCAAAAGGACTTTCGAAAGATTGTGATGCAACAAGGCCTCAAGGCCAGTCTTAACTCCAGTTCACACAAAACTAAGAACTTACAAGAAAGAACTGATTCCTGTAATCGGCAGTGCTATCATAAATGTCTCCTACGATGGAGCGGTGCACAAGCCAAGAATCTGGGTGGTACCGGGCGATGGTCCCACGTTGCTCGGCAGGAGCTGGCTGGGAAAAATACGCTGGAACTGGGACGACATCCGAGTGCTATCGTCCGCTGACGAAACTTTGTGTGCCCAGGTCTTAAACAAATTTCCTTCGTTGTTCGAACCAGGCATCAAGAAATTCCAAGGAGCAAAAGTGCAGATCCACCTAATTCCGGGGGCGCGACCCATCCATCACAAGGCAAGAGCAGTACCGTACAGGATGACAGAAATATGGTAGACCATAATATGGTAGAATTCTTTATTAAGATGGAGAGTGACACAGTTAATTCAGAAACTAGGGTCCTGAACTTAAGGAAAGGTAACTTCGACGATATGAGGCGTGAATTGGTTAGAATAGACTGGCAAAGGATACTTAAGGGGTTGACTGTCATATGAGGAGAGACTGGATCAACTGGGCCTTTATTCATTGGAGTTTAGAAGGATGAGAGGGGATCTCATAGAAACGTATAAGATTCTGACGGGACTGGACAGGTTAGATGCAGGAAGAATGTTCCCGATGTTGGGGAAGTCTAGAACCAGGGGACATAGACTTAGGATAAGGGGTAGGCCATTTAGGACTGAGATGAGGAGAAACTTCTTCACTCAGACAGTTGTTAACCTATGGAATTCCCTGCCGCAGAGAGTTGTTAATGCCAGTTCATTGGATATATTCAAGAGGGAGTTAGCTATGGCCTTTACAGCTAAGGAGATCAAGGGGTATGGAGAGAAAGCAGGAAAGGGGTACTGAGGGAATGATCAGCCATGATCTTATTGAATGGCGGTGCAGGTTCGAAGGGCCGAATAGGTACTCCTGCACCTATTTTCTATGTTTCTATGAGAGAAAGGGTAGAGATCGAACTAGACCGGCTGCAACGTGAGGGCATCATTTCATCGATCGAGTTCAGCGAGTGGGCCAGTCCTATTGTCCCAGTCCGCAAGGGAGACGGCACCGTCAGAATCTGTGGTGATTACAAAGTAACTATCAATCGTTTCTCCCTGCAGGACCAATACACACTACCAAAAGCCGACGACCTCTTTGCAACGCTGGCGGGAGGAAAGACGTTCACGAAGCTGGATCTGACTTCAGCCTACATGACGCAGGAACTGGAGGAATTATCGAAGGCCCACACCTGCATCAACCTGCATAAAGAAGGGTAACTTTGAAGGTATGAGGCGTGAATTGGCTAGGATAGATTGGCGAATGATACTGAAGGGGTTGACTGTGGATGGGCAATGGCAGACATTTAGAGACCGCATGGATGAACTACAACAATTGTACATTCCTGTCTGGCGTAAAAATAAAAAAGGGAAGGTGGCTCAACCGTGGCTAACAAGGGAAATCAGGGATAGTATTAAAGCCAAGGAAGTGGCATACAAATTGGCCAGAAATAGCAGCGAACCCGGGGACTGGGAGAAATTTAGAACTCAGCAGAGGAGGACAAAGGGTTTGATTAGGGCAGGGAAAATGGAGTACGAGAAGAAGCTTGCAGGGAACATTAAGACGGATTGCAAAAGTTTCTATAGATATGTAAAGAGAAAAAGGTTAGTAAAGACAAACGTAGGTCCCCTGCAGTCAGAATCAGGGGAAGTCATAATGGGGAACAAAGAAATGGCGGACCAATTGAACAAGTACTTTGGTTCGGTATTCACTGAGGAAGACACAAACAACCTTCCGGATATAAAAGGGGTCGGAGGGTCTAGTAAGGAGGAGGAACTGAGGGAAATCCTTATTAGTTGGGAAATTGTGTTGGGGAAATTGATGGGATTGAAGGTCGATAAATCCCCAGGGCCTGATGGTCTGCATCCCAGAGTACTTAAGGAGGTGGCCTTGGAAATAGTGGATGCATTGACAGTCATTTTCCAACATTCCATTGACTCTGGATCAGTTCCTATGGAGTGGAGGGTTGCCAATGTAACCCCACTTTTTAAAAAAGGAGGGAGAGAGATAAAAGGGAATTATAGACCGGTCAGCCTGACATCGGTAGTGGGTAAAATGATGGAATCAATTATTAAGGATGTCATAGCAGTGCATTTGGAAAGTGATATGATAGGTCCAAGTCAGCATGGATTTGTGAAAGGGAAATCATGCTTGACAAATCTTCTGGAATTTTTTGAGGATGTTTCCAGTAGAGTGGACAAGGGAGAACCAGTTGATGTGGTATATTTGGACTTTCAGAAGGCTTTCGACAAGGTCCCACACAAGAGATTAATGTGCAAAGTTAAAGCACATGGGATTGGGGGTAGTGTGCTGACATGGATTGAGAACTGGTTGTCAGACAGGAAGCAAAGAGTAGGAGTAAATGGGGACTTTTCAGAATGACAGGCAGTGACTAGTGGGGTACCGCAAGGTTCTGTGCTGGGGCCCCAGCTGTTTACACTGTACATTAATGATTTAGACGAGGGGATTAAATATAGTATCTCCAAATTTGCGGATGACACTAAGTTGGGTGGCAGTGTGAGCTGCGAGGAGGATGCTATGAGGCTGCAGAGCGACTTGGATAGGTTAGGTGAATGGGCAAATGCATGGCAGATGAAGTATAATATGGATAAATGTGAGGTTATCCACTTTGATGGTAAAAACAGAGAGACAGACTATTATCTGAATGGTGACAGATTAGGAAAAGGGGAGGTGCAAAGAGACCTGGGTGTCATGGTACATCAGTCATTGAAGGTTGGCATGCAGGTACAGCAGGCGGTTAAGAAAGCAAATGGCATGTTGGCCTTCATAGCGAGGGGATTTGAGTACAGGGGCAGGGAGGTGTTGCTACAGTTGTACAGGGCCTTGGTGAGGCCTCACCTGGAGTATTGTGTACAGTTTTGGTCTCCTAACCTGAGGAAGGACATTCTTGCTATTGAGGGAGTGCAGCGAAGGTTCACCAGACTGATTCCCGGGATGGCGGGACTGACCTATCAAGAAAGACTGGATCAACTGGGCTTGTATTCACTGGAGTTCAGAAGAATGAGAGGGGATCTCATAGAAACATTTAAAATTCTGACGGGGTTAGACAGGTTAGATACAGGAAGAATGTTCCCAATGTTGGGGAAGTCCAGAACCAGGGGACACAGTCTAAGGATAAGGGGTAAGCCATTTAGGACCGAGATGAGGAGGAATTTCTTCACCCAGAGAGTGGTGAACCTGTGGAATTCTCTACCACAGAAAGTTGTTGAGGCCAATTCACTAAATATATTCAAAAAGGAGTTAGATGAAGTCCTTACTACTAGGGGAATCAAGGGGTATGGTGAGAAAGCAGGAATGGGGTACTGAAGTTGAATGTTCAGCCATGAACTCATTGAATGGCGGTGCAGGCCAGAAGGGCCGAATGGCCTACTCCTGCACCTATTTTCTATGTTTCTAACACGCACAAGGCTCTTTTTATTTATAACAGATGCCCCTTTGAAATCCGATCAGCGGCGGCGACATTCCAGAGAAACATGGAAAGTTTACTGAAGTCTGTCCCGCACACCGTGGTCTTCTAGGACGACATCTTGGTCACAGGTCGGAACACAGACAAGCACCTGCAGAACCTGGAAGAGGTTCTTAGTCGACTCAGGTTAAAACACTCGAAGTGTATTTTCCTGGCGCCTGAAGTGGAGTTCTTGGGAAGCAGGATTGTGGCGGACGACATCAGGCCCACCAATGCGAAGACAGAGGCAAGCGAGAACACACCGAGGCCAGAGAACGTAACGGAGCTGTGGTCATTCCTGGGACTCTTGAACTACTTTGGTAACTTCTTACCGGGTCTCAGCACACTGCTAGAACCACTACATGTCTTACTACGAAAAGGGGACGAATGGGTTTAGGGCAAACGCCAAGAAAATGCCTTTGTAAAAGCGAGAAAATTATTATGCTCAAACAAATTGCTTGTGTTGTATGATCCATGTAAGCGTTTGGTACGAGCATGTGATGCGTTGTCATATGGCGTCGGGTGTGTATTGCAACAAGCTAATGATTTCGGGAAACTGCAACCGGTTGCTTATGCATTCAGGAGTCTGTCTAAGGCCGAGAGAGCTTACAGTATGATTGAAAAAGAATCGTTAGCATGTGTCTATGGGGTAAAGAAAATGCATCAATACCTGTTTGGGCTAAAATTCGAATTGGAAACTGACCATAAGCCAATTATATCCCTGTTTTCTGAGAGTAAAGAGATAAATACCAAGGCATGGGCCCGCATCCAGAGATGGGCGCTCACATTGTCCGCATACAACTACGACATCAGCCACAGGCCAGGCACAGAAAACTGCGCCAATGCTCTCAGTAGGCTGCCACTGCCCACCACGGGAGTGGAAATGGCGCAGCCCGCAGATCTAGCCATGGTTATGGAAGCATTTGAGAGTGAGCAATCACCCGTCAAAACCTGGACAAGCCAGGACCCCTTATTATCTCAAGTCAAAAGCTGTGTGCTTCACTGGAGCTGGTCCAGTGTCCCAGTGGAAATGCAGGAAGAGATAAAGCCGTTCCAGCGGCACAAAGATGAAATGTCTATACAGGCAGACTGCCTTCTGTGGAGCAATCGAGTAGTGGTCCCCAAGAAGGGCAGAGACACCTTTGTCAATGACCTCCACAGTACCCACACAGACATCGTAATGATGAAAGCGATAACCAGATCCCACGTGTGGTAGGCCGGTATCGATGCGGACTTAGAGTCCTGCGTTCACAGATGTAATACATGCTTGCAGTTAAGCAATGTACCCAGGGAGGCGCCGCTAACTTTATGGTCTTGGCCCTCCAAACCGTGGTCTAGGGTACACGTCGACTATGCAGGCCCGTTCTTGGGTAAAATGTTCCTTGTGGTTGTAGACTCCAAGTGGATTGAATGCGAGATAATGTCGGCTAGCACGTCCGATGCCACTACTGAAAGCCTGCGGGCCACGTTTGCCACACATGACTTACCCGATGTCCTGGTGAGCAACAATGGGTCATGTTTTACCAGTGATGATTTCAAAGAATTCATGACCCGTAACGGGATCAAACATGTCACATCTGCCCCGTTTAAACCAGCGTCCAATGGTCAGGCAGAGAGAGCAGTGCAAACCATCAAGCAAGGCTTAAAGAGGGTAACTGAAGGCTCACTGGAGACTCGCCTATCCCGAGTCCTGCTTAGCTACCGCACGAGACCACACTCACTCACTGGGATCCCACCTGCTGAACTGCTCATGAAAAGAGCACTTAAGACAAGGCTCTCTTTAGTTCACCCTGATCTATATGAACACATAGAGAGCAGGCGGCTTCAACAAAGTGCATACCATGATACCACAAATGTTTCACGCGAGATTGAAATCAATGATCCTGTATTTGTTTTAAATTATGAACAAGGTCCCAAGTGGCTTCCCGGCACTGTTGTGGCCAAAGAGGGGAGCAGGGTGTTTCAGGTCAAACTTTCAAATGGACTCATTCACCGGAAACACTTGGACCAAATCAAACTCAGATTCACGGACTATCCTGAGCAACCCACCTTGGACCCTACCTTTTTTGATCCCCCAATATACACACCAGTGGCAACCGGCACCACGGTTGACCACAAAGCAGAACCCATCATCCACAGCAGCCTTGCAGGGTCCAACACACCAGGCAGCCCAGCAAGGCCAGCTGCACAGCAGCCCAGCGAGGGCCCAACAAATGATTCAACAACACCAGCTTTCGCACCGAGACGATCAACCAGGGCAAGAAGGGCCCCAGATCAACTTGCATTGTAAATAGTTACACTATTGACTTTGTGGGGGGTGGGAAGTGTTGTTATATATGTGGACTTGTATTTACTCTGTACAGCCACCAGAGGGATCATCCCCTGGAGTCCCAAGGGATCCCATAGTCCCTTAGGAGCACAGGTATTTAAGGAGGCCTCCCAGGTTAGACAGGCTCTCTGGAGACCTGCAATAAAAGACTACAGTCACACTTTACTTTGAGCTCACAGTGTTCAGTCTGACTCTTTCTCCATAGACAACAATATGGTTTGGTGAAAAATGGGAAAGCAAACCAAGAGAGGCAGCTAAACAGATGCCAATGAGCTCTTTGGACTTGTTAGAGATGACAGTGACCATGGTGCACTATCCATCCTCGTACTTCTTAATGTCTCTTCAACCTTTGACACGATTGGCATTCAGCACCCTCCTCCATTGTCCAGCTCAGTGGGACAGCCTTCGCTTTAAAAAAATTCGTTCCTGCGATGTGGGCGTTGCCAGCAAGGCCAGCATTTATTGCCCATCCCTAATTGCCCTTGAGAATGTGTGGTGAAGGTACTCCCACAGTGTTGTTAGGGATTGAGTTCCTGGATTTTAACCCAGCAACAATGAAGGAACAGCAATATACTTCCAAGTCAGGATGGTGTGTAACTTGGACACTCGCCGCAGAATACCTGCGCTTGTTGCCACTGTACTTATGTGGCTTGTCCAGTTACGTTTCTGGTCAATGTTGACCTCCAGGATGTTGATGGTGGGGGATTTGGCGATGGTAATGCCATTGAATGTCAAGGTGGTGGTTAGATTCTGCTTGTTGGAGGTAATGATTGCCTGGCACTTGTGTGGCGCGAATGTTACTTGCCATTTATCAGCCCAAGTCTGAATGTTGTCCAGGTGTTTTTGCATGCGGGCATGGACTGCTCCATTATCTGTGGAGTTGCGAACGACACTGAACACTGTGCACGCATCAGCGAACATCCCCACTTCTGACCTTATGATGAAGGGAAGGTCATTGATGAAGTCGCTGAAGATGGTTGGACCTTGGGCACTGCCCTGAAAAACTACTGCAGCGATGTCCTGGGGCTGAGGTGATTTTGACCCCCAACCACCACAACCATTTTCCTTTGTGCTAAGTATGACTCCCCTTGATTCCCATTGACTTCAGTTTTACTAGGGTTCCTTGATGCCACACTTGGTCAAATGCTGCCTTGATGTCAAGGGCATTTACTCTCACCTCACCTCTGGAATTCAGCTCTTTTGGCCATGTTTGGACCAAGGCTGTAATGAGGGTTGGAGCCGAGTGGTCCTGGCAGAACCCAAACTGGGCATCGGTGAGCAGGTTATTGGTGAGTAAGTGCCGCTTGATAGCACTGTTGATGACACCTTCCATCACTTTGCTGATGATTGAGAGTAGATTGATGGGGTGGTAATTGGCTGGATTGGATTTGTCTTGCTTTTTGTGGACAGGACATACCTAGGCAGTTTTCCAGATTGTCGGATACATACCAGTGTTGTAGCTGTACTGAAACAACTTGGTTAGAGGCGCGGCTAGTTTCTGGAGCACAAGTCTTCACCATGACAGTCGGGGTATTGTCAGGTCCCATAGCCTTTGCTATATACAGTGCGCTCAGTCATTTCTTGATATCACATGGAGTGAATCAAATTGGCTGAAGACTAGCTTCTGTGATGGTGGGGACCTTAGGTCTCCCCTTAACCTTCTCTGCTCTAAGAAGAACAATCCCAACTTCTCCACATAATTGAAGTCACTCATCCCTGGCGTCATCCTGGTAAAGCTCCTCTGTACCCTCTCCAAAGCCTTGACATGCTTCCTAAAGTTTGGTGCCCAGAATAAGAACATAAAAAATAGGAGCAGGAGTCGGCCATCTGGCCCCTCAAGCCTGCTCCGCCACTCAATATCATGGCTGATCTGATCTTGGCCTCAGCTCCATTTCCCTGCCCTCTCCCCATACCCCTTGAATCCTTTATCTTTCAAAAATCTGTCTATCTCCACCTTAAATATATTCAATGACCCAGCCTCCATAGCTCTCTGGCGCAGAGAATTCCAAAGATTCTGAGAGTAGAAATTCTTCCTCATTTCCGTTTTAAATGGATGACCCCTTATTCTGTGACTATGCCCCCTAGTTCTAGATTCCCCCATTTAATTTAATTGAATTTGATTGAATTCAATCCCATGGAATTGAACACATAAATATCTTTTTTTTGGAGTCAGGGAGACTAATGAGGGGTTTTTGAGCTTGGTTCAATCAAGGCCAACCAGCTGCAATGAACGAATTTACAGATGTTGTGCATGAAGTTTCATTTTTAGATGCCTCAATAGTGTGTGCTTTTCTGAGACAACATCAGCCATTTTCAGATTGCAGCTTTAACAACAGAGCCAGCATTCTCCGCAACTGTGCAATGGGAATGGCTTCTTTTCAGTACGGTGGTGAACATGGGACCATCCAGGAACTGATTTAGAATTCTAAGCTGTATAGTAGAATGATAAAGAATATCAAGAAGAGGAATAAAATATCAGCTCCAGTTACGCAAGTGCAGATATAGAAAAACAAAATATGATAGTGACTGACATTCCAAGCATCCCCCATTCAAATATAAATTGTATCATTTTTTAGATTAATGTCACTTTCAGTGAACAAAACATAGAAACACAGAAAATAGGTGCAGGAGTAGGCCATTCGAGCCTGCACCACCATTCAATAAGAACATGGCTGATCATTCACCTCAGTACCGCTTTCCTGCTTTCTCGCCATACTCCTTGATCCCTTTAGCCATAAGGGTCATATCCAACTCCCTCTTGAATATAATCTAATGAACTGGCATCAACAACTCACTGCAGAAGAGAATTCCACAGGTTAACAACTCTCTGAGTGAAGAAGTTTCTCCTCATTTCGGTCCTAAATGGCTTACCCCTTATCCTTAGACTGTGAACCCTGGTTATGGACTCGCCCAACATCCGGAACATTCTTCCTGCATCTAACCTGTCCAGTCCCGTCAGAATTTTACATGTTTCTACGAGATCCCCTCTCATTCTTCCAAACTCCAGTGAATACAGACCCAGTCGATCCAGTCTCTCCTCATATGTCAGTCCTGTCATCCCAGGAATCAGTCTGGTGAACCTTCGCTGCACTCCCTCAATAGCAAGAATGTCCTTTCTCAGATTAGGAGACCAAAACTGAACACAATACTCCAGGTGAGGCCTCACCGAGGCCCTGTACAGCTGCAGTAACACCTCCCTGCCCCTGTACTCAAATCCTCTCGCTATGAAGGCCAACATGCCATTTGCCTTCTTCACCGCCTGCTGCACCTGCATGCCAACCTTCAATGACTGATGTACCATGACACCCAGGTCTCGTTGCACCTCCCCTTTTCCTAATCTGTCACCATTCAGATAATATTCTGCCTTGGTGTTTTTGCCACCAAAGTGGAAAACCTCATATTTATTCACATTATACTGCATCTGCCATGCATTTGCCCTGTCACCTAACCTGTCCAAGTCACCCTGCAGCCTCTTAGCATCCTCCTCACAGCTCACACCGCCACCCAGCTTAGTGTCATCTGCAAACTTGGAGATATTACTCTCAATTCCTTCATCTAAATTATTGATGTATATTGTAAATAGCTGGGGTCCCAGCACTGAGCCCTGCGGCACCCCACTAGTTACTGCCTGCCATTCTGAAAAGGATCCGTTTATCCCAACTCTTCATGTCTGCCAACCAGTTCTCTATCCACGTCAATACATTACCCCCAATACCATGTGCTTTCATTTTGCACACCAATCTCTTGTGTGGGACCTTGTCAAAAGCCTTTTGAAAGTCCAAAGACACCACATCCACTAGTTCTCTCTTGCCCACTCTACTAGTTACATCCTCAAAAAAATTCGAGAAGATTTGTCAAGCATGATTTCCCTTTCATAAATCCATGCTGACTTGGACCAATCCTGTCACTGCTTTCCAAATACGCTGCTATTTCATCTTTAATAACTGATTCCAACATTTTCCCCACTACTGATGTCTGGCTAACCGGTCTATAATTCTCCGTTTTCTCTCTCCCTCCTTTTTTAAAAAGTGGTGTTACATTAGCTATCCTCCAGTCCAAAGGAACTTATCCAGAGTCAATAGACTGTTGGAAAATGATCACCAATGCATCCACTATTTCTAGGGCCACTTCCTTAAGTACTCTGGGATGCAGCCTATCAGGCCCTGGGGATTTATCGACCTTCAATCCCATCAATTTCCCTAACACAATTTCCTGACTAATAAGGATTTCTTTCAGTTCCTCCTTCTCGCTAGACCCTCGGTATTGAGAGGCTACCAGATCTTCTTTTGCTTGTGATATTTATCAGGTATTAAAGGAAGCTGCTAATTCTGAAGACCTTGTGGAACTGTTGCACATGAGATAATACTTTCGACAATGCTATTTTCACTATCAAGGAAGGATATACTTGCCATAGAGAAAATGCAACAAAGGTTCACCAGACTGATTCCTGGGATGGGGGGATTGTCCTCTGAGGAGAGATTGCATAGAATGGGCCTATACTCTCTAGAGTTTAGAAGAATGAGGTGATCTCATTGAAACATACAAAATTCTTACAGGTCTTGACAGGATAGATGCAGGGAGGATATTTCCCCCGGCTGGGATGTCTAGAGCCAGAGGTCACAGTCTCAGAATAAGGGATCAGCAATTTAGGACTGAGATGAGGAGGAATTTTTTAACTCAGAGGGTGGTGAATCTTTGGCATTTTCTGCCCCAGAAGGCTGTGGACGCTCAGTTGTTGAGTATATTCAAGACAGAGATCGATAGATTTTTGAATATTAAGGGATTTAAGGGATATGGGGAGAGTGCAGGAAAGTGGAGTTGAGGTAGAAGATCAGCCATGATCTTATTGAATCTTATTTTAACTAGTTGGAATAATGTTGTGGCTGGTACTAATTATTACATTACAGTATTAAAAAGGAATTTCCTTGTAAATCTAGAGAAATAAATTCCACTTCAGTTTGTATCAAGTGATTCAACAAAGAGCCTCCAGCCAATGTCCACCATAACAACTGCCACAAAGACCCAAAACCCCCTCCAGAATCTGCAAGGCCATATTTTATAATGACAGACTGAATTATATTTGAAGAATGTGACACACATCAAGGTTCAGACAATGTTGGTGAGCCTTCAAGCTTTGCTTTTGCAGTTTATGACATAATATGAACCCTGCAATGCATTGCTACTTTATAACAAAATGCAATCTGTGCACGGCGCTCTCAGTAATGACGGTATACATGGTTTTCCAATTTTTCTCGTTATCTTAATCCGCTTTTTTTTCTATAGCTGTCAGTTTCCTCCCCTTTCCTCCTGAAGACATTGGTTATTTACAGGGCCACAGTTCCACAACCACCTGCAAAGGAACATGCAGATGAAGTATAACAGAGCCATTTGAGAGAAGACAGTACATGGCTTTACATGCTCTTGCATTGACTAAAAGCAGCCAGAAAGCTGGGTCCTCAGTTGCCCATGTGCAAACCGGTTCTGAGAAGCACTGATGGACCACACTAGTAATGTGCAAAGCCCAAGAAATATCATTATGGATATTTCAGGAAAAATTTAGCAGCTAAAGAAAAAGACTTCAATTTATATAGCGCCTTTCACGACCACCGGACATCCCAAAGCACGTTACAGCCAATGAAGCTGTGAGGAAGTGGAAGTAAAACCCAAGTCATTTGCCTTCCTACAGTAAATTCAAAATGAGCGAAGTTATGGGCAAATTAAAAGATTTGATTTATTTTTTCGGTGCACATTGTTAGGTGGCTTACAAAACAACATGGCCAATGGAAGAAATTGGAAACTATTTCAGCAATTTGATTGGTGGGTTTATGGTAATGACTGATTCATGAACAATACTTTTTTTAATTGAGGGATGTAATTCCTTCCTTCTGTGTTGGTTACTTGCTACTCATTGGTAGTTTTTGCTAACTGACTGGCAACTGGGGCTCCTTTTGATTTGTTTACATTCAGTCAATTAGACACTTGAGTCAGTGAGACGGATGCAAGGTAAGGTAGGATGTAGGCTCCTATAGAAGGATGAGCTAAGAATGGCCCCCCTCAGATATACTCATCTTTACAATCATTGCAAGGCAATGGCATCAGTATACCACTAATATGCTTTTTTCTGAAAAATAAATATTTGAAATAACAATCCTATTGTTACTTTTTTCTGCTTCTTGTTCTGGATCCGGTATTTCTTCTTCCGTTCCTTCATTTTCAAACTGGTAAACATCCTCTTTCTCCATACTGTCACAGCTGAAGTGTCTGCAACACAGATAGAAATAAAAAGTTTCATGCATTTTATGTAATTGCTCCACAGCTAATAATAAAAATGACATGCCCTTTTTAAAAAATACATGGGGTGCAAAAAAAGCAATTTTCCATTTGCTCATACATAAACTGCTGACAGTTGCAATACTGTCCTGCCATATTCAAGCAATTATTTGCAGAGTACATACGATAAAATGCAATTATTTCAGAAACTATCCATAATTAAGTGCAATAAGTTAGTGGTATGTATGCATTAACATTACGTGTGGAGTGGAGTGTTACTAAATGCATCACATTCGATAGAAAGTACCTTACATACAATTCATTTTTTACAGAACACATTTTCTTCATAACATATGAGGGATAATTTTATGAAATCGTACTGGGAGTTAATTAATTATCCCTACATTGAATAACTTACATCGTCTTCAACTTGAAAAGTTAAACTTTTCAAACTGTTACACCGACTTTTAATGCCGTATTTTTCTATTCGCGGGGACCATAAAGTGTATTGACATCATTGCTCGATGCAATTAATTGGCTGTGTGATGATAACAAAATGGTAGATAGTATGTTACTAAATAAATCACAGATGTTTTTCTCCCTCATCTTTCTTTTCTGCAGTCTGATTTACACTGGGCCAGTTCCATAGATGTGAGCCACACTTGGGTACGCCACCCGAAAGTTACTCTAAATGTATAAACCGAGTCATTGAGTGTTAGCCACGATATTTGATTATGGGGACCATCAGAGCTGAGCTGATTCTGTGCTCACTCAACATCTCCACACACACACATAGAAACTTAGAAGCATAGAAAATAGGTGCAGGAGTAGGCCATTCGGCCCTTCTAGCCTGCACCGCCATTCAATGAGTTCATGGCTGAACATGCAACTTCAGTACCCCATTCCTGCTTTCTCACCATACCCCTTGATCCCCCTAGTAGTAAGGACTCCATCTAACTCCTTTTTGAATATATTTAGTGAATTGGCCTCAACAACTTTCTGTGGTAGAGAATTCCACAGGTTCACCACTCTCTGGGTGAAGAAATTCCTCCTCATCTCGGTCCTAAATGGCTTACCCCTTATCCTTAGACTGTGTCCCCTGGTTCTGGACTTCCCCAACATTGGGAACATTCTTCCTGCATCTAACCTGTCTAACCCCGTCAGAATTTTAAACGTTTCTATGAGGTCCCCTCTCATTCTTCTGAACTCCAGTGAATACAAGCCCAGTTGATCCAGTCTTTCTTGATAGGTCAGTCCCGCCATCCCGGGAATCAGTCTGGTGAACCTTCGCTGCACTCCCTCAATAGCAAGAATGTCCTTCCTCAAGTTAGGAGACCAAAACTGTACACAATACTCCAGGTGTGGCCTCACCAAGGCCCTGTACAACTGTAGCAACACCTCCCTGCCCCTGTACTCAAATCCCCTCGCTATGAAGGCCAACATGCCATTTGCTTTCTTAACCGCCTGCTGTACCTGCATGCCAACCTTCAATGACTGATGTACCATGACACCCAGGTCTCGTTGCACCTCCCCTTTTCCTAATCTGTCACCATTCAGATAATAGTCTGTCTCTCTGTTTTTACCATCAAAGTGGATAACTTCACATTTATCCACATTATACTTCATCTGCCATGCATTTGTCCATTCACCTAACCTATCCAAGTCGCTCTGCAGCCTCATAGCATCCTCCTCGCAGCTCACACTGTCACCCAACTTAGTGTCATCCGCAAATTTGGAGATACTACATTTAATCCCCTCATCTAAATCATTAATATACAATGTAAACAGCTGGGGCCCCAGCACAGAACCTTGCGGTACCCCACTAGTCACTACCTGCCATTCTGAAAAGTCCCCATTTACTCCTACTCTTTGCTTCCTGTCTGACAACCAGTTCTCAATCCATGTCAGCACACTACCCCCAATCCCATGTGCTTTAACTTTGCACATTAATCTCTTGTGTGGGACCTTGTCGAAAGCCTTCTGAAAGTCCAAATATACCACATCAACTGGTTCTCCCTTGTCCACTCTACTGGAAACATCCTCAAAAAATTCCAGAAGATTTGTCACACCCACCCACCCACACACAACAACTGTCTATCCCACCTGTGACAGAGACTATAATTCCCATATTGGACTGTTGAGTCACCTAAGAATTCACTTTTAGAGTGGAAGTCTTCCTCAATTTCAAAGGACTGCCTATGATGATGATGATGGAGTTGGGGCCAAGATCAGATCAGCCATGATCTTATTGAATGGCGGAACAGACTCGAGGAGCCAAATGGCCGACTCCTGCTCCTATTTCTTATGTTCTTAAATCGTAGATGCATAGAGTCACAAAATTGGTCATACTCGGATCAGCCAAATTTTATTAAATAATTTCAGCAAGAATTGGGGGACATTGTCGTGCAGAGTACTGGCAATGGTTATATATGACACTTTGAATCCATGATCGCCACACATTGAGTACCTGATCTAATCTTTGCAGCAGATAAAATTACGCAGAGGCTAAACATGTTCCTCACAGGAAGGAAGGATGACTACAAGTGACTTGTGCAACTCCTAGTGGCCACTCTCAAAGAAAGA